>NW_027362762.1:130140656-130797085 GCF_046119375.1 Phyllobates terribilis | reverse complement strand
ATGTTGTGTTTGGAGAGCCCCTGATGTGCCTAAACAGTGGAAACCCCCCACAAGTGACCCCATTTTGGAAACTAGACCCCCAAAGGCACCTATCTAGATGCATAGTGAGCACTTGGAACCCCTAGGTGCTTCACAAATTGATTCGGAAAAATGAAAAAATATTTTTTTTCCACTTTTTCATTTTTACGAATCAATTTGTGAAGCACCTGAGGGTTCCAAGTGCTCACTATGCATCTAGATAGGTGCCTTGGGTGGTCTAGTTTCCAAAATGGGGTCACTTGTGGGGGAGCTCCAATGTTTAGGCACACAGGGGCTCTCCAAACGCGACATGGTTCCAATTTGTTAGCGGACACCATGTCGCGTTTGGAGAGCCCCTGTGTGCCTAAACATTGGAGCTCTCCCACAAGTGACCCCATTTTGGAAACTAGACCACCAGGTGCTCTCCAAAAGCAACATGGTGTCCGATAACAAATTGAATGGAAAATCGGCTCAAATGGTTAGCGGACACCATGGTGTGTTTGGAGAGCACCTGTGTGCCTAAACATTCGAGTTCCCCCACAAGTGACCCCATTTTGGAAACTAGATCCCCCAAGACACCTATCTAGATGCATAGTGAGCACTTGGAACCCCCAGGTGCTTCACAAATTGATTCGTAAAAATGAAAAAGTGCAAAAAAAAAACTTTTTCATTTTTACAAATCAATTTGTGAAGCACCTGGGGGTTCCAAGTGCTCACTATGCATCTAGATAGGTGCCTTGGGTGGTCTAGTTTCCAAAATGGGGTCACTTGTGGGAGAGCTCCAATGTTTAGGCACACAGGGGCTCTCCAAACGCGACATGGTGTCCGCTAACAAATTGGAACCATGTCACGTTTGGAGAGCCCCTGTGTGCCTAAACATTGGAGCTCCCCCACAAGTGACCCCATTTTGGAAACTAAACCACCCAAGGCACCTATCTAGATGCATAGTGAGCACTTGGAACCCCCAAGTGCTTCACAAATTGATTCGTAAAAATGAAAAAGTGTTTTTTTTTCCACTTTTTCAAATTTTGGGGTCCATTTTTTCTTGTTACCCCTGCGAAAATAAAAAAAATTGGGTCTAAAGTAACATTTTTGTGAAAAAAGTTAAATGTTAATTTTTTTCTTCCACATTCCAAAAATTCCTGTGAAGCACCTGAAGGGTTAATAAAGTTCATGAATGTGGTTTTGAGCACCTTGAGGGGTGCAGTTTTTAGAATGGTGTCACTTTTGGGTATTTTCTGTCATAAAGACCTCTCAAAGTGACTTCAAATGTGATGTGGTCCCTAAAAAAGTGGTTTTGTAAATTTTGTTGGAAAAATGAGAAATCGCTGGTCAACTTTTAACCCTTATAGCTCCCTAACAAAAAAAATTTTGGTTCCAAAATTGTGCTGATGTAAAGTAGACATGTGGGAAATGTTATGTATTAACTATTTTGTGTGACATATCTCTCTGATTTAAGAGCATAAAAATTCAAATTTTGAAAATTGCAAAATTTTCAAAATTTTCGCCAAATTTCTGCTTTTTTCACAAATAAACGCAAGTGATATCGCAGAAATTTTACCACAATCATGAAGTACAATATGTCAAGAAAAAACAAACTCAGAATCAGGCGGATCCGTTGAAGCGTTCCAGAGTAATTACCTCATAAAGTGACAGTGGTCAGAATTGTAAAAATTGGCCTGGTCATTAACGTGCAAACCACCCTCGGGGGTAAAGGGGTTAAACAAGCGACGCTTGGGAAGAGTAGCTCCAGGAATAAACTCAATGGCGCAATCATAGTCCTCATGAGGAGGTAAAACTTGCGACTCCTCCTCTGAAAAAAACATCCAAAAATCTTGAATAGGTACAGGTAATTCCCCTTTTTCCACAGCCGCAATGCGACCATTACAACATTTATCATAGCACTTCGGACTCCAAGACTTAATCACATTAGTAGACCAGTCCAGCAAAGGATTGTGCAGTTTTAACCAAGGCAATCCTAGAACGACCGGAGATGGTAAATTATCTAATGCAACCAAGTCCAAAATTTCTTGGTGAACTCCATTGACAGTGAGGGGAAATGCAGCAACCTTGTGAGTAATACATTTCATGGGAGTGTTATCAATTGCAATCACAGAAATAGGTGATGACAAAGGTTTGGATTTCAATTTAAGATTTTTCAAAAACCCTTTATCAATCACATTAAGTGTTGAATCACAATCCACAAATACTTGAAATTCAATCAAATTTTCCTGCAAAGTAGTACTCCCAGAAAGAAATACTCCTGCAGAGCGTAAACAAGCTATACGGGCGTAGCTGACCTTTTTTTTTTCTTTACTTAAACGAAGCTCACAATACTTAATCAAATGGTCAGCTTTACCACACTAAAGACACAATCCCTCGGCGAACCTCCGGTCTCTTTCCTGAGAGGGGAGCAATTTCACCCCAACCTCTGTTACGTACACGCCCGGGCAGACTGGCGTGAGCGTGATTAGTGATCCCACTGTACCATGAACCGAGGAATGCCTGGTGGTGCATAACTCAGTATCCACCCGATCCGACCAAGGTCGCACGGCGGCTCAGTCGACTCCGTGAACCAGGGAAGAACCGAGCAGAGGGACCAGGTGCTACTCCAGGTCAGACCCCGGTCACAGCTGTTGACCCACACCGGGGAATGCAGGAACAGGCAGGTTAGACTGGCATATTGACAGGTGGGTACTAGCAGGCACGGCTGGTATGCAGACAGGTGGATATTGACAGGCACAACTGGTATGCAGACAGGTGGGCACTGGCAGGCACGGCTGGCATGTAGACAGGTGGGCACAGGCAGGCACGGCTGACATGCAGATAGGCGGGTACTGGCAGGTAGGAACGTAGGCAGGTTAGGGACCAGTACAGACTGGGATACAGGAACAGAGCCGCAGGTGCGGTAAACAAGCAGAGCGGAGCAAAACCCACAGGTGCGGTAGATAATCAGAGCAAAGCAAAACCCGCAGATGCGGTGAACAAGCGGAGCACAGCAAAACCGCAGGTGCGGTAAATAAGCAGAGCAGAGCAAAGCCTGCAGATGCGGTGAACAAGCAAAGCAGAGCAAAACTGCAGATGTGGTGAACAAGCAAAGCAGAGCAAAACCCGCAGATGCGGTGAACAAGCAAAGCAGAGCAAAACCGCAGATGCGGTGAACAAGCAAATCAGAGCAAAACCCACAGATGTGGTGAACAAGCAAAGCAGAGCAAAACCGCAGATGCGGTGAACAAGCAAAGCAGAGCAAAACCCGCAGATGCGGTGAACAAGCAAAGCAGAGCAAAACCGCAGATGCGGTAAACAAGCCAATCAGAGCAAAACCCGCAGATGCGGTGAACAAGCAAAGCAGAGAAAAACCGCAGATGCGGTAAACAAGCCAATCAGAGCAAAACCCGCAGATGCGGTGAACAAGCAAAGCAGAGAAAAACCGCAGATGCGGTGAACAAGCAAAGCAGAGGAAAACCGCAGATGAGGTAAACACGCGAAGCAGAGCAAAACCCGCAGATGCGGTGAACAAGCTAAGCAGAGCAAAACCGCAGGTGCGGTGAACAAGCAGAGCAAAGCTTGTGGGTACTAGCAGGCACGGCTGGTATGCAGACAGGTGGATATTGACAGGCACAGCTGGTATGCAGACAGGTGGGCACTGGCAGGCACGGCTGGCATGCAGACAGGTGGGCATAGGCAGGCACGGATGACATGCAGACAGGCAGGTAGTGGCAGGTAGGAACGTAGGCAGGATAGGGACCAGGGACAGGACAGGACTCTGTTCACATGGAACAGACTGGAAAACACAAGAAGATAGCTGGAACACAGGAGTAAGATACAGAGGCAGGGAAACAGAAAGAGCAGAACCAGATACACACAAGGTACTTACAATGAAGTAGCGAGTGGACACAAAACTCACAAACAGAAGTACAGAGACAACGAGTTGGAGTTAGGTACAGGTTCAGATACTGCAGGAAAAAGGGAAGATACAGACATCGGAACAAACAAGTAAAGGACTAGGACACTGTTCAGACAGGATCAGAACCAGGAACAAGATACAGGAACGAGCCTGGGAACACAGCCCCCAGGGTGGCAGAAACTGACTAGAAGTCACAGGTACAGTTAGCGGCCCTGGGTACTCAGCCCCCAGGGTGGCGGAAACAGACTAGAAGTCAGAGATACAGGTAGCGGCCCTGGGTACTCAGCCCCCAGGGTGGCGGAAACAGACTAGAGTCAGGACAGGACCTGGCAACTCATAGTTGCACAGAACACACTGTAAGAAAGTGTTGTTTAGGCACCTCCTACTGGGTGGAGGGGGTTTAAGTATCCAGTGACTCACAGCAATAGGCTGGGGACGCATTAGGACTGCGCACACTGTAGTTTTAAGAATCAGGAAGCAACAGCGCCGACGCCCTAAGCCAGCAGACCAGAGACATACAAACAGCAGGTACTGGAGCAAAGTGTGCAGCCTGGCCTGATAGGTAAGATTGCGGTCTTGCATGGTGGGAGATGGTAAGCCATGCAAGCACGCCGCCAGGGATGTTACAGTACCACCCCCCTTTACGTCCCCTCTTCTTCAAGCCAGTAAGTATTTCCTGCAGAGAATTTGGAGGCCGATCCTTCTCTTCAAGAAGATTACCTCTTCTGTCCACTAGAGGGAACAAAACTGGTCTCACCATCTTGGTGACTAGGATGCTTCCTCCCATCGATACATCCTCAGCAACAGAGGAAGTGGGTGAAGTACCAAGAACAGGACACAGGAAAGTCTCTCTCCACTTGTTAATATCGGGTAGTACCCCAAAGGATTCACGGGACAACTGGAGGTCCTCCACCAGGTTGGAGAGGTACAGAGACTCGGGGTTAACCACCGCTTTGACGTTCACTTTGCCAAGCTTACTGGATGAAGTGGGCGAAGTACCAGGTACAGGGTGCAGAAAAGTCTCTCTCCATTTGTTATCAGGAAGCACCCCGGGGAATTCAGGAGACAACTGGAAGTCCTCCGCCTGGTTGGAGGGGTGTAGAGACTCGGGGGTAACCACCGCCTTGACGTACACTTTGCCAAGCTTACTGGATGAAGTGGGCGGTGTACCAGTTACAGGGTGCAGAAAAGTCTCTCCATTTGTTATCAGATAGCACCCTGGAGGATTCAGGAGGCTATTGGAGGTCCCCCGCCTGGTTGGAGGGGTGCAGAGACTTGGAGATAGCCACCGCCTTGATGGACTTATTGCCAGATTTGTTAGAGATGGAGGATCCTTGCTTAGGGACCAACTTCAGTCTGGTTTCTGAGATGACACGTCTGCGAAGCGGGGCGGTGCCTAAAGCCAGATCATTGGTACAATCGTCGAGACTGTGTGGGGACAATGCCTCTGCTTCCCTTCCTTCGGAGACTTCAGCGCACAGCGAGTCAGCGACTAGCAGATCTGGTGAAGAAGAAGAAGAAACTGCTGACTGTCCTGAAGATATGGGGACTGGACACCCCTTACACCTCAGCAGTCCCCCAGGAAACACCATGCAGGATCTTCAGACCTGAGCGGGCAGTAGATTTCTCGGCTCTGGACGACCTGTGGGTAAACCAGACAGCACCTGGAATGTGAACTTCTTCATGTGTAATGCTCCAATCTGGAGCTTAATTTGTACAGACATATTTTGACTGTTTCTGAGTAGGGCTCGTCCTTCCGCTGACAACGCCCAAACCGGCTTCTGGGGTTGTCGGACGGGAATCAGACACCGACTCTTCAAGGCTTTAAGCCCGAAACTTCCGGTTAATCCGAGGCCTTCACTTGCCACGGAGACAGTCATGGTCATCTGTGGAGAGGAAACACTAACGCCAAGGGCAGCCTCTCCTACAGGCCTAATGTCTTGGGATTCTCTAACCTTCGCTGGACAAAGACCGTCAGGGGGTCCCAAACAACCGCAGCGGGACCGCAATCCGATTTTGTGACTGAGTTCTGGCCTCTGCTTTGCCTGACGAACATAGTCATCCTTCATGGATTCTGTGCGGATAGCTGCCTCTACAGGCCGGGGAACAGGAGGTCTTTGGGAGGACAGAACCTGGCGTGACGGTTTACCTCTACGCATTGCACGTCTGGACTGCCTCTTGAGGTTGGGAAGGGAAGTATTCTGTGGAGCATTGTCATCCTGTGTGGATTCTGTGTGGGCAGCAGTCTCTTCAGGCTGGAGAACTGATAGGCTACCTACACACATCACCCATCGGGGCTGCTCCAGGATATGGGAAAGGAAGCTTTAGCAGAAGCTTCAGGATTAGGGTCATTGAAGACCATTAGAAAGGCCACCAGGAAGGCCTGCAGGTCAGAGACAATAGGATCCCATGCTTCCCATAGGGGGGTGATCCATTTCAAGGCATCACCTGCTTGGTAGGACATCAGAAATGCTACTTTAACCCGATCGGTAGGAAAATAATGAGCATAGAATTTGAAATGCAGCATGCATTGCTCCACAAATGCACGGCTTTGTTTTGGATCCCCATAGTACCGTGGTGGATCCGCAGGAACGAGTGCTGATAGATCCATTTGGACTGGTGCGTAAATCGCCTGGACCTCAGCTTGCGAAAAAATTTTTTCCTTGGTGCACGTATTCGCCAGACAAGGATTCAAATGTCTCTGAGAGCGAAGGGCCGTGGGGCTCAACGGGAAACATGGCCTGAGCAAACTGTTACGCTCGTGCCCAGACTGACTGGTGTGAGCATGATTAGTGATCCCACTGTACCATGAACCGAGGAGTGCCTGGAGGAGCGTAACTAAGTATCAACCCGATCCGACCAAGGTCGCACGGCGGCTCAGTCGACTCCGTGAACAAGGGGCGGAACGAGAGCAGAGGGACCAGGTGCTACTTCAGGTCAGACCCCGGTTACAGCTGTTGACCCACACCGGGGAATGCAGGAACAGGCAGGTTAGACTGGCATATTGACAGGTGGGTACTAGCAGGCACGGCTGGTATGCAGACAGGTGGATATTGACAGGCACAGCTGGTATGCAGACAGGTGGGCACTGGCAGGCATGGTTGGCATGCAGACAGGTGGGCACAGGCAGGCACGGCTGACATGCAGACAGGCGGGTATTGGCAGGTAGGAACGTAGGCAGGATAGGGACCAGGGACAGGACAGGGCTCTGTTCACATGGAACAGACTGGAAAACACAAGAAGATAGCTGGAAAACAGGAGTAAGATACAGAGGCAGGGAAACAGAAAGAGCAGAACCAGATACACACAAGGTACTTACAATGAAGTAGAGAGTGGACACAAAACTCACAAATAGAAGTACAGAGACAACGAGTTGGAGTTATGTGCAGGTTCAGATACTGCAGGAAAAAGGGAAGATACAGACATCGAGACAAACAAGTAACGGACTAGGACACTGTTCAGACAGGATCAGAACCAGGAACAAGATACAGGAACGAGCCTGGGAACACAACCTCCAGGGTGGCAGAAACTGACTAGAAGTCACAGGTACAGGTAGCGGCCCTGGGTACTCAGCCCCCAGGTTGGCGGAAACAGACTAGAGTCAGGACAGGACCTGGCAACTCATAGTTGCACAGAACACACTGTAAGAAAGTGTTGTTTAGGCACCTCCTACTGGGTGGAGGGGGTTTAAGTATCCAGTGACTCACAGCAATAGGCTGGGGACGCATTAGGACTGCGCACACTGTAGTTTTAAGAATCAGGAAGCAACAGCGCCGACGCCCTAAGCCAGCAGACCAGAGACATACAAACAGCAGGTACTGGAGCAAAGTGTGCAGCCTGGCCTGATAGGTAAGATTGCGGTCTTGCATGATGGGAGATGATAAGCCATGCAAGCACGCCGCCAGGGATGTTACAGTACCACCCCCCTTTACGTCCCCTCTTCTTCAAGCCAGTAAGTATTTCCTGCAGAGAATTTGGAGGCCGATCCTTCTCTTCAAGAAGATTACCTCTTCTGTCCACTAGAGGGAACAAAACTGGTCTCACCATCTTGGTGACTAGGATGCTTCCTCCCATCGATCCATCCTCAGCAACAGAGGAAGTGGGTGAAGTACCAAGAACAGGACACAGGAAAGTCTCTCTCCACTTGTTAATATCGGGTAGTACCCTAAAGGATTCACGGGACAACTGGAGGTCCTCCACCAGGTTGGAGAGGTACAGAGACTCGGGGTTAACCACCGCTTTGACGTTCACTTTGCCAAGCTTACTGGATGAAGTGGGCGAAGTACCAGGTACAGGGTGCAGAAAAGTCTCTCTCCATTTGTTATCAGGAAGCACCCCGGGGAATTCAGGAGACAACTGGAAGTCCTCCGCCTGGTTGGAGGGGTGTAGAGACTCGGGGGTAACCACCGCCTTGACGTACACTTTGCCAAGCTTACTGGATGAAGTGGGCGGTGTACCAGTTACAGGGTGCAGAAAAGTCTCTCCATTTGTTATCAGATAGCACCCTGGAGGATTCAGGAGGCTATTGGAGGTCCCCCGCCTGGTTGGAGGGGTGCAGAGACTTGGAGATAGCCACCGCCTTGATGGACTTATTGCCAGATTTGTTAGAGATGGAGGATCCTTGCTTAGGGACCAACTTCAGTCTGGTTTCTGAGATGACACGTCTGCGAAGCGGGGCGGTGCCTAAAGCCAGATCATTGGTACAATCGTCGAGACTGTGTGGGGACAATGCCTCCGCTTCCCTTCCTTCGGAGACTTCAGCGCACAGCGAGTCAGCGACTAGCAGATCTGGTGAAGAAGAAGAAGAAACTGCTGACTGTCCTGAAGATATGGGGACTGGACACCCCTTACACCTCAGCAGTCCCCCAGGAAACACCATGCAGGATCTTCAGACCTGAGCGGGCAGTAGATTTCTCGGCTCTGGACGACCTGTGGGTAAACCAGACAGCACCTGGAATGTGAACTTCTTCATGTGTAATGCTCCAATCTGGAGCTTAATTTGTACAGACATATTTTGACTGTTTCTGAGTAGGGCTCGTCCTTCCGCTGACAACGCCCAAACCGGCTTCTGGGGTTGTCGGACGGGAATCAGACACCGACTCTTCAAGGCTTTAAGCCCGAAACTTCCGGTTAATCCGAGGCCTTCACTTGCCACGGAGACAGTCATGGTCATCTGTGGAGAGGAAACACTAACGCCAAGGGCAGCCTCTCCTACAGGCCTAATGTCTTGGGATTCTCTAACCTTCGCTGGACAAAGACCGTCAGGGGGTCCCAAACAACCGCAGCGGGACCGCAATCCGATTTTGTGACTGAGTTCTGGCCTCTGCTTTGCCTGACGAACATAGTCATCCTTCATGGATTCTGTGCGGATAGCTGCCTCTACAGGCGGGGGAACAGGAGGTCTTTGGGAGGACAGAACCTGGCGTGACGGTTTACCTCTACACCTTGCACGTCTGGACTGCCTCTTGAGGTTGGGAAGGGAAGTATTCTGTGGAGCATTGTCATCCTGTGTAGATTCTGTGTGGGCAGCAGTCTCTTCAGGCTGGAGAACTGATAGGCTACCTACACACATCACCCATCGGGGCTGCTCCAGGATATGGGAAAGGAAGCTTTAGCAGAAGCTTCAGGATTAGGGTCATTGAAGACCATTAGAAAGGCTACCAGGAAGGCCTGCAGGTCAGAGACGATAGGATCCCATGCTTCCCATAGGGGGGTGATCCATTTCAAGGCATCACCTGCTAGGTAGGACATCAGAAATGCTACTTTAACCCGATCGGTAGGAAAATAATGAGCATAGAATTTGAAATGCAGCATGCATTGCTCCACAAATGCACGGCTTTGTTTTGGATCCCCATAGTACTGTGGTGGATCCGCAGGAACGAGTGCTGATAGATCCATTTGGACTGGTGCGTAAATCGCCTGGACCTCAGCTTGCGAAAAAATTTTTTCCTTGGTGCACGTATTCGCCAGACAAGGATTCAAATGTCTCTGAGAGCGAAGGGCCGTGGGGCTCAACGGGAAACATGGCCTGAGCAAACTGTTACGCTCGTGCCCAGACTGACTGGCGTGAGCATGATTAGTGATCCCACTGTACCATGAACCGAGGAGTGCCTGGAGGAGCGTAACTAAGTATCAACCCGATCCGACCAAGGTCGCACGGCGGCTCAGTCGACTCCGTGAACAAAGGAGGAACCGAGCAGAGGGACCAGGTGCTACTTCAGGTCAGACCCCGGTTACAGCTGTTGACCCACACCGGGGAATGCAGGAACAGGCAGGTTAGGCTGGCATATTGACAGGTGGGTACTAGCAGGCACGGCTGGTATGCAGACAGGTGGATATTGACAGGCACAGCTGGTATGCAGACAGGTGGGCACTGGCAGGCACGGCTGGCATGCAGACAGGTGGGCACAGGCAGGCACGGCTGACATGCAGACAGGCTGGTACTGGCAGGTAGGAACGTAGGCAGGATAGGGACCAGGGACAGGACAGGGCTCTGTTCACATGGAACAGACTGGAAAACACAAGAAGATAGCTGGAACACAGAAGTAAGATACAGAGGCAGGGAAACAGAAAGAGCAGAACCAGATACACACAAGGTACTTACAATGAAGTAGCGAGTGGACACAAAACTCACAAACAGAAATACAGAGACAACGAGTTGGAGTTATGTGCAGGTTCAGATACTGCAGGAAAAAGGGAAGATACAGACATCGAGACAAACAAGTAACGGACTAGGACACTGTTCAGACAGGATCAGAACCAGGAACAAGATACAGGAACGAGCCTGGGAACACAACCTCCAGGGTGGCAGAAACTGACTAGAAGTCACAGGTACAGGTAGCGGCCCTGGGTACTCAGCCCCCAGGGTGGCGGAAACAGACTAGAGTCAGGACAGGACCTGGCAACTCACAGTTGCACAGAACACACTGTAAGAAAGTGTTGCTCAGGCACCTCCTACTGGGTGGAGGGGGTTTAAGTATCCAGTGACTCACAGCAATAGGCTGGGGACGCATTAGGACTGCGCACACTGTAGCTTTAAGAATCAGGAAGCAACAGCGCCGACGCCCTAAGCCAGCAGACAAGAGACATACAAACAGCAGGTACTGGAGCAAAGTGTGCAGCCTGGCCTGATAGGTAAGATTGCGGCCTTGCATGGTGGGAGATGGGAAGAGTAGCTCCAGGAAGAAACTCAATGACGCAATCATAGTCCTTATGAGGAGGTAAAACTTGCGACTCCTCCTCTGAAAAAACCCTCCAAAAATCTTGAATAGGTACAGGTAATTCCCCTTTTTCCACAGCCGCAATGCGACCATTACAACATTTATCATAGCACTTCGGACTCCAAGACTTAATCACATTAGTAGACCAGTCCAGCAAAGGATTGTGCAGTTTTAACCAAGGCAATCCTAGAACGACCGGAGAGGGTAAATTATCTAATGCAACCAAGTCCAAAATTTCTTGGTGAACTCCATTGACAGTGAGGGAAAATGCAGCAACCTTGTGAGTAATACATTTCATGGGAGTGTTATCAATTGCAATCACAGAAATAGGTGATGACAAAGGTTTGGATTTCAATTTAAGATTTTCCAAAAACCCTTTATCAATCACATTAAGTGTTGAATCACAATCCACAAATACCTGAAATTCAATCAAATTTTCCTGCAAAGTAGTACTCCCAGAAAGAAATACTCCTGCAGAGCGTAAACAAGCTATACGGGCGTAACTGACCTTTTTTTTTTCTTTACTTAAACGAAGCTCACAATACTTAATCAAATGGTCAGCTTTACCACACTAAAGACACAATCCCTCGGCGAACCTCCGGTCTCTTTCCTGAGAGGGGAGCAATTTCGCCCCAACCTCTGTTACGCACATGCCCGGGCAAACTGGCGTGAGCGTGATTAGTGATCCCACTGTACCATGAACCGAGGAATGCCTAGAGGGGCATAACTAAGTATCAACCCGATCCGACAAAGGTCGCACGGGGCTCAGTCGACTCCGTGAACCAGGGAGGAACCGAGCAGGGGGACCAGGTGCTACTCCAGGTCAGAAACCGGTCACAGCATGAAAATGATCTCGATGGTCCAGATGGATGGAGTGGAGGATGGCTGGTTGATGGACACCCCATGCAAACACAGCTACGGCGCTAACAAGATGGAGGTGGAGTAATGTTTTGGGCTGGAATCATGGGGAGAGAGATTGTCGGCCCTTTTAGGATCCCTGAAGGGGTAAAGATGAACTCCATAATGTATGTTGAGTTTCTCAAACAGCACTTCCTTCCATGGTTCAAGAAGAAGAACCGTGCATTCCGCAGCACGATCATTTTCATGCATGATAATGCCCCGTCTCATGTTGCACATAACACATCGGCATCTATGGCTGCTATGGGCATAAAAGGGGACAAACTTATGGTGTGGCACCCATGCTCCCCTGACTTCAACCCCATTGAGAACCTCTGGAGCATCATCAAAAGGAGCGTCTATGATGGCAGGAAGCAGTTCACATCTAAGCAACAGCTCTGGGAGGGTATTCTGTCCTCATGCAAAACAATTGAAGCAGAAACCATCCAAAACCTGACAAATTCAATGGACGAGAGAGTTCAGAAGCTCCTTTCGAACAAGGGGTCCTATGTGAAAATGTTACATCACCTAGAATAAAGGTTTGAGTTGAAAACTGTTTGATTTCAGTGTGTAATAACCTGCTAATGCTTAGAATTTCAAAAATGACTATTTTTTTGTTCTTTATTAAAATGAAAAGGTTGAAAACTCTGCTGTGCATAATAATTTGGAACATGCATTTTGAGTTTTTTATTTTTTAAAAAATATCCTGTTATCATAGGCAGTTTGTACAAAAACCTTTCAATTGTACTCTAATAGTTATTTGACTGGAAAATTACAATGACTGCAATTCATATAGGTAATTTGGGAAAATCTGAGAAAATATTATTTGCATAATAATTTGGAACACAGTGTAAATCCATACCGGTTGCATGGATTTATATAGTGTGACCGAGTTTTCAAGCACTTTCCAAGTAATGCTAAAATCGCTTGGAAAGCGCTTGTCAACCCGCATGCAGAAATGTATGTGAAGAACGCTTCACATCCGCATGTCCCTGGCAGGAAAAACACATGTACAATCCGCATGCGTTTTTTTCTGCCAGGGAGATGCAGAAACGCTCAGGAAAAAATCCTGAGCATTTCTGCATCGTGGGCACATAGCCTTACACTAAAGCATGCACACACCTCTGTAATAATGGTGCAGCAGCTCTGCAGTCTTGTGACAGGAGGAATTACTGAGGTCCTGTCCTTTCTCCAGCATTCTATACCAGGACTATAAGTCACGTGACCTGCAGCCCTCACACCTGGGACAGCAACACGGGTCACGTGGCGAGCACAAAGCCACGAACAAAACACATCAATAAAGATGAGTGAAATAAAAAAATAAATAAATAAGTGAGGGGCGTGTACTGAGCGGTGACGTGTCAGTCAGCTGACAGAAGCTCGGCGCTGAGGCTGGATGCTTGAGTGAGTGGAGCGCTGCCAGTCTGTGCCCGGCTGCCGCAGCTGAGAGCTCCGGGCACCGCTCACCTCGGCACCAGGTAGAAGAGGATGGCGG
Organism: Phyllobates terribilis; assembly: GCF_046119375.1. Taxonomy (NCBI): domain Eukaryota; kingdom Metazoa; phylum Chordata; class Amphibia; order Anura; family Dendrobatidae; genus Phyllobates; species Phyllobates terribilis. The sequence continues at coordinate 130,783,548 of NW_027362762.1, read as the reverse complement.
CGGAGATCAACCCCACAGCCCTCACCCGCAAGCCTCTATTACTGAGCAAGGTGGAGGGGTCTCAAGACGTGGTGAACATGGCAGTGATTGTGCCCAAGGAGGACGGGGTGATCAGCGTGTCGGAGGACAGGTACCCGCAGGACCCCCATGTGCTGCTGCTGCTTCATTATTTATCCCTGCATCTCCATCAGCTAATGAGCGCGGAGCTCGGGTTACACACAACAAGCCTGCCCAGTGCTGTGCAGAAGTGAGGGGCACGGGGAAGCGGGGATTGGCATTTATGAGTGTGTGTGTGTGTGTGTGTGGGGGGGGGATTGGCATTTATGAGTGTGTGTGTGTGTGTGTGTGTGGGGGGGGGGGGTATTGGCATTTATGAGTGTGTGTGGGGGGGGTATTGGCATTTATGAGTGTGTGTGTGTGGGGGGGGTATTGGCATTTGAGTGTGTGTGTGTGTGGGGGGGTATTGGCATTTATGTGTGTGTGTGTGTGTGTGTGGGGGGGGTATTGGCATTTATGAGTGTGTGTGGGGGGGTATTGGCATTTATGAGTGTGTGGGGGGGGGGGTATTGGCATTTATGAGTGTGTGGGGGGGGGGGTATTGGCATTTATGAGTGTGTGGGGGGGGGGGTATTGGCATTTATGAGTGTGTGGGGGGGGGGGTATTGGCATTTATGAGTGTGTGGGGGGGGGGTATTGGCATTTATGAGTGTGTGGGGGGGGGGGTATTGGCATTTATGAGTGTGTGGGGGGGGGGTATTGGCATTTATGAGTGTGTGGGGGGGGGGTATTGGCATTTATGAGTGTGTGGGGGGGGTATTGGCATTTATGAGTGTGTGGGGGGGGGTATTGGCATTTATGAGTGTGTGGGGGGGGTATTGGCATTTATGAGTGTGTGTGTGTGTGTGTGTGTGTGTGTGTGGGGGTATTGGCATTTATGAGTGTGTGTGGGGGGGGTATTGGCATTTATGAGTGTGTGGGGGGGGGTATTGGCATTTATGAGTGTGTGGGGGGGGTATTGGCATTTATGAGTGTGTGTGTGTGTGTGTGTGTGTGTGTGTGTGTGTGGGGGTATTGGCATTTATGAGTGTGTGGGGGGGGGGGTATTGGCATTTATGAGTGTGTGGGGGGGGGGGTATTGGCATTTATGAGTGTGTGGGGGGGGGGGTATTGGCATTTATGAGTGTGTGGGGGGGGGGGTATTGGCATTTATGAGTGTGTGGGGGGGGGGTATTGGCATTTATGAGTGTGTGGGGGGGGGGTATTGGCATTTATGAGTGTGTGGGGGGGGGTATTGGCATTTATGAGTGTGTGGGGGGGGTATTGGCATTTATGAGTGTGTGGGGGGGGGTATTGGCATTTATGAGTGTGTGGGGGGGGTATTGGCATTTATGAGTGTGTGTGTGTGTGTGTGTGTGTGTGTGGGGGGTATTGGCATTTATGAGTGTGTGGGGGGGGTATTGGCATTTATGAGTGTGTGGGGGGGGTATTGGCATTTATGAGTGTGTGTGTGTGTGTGTGTGTGTGTGTGTGTGTGTGTGGGGGTATTGGCATTTATGAGTGTGTGTGGGGGGGGTATTGGCATTTATGAGTGTGTGTGTGGGGGGGGTATTGGCATTTATGAGTGTGTGTGTGGGGGGGGTATTGGCATTTGAGTGTGTGTGTGTGTGGGGGGGGTATTGGCATTTATGTGTGTGTGTGTGTGTGTGTGTGTGTGTGTGTGGGGGGGGGGGTATTGGCATTTATGAGTGTGTGTGGGGGGGTATTGGCATTTATGAGTGTGTGGGGGGGGGTATTGGCATTTATGAGTGTGTGGGGGGGGGGTATTGGCATTTATGAGTGTGTGGGGGGGGGTATTGGCATTTATGAGTGTGGGGGGGGGGTATTGGCATTTATGAGTGTGTGTGTGTGTGGGGGTATTGGCATTTATGAGTGTGTGGGGGGGGGGTATTGGCATTTATGAGTGTGTGTGTGTGTGGGGGTATTGGCATTTATGAGTGTGTGTGGGGGGGTATTGGCATTTATGAGTGTGTGTGGGGGGGTATTGGCATTTATGAGTGTGTGTGTGGGGGGGGTATTGGCATTTGAGTGTGTGTGTGTGTGGGGGTATTGGCATTTATGTGTGTGTGTGTGTGTGTGTGGGGGGTATTGGCATTTATGAGTGTGTGGGGGGTATTGGCATTTATGAGTGTGTGGGGGGGGGTATTGGCATTTATGAGTGTGTGGGGGGGGGTATTGGCATTTATGAGTGTGTGGGGGGGGGTATTGGCATTTATGAGTGTGTGGGGGGGGGTATTGGCATTTATGAGTGTGTGGGGGGGGGTATTGGCATTTATGAGTGTGTGGGGGGGGTATTGGCATTTATGAGTGTGTGGGGGGGGGTATTGGCATTTATGAGTGTGTGGGGGGGGTATTGGCATTTATGAGTGTGTGGGGGGGGGGTATTGGCATTTATGAGTGTGTGTGTGTGTGTGTGTGGGGGGGGGTATTGGCATTTATGAGTGTGTGTGGGGGGGTATTGGCATTTGAGTGTGTGTGTGGGGGGGGTATTGGCATTTGAGTGTGTGTGTGTGGGGGGGGTATTGGCATTTATGTGTGTGTGTGTGGGGGGGGTATTGGCATTTATGAGTGTGTGTGTGTGGGGGGGGTATTGGCATTTATGAGTGTGTGTGGGGGGGTATTGGCATTTATGTGTGTGTGGGGGGGTATTGGCATTTATGAGTGTGTGGGGGGGGGGGTATTGGCATTTATGAGTGTGTGGGGGGGGGGGTATTGGCATTTATGAGTGTGTGGGGGGGGGTATTGGCATTTATGAGTGTGTGGGGGGGGGTATTGGCATTTATGAGTGTGTGGGGGGGGGGTATTGGCATTTATGAGTGTGTGGGGGGGGGGTATTGGCATTTATGAGTGTGTGGGGGGGGGTATTGGCATTTATGAGTGTGTGTGTGTGTGTGTGTGTGTGTGTGTGTGTGTGGGGGGGTATTGGCATTTATGAGTGTGTGTGGGGGGGTATTGGCATTTATGAGTGTGTGTGGGGGGGGTATTGGCATTTATGAGTGTGTGTGGGGGGGGTATTGGCATTTATGAGTGTGTGTGTGTGGGGGGGGTATTGGCATTTGAGTGTGTGTGTGTGTGGGGGGGTATTGGCATTTATGTGTGTGTGTGTGTGTGTGGGGGGGTATTGGCATTTATGAGTGTGTGGGGGGGGGTATTGGCATTTATGAGTGTGTGTGGGGGGGTATTGGCATTTATGAGTGTGTGTGTGTGGGGGGTATTGGCATTTATGTGTGTGTGTGTGTGTGTGGGGGGGTATTGGCATTTATGAGTGTGTGTGGGGGGGGTATTGGCATTTATGAGTGTGTGTGGGGGGGTATTGGCATTTATGAGTGTGTGGGGGGGGGTATTGGCATTTATGAGTGTGTGGGGGGGGGGTATTGGCATTTATGAGTGTGTGGGGGGGGGTATTGGCATTTATGAGTGTGTGGGGGGGGGGTATTGGCATTTATGAGTGTGTGGGGGGGGGTATTGGCATTTATGAGTGTGTGGGGGGGGGTATTGGCATTTATGAGTGTGTGGGGGGGGTATTGGCATTTATGAGTGTGTGGGGGGGGGTATTGGCATTTATGAGTGTGTGGGGGGGGGGTATTGGCATTTATGAGTGTGTGTGTGTGTGTGTGTGTGTGTGGGTATTGGCATTTATGAGTGTGTGTGGGGGGGGTATTGGCATTTATGAGTGTGTGTGTGTGTGGGGGGTATTGGCATTTGAGTGTGTGTGTGTGGGGGGGGTATTGGCATTTATGTGTGTGTGTGTGTGTGTGTGTGTGGGGGGGGTATTGGCATTTATGAGTGTGTGTGGGGGGGTATTGGCATTTATGAGTGTGTGGGGGGGGGTATTGGCATTTATGAGTGTGTGGGGGGGGGGTATTGGCATTTATGAGTGTGTGGGGGGGGGGTATTGGCATTTATGAGTGTGTGGGGGGGGGTATTGGCATTTATGAGTGTGTGGGGGGGGGTATTGGCATTTATGAGTGTGTGGGGGGGGGGTATTGGCATTTATGAGTGTGTGTGTGTGTGTGTGTGTGTGTGTGTGGGGGTATTGGCATTTATGAGTGTGTGTGGGGGGGGTATTGGCATTTATGAGTGTGTGTGTGGGGGGGGTATTGGTACAGATTTATGTGTGTGTGTGTGTGTGTGTGGGGGGGGTATTGGCATTTATGAGTGTGTGGGGGGGGTATTGGCATTTATGAGTGTGTGTGGGGGGGGTATTGGCATTTATGAGTGTGTGTGGGGGGGTATTGGCATTTATGAGTGTGTGGGGGGGGGGTATTGGCATTTATGAGTGTGTGGGGGGGGGGGGTATTGGCATTTATGAGTGTGTGGGGGGGGGTATTGGCATTTATGAGTGTGTGGGGGGGGTATTGGCATTTATGAGTGTGTGGGGGGGGTATTGGCATTTATGAGTGTGTGTGGGGGGTATTGGCATTTATGAGTGTGTGGGGGGGGGGTATTGGCATTTATGAGTGTGTGGGGGGGGGGTATTGGCATTTATGAGTGTGTGGGGGGGGGGTATTGGCATTTATGAGTGTGTGTGTGTGTGTGTGTGTGGGGGTATTGGCATTTATGAGTGTGTGTGGGGGGGGTATTGGCATTTATGAGTGTGTGTGTGGGGGGGGTATTGGCATTTGAGTGTGTGTGTGTGTGGGGGGGGTATTGGCATTTATGTGTGTGTGTGTGTGGGGGGGGTATTGGCATTTATGAGTGTGTGTGGGGGGGTATTGGCATTTATGAGTGTGTGGGGGGGGGGTATTGGCATTTATGAGTGTGTGGGGGGGGGGGTATTGGCATTTATGAGTGTGTGGGGGGGGGTATTGGCATTTATGAGTGTGTGGGGGGGGGTATTGGCATTTATGAGTGTGTGGGGGGGGGTATTGGCATTTATGAGTGTGTGGGGGGGGTATTGGCATTTATGAGTGTGTGGGGGGGGGTATTGGCATTTATGAGTGTGTGGGGGGGGGGTATTGGCATTTATGAGTGTGTGGGGGGGGGTATTGGCATTTATGAGTGTGTGTGTGTGTGGGGGGGGGTATTGGCATTTATGAGTGTGTGGGGGGGGGTATTGGCATTTATGAGTGTGTGGGGGGGGGTATTGGCATTTATGAGTGTGTGTGTGTGTGGGGGGGTATTGGCATTTATGAGTGTGTGTGTGTGTGGGGGGGGGTATTGGCATTTATGAGTGTGTGTGTGGGGGGGGGGGTATTGGCATTTATGAGTGTGTGGGGGGGGGGTATTGGCATTTATGAGTGTGTGGGGGGGGGGGGGGTATTGGCATTTATGAGTGTGTGGGGGGGGGGGTATTGGCATTTATGAGTGTGTGTGTGTGTGTGGGGGGTATTGGCATTTATGAGTGTGTGTGTGTGTGTGGGGGGGTATTGGCATTTATGAGTGTGTGTGTGTGTGTGGGGGGGTATTGGCATTTATGAGTGTGTGTGTGGGGGGGGGGTATTGGCATTTATGAGTGTGTGGGGGGGGGTATTGGCATTTATGAGTGTGTGTGGGGGGGGTATTGGCATTTATGAGTGTGTGTGGGGGGGGGGGTATTGGCATTTATGAGTGTGTGGGGGGGGGGGTATTGGCATTTATGAGTGTGTGTGGGGGGGGGGGTATTGGCATTTGTGTGTGTGTGTGGGGGGGGGGGGTATTGGCATTTGTGTGTGTGTGGGGGGGGGGGGTATTGGCATTTGTGTGTGTGTGTGGGGGGGGGGTATTGGCATTTGTGTGTGTGTGTGGGGGGGGTATTGGCATTTGTGTGTGTGTGTGGGGGTGGGGTATTGGCATTTGTGTGTGTGGGGGGGGGTATTGGCATTTATGAGTGTGTGGGGGGGGGGGTATTGGCATTTATGAGTGTGTGTGGGGGGGGGTATTGGCATTTATGAGTGTGTGTGTGTGTGGGGTGGGGTATTGGCATTTATGAGTGTGTGTGTGTGTGGGGTGGGGTATTGGCATTTATGAGTGTGTGTGTGTGTGGGGTGGGGTATTGGCATTTATGAGTGTGTGTGTGGGGGGGGGTATTGGCATTTATGAGTGTGTGTGTGGGGGGGGGTATTGGCATTTATGAGTGTGTGTGTGTGTGTGTGTGTGTGTGGGGGGGGGTATTGGCATTTATGAGTGTGTGTGGGGGGGAGTATTGGCATTTATGAGTGTGTGGGGGGGGGGGAATATTGGCATTTATGGGCACGGGGAGTTTCTGTTGACATTTCCGGATCGCAGCATGTATGGGTTATTACCAATCATTAGAGCCGTTGTCTTGGGCAGGAGACTTTTGCCCTGACCGATGTGCGCTCTGGTCTGGAGACCTCCCTCCTCTTACATTATCCGCCATTACAGGTGTAAAATGTTGCATTTTCTCACAGCATCTATTCTAACACCTTTTTCTGTAAAAAAAAAATAAATAAAAATAAATAAAAATGAGGGGTCGCACGCAGGATGCTGTCACGTGTTACTTGTCGTAAAGTTTTATGCTGGGAAAGTCGTGTGCGACTAGCAAATAAATATCCAGCAGTTTTGTACTCTTTGCAGCCTGCCCGCAGTGACAGAGGTTGATGTGATGTCCTATTCTGACACTTCTGCTTTCATGCTGTGCGTAGCCCTGACATAGAGCTGTGATCTCATTGTGACAGCTCCTTCTCAGGAAGAAGCTGCCGGCGATCATCCAGCTCCTGGCGCAGTTCCAGGATTAGTAATCACTTCCTGACCTTTGAGACCCCAGTGAGAATGAAGTGAATGGGAGCGGCTGTTGCCCGCTGCAAAGCCAAATGGGCAGAATTGCCTTCTGTGCAGGACGGTGCAAAATCAGATTTATAGGCCCTTTATTTTGTGGATCGGTGATATTTCCACTTATAGGACCCACCACCACCAGTCATAAAGCAATGACATATTCCTACAGTGTTCCGTACCTTTAATATTTTTGCACATGTCTGCTCACCGGCTTTCTTTACCTGATGCTGACATTGAGAATTGGGTACCAGTTGGGTCCATGGGGAGCATCACAGACGTTCATTACTAGGATCGTCTTGGCGTAATTACACTATTCCTAAATTCAGATATGAATATTCCGATCCAGACATTTTATCATTTGTGACTGATTAACAGAGTTGTCTGACTAAATTTATTTTCCTTAAGTGTCAGGTGACTGCTGGGACCCCCACTGATGCTGAGAATGGGGGTCTCTTGTGTGAATGGGGCATTAGTGCACATGTGTGAAAATTCACTGTGTATGGAAGTGGCGCTCAGTTCTGCGCTCTACCACTTCCACAGACCCAAAGAAGTGAATGGAGCGGTGATGACGCACTATTGCTCCATTCATAGAACCACAGGACCCCTTTCTTGGGATTAGTTGGGCCTTAGCAGTCGTCAAAAATGCATATCCCTTCAGTTTATACTGTCAGCACTTGACTGTTAATTTAGTCATAAATTCTAGCAGGGATGACAGAGGAACCGCAAAGAGTAGCAAGAAAAGAGTCTACAGAATTGGTATATTATGAGAAATACGATTTGCTAAAATAGACCCCACATCCACCATAAATAAGTCTGCACCAATGATGGCAGATGCCCACTGTGTTATACAGCCGGCATCTGCCTGTAATAGCAGCGATTGTAGCTAAGCTCGGTTTGCTGCTGTTAACGCTTAATTTTAAAGAGGTTGTCCACTACTTTTTCATTGATGACCTTTCCTTAGGATAGGTCATTAATGTCTGATCAGCCGGGGTCAGACACCTGGCACTCCTGCCGATCAGTTGTTCATGGAGTCAGCAGCCGCCGACTGGAGGAGGTCTGCAAGCTCCATCTTCTGATAGTGGTTGCGGCAGGGTACTGCACATCCACCTCCTATTCAAATCAATAGGAAGCGAATGTGTAGTACCCAGCTGTGGCCACTATCAGAAGACGGAGCAGCTCCACAATCGAGCAGTTCCAGCAGCTGACACCAAGAACAGCTGATCGACGGGGTGTCTGGTGTCGGACCCCCACCAATCAGACATTAATGACCTATCCTAAGGAAAGGTCATCAATGAAAAATAAGTGGACAACCTCTTTAAGGTTTGCCGTCCCAGTGGTGTGCCTGTTCCAGGTCCCCATCGCATCCCCATCTCTGCCGTCAATGTGACAGCTGGATGCTAATGGGTTGCCATAGCAGCTAGGCGTCTGCTGAAGGGACCTACCAATGGCTGCCATCTTGGCACCCCTGAGAAGCCCAGCGACAAGCTAGGCTTCATAGAAGACCTTTATTTTAACTGGATATGCAATACTGTAGTATTATGATCGTATGTAGTACAAGCGATCAGAGTTTCACAGGTTCAAGTCGCCTAAGGAAACTTAAAAAAAAAAAGCTTTAGAAAATATAGAAATATTAAAAAAAAAATCCATAATACATAAAAACTAAAATCTGCTACCCTCAAATTAGACATTTTTTAAAAAATAATCATTCGTATAGGTATCTGTAAACAAAGTCAGATCTATTAAAACATAAAAAAAATATTTAATCTACAGTAAAAATTGTTAAGAAAAATCAAAACAGCAGTCGCCCCAAAAAAACAAGCTGTAAAAACACTGCTTGCACCCCAAAATGGTATCCATAAAACATCAGCTTTCCATGCAAAAAAGAAAAAATAACCCTGCATGTGTTCCATCAAAGGGGAAAGTAAGTTGTGGATCTTTAAAAAAAAAAATGGTGACAAACTATTTTTTAACAATTTCTGAAATTTTTTTTTTTTTTATCTACTGAATTAATAAAAAAATAGTACACGTTTGGTCTCGTCATAATTGTAATGACCTGAAGAATCATGTTAGAAAGTCAACTTATCACTCAAAACTAAACCTAAAAAATGAAGATGGAAATTTTTTTTTTTTTTTTTTACCCTTTCATTTTTGTGGTCTTCAGCACATTTCATGGTATAATGAATGGTGTTTACACTTTGGCAAAAAACTAGCTCTCATTCCACTGGGTCGACTGAAAAATAATTTTTTTTTTTACTTGTCTCACAGGGTTATATGTATAATGATAGTGTGTATTGGTTGTCTTTGTGCAGAGAGTAAGTAGCTCCATACAAGTATTTTAATAGTTGAAAGTCCCTTTTGGAGTTTACTCGGCCGGGCCGACTGTTGTGTGGCCTTGATGCAGATTTGATCCATCGCATTACAGATCCATGGGTGCTCCGCAACGAGGAGCACATACATCATGATCCAGCATTTTACACTTGTGCAAATATTTCTTGCGGTGTGTGAATGCTTTTTTTTTTTTTTTTTCTTTTCTGAAACCTCTAGCACTTAGGGTATGTGCCCACGATCCGGGCCGCTGCGGTACCGACGCTGTAGAACAGCCGCGCGGCTTCCGCCCTCATTATGCAGATAAGCGGCCACGATTTTTTTTAAATTTTTTTTTTTTCACATGCGGACTTTCCTCATTGATGTTAATCTATAGGTAAAGTCCACATGCGGACCCGCAAGAGAAATTGACAGGCTGCGAGTCTGAAAGACGCGCCACATGTCAGTTTCCGCGGGTGTACAGAGGTGCATAGTGGACTTGGGATTTCTAGAAATAACATCCACTATGCTGTAACATCTGGCCGCTGCGGGTTTGACGCTGTGTATACACGGAGAGTCAAACCTGCAGCATTTCCTGATCGTGGGCACATACCCTTAATCGTACTTTATTTTATTGCAGCTTTTCAGTGCATAAAATCACTGCATAAAATCACTGAAAATTTGCTACAAACTCAGTCTGAACATAACTTAAGTTCCACATTCCTAGATTTGCAGTCGCTGCATATGGCGAGATGACTTTCAGACTTAAGGGTTTTCCCTTGAGCAAAGTAGACATTAATCAATAGATCTTGGAAAAATTATATCTTCCACAATTGGATGTTTAAAAAAGAAAAGAAATGTTCCTGTTCTGAGATAATCTTATACATGTGCCCCTGCTGTGTACTGTGTAATGGCTCCATGCAGGAACATGGTCTGATCATACTACAGCTCCTGGGCAGGGGAGGAAGAAAAATAGTAGGTCAATCTCTCTTGTGGGTATTCTGAGGTTTATGTGCAGATTTTCCCCATAGACTTGCATTAGATGTGGAAAATCCGCAGGTAAAAAACACATTTAATCCGCACATAACTGTGTTTAATAAAGCTTTGTCAAAGCCAAATACCAGAAAGTATCAAAAACAAAGCCGCTTTATTTAAAGCATGACATACCAAAGAGACAAACTGCAGCATCAAAAACACATGTTAAAAAAAAAAAAAAAAATGCACACAAACCCAATAAAAAACTACAAGTAACCAAATTGAAATAAGTGCAGAAAATTTTACATCAAAATCTCATTGTGGGAACGTAGCCTTAGTCTATGGGGATTTGTATAAGGCCGGGATGTCAAACTCAAACACTTAGAGGGCCAAAATGAAAATCTTGGACAAACCCACGGGCCCCACATAGCCCTCCATCCGTGTGACACGTACCAGCGCCTGGGAATCTGCGCTACAGGTAGCGCTGTTCCCAAGCACCGGTTGCTGAATGCTGCCCTCATCATGGTTCCCTGCCGGCGCTGCCATCAGCACCAGCAGGGACCTGGGAGAATGAGCCGCTCAGTGAGTGACAGCACACTGCTCCTGAGCTGCGGCTCATTCTCCCTGACTCCTCTGCAGCAGCGGTCAGAGGATTACAGCGGGGACACCTAGGAGAGGTGAGTACATGGATTTTATTTTATTATTTTTACGGGTGGGGACACTGCAGGAGAAGACTACCACTACCCTCATCATTGTCCCTGCTGGTATGAGATCAGCGTTCTGCACCCACGCAAACCTGGGAACAGCGCAAACTGTAGTGCTGATTCCCAGGCTCCGTCCGTGTGATCCTGATGCGTCACATGGTTGCCACACGGGTGACCCACTCGGACACACAGGACACGGATATCTCCAGTACTTTTTTTTCCGGTACCGGAGATATGCGGACGTGTGAAACCAGCCTAAGACCGGGTGTATTAAAAAAAATAAATAAATAAAAATGGATTGAAATGTCACCTCCGGCGTGCTCCATGAAACACTGGAGCTGCCGGCAGGTCACTTTTTGCCGAAGACTGACGGAAGCGACGCTGGAAACGGATGAAGGTGGCGGCCGGTGAGTATCAGACAGGGGGCAGGGGAATTACAATTAAAGCACCACTCCAGCCATGCTTTAAAAATTCAAAGCCAAAAAATACCAAAAGAGAATGCGACTTGTTTTGATCGTAAACTTTGAACTTAATCGGAGCTAGAGATAGATTTTTTTTTTTTTTTCTTTTCTTCTCATTTATCACCTGTATACAATCTGTTTTTAGCATCAGCAGTTATTAAAATTTTACAAGACCAAATACATTGTAATTCTTTAACATATGAAACTGTATCTGCAAAAATCGGTTGATGTATGTTGGCTCTACATGGAATTATTTTTTTTTCTTTAAAAAAAGAGAGAAAAAATGCTCATTTGCACTGACCCATTGAATAACTCTAGTCTGTGTGCTGTCAGTTTTTTCATGGCCAACTTTCAGATCGAAAATACAGTTGTGTGAACTTGGTCTAAGGAAGATATAGTGTATTATGATGGCCATTAATGCAGAGGCAGCGAATGTCCAACAGAGCGAGAACAGCTACAGTTAGCATCCCTCTTCAGTGTCCTGTACAGGAGGGTCTATCCGTGACGTCCATATCCCCCATATAAATCCTGCACATGAACATTATCACTGATGTGTGTAATGGGCTTGTTTTTCTACTAGAACTGTCAGCTCTTAGAATGTACATGTGCCTTTTTTACTAGAAGTTTTATTTCTTATTATCATCCATTACTTACATATGTGAAATGGTTAACTGCACAAACTGAATTACAATCTGGGTCACACTCGCCTGCAAGGTAAAACCCTGTTGAAAGCTGCCGCAGCTCATCATTCCTGCTGAGAATGAGGCTTAAAAAGAAAAGAAGAACATTACCATCGTGGGGTTTAGTATTTAAAGGGGTCAATCTTACTAATTAGTACAATCCCTGTCTTGTTGAAATGAATATTAACTGATATGCAGTACCAGAGAATGGCCACTACCCAATGAATGGCGCTGTGGTGTTCCAGCTTGTTTCACTGTTTACTCTTGGCTGCCGCCAGAGCTGCATACCGCTGAATGGTGGGGTGTCAAGGGTCAGTGCAAAGAAGGGATTGAAGGGGATTTCCCCATAATCAAAGCATATTACGTTTTAACAAAATAGATAATAAATGTCTGGTGGGGGTGTAACCTCTGAGACTTCCACCAATCTTGAGATTAGATGCACCCAGGTCCCCTAAGTGAATAGCTAAGTAGCACACACGCTCTAATCATAGTCCAAGGAACTGCCGAAGATAACAGGGTACAGTGCTCTCTTAGCTGAGCTCATAGAAGTGAATGGAGTCATGCTGTCACATACATATTCTTTTACTCAGTGGAATTGTTATTGGCATGTGTCCTAGCGGTACGAACCCCACAGGTCAGAAACACAACCTGTCCTGTGAACAAACCATATGTTTTGAATTTGGGAAAATATATTTTATGGTAGTTTGTCACCCCAAATCGACAACATAAACTATGCATATTGCCATTTAGGCAATATAGCCCCTATAAAATTACAATGTTCTTTTTAAGTCTCCTCCTTCTTTCTGCCAGAAATCACTTCTGCTTATAGTAGATATGCTAATCGGTGTGTTTGGTGCGCTGTGGCATGGCTGAACTGTTCGGTGCATCTTTCCTCCAACTTCTTCTGGATGCTGAGCCACCGCCATCTCTCTTGATTGACAGCGCTTGCTAACCCCCTGCGGAATTAACTTGGCATTGTGACATTTGTACTGTAGATCAGCCTGGAAGTGGGAAATGCACTGCAGTAAATTATTATTTATTTTTTTTTTTTTAAAACGTTAAAAGTTAATTCAGAGTGTCATTTATTATTCAACCCCTCAAACCACAAGAATTCTGTTTGGTCCCCCTAAAGTATTAAGAAGTAGTTCAGGCACCAAGAATAATGAGCTTCACATGTGTGGATTAAAGATCTCTTTTGCCAGCCTTTTCTGACTATTTAAGACCCTCCCCAAACTTGTGAACAGCACTCAGACATGGTCAACATGGGAAAGACAAAGGAGCATTCCAAGGCCATCAGAGACAAGATCGTGGAGGGTCACAAGGCTGGCAAGGGGTACAAAACCCTTTCCAAGGGCCTACCTGTCTCCACTGTTGGGAGCATCATCCGTAAGTGGAAGGCTTATGGAACTACTGTTAGCCTTCCACGGCCTGGACAGCCTTTGAAAGTGTCCTCCCGTGCGAGGCCAGGCTTGTCCGAAGAGTCAAGGCTAACCCAAGGACAACAAGGAAGGAGCTCCGGGAAGATCTCATGGCAGTGGGGACATTGGTTTCAGTCAATACCATAAGTAACGTACTCCACCGCAATGGTCTCCGTTCCAGACGAGCCTGTATGGTACCTTTACTTTCAAAGCGTCATGTCAAGGCTAGTCTACAGTTTGCTCATGATCACTTGGAGGACTCTGAGACAGACTGGTTCAAGGTTCTATGGTCTGATGAGACCAAGATCGAGATCTTTGGTGCCAACCACACACGTGACGTTTGGAGACTGGATGGCACTGCATACGACCCCAAGAATACCATCCCTACAGTCAAGCATGGTGGTGGCAGCATCATGCTGTGGGGCTGTTTCTCAGCCAAGGGGCCTGGCCATCTGGTCCGCATCCATGGGAAGATGGATAGCACGGCCTACCTGGAGATTTTGGCCAAGAACCTCCGCTCCTCCATCAAGGATCTTAAGATGGGTCGTAATTTCATCTTCCAACAAGACAACGACCCAAAGCACACAGCCAAGAAAACCAAGGCCTGGTTCAAGAGGGAAAAAGTCAAGGTGTTGGAGTGGCCTAGTCAGTCTCCTGACCTTAACCCAATTGAAAACTTGTGGAAGGAGCTCAAGAATAAAGTCCACATGAGACACCCAAAGAACCTAGATAACTTGGAGAAGATCTGCATGGAGGAGTGGGCCAAGATAACTCCACAGATCTGTGCCGGCCTGATCAGGTCTTATAAAAGACGATTATTAGCTGTAATTGCAAACAAGGGTTATTCCACAAAATATTAAACATAGGGGTTGTATAATAATTGACCCACACTTTTATGTTTAAAATTTAATAAAATTCAACTGAGCAACATAACTTTTTGGTTTGTAAGATTTATGCTTCTGTTCATAAAACCTACTCTCGTTTGCAGTTTGAAGGCTCTAACTTATTTGCATCTTATCAAACCAGCTAAATCTGCAGGGGGTTGAATACTACTTGTAGGCACTGTGTATATATATCAGGACAAACTGAGATTGCGGCCTTATGCAAATTACAGAGGTAGGACCGAGCCCCCTACTTGGCATATCTGGTCAAAGGTGATTTTACTGTCAGGACAAAGGGGCAATTTTAAAAAGAAAAGTGTGTGTTGTGTTTTTTTTTTTTTTTTTTTTTTATTTATTTATTTTTTTAAATATATCTAGGCTGTGCCCCCTACATGGCACTATGGTTTTGGGTGACAGACTCCCATTAATACCTACAGCACAAAAGGTTGATATTGCACCATATCCAGAGAGTTTCTCACCCCATCTCCAGTGATGTTGGTGATGGAGGATGGCTGAGACTAGAATGGGCTTACAGGCTGTTAGCCATGCACCTGCTGAATGTGCAAATTCTTGTTTCCTCGTCTTTCAGATCCCAGTGTAGACTATCATAGGTGTGACTAGCACCCGTACAACAAAAATTACCATCTGAATGAGACCTAATGCCAGTTGGCACTGTGGCCCTGAGATTAAAAAGTTCTGAATGAATAATACATTGGGCTGGCATGGCATGATGGGACTTCTAGTGCCTTAGCAGATATAACATTATAGGCTTCTTTGTGGTGAGGATAATGTTTCTCGCTGTGACAAGTGTTCTTCCCACACATCTTCGCTTTTACAGTTCTTACCTTCTCAGATGTTCTAGAAATGGTAATTACTACATGAAAGTGGATGAAGAATAGAAGCGTTCCTTGCTTTTCTTTATTGCATAGAAACACGTTAGTCTCCGCTTAGCAGAGACTGCAAGTTACAGCTGCAAGGTCACAACTTTCCTTGTCATCCTGCAATGCCGGGTAGAAGATGAAAATTGCTATTTCAGGAAGCCTCTGATTTCAGGCTCAGATGCGCCATTGCTTACCCATAATAAATACATTGGAGAAAAATGATTTGTTTTACCAATTACATAAACTAACCACATCATAGACATGTATAATACTGTCACTGCGGCCATGAGACCTGTAGTCAGGCCCAGATTGTGTCCATAAGATGAGCAAGAAAATATGGCCACAATACCGTTTTGCAGCTCTCAGTTGGGAGGTTTGCACAGGTACTAAATGTTAAAAACATATGTCATCAGGATTTTGCCAGCTAATTTGAGAGCTGCACAATGTAGAGATGGAGACCCTGAGTCCAGTGATGTCACTTCCTGGGCTGTTTTCTTGTTTTGATAATCTCCTGCTGATAACAGCGTTTATCACTAGTAAACCTGCTGTCTTTACAGTCCTCTGTATTCATGAGCTCTGTATAACCCCACCCTCACCACTGATTGGCAACTTTAGGTGTACACTGTGCATAGGCAGAAAGCCACCAATCAGATGTGTGGGTGGGGTTATACAGAGCTCGGCATTCAGAGAAGTTCTAGATCTGCAGCCGATAAGAACTGATATTATCAAAACTACAGCAAGAGTCCCAGTAAGTGACTAATTGCTGTGTAGCAAAAAACTGGCGACTGATGCCTTTTAAGAATCAGTCTTAAATTTAGATGGCAGTGTGCCAGGGTGCTTCATATATGGGACATCACTCTATAGCGCCTGTTGGTGTTTTTTCTACCTAATCTAAAATCTTCTGAAATTGCATAAACAGAAAATGAAAAGGTTTTGCTCAGGACTAATCTCTAGGAGCACATTGCTTCTATGCCTCCCAGCTCCCTGGTTGCCCGGGGCTTATCATTTTACTTTTTTGTATTCTTTTGTTTCATATTACATCAACCTGATAAGTAGATTTTTCCCATCTGCCCCTTGTTGGTGGTAAATTTGGGCACCATACTTTAGGGATTAATAATCTTGATAAGAACATGACTTTCATAATTGAGATTTGACATTAATGTCAAAGAAATTAGTAAAGGTCCTACACATTCCTGTGAATGTTAAGGCGATGGTACATATACTATTGATTATTCTACACATCTAGTTACAACACATCTGTCTAAGCCAGATTCACGCAGTTCATCGGGCAATTTTGGTTTGGTCCAAATAAAATTGGTCCACAAGTGCTTTGATTGCCGGGAAAAGAAGACTTATGCTCTCCAGTCACCCAAAGCATAAAAATAGGAGAGGAGTTAAAAAGTGATAAAATAGACTATACTTACCTGTTCTTATGCCACCGCTGCCACAACTCCAGAGTCGTCCTGCACTGGTCTTCTGTTCTTCCAACACTGGGGCAAAAGATTGGCTGCACGTGGTCACGTAAGAGGGCGACACACATCAGTGAGTGCAACACCTTCCACATGACTGTGTAAGGCCAATTACTGGCCTCAGTGCTGAAAAAAAACAGAGGACTGACCCAGAGGACCAGGGAGCAGCTGCAGAGGAGCCATGAGGACGGGTAAATATAATGTATTTGTTAACCCTTTCCCTGCCCTTTAAAAAGAAGACGGTGTGGCTGCCAGCTGCGAATTAAATCCCTAAAATGTTGCATTTGGCGAAACTTCATAACTACTTTGCTTACCTCTGAAGCAGGCCATGTAAAATGAATGTGTGGGTCCAATTTTGGGTGTTGAGACAAAAAAAAAAATTTTTTTTTTATGTGTGTGTATATATATATATATATATATATATATATATATATATATATATATATATATATATATATATATATATATATATATATATATATATATATATATATATATATATATATATATATATATATATATATATTAGTGTGTATGTGTGTGCAAAATTATTAGGCAAGTTGTATTTTAGAGGATTATTTTTATTATTGATCAACAACTATGTTCTCAATCAACCGAAAAGACTCAAATATCAAAGCTTAATATTTTTGGAAGTTGGAGTGTTTTTTTTTTTTCGATTTGGCTATCTTAGGAGGATATCTGTTTGTGCAGGTAACTATTACTGTGCAGAATTATTAGGCAACTTAATAAAAACCAAATATAATCCCATCTCACTTGTATATTTTCACCAGGTAAACCAATATCAGTGCACAAAACTTAGAAATAAACATTTCTGACATGCAAAAACAAAAAAAATTAGTGATCAATATAGCCACCTTTCTTTATGATGACACTCAACAGCCTTCCAGCCATAGATTCTGTCAGTTGCTTGATCTGTTTTCGATCAACATTGCGTGCAGCAGCCACCACAGCCTCACAGACACTGTTCCGAGAGGTGTACTGTTTTCTCTCCCTGTAGATCTCACATTTTATGATGGACCACAGGTTCTCTATGGGGTTCAGATCAGGTGAACAAGGGGGCCATGTCATTATTTTTTCTTCTTTTAGACCTTTACTGGCCAGCCACGCTGTGGAGTAGTTGGATGCATGTGATGGAGCATTGTCCTGCATGAAAATCATGTTTTTCTTGCACGATACCGACTTCTTCCTGTACCACTGCTTGAAGAAGTTGTCTTCCAGAAACTGGCAGTAGGTCTGGGAGTTGAGCTTCACTCTATCCTTAACCCGAAAAGGTCCCACAAGTTCATCTTTGATGATACCAGCCCATACCAGTACCCCACCTCCACCTTGCTGGCGTCGGAGTGGAGCTCTCTGCCCTTTACTGATCCAGGCTCTGGCCCATCAAGAGTCACTCTCATTTCATCAGTCCATAAAACCTTTGAAAAATCAGTCTTAAGATATTTCTTGGCCCATTCTTGATGTTTTATCTTATGTTTCTTGTTCAAAGGTGGTCGTTTTTCAGCCTTCCTTACCTTGGCCATGTCCCTGAGTATTGCACACCTTGTGCTTTTTGATACTCCAGTAACGTTGCAGCTCTGAAATATGGCAAAACTGGTGGCGAATGACATCTTGGCAGCTTCACGCTTGATTTTCCTCAATTCATGGGCAGTTATTTTGCGCCTTTTTTGGCTAACACGCTTCTTGCGACCCTGTTCGCTATTTGCCATGAAACGCTTGATTGTTCGGTGATCACGCTTCAAAAGTTTGGAAATTTCAAGACTGCTGCATCCCTCTGCAAGACATCTCACAATTTTGGACTTTTCAGAGCCCGTCAAATCTCTCTTCTGACCCATTTTGCCAAAGGAAAGGAAGTTGCCTAATAATTAAGCACACCTTATATAGGGTGTTAATGTCATTAGACAACACCCCTCCTCATTACAGAGATGCATATCACCAGATTTACTGAATTGGTAGTTGGCTCTCAAGTCTATGCAGCTTGGAGTAGGATAACATGTATAAGGGTATGTGCACACGATGCAGAAAATTTCTGCATCTCCCTGGCAGAAAAAACGCATGCAGATTGTGCATGCGTTTTTCCTGCAGAATACATGCGGATTCACATGCGTTTCCGCATGCAGATTGACAAGCGCTTTCCAGGCAATAGCATCACTTGGAAAGTGCTTGACAACTAGGTCACACTATATAAATCCATGCAACCGGCATGGATTTATATAGTGTGACCCGAGAGAATGGTAAAAAATAAATGTATACTTTACCCTCTGATGGCCCGCACTGTCCTGCTCAATCCGTTCTCCCTCGCCGGCAACTTCGAATTGAAAGACCTGCTGACGTCAGCGTCACGTGACCCGTCACATGACTCTGACGTCAGCGCAGGTCCTTCAACTCACTGCAAAGTGGCGGTAACCAAGCAGGAACGCTGCGTGGGCCGACAGAAGGTAAATATACATTTATTTTTTATTTTATTCTTTTTTTTTTTTTTATGGTACCTGGGTGTGGATGAGACTCTCCTCTCCTCCACACCCGGGTACCATCCGCACATTAGAACGCGCCAATAGCGCAAGTACAGATGCAGTCTTGCGGAATTGGCGCGTTCTAATGCAAGTCAATGGCGGCGAAAATGCCGCGTTTACGCAAAATTAACTGACATGCTGCGGATTTTTGAGCGCAGCGTTTACGCTGCAGAAAAATCCGCATCGTGGGCACAGCGCATGCGGATTTCAATTGGGGAACATTGCTGCCCTTCTACCATGCGTTTTTAATGTGTTTCCGCAACTGCAAAAACGCCGCGGAAACGCATTAAAAACGCATCGTGTGAACTCGGCCTTTAAAGTATCAGTGATCAAAATACGCATTTGCCTAATAATTCTGCACGCGGTGTATAATAAAAATATATATATATATATATATATATATATAAATATCCCCCCGCAAGATCATTTCCAATTATACAGCATATATATTTCCTTTCTCTCTTTCTGATATGGCAGTGCTTTGCTTTTCATCTGTGACAGATTGTGCTGTTCCTCTTGTGGTTATAGATGATAGAGGGGGCTCCACTCGTTGTAATCTTTACTTCCGTAATAAAGAGAGCAGACCACAATGTGCTGCAGAGATTCTGCTGTGCCTGCATGCCTGGAATCTCATGGGACAACATTACAACACTTTCATCATTGTCTTTTCACTTGTTTTCTGGAGTAAAACTGGTTCTTAGGCTATGTGCCCACGATGCAGAAATGCTCCGGATTTTTCCTGAGCGTTTCTGCATCTCCCTGGCAGAAAAAACACATGCGGATTGTACATGCGGATTGTACATGCGTTTTCCTGCCAGGGACATGCGGAAGTGAAGCGTTCTTCACATGCATTTCCGCATGCGGGTTCTTAAGCGATTTTAGCATCACTTGGAAAGTGCTTGACAACTTGGTCACACTATATAAATCCATGCAAACAGCATGGCTTTATATAGTGTGACCAAGTTATAGTAAAAGAATGGTAAAAAATAAATATTATACTCCCCTTCCGATGGCCCCCGGTCTCCTCCGGTGCGTCCGGTTTGTTGGGTGGCTCGCGGTGGTCTAAAAGGACCCTCCATGACGTCATTTAGTCATGTGACAGGTCACGCGACCGCCGACGTCAGCGGTCTCGTGACCGGTCACATGACTAAATGACGTCATGGAAGGTCCTTTTAGACCATCGTGAGCTGCCGGGGAGCCAGGACGCATCGCTATGGAGACCGGGGGCCATCAGAAGGTGAGTATAATGTATTTTTTTTATTTTAAATTCTTTTTTTTTTTTTTTTTTTTTTCTTTTTACAGGTACTATGATACCCGGCTCTGGAGGAGAGTCCCCTCTTCTCCAGACTCGGGTACCATCCGCACATTGAATCACTTAATATCCGTGTAGATGTACATGTAGTCATGCGGATATTAAGCGATTCAGTGCAAGCCAGTGGTGGCGAAAACGCAGCACTTCTGCAAAATAATTGGTAATTCTACGGATTTTTCCGCAATGCTAATCCGCAGCGGAAATTTCCGCAGCATGTGCACAGCACATGCGGATTATCATTGGGGACATGGCAGGCCTTCTACCAAGAGTTTTTTAAGCGTTTCTGCGGCGGAATTGCCGCTGCAGAAACGCTTAAACGCATAGTGGGCACACAGCCTAATAGTGGCTTGCATGTTTGTGCTTTATTCTTTATTTAGTTTGTGACTTTTTTTTTTTTTTTCAGTTTATTTTTTTTTCTTTGTTCTGCATCTTGGGCGTGGTTTTGTTAATCTGGATGTGTTAGGCCACGTTCACACAGTCAGTATTTGTAAGCCAAAACCAGGAGTGGAACAGTCAGAAGAAAAGTATAATAGAAACATGTCACCACTTCTGCATTTTTTAGCCACTCAAAACATCAAATCGCACTCAGATCAATATTATTATATAGATCTGTGCATGTTGGCCTTTTTTTTTTTTTTTTTTTTTTTTTTTTTTTTTTTTTTTTTCCCTTCTGCTCAGACCAAGCTTAGTCTGAGTTGAATCCGATTATCGGATTACACTTAGACATGCAAGTCATTGTGTCTGTGGAAAACATCGGACTGCACTCAGATGTCATCTGAGTGCAGTGCAGTTTCCACGGACTGACAGAATGGAGAAGCTGGAGAATTTTTTATTTTTTCTTCCTCCATCTTCTCATCTGAGAAAATCTGATCACCGTAATTGGCCCGATTTCTCTTGAATTAGAGAGCATACTCTGGTGTGACCCTAGCCGAAGCCTAATTCATCATTTTATAAGTTCTCAAAATGTTACGCAACTTTTGCACAATCTGTTTTATTTTCCTGAACAGGTTAAGACTTATCGCCCAACATTTTAAAGGATCGTGCACCTTTTAGTTGTTAAAAGGTTCAAAAAAGACAAAAATAAGTTGTCACAATTTTTTGCCGACAACTCATCAACACGTGCACAGTTTTGAATAATTTGGCGCGAAAAACGGCAACAAATACCACAACAGAAAAAGAAATCTATTCATCTTTTTAGCTGTTTGAGAGCAGTAGACTATATGGGCAGAGACCCTGATTACAGCGATGTATCACTTACCGGCTGCTTGCCGCAGTTTTGATAAAAATCACTGTATAAATCTGAACACACATACCACTATCAGCTTTGTGTACACTGTGTGTAGACAGAAAGTTGCCCATCGGTGGTGGGCGCAGGGTTATACAGAAGTCATGAATATGGAGGACTACATGGCAGAAGGTTTACAAGTCTTCTACTGATCTCTTGCTGATAAAATGATGGTTTTTATTTAAACCACAATATAAATGTAAATTCACTGATCGTTTCTGGGAAACCTAGCAGGAGAGGGGGGCTTCCCTGGATGTCTAGTGGCAGTCATAATAAAATGTGGAAAGCGGGAGGCCATTTCAGAACTCTGTGTAAGCTGCGTATCCAAGGCGCTTATCAAGAAGGTGATAGAGGTGAGATCTTGTATATTAGGGAATTAACCCCATGATACTTCTGAGTCCGATTGCCTCCTTTACCAGTGGGAGTGATGAGCATAATATGAAAGTGCAGCCAAGGGAAATCTAATTGTACCTTGTACTATTAGCAGAGTACAGTTGCTATTTACATACGAGAGCAGAGGGGCTGTCGTAAGGGGCGGCTAACTGTCATCAGAAGTGTGTGTGTGTGTATATATATAGTCAAGAAAATACAGAAAAATTAAATTATATTATATTATATTATATTATGCAAAACGCATGTATATCTGCACCCCATGGTCCCCAATGGCATTCCGCAATGTCAATGCCCATGCTGCGGATTTTTCCGCAGCGTATATGCTGCGGTCAAAAATCCGCAGCATGTTCATTAATTTTGCGGAAGCGCAGCGGAATCAATGTGCGGATGGTACCCAAGTCTGGATGAGAGGAGACTCTCATCCAGACCTGGGTACCAAAGAACCTGTTAAAAAAAAAAAAAAGGAAAAATAAAGTTTATACTTCTGATGTCTTCCCGGTGTTTTCCTGCCGTCGCGCTGTTGTGTGAAGGACCTGCCACGTCATTGAGTCATGTGACCCATCACATGACTCAATGACGTCACCGCAGGTCCTGCACTCAACAGCGTGAGCCGCTCAAGACTCCGGACGGGGCAGAGAATGCATCGGAAAGTGAGTATAAACTTTATTTTTTTATTTTTTACCATTCTGATTCTTTTTTTAAAACTATTACTTGGTCACACTATATAAATCCATGCTGGTTGCATGGATTTATATAGTGTGAACAAGTTGTCAAGCACTTTTCCAAGTGATGCTTGGAGAAGTGCTTGATAACCCGCATGCGGAAATGCATGCAAAGACTCCTCACAAACGCTTCTACCTGGCGGGAAAACCGCATGTAAAATCCGCATGCGATTTTTCCCGCCAGGGAGAAGCGTAAAAAATATGCTTCAGTTCCGCAACATGGGCACTTAGCCTTACCTCTGACTTCCGGTCAGTTGGATGTTGGGGTCACAAGGTGGCAGCGCAGAACCGGGAAGAGCTGAAGACGGCAGGTGGTAAATATAATACTAGAGTCGGGGCACTTGGATTAGTAGCACCACTCCAGCACTGTAATAAAATAAAACAAGCTCTGGAGTGGTGCTTTTAAAGGGGTGATTCTCTTTCAAAAAGCTTTATGCCATATAAACTGAATGTTACCTTATGTCCAGCATCTGCTCTCTACCGCTGCTCCGGTCATAGTGTTTTGGACGTAGCAGTGACGTCACTTCGAAAGCACTGCAGTCAATCACTGAGCTCAGCTGCTTATGTCGACTACTTGGGCGGATCTTCTGACCTCAGTCATTGGCAGCAGTTCTGATTGTGTCGTCACTGCTGCAGCCAAACATAGACCGGAGCAGCAGTAAAGCGCTGATGCTAAACCCGGGAAGGGTTAGTAATGCTCAGAGTTAGTTTTTCTCCTCTGAAGTAATTTAGAGTATGGTATAAAGAAAACCCGTGACCTCTCCTGACCTATCCGTACTGATGATCTAAGAATTCTGTGGCCTCTTCTTATAAATCCTCATGGGTGCTGACTGTGTAGGGACACACCCTGTTCACAAAGAATAGTAACACCCATTTGTCAATTTATTCATATTTTTCAGATGGATTACAGGAACCGCACAATGCGGACTTATAAGAAAAGATTTATTACATGACAAGAGCAAGTAGTTACTAAACCCATATTGGCAGTGGTGACTCGGTTTCTTTATAGCCTTAGAAAAGGAAAC
Organism: Phyllobates terribilis; assembly: GCF_046119375.1. NCBI lineage: Eukaryota > Metazoa > Chordata > Amphibia > Anura > Dendrobatidae > Phyllobates > Phyllobates terribilis. The sequence continues at coordinate 130,759,736 of NW_027362762.1, read as the reverse complement.
TGGCCAGAGACCAAACTGTTCTCCTTCCAGATCACATCCACTTTTAAAGGATATAAGTCCAGTCTAGTATCTGTAGGATCTGCCAGAGTCCCACAAATCGGGCAAGTTAGTTCTGTGCAATAAATGGGAGTGATTGGCCATTATCCCGATAATCGAGAATCTAGTTAGGTGTTTGGCTATGTAATGATGCTGTAGTAATAAATATGTATAAACCTTTTTATTCAACTGTTTTAGGACCGTTCGTGTGTGGATGAAGAGAGACAGCGGTCAGTTCTGGCCCAGTATTTATCATTCTATGCCGGGTAAGTCACAATTACTCTTCAAGGGTTATGGTCTCTTCCTATTGTGTCCCCCCATTTCCATATAGATTGTAAGCTTGTGAGCAGGGTGCTCAATCCTCCTGTAACTGTTGAAATATGATACATTGTATTGTTTATATTGTCTGTACATGTCCCTACTTAACTGGAAAGTGCTGTGGAATATGTTGGCGCTATATAAATAAAAATTATTATTATTAGATGGTAACATTTACATCATGTCCGCAGGATAGATGCAGGTTTTGCCCCCCAGACATAGATGGCGTTAAGCACTGCTTGGCTCTTTCCACGAACATGCAGTAAATGCCGTATATATCCTATATGGGGATGTCTTTTTAAAGTTCATCATCAGTTCAATTATGAAATGTAATCTGATAAGTTTCTTTTTCTTACCAGTTCCTCCATTTCATAACATTTCTTGTTCGACCTTTCGTAACCCCAGGCTTTCATGGATCTGTTGATTCAGATTCATTTTAATTTGGTGTCAAACTAAAATGGGTAGCTCTATAGAAAAACTGCGGATGACTGGGGGAGAAGTGATCACTGGCTATGTATCCCTAGAAAAACTCAATGATTCTATGACTAAATAATATTTCAATACTTACTAGATTACAGATGGTTACAATAACAGATCCAGCAACACGGTGAGGAATGTTGGCAGCATAACTAAAGAGAGCAGAAGTAAAAGTTTCTTGCCTTAAAACTTCATTACGTTGTAGCTGTCACTTCTCGTGACTCTGTTCCTTTATTGGGCAATACAATTCCAGAAGTTGATAACTTTCATTTTCAGTATTAAAATTAGTTAACCTCTTAAAACTATTTATAATTAACTTTTGAGACTAAACTGTCCGGTGTGAGTGCATGCAGAAAAATATTATTTCTGGCCAGTATGACTTGTATCCTGCAATTTTTTTTTTTTTCCTATGCAAGCTCTCTCTTAATTTTCAATTGACTCTGAGCTGGTGACTACGTGGTATGATGTCTCCTATTCATATTGCAGCACACAGAGAAGGATTCCTGCTCTTCATCCTTAATTTAGAACACCGCAGCAGCATAGAGGAAACCATAAGCAATACTGAGCAGGGTAGATGTGAATTCAGCTCTGGAGTAAGGTAAAAGACTTGTCAGAAAGCTCAGCAACACTTTCCCTTTTTCTTCCTGCCCTTTTTTTTAACTTTGCTCCTAATTCCTCTTTTTTCCCCCTTACTTCCCCATAGAGTATAACAGGAGGTGTAATCTGACATCTCGCTGTACACTCAGTCTATCTTATCTTGACTTAATTGAGCTGTTTTTTTTCAGAGTGGATGGTCAGGGAGGATGGGGAAAAAAAAGTGGCTCGTAGGTGGAAAAAGAATTCTCTGATTTGATTTATTATAAAGTTGTTTTTGTTTTTTTTTGTTTTTTCAATTAGCCTGTATCAAGGAAGAACAGGCAGGGGATCCTGTAGATTCCCCCCCCCCCCCCCCCCACACACCCCCAGCTGTTTCCACGTTGTCACGAACCAATGCTCTGCTGCCTCCAATCGTCAAAACAATTATGCAGTTGGCTGCCGATTGATGGATGCAGGCTGTGGTGTCGTGGAATCGGTATAAATTGGACTGATTCCAACTCCTAAAAATATATAATAAATTGGGTACAGAAGTACAATGCAGGATGTGCTGTTAATGTTTTCATAAGAATTTGGGAAAGTTATGAAATGTCCTATAAATGTCTGTTCTGCTCCTGATCTAAGGATCTCTGCTTTTAATTGATTCTGTGCTGCACTTTATGTACATACTCAGTAGTGAGGCCGGGCTGTGGAGTCGGAGACAGGGAAATTGAGGAGTCTAAGTCTGAGGTTTGGCTTACCGACCCCACAGCCTTGGATGGATGAGGCCACAACTTCTTTCACTACTAGGCTGGATATTGGGGAACTCAGTCAGGGTATAGTGTATGCACATCTTATTCCAACACATGGAATATATATATTTATTACACTCCATTACGGTCACCGCCAAGCTCCGCAATAACCAACGAAAAACTAGTTGCCACCACCAATCATTTAAAAAGGGTGATTAGACACCCATTACAGGTAGCGTATGGCTTCAGGGTTGCAGTTTATAGAGCAAGAGGAATGAAGCTATTAAATTTTATATATTTAATCCCAAAGTAGGCAGTGTTTATAAAAATATATAAAAGATGTTACAAAATGGGATCAAAACAATGCAGCATATACAATTGCATAAAATAAAAGATAACAAAAGAAATGTACTAAACCTGTTGTGACAGGAATGGCTGCTCTTTATGGAGGGAAGCGCTCCGATTAGCAAAATAGAACACTCTCAGAGAACTGTCTTCCAGTGATGAACAATACCAAAAGCTCAAACTCTTATTTTATTAGATAAAAGTTACGTCCACACACCTCCTTGGTGAGCTCGTATGGGGGCTGGTCATGGGATGTGGCTAGGTCTTTAGAATATTATGGGATCCCCAACTTTAAGGATATTTTTGTCCCTGGAGGTCCCAGATGGGAGATATTAATGCCATATTTCCTATCATTATTGTAGCTTTCCTTAGGTAGGAAACATGGCATATATAATGTTAAGTCTCTGTCCGATATTGATTTTAAACTTATAGGCAGGTCATAAAGTGATGTAAGTAGATGCCTTAAGTTCTCCACTTCATCATGATGCCGAAAGTATATCTCCCATAACTATAGGACCTATGCCTGTCACAAAAAAAAACAATATTCATAACAGGACATTGGAGCCAGGGTGTCTGGCTGTAATTGTCCAATGTTGCTTTGAAGAGAGGAAGCGTTACTTCTGGAGGTGATAGATTTTTCACTTCTCAGCCCCTTGAATATATGGATCCAAGACTTGATGTCTGACCTCCAGCAGATATCCTACTTTAATTACCTGTTCACGGCAAGAGGGCATAGTTCAATAGGGATTGGAATGAAGTGCGAGCTCTTCTTCACTTCCCAAGTTATAGTTAATCCAATGTGTTCAATGAGGGTGACGCGTCCCTTCTTAAGAGATGGCTTTATAGATTTTACAGTTGTATCTATGACAGCTGTACTATTGATTTATGCAGAGTGTGTTGAAAGAACAGATCCCATTTTAGAATCTACCATATCCATCTATAAATCTAGTTGTATACAGTTTTGAACCTAACCCACTGTATTGTCATGAAAGTTCTTTGTATGCAAACCTTCTGCCTCTGTATACATGTGCAATTGTGTATTTCCATTGTTGGATCCATTTTGAGATCATAAAAACCAAAATAAAGTTTTCCAGTGCCGGATCCATTTGTTTGAATGGGAATGAAAGTGTCATGAAATGTTATGTTTCCCTCCTTTCCAGCTGAAATCCGTTTCCCTTTTTTTTTTTTTTTTTTTTTTACACCTTGCTCAAGTGTAGTCTGCACAAATTTTTCTCCAACTAAGAAATCGCTATCGTTGGATTTGTTTTTTAGCAATGCACAAGCCCAGAATACTAGAAGTATTCAAAGACCTCACTAGTAAAATGGTAAAAAATGGATCTGTTAAAAACTGATGCTAAACAGCAATCAAAGCATCTATTTTTAAATGGATTGTGTGTGGGTTTTTTTTTTTTTTTTTTTGATCACCTGTCCAGAAAAAAATATAAAGTCAAGTTTGCAACCCTCAGTAGGCAGAGCAGGGGAAAAAGCAGGAAGAGACAGTCTAGTATGGTAAAAAGAAGCAGAGGAGGCAGAGAGTAAGAGTAGGGTTTGGAGAGGTAGAAGCAGCATCAAGTAGGGCCAAGGCTTATAGATTGAACATCATCGGCAAAAATGCTCAGGCAATGAGGTGAAGATTTAGCAACAGCCATACCCCGCTGGTCTGCTCCCATCATGTAGGTTTGTAGGAGGCCACCCTCACTGCAGTTTGCTGGGCTGCAGCTCTATTATTGCCCAGTTGGGCCAAGCATTGATTTGCCCTCATAGCTACCCAACTGTTAATCCATCCTTGTAAACAGGTAAGTGTATTAATTTTTTTTTTTGTATGGTGAATGGATAAACAAATATTGTTTTTTCTCATAAATGTCGCTCACCTTGTGCTTAAAGGGAATCTGTCAGCAGGTTTTTGCTACCTCATCTGAGAGCAGACTGATGTAGGCAAAGAGAAGCTGAATCCAACGATGTATCACTTAGATTACTGGATGCAGCTATTCTGACACAATCAGAGCTTTAAGATTTAGCATGAAGCAGAGCTGAGGAAGCTAACCCCGCCCCCACAAGGCTCTCTGTGCACAAAGCCCATAGATAGGCAACTCACTATCACAGGAGGGGGCGTGTCGAACCAGGGCTCAGTGACCAGCTAGTCACAGCAATGATAAGCTCTTGGTACTAAAACAATCATTGTAAGCAAACGAAACCTCCCAGAGCTTGATAAGAAAGGAATCCCTGGAATCTGTGTTTAACCCCTACCTCATGCCGTCTTCAGATTAAATCACAGAAACTTGCTGACAGATTCCCTTTAATATGCATCGTAACATAGGCCATGCTAAAGTCTGTTTTACACTACATTATGAAACCATGTACAAAAGTTCTGAACAAAATTATCCACTAAAATTGTGTGATACAGGCGTCAATTGTTTCATTGATTGCATCTTGTAAAACATTGATGATCCGGCTTGCTAGTTCACTGTGCTACCAGGAAAAATCAACCAGGTATTTTCAAAATGTTAACTGGTATTCTTTACTGTTAGTGACGGTAGACCCAGGTAAGTGGATATTTAATAAAAACGGTTGAGTACCTTGTACTAGAACTAACCTAGTGGAGTTTTTGCACTAGAGCTCTGCAGAAAGCTGTAATGTGGAGACTGCATAAGAGTCTGAAATCCAACCACTATAGAAATATTCCAGTATACACAGTAAAGATGAGTGCCAGCAGAAGTACTGGGATGCCAACGTCATAGCAAAGTTCTTGGAAATTTAACAAGCTAAAAGTCACCCGCGGCCTTCCAGAAAACCATTACTGTATATACAGTGATATCTTGAGATACCCATAGTCCTAAAATGGCGCAGGACCAAGGGCTTCTTTGCCTATCAGTTTTCTCTCCGGTCTACCCCATAACATCCACAGTTGGCTTTGCCATTTTTCAAAATTGAATAAGGAATAAGCCGCTTGTGAAGACCCGCACTCTTCCGTGGGCGTAATGCTACTCAGACAACACAGGGTGAGGGTAAAACAGTGTGGTAATACTTTATTGAACCACAAAGCGGACAATAAACACACAGAACAGTCCCAGCAAATGCCCAAGATGGTACAACATTACACAGTCTCACCCTTCCTTCTCCGCCCGCCTGGAATAGAACAGCTGCGACTTTGGAGACTTCTTTGGCCGACTAACTCAACTAGTAGCCCACCGCTTCTGGAGGGCCCCCACAGAGAGGAGGTAGCGGCAAGCTTAGGAAGCTAGCAGTCCATCGAGGTACAAGGCCAGGAGATCCGAAGGTCCCAACCTGGCCTCTCCAAGAATTTCCATAGAGCCAGATGACCGGCGGGTCCCAATCTGGCTTCTCCAAATGTCTCCGTGGGTTGCAGGCGACCGTTGGGTCCCGCCTGACAGCCCCAAAAAACCATATCCATGGGGCCAGGTGACTTCTCCGTCCCAACCTGGTTTCCCCAACATGTATCCATGTCTCTCTGATGGTCAATGGAGTAGATCCGAATCTCTCCAGTCAGGGCCGATACCCGAAGACTAGAATCATATAGAATACAAATCTGTGTCTTCTTGGATGCCATGCAATCCATCTGTTGTCCTGAAGGATGTTTCTCATTCTCCTTGTAAAGTCTCTCTGATGCTCCTTGATTCTGCTCTCAAGTCTGACTGCTACAACAACACATGTCCCTTCTGCTTCTCTGGGCTCAGCCCCCTCAATGGCAGAACTGCTCTCACCCCCCCCCCCCCCAAAAAAAAAAACTAAGTGTGCATTAGTGGAGGTATCTTTCTCAGGTCGACCACATCACATGGGTCTACATGTGAGACTCCCTGTGGTGAAGGCTCCACCGGATCTTCTTTCAACAGTTACACAATGGGCCTAGACGATTTTTGAACAATGGTTAGTGTCTCCTGCGATACTAATGAGATTAGTGGAATGCTGGACACTATACAAGTTAAATTTGTGTACATAAAGTGATGAGCAAGCAGAATATTAGTAAAACACAGCCAGCAATCTGTAATAAAACACAATAATGTATTTCTCTTGGATTAACAAATCTAATTGTCTGGCTAATTATGATTTTAGGCTGTATCATCACACTTCTGTTTTGACAGCTCTGGTTGCTCGTGCAAAACCAGGATTAGGCGTTAATAATTCAACTTGCCAAACCTGACCATTTAATGTGTCTGGGAGGCTCAAAAAACGATGGACTAAATCGGGAGCCCCCATAAACGTTAACCATAGAAGGTAGCCTGGCCTCCCGCTGTGGGGGCTTGCCTGCTCATGCATTAAATTGTTGGCCTTCTACAGTAAAGGAGGCAGATCTTTATGTTTCGGTGATGGATGACCTTTAAAAGTTTAGATTCTGGCTCCGGGTATAGGATTATTGCTAACATCACCACATGTTCATATCTTACAGCTCCATGTTCATGCATGTCTTTTAACCCGGAAACCCGGAGGCTGTCTGTGGGGCTAGACAATGGTACAATCTCAGTAAGTATGCTGTAAATTATCCCCTCCATATAAAGTGCAGGCTTAGTTTAAAGAGGTTTTTTTGTTCATTGAAATCTAAATCTGTATTATATTATAAATGTATCCAGCTCATTTAAATGTTGTGTCATAACCATTCCCAAGTTCTCTTTTTGCTGCAAGTGAATGGAAAACACTCATATTTACTTCAACAAGCTGGAAACTTGTACTGGTAATAGGCTGCTTATACAAGCGCAAGTGTTTTGGGAAAGGGTCCATGGGGTAACGTTTCTCCTTGCGGAGAGTGACCTGTTAAGCATGTCAAGGTGAGGAGACTTTTTTTTTTTTTTTTTTTTTTTTTTTTTTAAGCTGCAATGCTCCTCTGGGAAATATGCAAATTGTCTCTTCAGAGAGGAAGAGAACTAGAAGGTCCCCCACACAGCTGTTTTGGCAGGTGGTCAAGATGCGGGCTCTTCATGAAAGTCACAATGGCTTTCACCTGTATTAGTTATTTAAAGAGTAACTCAACTTTATTGCTTATGTTTTTTTTTCCAGCGTTCTGAAACTTTGCAAGTCACTTATGAGAGGGTTTATCTTAATTCCTGTGCAAAAAAAAAAATTGCATGTAAGCTGACAATCAGTGGTGGGACGAGGTTATATAGAGGTCATGAATATGGAGGACTACAAGGCACACGACAACTAATCCTCTAGTGATACAATCACTGTTTTATCAGCAGGAGATTATCACAATTACAGCAAGTAGCCCAGTAAGTGACACATATCTGAAATTGGGGTCAATTGGGGCGAGCCTACGGTGGAAGGGGGGCACCATTTGCACTCTTAGGCTGCGAACCTCTGCAGTAAAGTACATGATAGACTGTCATTTTTACACTTTTGTGTCTCTATAGTTGCTGTTCAGGCATATCTAGGTTGTATGACAGACATACCTTGATTTTATTTACTTCTGACTTTAAATAAGAAATATAATCATAAAAGTGATTTTTAATCTTTAAAAAAAACTTTTTGCATAGTGTATATTCGGTGAACAATTAGTTAACTATTTACACTGTTAAGACTACTGTCTGTGATCACTGTGTTATGTAACCAGCATCCAAGTTTAATTTCTATGATCAGAGCTCTCATTAAACTATTTACTCCATAGATGCTGTTGGTTCAGAATTGTCTAGGGGAATCAATAAAAACTGTAAAAAAAAAAAAAAAAAACACCGTTAAAGATATGTGAAGACACGGGGGTCTTCCATGGGCTTAATACTACCAAAACACAGGGTGAGGGTAAAACAGTGTGGCAATACTTTATTGAACCACAAAGCGGACAATAAACACACAGAACAATCCCAGCAAATACCCAAGATGGGTCAACATTACAGAGTCCTCACCCTTCCGCTGGCCCGCCTGGGATAGAACAGCTGCGACTTTGGGATTTCCAGGGCCAACTACCTCAACCAGTGCCCCCCCCCCCCCCCCTCTTCTGGCGGGCCCCCATAGAGAGAAACTAGCGGCAAGCTTAGGAAGCTAACAGTCCATCGAGGTATAAGGCCAGGAGACCCTGGCCTCTCCGAGAGTTTCGATGGGGCCAGATGACCGGCGGGTCCCAATCTGGCTTCTCCGAATGTCTCCATGGGTTCAAGGTGACCGGAGGGTTCCACCTGGCAACCCCAAACAACATATCTATGGGGCCAGGTGACTTAATCGTCCCAACCTGGTCTCCCTAAATGTATCCATGGGCTCTATGATGTCAGTGGAGCAGATCCTTATCTTTCCAGTCAGGACCTCGTACCGTTAGGCCGGAATCATGTAGAATCCAAATCTGTGTCTCTTCGGTTAAAGCCATGCTTCCAAGCTGATGGTCTGAGAGAGTCTCCTCTTTTTGTTTCTCCTTGTAAAGTCTCTTTTCAATCTGTCTCAAATCTCTCTGCTACAGAGGCACATATCCCTTTAAAATAGTTAGTTGTCCTTTCAAGTACACATTCACAGGTAAGAGGTTAGGTCTCATTGTTTGAGCATTTAATGAATTTGCATAGTTTGTCCTCCTGTTTTGTGAGTCAACAAGCCACAGGGCCCACATGGTTAATCAACATAATTCGCAAACATTCATTGTTACACAGCCCAATAGAAGTCAACATTCAGGTTTATGCAAATATATATATATATATATATATATTTATTACAGACCAAAAGTTTGGACACACCTTCTCATTTAAAGATTTTTCTGTATTTTCATGACTATGAAAATTGTACATTCACACTGAAGGCATCAAAACTATGAATAAACCCATGTGGAATTATATACTTAACAAAAAAGTGTGAAACAACTGAGAGTGTCTTATATTCCAGGTTCTTCAAAGTAGCCACCTTTTGCTTTGATGACTGCTTTGCACACTCTTGGCATTCTCTTGATGAGCTTCAAGAGGTAGTCACCAGAAATGGTCTTCCAACAATCTTGAAGGAGTTCCCAGAGATGCTTAGCACTTGTTGGCCCTTTTGCCTTCACTCTGCGGTCCAGCTCACCCCAAACCATCTCGATTGGGTTCAGGTCTGGTGACTGTGGAGGCCAGGTCATCTGGCGTAGCACCCCATCACTCTCCTTCTTGGTCAAATAGCCCTTACACAGCCTGGAGATGTGTTTGGGGTCATTGTCCTGTTGAAAAATAAATGATGGTCCAACTAAACGCAAACCGGATGGAATAGCATGCCGCTGAAAGATGCTGTGGTAGCCATGCTGGTTCAGTATGCCTTCAATTTTGAATAAATCCCCAACAGTGTCACCAGCAAAGCACCCCCACACCATCACACCTCCTCCTCCATGCTTCACGGTGGGAACCAGGCATGTAGAGTCCATCCGTTCACCTTTTCTGTGTCGCACAAAGACACGGTGGTTGGAACCAAAGATCTCAAATTTGGACTCATCAGACCAAAGCACAGATTTCCACTGGTCTAATGTCCATTCCTTGCGTTCTTTAGCCCAAACAAGTCTCTTCTGCTTGTTGCCTGTCCTTAGCAGTGGTTTCCTAGCAGCTATTTTACCATGAAGGCCTGCTGCACAAAGTCTCCTCTTAACAGTTGTTGAAGAGATGTGTCTGCTGCTAGAACTCTGTGTGGCATTGACCTGGTCTCTAATCTGAGCTGCTGTTAACCTGCGATTTCTGAGGCTGGTGACTCTGATAAACTTATCCTCTGAAGCAGAGGTGACTCTTGGTCTTCCTTTCCTGGGGCGGTCCTCATGTGAGCCAGTTTCTTTGTAGCGCTTGATGGTTTTTTGCAACTGCACTTGGGGACACTTTCAAAGTTTGCCCAATTTTTCAGACTGACTGACCTTCATTTCTTAAAGTAATGATGGGCACTCAATTTTCTTTACTTAGAATTTGTATTATGGCAAGAAAAAAGCAGCTAACAGTCTATTCAGTAGGACTATCAGCTGTGTATCCACCAGACTTCTGATGGGTAACTACTCTGTAGGTGTTTTTAGCCCAGAAGAAGACCTGTTTGTCCATTTAGTTGTAGGCTTGTAGCCCAAAAGTGGCATGGAAGGCAGAGTAGTTATCCATCAGAGGGAGGTTACCTTGCTGCGGTTGATGGGCACACATGAATTGGCCAATTTATACGCTATAAACCTTCGTTTTTTGTAAGTACTTGTTGCTGATCAAAAATAGGCAAAAAAAACTGTTCAGATCTAATATTTTCATTAAGACACTTCTTGGCCATATGGAGTACTGCTGCATTATTTCTTTATATATTTTATAGTTACAGCAGCTGGCACCAGTGCACACTAGGAGGTGCTGGTCAGGTTTTACGTGTGTGTGTGTGTGTGTGTGTGTGTGTGTGTGTGTGTGTGTGTGTGTGTGTATGTATACAATATAATATAATATATTTCTGTACGGACAGCATTAAAAAAAAAAAAAAAAAAAAAAAAAAGACTGTTGGAAGAGTGCTGTAAGTAATTTTGTAAAGCATATTTAGTAATCGCAGCCCATCACAGCACTGCTTCTTAACATACTAATGGACATGCCACTTTCAATTAGGACATGCAGAGACAGTCAAGCTTCACTCCAGGATTGTGATCCCTCCCTCTGTCACTCCATGGACTCCCCACAGCGCGTTTAATTGTTTCAGATGCAATTGGAACAATGGTCGCTGGTTTCCTACTGTTCATAACTGAAGTACGGTCTATCAGGCTGCCGGTCAGTATGGCACTGATGAGCTGGATAATGAACTGTGCTTCACAAGTAGTGCAGTGTATGTATTCTCTATGTAATCAAAGGGTCATGTGTTCAAGTCCCCTTGTGGGACTAATAAATATTGTTAGAAAATAAAATGTTTTAAATGTTAAAAAAAAAAAAAAAAGTGGGGAAAAAAAAAATAATTTTCCAAATAAGTTTGCTTTGCATTAAACGACTTATCACATTCATAACACAATCCGATTAAAAAAAAAAGGGATTGCACTCGGACCAATGTTATTCAATGAGGGAATGCAGATTTTCCTTTATCTCTGCTGTATTTGGCATTAGAAATTTATCGGATGCCATACGGTCCATTAGAGTTGCATCCAATTTTTTACAGATACATTACAAATCTGTAACATAAACTGTAAATGGTCTCAGATATGATTTATAACCCCTGAGTTAAAAAAAACAACAACTGATTGCATGTGGATGACAAGTGAGATAAAAATCGGACCACTTTTTTTAAATTTAATACGCTCATGTGACCCTGGCCTTATCGTGTCAACACATATTGCAATACTGATTTATGCCACATGGTGAATCCAAAAAAACAAAGGCAATACAAAAACAATGCTGGTTATGCTTTTGTGTTTTTTTTTTTTTTTTGTTCATCTCTCCTACCCAAAAAAATGCAATAAAAAGTGATAAAAGATAGTCATATGACCAGTAAAAACCACAGCTTGTCTCACAAAAATAAGCTCTCGCACAGCTCAGTTGACAGAAAAATGTTTAACCTACGGCGCTCCCGAGTTTGGCAGTATAAACATTTTTTTTTTCAAAGTTTATTGTATAAAAGTAATAAAACAATATATATTTGGTATCGTCATAACAGCGCAGACACTGAGCGCAAGTCGGGGGAAGAGAGAAAAACAAAAGCTCAAAAAAAATGCATATTGCCATTTCTGGAAGGGGGTATTGAGGTAATCGGTCACAGTTTGGGTTCAAACAGCTGTATTTCACTGTCTGTATACAGACCACAATGTGTGAACTGAACACTGGTCATGTGAGTCAAACTTACATCCACGAACGCATATATTGGGCTGTAAATTTTGTTTTCTGAGCCACTTATTCAGTCCGTGCATTGCGGTCCGTATACAGACCCGGCCACTCAGGTATATTAGACCATATAGAATACAGAGGGAAAGCTCCTGGGTTTTAAAGAAGAACTGCAACAGAGCTCCTAACTATGATACGCCATGTATGGAACTGATATCTGCCTATAGAGCTAAGAGGCCTTCAAGCTTCCACTAGGCTTTAAAGAGGATCTGTCATTTGCTCATAAAAATTAGTTAAATACCTTGTAAAAGTCCCTCGGCTCCCCTGATTTCTTTTCCATTTTGCGCTACGTTGCTCCCAGACGCTTCCAATCACAGCTCGTTGGTGTCGGGGGGGGGGGGGGGGGGGGGGAGTTGAAAGCTCATGGAGAAGCCACTGCAGAAACGCCCAATTGCACTACAAGCACAGATTTCACATACTGCGCTCCAAAAGCAACAGATGTGAATATCCCTGCAGTGTAGCGCCACAGCTCAAAAATGAGCTGCAGAATCAGGGGGCTCAGGAATTTTTACAAGATATTTAACACAAAAATTCAAGTAATTTTTTTCTCGCTGTTATTGGGCCATATCAGTGGAAAAATAACGAGTATTTTTTTTTTCCCCATTTTTTATGACCATAAAAAATGACTAAGATACACTTTAAAAATTTGTTCCCCATTCTGTAACAAATATTTCTGTATATTGGACTTATATATATATATATATATATATATATATATATATCTCTTTATTATAATATAAAATATATATATAATAACAGTCATTGAGATTGATTGGTGGCATTTTTTTTTACCTGTTTTTATGTTTCACTTATTTTACACATTATGCCCCCCACCCTCAGATCATAAAAGACCTTTTTAGGGGACACTTTTTAAATTTTTAAATATTTTTATTTTCATCTTATTTCCCCTGTAACTATGGCTGGTATATTAGCCCCAATTACAACGGAAATAGCAGAGCTGTCTGGGTTTCACATGATCACGGAGTATGGAGGAGGAGGCACTGAGGAAGCACTGACAATTACTGCATATACAGTGCTTCTTTAGCGCTGTGTATCCAGAAAAAGCACAGGCAGTAATTAACGTGTTCTGACTTCTCTATGGGAACTTCGGCTGTCTCTGACGGCTGATCTGTGCTTCCACAACTCCAAAAAACATCACTGAAGAGTAGGCGTGGGACCGGTCGGACATTTAAAGTCAATGGGCCGTCCTGACGCTTAAAGTGTAACTGCATTTTTACATCAGTCCGGGTGTGACACAACTCTCCAATCGGTAAAAGGAGGTGGCATATGTATATAGTTGATCTCTGAGAATGAAGACTCAATCCCAAATTTTCCCCTCACCCATGACAGCACCATACAAGCGAGTAGGATCCGCCCCTATTACTGGACAGGAAACCCTGAGCAAAAAATAAAAAGGCAACTCTTACTTCCTCCTTCAATGTGGTTTCCTGTCCTCAAAGATGTAGAAGCCTGGAACACCAGTGAGTCATGGAACACCAGTGAGTCATGGAACACCAGTGAGTCATGGAACACCATGCTGTGTTCTATAGCAACCGCTTGTAAATGGCAGTGAGCAGGGGCCCAGTTGGGCTCTGAAATGCTAACATCAGTCTGGAAGAATCTACATTTAATGATTCGTACCTACCTGCGTTTGTTTGGCCTAGGCCTCATGGCTGGGCCTCATGGCCCGCGCATTGAGCCGCATGGCTAGCGTATTGAGCCGCATGGCTGGGCCTCATGGCTAGCGCATTGAGCCGCATGGCTGGGCCTCATGGCTAGCGCATTGAGCCGCATGGCTGGGCCTCATGGCTAGCGCATTGAGCCGCATGGCTGGGCCTTATGCCAATTCAGGTCTGGGCTTATGTCTCATGTTGACCTGTCTGAAGGTTTTTTCAGACTGCTTCATAGTTGCGGAAAACCCTGCCACGTTAGGTCTAGGATTTTCCTCCGCTGTCTGCCTCACGGTGAGTCGCCCGGTTAGCCAGGCAACTTGGGGCTTGTAGTTCTGTTTTCACTAAGGTCTCAAAGCTTCACTACCCTTTACTAGCAATATTACTTATATTGGTAAGGAGGTTTTCTGGACAATGCCCTCGGTCTGGGGTGATTCTGTTAGATACAGTCCAAAGGATAGCTGCTGAGTAACAGGTCCAGTCAATCCCTTATACTTGGATAGCATATTGAACTAGTCTGCATTTAACTTCTATGTCCCAGTGATCTTCTTGGTAAAGGTGTGAATGGGGGCGCTAAAAATAATAATGCCAATTTAAGTCCAGTTGATCTTCACAATCTAGGATCATTAGTAACGTAACACAGGTTGAATAAAGACCTAGGTCCATCAAGTTCAACCTTTCTCCCCCAAATTGTACTCCGGTACTAACTTACTGGGACTAGGCCTCACAATTCTTACCATTTTTATTATAACTGCACTATTATAATTATAATGAACCAGTTTATAATTTTTTAATTAGTTTTATTTTTTTTGGTATTTCTAATAACTGTATTACTAAAATCCCTACACTTAAAAACTGTTGATGCAGAAGAAGGCAAAATCCAGGACCCATTTCAGCCAGTTTGCATCAAGGAAAAAAAAAAAAAAATTCCCTCTTGACCCCGAGAAAAGGCGATCAGTACCAGAACCCTGGATCAAATGTATTACCATAGGTGTAACATTTTGTCTAATTTAACCCACAATGTTATGTGTATCGAGGAAATCATCCAGCCCTTTATTTTTTTTTTTTGTGAAAGCTGTTAGTGTCTGCCATTACTACCTCTTGTAAAGAATTCCACAGTCTGACTGTAGAGAACCCTTTCCTATTTAGGTGCCGGAATCGCCTTTCTTCCATCTGTAAGGAGTGCCCCCTGGTCCTTTAGTATGGTCTTTTGGAGGGAATATGTCATGTGCTAGTCCTTTGTACTGACCACATACATATTTATACATGTAAATGAGATCTCCTCTGAGGCGCTGTTTTTCTAAGCTAAACAAGCTCAACTTTTTCAACCTCTCATCATATAAGGCCTCCATCCTTTTAGATGAACTGGCTGATAAACGGCTACAGCTCAGCCCCCCCCCCCCTCCCTTTCCTGGTTGAAGGTGCAAGAGGGACATGACTGCGCTAAAAGCTTAAAGAAACCAGTGTAAGTCCAGTTAAAACTCCTACCTGGAGTCTTCAAATGACCTTTTGGACGTTAAGTGATTTAAACTCTCTCTACCCCATATCACCCTGAAAGGTAATGGTAAGAGGAGCTGTGAGTTGTACTTACCGGTTGGGGGGCTGGGGCAATTTGTGTTCTCAATCTACCCTCCTGGTATGGAATGGTAAGATAAACTTCATTGTGCCAAGTAAGGCAGCACTACCGATCGCCCTTCCAAAGGGAAGAGTGAGCTGGACTTGCCGGTATAGATGGTTGATAAACCACGAATTGCCTCAATTTACCTTCCTGATTCGGAATGGTAAGATAAACTTGATTGTAATGAGTCAGGCAGCACTACCTGTCTGCTCTCCTAAGGGAGGTACGAGTTGAACTCGCCGGTATGGGACTGACGAACCAGTAAATATCCCAGTCCATCCTCCTAATGGAGTTGCCCGACAGACATGATTTGGTAAAATTATTTCAAGACCAGTGTATCCTCCCAGTTAGAAGTGGGGCAGATGGACTAATTGGAAATTAAGTCAATGGAGCCATATTACACAATATGTATATTCTTGGGATTGAAGTCATAAACTGGTAGACTCCAACTAAGTGGCGAGTTGGTTAAATGTCCAGTCAGTGCGCTCTTGGAGTGATAAGATGGCAACTCTGCAATAAACCTATAAAAGGAGGAATCAGTGGATGAGTTAAAATGTACCCATGAGACTCCTGTGTCGAAGGAGAAACATCTTTGCTAGTTAAGACAAATGCCTTCACACTGAGGTAAGACCGTTCTGATAATTACTCAAGCACAGGATGATACGTACTTGAGGTACATGTTTAACGGGACGGGATGCTAATGCCTTAGCTTAAGACAATCTGAGATTTGACCAATACCATAAGAGATCTATATCTTTCTGAATGAGTTTCTTCGGGGAAAAAAAGTGTATCAGAGGTGATGGTTATCACTCGATTTACTTAGTTTCTTTGCTTGAAAACTAATCTATTTTGCATTTGAACTATTTTCATCTAACAATCTCCGTGGTTGGATTATATTAACATCCATTTAAATTGCAGAATTGATGCTATTATAGGGGGATAGCGTAAATACGATCATCCTTGCATGAACGGTGGATGTGACTTTTCTTTTGGAGTAGCTCATATCTGTGTTTTGCTCTTTCTAGTTGTATTAGCTCTTGGAACTTGGCTAGATTGTGGTAGCTAGAAACTCCCCAGGATGGAAATCTCGAACTATAAGTGTACATTCTTCTTAAATACATTTCTTGGGGGGACTTAACATTACATCCTAAGAGATATAAAGTACTAAATATTTTTGCTGGTTTTGGAATCCCCATTTTGTCAATCTGGGATGCTCTATCTAATATTGATAGCATAGAGTTGGGTAGTTTTGAACAATTGTGATCATTGGCCCTAGAAAGGTTTCTTACGGCCCAGATCTTGGCGTTAAGTGTGGCCTTCAACCTTGCATATAAGTGAAGTCTCTATATCCCAGAGAAGGGTCTATATTTAAAGGGGAAACCGTGTTTGTAAAAATCCTTTTTACTCTTGTTGGCACTTTAGGTTAAAGCTCCAAATCGATAGATATCATTCAATCAACAAAATGTCTAAAACTTTCACAATCTTGCTTCTTGAAGCACTATCCGTTGAAGGAGGATATTCCTGGGATCTTTCTTCAGGTATAAGATCCTGTAAGGGTGCTCCCTCCCTATTGAAGGATTCCGTTGTTATCGTCTCTCATATGGTGCTGTCATGGGTGAGGGGAAAAATAATTAATTGCTTGTAATTTGATTTTCCTGAAACCATAACACCACCCTAATTTTCCCTCCCTCTGGCTTTTGGTTGATGATGGTTTTTAGTCTTCTCATCTCACAATGAAGAATGGGCTTGAGTGAATGTATAAATAAGAATGATGATGAATTGGGTAACTTGCTTGACTCCTGGAAACCACATTGAAGGAGGAAGTGAGAGTTGTCTTTTTAGTTTGTGCTCAGGGTTTCCTGTCTGGTAATAGGGGCGGATCCTACTCTCTTGTATGGTGCTGTCATGGGTTTCAGGAAAATCAAATTACCGGTAAGTAATTATCATTTTTCTATTGAGTTTGTTTTCAGCCTTTGTAAGGAGCAGTGCTGACGTGAGCGCTTCTAGCACTGCCTTTTAGTGATAAGCAGGAGCCTAAACACGAGAACCTCCACAAATTAAAACTTCTACCACGCCGATGTGCTTTACATGCTATAGCCACTTTTGACAAACTGAGCTCCCTAACGGATTCTCAGTTTACTCCTTCTGCAGCCAGTAATAAACTGTGCAATTCAATTGCTATTGAAAACAAACTGTGCCAAATTGTTCATGAAATCCAATTACAAAAATTATTTTTAGCCAAAAATATATGCATTTAACTAAGAAAAAATTACCCGCAAAAGAGGGTCAGTCCCTTTTTTTTTTTTTTTTTTTTTTAAGGCTGATCAGTTTTTGTCTTCATATGTCACAATGTTAGAAATAATAAGGCCGGGGATCAGCGACGTGCTGGATTGGCCACATTTGCTCCGTGACAATTTACTGTTGCATAACGATAAAGGGCAAAGTCTCATCTATTACATTTCACTGCAATGTGTCAGCTTCCACTTGACCTAGAAACAACTCTCTCATTACACAGTGTAACTAGATGCCCTTGTACCACAGACTTCAGCTCCACAATGCTGCATTTGTTCCCGCTCGGGCTTGTATTCCTGACATTATGAGCAATGTTTCGGTGGAGAAGGGTATGGACTCGATAAAGAGACAGTCACCATTTATTGTTTTACAAGATTTCACCTCCCGTACATGATTTTCTGTACAGTAGATAAAGTGCCATCCCTCATACTGATCTATCACTATAACCTTGCTTAGGAAGCATACGGTCATTTCTCTTTGGCAGGGAACAGTGGCAGAACTTAGAGCTTTTTATAGGATTGTCCCCACTCATAATGGCGGCCATTCCAATTGTAGATATGTGTCAGATACTTGCTTTCATCCATTGTGTTCCTCAGATTGCTCTCCATGTGTGGGTCATCAGTGTCTTCAAGGCATGGTGTCTGTCAGCACTAAATAACTGTTCAAACCAAGCACAGGCGCTCGGTGCACCCTTGGCCAAACCGTTCCGTGCACCTTCCTTCCCACATACTTGTTTCCCATCTGTAGTCTCCTTCATTGACAAATCTGGCCTTACTAGAGGCCCATGAGGGCAGAGATAGATGTGGGAAGGTGCAGTGAATTATTCGGCCACACCAAGGGTGCACCGAACAGGCTCCCTTGAACCGTCATATTCTATAGCGTAAAAGCAAGTCCCGCTCCCCCCTCCCATAGACTGAGGTTTTTTTTATGAGGCTAGACCGTTTTTAAATGGAACCCGAATTGGCAATCAGCTGATCTCCATGGGCACAACTTCTCTAACTCATCGCAATCGGCTATTAGCAGGAAGATGCCTCTACCCCCGACATCGCCCTTTCTAGCAGCAAAAAAGACTCCTGTAACTTTAGGCTCGTTATTATAAGAGCAGTTCTATCAGTGTTCTGCTCTGGTTCATAGAGGGGGTCCCGAAGAGACACTCCCTTTAAGTGAATCCGTCAGCAGGTTTTTGCTATGTAATCTGACAGGAGGATGCTGTAGGTAGGAGCAGAGACAAGATTCTAGCGAAGTATCACTTAGTTTACTGGGTGCAGCAGTATTGATTAGAATCCGTTTCCTCTGCTGCAGATCTAGCAGAGCTCACAATGTTGAGCCCCATGTAATCCTGTCTATATCACTGATTTGGCAGTGTATAGGGTTTTTTTGACAGCTGCTAATCAGTGGTGGGGCAGAGTTGGACCAGTAGGCACAAGACACCTAGTCTTTTAGTGATAATATCCTACTGATAAAATACTGATTTTATTGAAGCAAAAATACAGCCCAGTAAATGACACCTCATTGGAATCAGGGTCTCTGTCCTTACATCATGGTGTTCTCAGATAGGATAGCTGTCCAATTTCCATTAATGAGACAGGACATTTTCATTGTGGGGGTGATAGTGAAATTGCTGAGTATTTACAGCCACATCTGTAGCATAAATTAATATGCCCAATCAATGTAATATGTACAGTTTTTTCCGCTGGATAATCTGCATTGTTGTATGATTTAATGAGCCATTCGCAGTTTCACTGTACCGTCCGTGTGTACTTACACGTGCATGGCTTAATCTTCTATGTGAACAAACCTCATGTCTTGTAAAAGCATATAGATTGTGGATGATTTTGCTGGAAGGAATGAAACTATTAAAATATTCAAACCAGCACCTGATCTTCTGCCTTGCAATTCACAAGCTGTAGGCGGCAGCTATAAGGAAGGTGGTGAATAATCAAGACTTGGTGGTAGTGATAACGGTGGTGCAGACCATAATCTTCCCTTACAGCTGGTGCGTGTCCAGCTCTCACATTTACAGCCTTCCCATGCTCCATGCATTCCTAGTATGGGCTGCACAGGCTCGCCAGCATTGGCCTGGAGGTTACCTATATACTATACTTGGTGCTGCACAGATGGTATTTTTAACCCGCCTCACATTTCACCGCTTATGTGTCTGTCAGTCCTATTCCTAACCTGCCCTGAATATCAGATCTGTGTCCTCAAAATACCTCGCTCTGATTTGTGCCTTTCTTTAGCCATTTTCGGCTTTCTCCCGTACTCTTGTCCTCATTGGCTTAAGACAATTATAGCTGACCTGAGCAGAAGGAAAGACCGGTTTCCAGCATGCCGGGCTCCTGTCAGTTCAGTTTAGCATTGTTATAATGGTCAAAATATAAAATACACATTGAAAATTGTAGCCATTAATGATGCAGTCCTTCTTAAAGGGATCTCTGCCCTTTTCTTTAAATTTACATATGGTTGCCAGACTCCTCTTCGGCTCTTGTCACTTGACAGCTGCAGCAAATCTATAAGTTTAGATTTGACCTTTTATTTAAACTCCCATTTGTGAAGTTAAATCAATTAAAAAATTTGCCAATGTTTTTGTGTGGGTTTCTTTTTTTTTTCTCCGAATATTACAATTGGCCACTGGAGCTTTTTACTTTCTGTCCCCTCAGGAACAGTTTTCATCAGGCTCGTTATCAGAGGCAAGATTACAATGGCTGGTAACCCCTCTATACTCAGCTGATGACCCAGAATCCACCAATTACAATAAGTGCTGGCACAGCTCCTCTGCACCCCCTCCCTTCATTGTGATCTTTCCACACGCTCATAAGATCTTCCAATTGAAAAAATTGGGGTCTGGATCTGTTCATTGTGGCTATTGTGCATGTGGTGTTTTCTGAAATAGGAAGTTAGTGTAAAAAAAAAAAAATACAAACAGAAAAACCTGTGGCCACTGTGAAAATTGCAAGATTTCTATTTTTTTATTTTTCATACAGATTTCAATATATAAAACTCGTTTTTTTTTTACCAAACAAACCTTTTAACATACAATCGTGATGAATGCTTAATTTAAGGCTACGTTCCCACAATGAGCTTTTATCACGTTTTTGACGCTGTGTGTTTTCCCTGCGTCAAAAATGCAGCGTCTTACAGTTCTAGCAAAGTGGATGGGATTTCTATAAATATCATGCTCACTGTTCTTTTCTTTTTAACACTGCGTAAACTGACCTGCGGTGCATTTTTCAAATCCGCAGGATGTCCATTTCTCTTGCGGGTACTCTGAGTTTTCTGTGTGCATTTTACCCATTGACTTGCATTAGGTGCGGAAAATCCGCAGCAAAAAAAACGCACATGCACAAATGACGCGCCCAGGGGATGATGGGGGGGAACGACTCGGAGCCCGGGCCTTGTTGTTGTCCTTGGGGAATGTCGCGGTGGCCGGCTCCCGGGCCCGTACCCTGGGGTCACTTTTAAAAGCAAGGGAATGGGGGGAAAGGTGTATGGGAAAGGGGAATGTTCGTGACACCACCCGTGGTGTCTGGTGAGGATCACCAGCGTTGCTACAGTTCTCTGAGGCCGGTGTTCAGGCAGCTTAGTTGATGCTGCTCCCCACAGGTGGAGCGGGGTCTCAGGGCAGTGTAGAGAGGGATGCAGAGTAGAGCGGTGGCGGGTGCAGAGCCGCGGAGGAAAGAACAGAGGCAGTAGTTGAAGTTATCCAAGACTTTTACTCACGGTAGTGTTTTCTCAGCTCAGAGCTTCTCTCTGCTGTCACACGGTGAGCTGCGGCCGGCAGGGTGGGGTTCAGCACACTCCAGGTAGTTCAGGAGCACTTGACAGGACCCCCGCTCTAGTGTGTTCCTCTCTAGTTGAACTTCTCCCGCCTTGTGTCCCCCACTGAGTCCCGTACGGGTACTGCGATGTCCTTTATGGGTAACGTGTAGTTCCCGGACAGACTGGGTGCCCTTATTGGTGACTGGTGGTGAGAACGTGGCGTTAGGCCGGGTCCCTCTGGATAAACTCAGAATAGGGTATACAGGTGGCGACTCCACTCCGTCCGTATCCCCCTGGGATCCACATAAGCCTCCGGACTTTTCCGACAGAGACGTGAAGTGCAGTGTCAGATAATCGGGGACCTGTCCCCCTCTTGTGGCAGTGTCTCTCTAGCTGGGCCAGAATAAGGTATGCAGGTAGCAACTCCACTCCGTCCGCACCCCCTGAGATCCTTTCGCCTGTGGAGCCTATCTCCTCTGCTCCCCTCCTGGGCCTTCTTGGTTGGACTAAGACCGGGGACAGAGCCGGTTATACTCTGCCCCAATCCCCCGTCTCGAGGCCTGAGACCGGGAACCGTGGACCCCTCAGCCGGCTGCAGCTTTGTGCTGACTTGCCGTCCCAAAGACCCACGACCAAAGACCCGGTTCATAAAATGGCCTCCAGCTATATATGATTCTATTAAGTGCTAAGGTAAAGTGCTTCCTCCACCCTCACTCACTACATGGTTCCCCCTAACTTTGGTTCCCCCCAACTCCTCCATTCAGGCCCTGGGCAGCACTATGGTGCTTTTGGCCCCCTTCAGAACTGGAGTGGTGTAGTGTTGAGTGTCCTGTGTGGTACTCCATCCTTACCTTGGAGAGGAGATGCCACAACTCGTTCTGAGGTGCAGTACCCCTGTGGCGACTGAACCCTCAGGGGCGCCACACAGAGTGTTACGGAGGGGATGGAGAAGACTAGATTCTGAGGAAAACTTAGGAAGGGAGAACAAGGAACAGTTATATTAAGGTGATGGGACAGTCCTAAAAAAAAAAATTGTTTTTAAATGCTTAAAACTGTAAAGAAGAAATTCATTTTCTGGGATGGAGCATTCCAGAAAACTGGCGCAACACAAGAGAAGTCTTGGAGACGGGAGTGTGAGGTTTGGATTATAACAGATGTTATTCTTGGGTCATTAGTGGAATGGAGAGTATGGGTAGGTTTGTACACAGAGATGAGAGAGGAGATGTAGCTTGGTGAAGAACCGTGGAGAGCTTTGTGTGTAAGAGTGATGAGTTATATTGTACTCTTTAGCGGAAGGGCAACGAGTGCAATGACTGTCACAGGGTGGAGGTATCTGTGTAATGGCTGGACAGAAATATGATCCTGGCTACTTGCTTTCAGGATAGTATGGAGCAGGGAGAGTTTAGTATGAGGGAGACCGATAAGAAGAGAGTTGCATTAGTTCAGATGAGCATGAATAAGCGTGACAGTAAGCTTTTTTTTGCACAGCCAAAGGTATGGAAAGGTTAGATTTTACAGATGTTTTGAGGTAAATGAGTGATTGGATATAGGGACCAAAGGAAAGATGTGAGTCAAATATAACCCTGAGACAGCGAGCGTACTGCTTGGGAGTTGAGGTAGAATCATCCATGGAAATGGCAATATCTGGTATAGGTAGGTTAGTAGAGGGAGGAAACACAAGAAGTTCAGATTTGGAAAGATTCCGTTTCAAAAAGAGGAGATCTTGTTGGAGACAGTAGAAAGACGGTCACTGGTATCTCCAATATGTAAAAAAATATTTCACTGTCGTGTATTACTTTTAATACCTGGTTCATATGAGCATCGTGACTTAAGATTTTTTTTTCTGCCTGTGTATACAATTATAACCCATAGTACAGAAGTGGGATAGGAACATCGCATAAGTGATGAAAACAACTGATGCAGTTAAGTTTTAATTAACTCTGTACAAAGTTTGTGTTTTCCATGTAGATTTATGTAAGTTATTTCTTTTTTTTCAGGAATTTATTTTAGCTGAAGATTACAACAAAATGAACTCCACAAGAACGTACTCTGGTAAGAGCGTCAGTATAATAATCGCCAAAACTTTTATTACTTTTTCGATTGTAGTACCCGATATGTTTTTCATAGAAATAATTCTAGGACCAATTTCCCGATTTTAGAACAGTAATTTCAGTAAGACCTCAGCAAATAAGACACATTTAGTTTCACTTTTTTTTTATCATTCTATCCGTGGTGCTGCAAAAGCATTTTCTACAGCACAAACAGGACATGTTTACATGGGACGTATTTGCAGCGGAAAATTTTACAGTGTCTCCTCCGTATGTAGCATAAAATGAGTGGCGCTGTACAATTTAAAGTACAGCCTGTCAATTCTTCTTGAATTTATTTTTTGTTCACCAAAGATTTTACGTCCTGCAATGTAGAGCACAAAATCTCCTTAAAATTTGTAGCAAAAAAGTGTCATTTGGTATTGATTTTGCCTCCGTTGATTTTTCTGCAGTGGATATGTATTGTTTGGATGTATACATACTATTCTGAGTGAGTGCAGTTACCCTTCAAGTGTTTTTCTAAAGTAATGGCATGCATTGTAAACTACTTAGCCTGTTCATTTGCCATCAGCTTAAAGCAGGGATGTCAAACTCGAACACAGAGGGCCGAAATGAAAAACTTGGACAAAGTCGCAGGCCAACCAGTATACAGGATAATGGGCCCCGCGTAGGCCTCCATACAGAATAATGGGCCCCGCGTAGGCCTCCATACAGAATAATGGGCCCCGCGTAGGCCTCCATACAGAATAATGGGCCTGACATTGGGGTGGCGGTTCTGGTGTTGTGGGGCAAATATCACCCTGCGGGGCCAGATTTTACCCACTGGCCAGAGTTTGACATGTATGGCTTAAAGCTATTCCAGCTTTGAGCCCAACAGCTAAGTTACTTAGTTACTTAAAGGGGTTCTCTCATGTAGGCTGCCTCTCTTTATATGGTATACACTTGAGACCAGTTATCACTTCAGTGAACTCCAGGCGTCCATGTATTACTTACTTAATTAGTCATTTATTTGAATGACCACCATGTTATATTAAATTTACCGATGTCCGCTGCAGAGGAGACATCTGGCCACAGACGAGGCTTTATTGGAAAAATTAGCTTTTTTTTTTTTTTTTTTTTTTTTTTTTTTTTTTCTTTTAATCAGGGTTGTCATTTACACTGCAAGATTATCGTGAACGAGCGCTCATACGAACACTTGTTTTACGATTCTTTTGCAGTGTAATCAGGCTGCCGGTCACCCAGCAAAATGCTCGTTTGTCGGGAGAAATGATCTTTTCTGCTTCAGATAAGATCATAGTTCTTGGCAGCACATTGTCCTCTATAAACAGGATTTGCTCTGGTGAGACTATTGCCAGCCTATGCATCATTAAGAGCCGCCTGATCGGTGGTAGTTTTATTACTGCTGGTTGGTTTGTTTACAGAAATCTTAAAGGATATTCCCACAAATGAAAGTTAATTTTAATCAATAGATCTTGAAATAATAATTTCCACAGTTGGATGTGTTTAAATATAATGTTCCTGTGCTGAGATAATCTTATAAATGTTCCCCTGCTGTGTACTGTGTAATGGCTGTGTCTGACCGTACAGGAACATGGTCTGATCATACCACATCTCCTGGGCAGGGGAGGAAGCAAAAGAGTATACAGACATTACAAGGATCACAGCTGCTGCTTTCTGTGAGGTAAAACATTTCCCTGCCAGATTTTATACAATGTTTTACTTCAGAGAAAGAATCAGCTGTGATCCCCTGCTGTAATGTCTGTATAGTCTCTTTTGCTTCCTCCCCTGCCCAGGAGCTGTGGTATGATCAGACCATGTTCCTGTACGGTCAGACACAGCCATTACACAGTACACAGCAGGGGCACATTTATAAGATTTTCTCAGCACAGGAACATTTTATTTAAATACATTCAATTGTGGAAATTATTATTCCAAGACCTATTCATTTAAAATCAACTTTTGTTCTTGGGAAAACCCCTGTAAGGGTCTGTATTGAAGACACTAAAATATCTGTGCTTTTTAAAAAGAAAAATTGCCAAAATTATCACAATTCAGATTAAATTCTAGTCCTGAAAAAAAGACTGAGGAGGTATTACAAATTTTGGTTTGGGGTCACGTTGAAGTTTTCGGAACGCCCAGTTCTCCAGAGAAAACATGAAATTGTCATTCTTCAGATATGAAAAGTCCTCACTGCCATTTTCCCTCAAATGTGATACTCCTTGTATGGCAATACTGATTTTAATGTTATTGTGTCTGTGGAGCGCAGTACAGTACTGACAGTGACTACGTCTTATTATTGCCATACAGCGCACCAGAGCAGAGTAACCAGGGTCCTCTTCATTCTGGAGATGGAGTGGATGCTGAGCACTGGTCAGGACAAGCTCTTTACCTGGCATTGCTCAGAGACTGGGGAACGCCTAGGAAACTACCGCACAGCAGCCTGTGCGTCATGTCTACAGTATCCTTTTAGAGTCCAAGTCCATAAAAGTGGGACTTCATTGTGGTAAGTGCACAATCTCTTATCATTCTTGATTCTTCTACATTCTAACTCCATCACGAGAAGTTTCATCTTTCGTGTCTGACACAGTGGATTTTGGTCAACTGAACCGGTCACACATGTAAAATAGTAATAAAAAGTAAAAAAAAAAAAAATCTAAACTGTTCCAACAACACTAATCTCCACTTACATATTAGATCCAAAAATAAGCATGTTGTAGAAGGCAAGGGACATACAGTGGGGTAAATAAGTATTTGATACACTGACGATTTTGCAAGTTTTCCTACCTACAAAGAATGGAGAGGTCTGTAATTTTTATCATAGGTACATTTCACCTGTGAGAGACAGAATCTAAAGAAAAAACAGAAAATAACATTGTATGATTTTTACATAATTAAATTTCATTTTATCGCATGAAATAAGTACTTGATCACCTATCAGCCAGCAGCAAGAATTCTGGCTGTCACAGACCTGTTAGTTTTTGTTTAAGAAGCCTACTCTGCACTCATTACCTGTATTAATTGCACCTGTTTGAACTTTTTTCCTGTATAAAAGACACCTGTCCTCACACGCCATCCTCTCCACCATGGCGAAGACCAAAGAGCTGTCTAAGGACACCAGGGACAAAAAATGTAGACCTGCACAAGGCTGGGATGGGCTACAATACAATAGGCAAGCAGCTTGATGAGAAAGCATCAACTGTTGTCACAATTATTAAAAATTGGAACAAACACAAGATGACTGTCAATCTTCCTTGGTCTGGGGCTCCAAGCAACATCTCAACTTATGGGGTAAGGATGATTCTGAGAAGGGTCCGGAATCTGGAGGGACCTGGTCAATGATCTGAAGAGAGCTGGGGACCACAGCCCCAAACATTACCGTTAGTAACACACTACGCCATCATGGATTAAAATCTTGCAGGGCACGCAAGGTGCCCCTGCTAACGCCAGCAAATGTGCAGGCCTGTTTTGAAGTTCGCCAATGACCATCTGGATGATCCAGAGGAGGCATGGGAGAAGGTCATGTGGTCAGATGAGACCTAAATAGAGCCTTTTGGTATCAACTCCACTCGCCATGTTTGGAGGAAGAAGGATGAGTACAACCCCAAGAATACCATCCCAACCGTGAAGCATTGTGGAGGAAACATCATACTTTGGGGGCGCTTTTCTACAAAGGGGAGAGGAAGACTGCACCGTATTGAAGGAAGGATGGATGAGGTCATGTATGGTGAGATTTTGGTCAACAACCTCCTTCCCTCGGTAAGCGCATTGAAGATGGGTCTTAGCTGGGTCTTCCAACAAGACAATGCCCCTAAACACACAGCCAGGGCAACTAAGGAATGGCTCCCTAAGAAGCATTTCAGGGTCCTAGCCAGTCTCCAGACCTGAATCTAATAGAAATTCTTTGGAGGGGGCTGAAACTCAATGTTGCCCAGCGACAGCCCCGAAACCTGAAAGATCTGGAGAAGATCTGTATCGAGGAGTGGGCCAAAATCCCTGCTGCAGAGAAATGTCTGACCTCTGTAATTGCAAACAAAGTTTTCTGTACCAAATATTTAGGTCTGTTTTTCTATTGTATCAAATACTTGTTTCATGCAATAAAATGCAAATGATGTAAAAATCATGCAGTGTGACTTTTCTGGATTTTTTTTTTTTTTTAGATTCTGTCTCTTACAGGTGAAGTGTACCTATAATAAAAAATTACAGACCCCTTCATCCTCTGTAGGTGGGAAAACCTGCAAAATCGTCAGTGTATCAAATACTTATTTACCCCACTGTACACCATCTTGGTTAGCATGGATAATTGTGCCCGAAATAGACCATCTTGCTTTTATAACAGTAACTAATCAACAACAGGAAAAAGTAAACTATAGAGAAAGAAAGGACAAAGCAAAACAGAGCAGAGTGGGAAAAGCAAGGAGTTGGGGTTTAGTTCACCAGTGGGATGATATAAGAGGTGATTTACAACTGCCAAACGAGCACCGATCCAACAGTATAGCAAGTCAATTATTATATTATGTTATAACAGCTGCACCCTAATTTACATGTCCTTCAGTTCAGTGGAGGTCCGGACCCTGAGACCCCACCGATTTGTTTAAAAACATGCTTTGTAGCACTCTGTTCAGTAGGCTGAAAATGTCAGCTGGTGCAGGAGCTCAGAGCGGCTCATAGTTTCTACTGAGCGTATACTCTGCCCACACAGGAGCTCAGTGCTTCTCATTGTTGCACTGAGTACATTTTTATGCGATCTTCTCGGACCCCCACCAATTAATAAGTAAGTCTGGGTATAGAAGTTTTTTTTTTTTTTTAAAATATCTATTTTTACAGATGGTGATGCAGACAGTATGGGGATAAATAATAGTTAATACAGTTGTTCACTTGCCATACAGCTTGTTTGTCGGCAGCACGTCGTCTCTTTACACAAGGACATGTGCAGTGATGATTTTTAGACCCACAAAAACAATGTGATCAGCAGCTGGTCGCTGCCATACATAAGCAGGTGTCTTACTAATGCTTGTTAGGCAGATTATTGGCTGTTGCCATATATGAGTATCTGTTTTGGAGTACCAATTGAATATAGAAATATGGTGAAGGGTGACTTGGGTACAACAGCTGATATCCGGAACAGAGGGGTTCACAGCGTCCCATGTAATAGGGCATCAGGTTATGAAGCCTTGTAGTCTGATTTGCCATTTATTTGACCTCTTAGAGAGGATTTATAGAGCGTTCCTAGTAGAGGGACTTGCACATTATATGCTGAGATGCATACAGCAGGTGAAAAAAGTATTGAACACGTCACCAATAAATAATTTATGGACTTCTATGGTTTGAGTTCTTTGGCTGTGTGGATTGGATGAGTTGTTACCAACATCCGGTGAGAATTTCATGTCAATAGCACCTTTAGAAATATATTTACTTAGAAAATTGATGATGTGTCCAATACTTATTTCACCCACTGTATTCTGAGCAGCAGCTGTGGCGGTGCGAGTTACCTGCTTACCACGGGAACCACTTCCTATTGCCTACAGCTCAGTGACTCCAATTACAGCAGCTATAATTGAGCAGAGTCTTGTGTTCTGCCAAGATGATGAACAATGCATTATTAACTATTCAGTGCTCTGTAAATAAGATGGCTTTACTGCCTTCATTTCATCTTCCGGTTACACAATAAAGTCTAGAAGCTCTTGAGGTATAAAGAAATATAATGCTTAAAGGGAATGTTTACTTTTTTTGTATGGGAACTTAGTAGATGTGTTTTTGGGTACTTGGAGAGATTCTAGTCATAGCAGGTTGTCAACTAATTTTGTTTTTAAGAGCGGCACTTTCTGCAACATTTGCTTGTGGAGCTGCAGGTTCAGACCTCAGTGGGTGTTCTCCTCCCCCCATCCCTACATGCATGCTCTACAAAATACCTTTTCTTTTTTCCTTTTCTCCTCAAAGCTCTCTCTCTCATATCTCAGAAACCTCCTCCAGGGTATACTGCTATAGTTCCTAATACCGATTTATAGTCCCAAAGCATGCAGCATTTCCTTTTTACTTATGACCAAGGCTCTGTCCTAGGACCCCTACTCTTCTCAATCTATACCCTTGGCCTGGGACAGCTCATAAAATCCCATGGCTTCCAGTACCATCTGTACACTGATGACACCCAGATCTACCTCTCTGGCCCAGATGTCTCATCTCTGCTGTCCAGAATCCCAGTGTGTCAATGGCTGTGTACCCACTATGCGTTTTTTAAGCGTTTCCGCAGCGGCAATTCCGCTGCAGAAACGCTTAAAAAACGCTTGGTAGAAGGTCTGCTATGTTCCCCAATGATAATCCGCATGCTGTGCACATGCTGCAGAAATTTCCACTGCCGATTTATCATTGCGGAAAAATCCGCAGCACTACCAGTTATCATCAAGGAAGATGTTGATCGGGCATGACCAATTTTGGACTGCCAATCACTTTGTTCTTCTGGAGATAAGATGTCGGTCAGTGACTTTCTTATAGAGGACACAGGAGCGCTCAGCTCTTTTGTATGGGAGACAGCTGAGATATACGTTGGCCGTACAACTGGTCTCCGCATCGTTCGGCTGGGCTGACAGCTGTCTAATGTGTATGGCTGGCTTTACTTGGTGATTTGGTCCTACTGATCATAATACTATCTATATCAATATCCACACATACACACATTTTCTGGGGGTTTTTTTTGGGGTGGGGGGAGCAGTGCAATGTTCCATGATGACTCGAAACAGAAATTGTTCTCAGAGGGCCACAAAAGCGAATACTCAGTGGGCTACAGGCCTGTTTCATGCTTTGATGAACACTGTTCTTCTACATTATTTATGTGCACTGTATACAATTCTATTTTACACTAGCTAGCTCTCCTTTAAAGAACTTTTTCTTTGTGTGTCTGTTCCTTGACTGTGATGTACCAGATTTGATGTGGAGACGAGGCATGTGTTTGTAGGCGACCATTCAGGGCAGGTCACTATTCTAAAAGTTGAACAAGACAACTGTAGCCTCATTACTTCTTTTAAGGGACATACAGGTGAGTGATTATCAGTTACTAGGTATTGCTCTGTTTTGGTGATGGAACAATTTACCAACTTCAGAGGACCAATTATCGATTTGCAATGCTAGCTTCATCCATGTTGTCTTGACTGAGTGTTCCTGCATATTTTAATGGGGAGAGGAAAATAAGCTGCTGCCAGACCCCTCTGTTAGTGGCTTATTTCCTGCAGGAGTAAATTATCTGGTATTATAAAATGTAACATGCCCAATCCTCCTTTTCCCTTTACAGATAGTTGTGAGGGGGGGGGGGACTCCATATGTTTTAATTATTTGTCCGACAATTGTCCAATATTTGTCGGAATGGCTGCCCATACCTGGTCATTGAACTATATCACCATCGCCGCAATCAAACGTTCATTTGTTTCATCACATAGGTTGATCTAACTTTTTTATGTGACTTCTTCCCATGTAAGTAGGGGATCTGCTGGTGACAATTTGCAAACCAAATGGGGACTAAATGATTGACTAGATTAGCGATTGTTTCCCTCCTCCCACATAGAGTATGAAAAAGGACCTCTTAAACAAGCTCTGATCAGCTTGTTATATCGGTATTCTGCCCTCATTATAAGAAAAAAATCTGTTGTTCCTAGTCACCACTGATCCAAAATCTGAAACCAAATTTCTAATGATTTGTTATGCATAACTAATGTTATAACATGGGCTTAAATATAAATTGTGGTTCATGTCCCTGTGACATCTGATATCTAGTAGAGGATTTAGATACATCATTACAGTGACTGTAATATTGATTACCCTGCACTAACGATAAAGATGAATGTCTATGAAGTCTGCATTTATGTTGGCGCCCTAATGCAGACTATTGGCTTTACTATAGGACTCTTCCCACGGGGAGAATAGCCATGTTGTGTCTTTCGTTATCATTTTCTTTGATGAATGAATCCTATATAGACATCACGTAGAGAGATGCCTATAGTTCCAATTTTGGCAGTATTGGCTCACACTACATTATTCTAGAATGTGCGTTTTGTTTTTTCCACATCGCGTTCATCATTGGGTTTAGATTGCGCTAATCATCTAGGAATTAGCATCAACCTCTAATTACAGCAATTTACAAGTACAGACTTTCTCTTTAATCCCCCGGTGTTTTTAGCTGTGGGCTTTTTCCATGACTGGTGTGACGGAGCTGGCTTCTACTGCCTTTTGTATTGTGTTTTTGACTTTGCTTTTAATCTGTGCAACTGTGTTGTCACTTGTCAGCACCAGTGCCGGCTATACACCGGCCGATCCTGCCACATACTGAGGTCAGAGAGGCCGAATATATGTCCAAGAGATCCAAATACCTGGGTGGCCAGATCATAGCCTCCCCTGCATTTTACCCTCCGTGCTGATTGATACATGCACTATTACTACCTGTCTGTATAGACCCTATTTAACGGCTCCATTCTATTAATAACATTTATATTAGCCCTCACATATGGTAGGAACTTAGATGATATATATGCATCCAAAGTTACTGCAAATCACTGTATTAACATTTTTTATTCCTGAAAAATCACTACAAAGTGCCGGCCGCTAAGTGTCTCTTTTCTGTTTAGCTCACTGTCTACTGCCTGTTGTCAAGAATAATCCATCCCCAGCAGAAGAGACTGATGTGAAATGGGGGCGGCATTTGTCTTTGCTACTGCTATCTTTTTTTTTTTTTTTTGTTTAAAGTTCGTCCTGTCTTTACAGAGAGGCAAACTTTCTGTTTGGGGCAGGAAATACATTGGAAACGGGCAAGAACAGTGCATGCTGGGAAGTGAGGGAAGTTCCAGCAAATATAGGACTGGTAAAATACTGATCAAGTGGAAGCACCCACTAAAAAGTGGATGGCAAGTTACAGTGATGTGTGCTCTCGTATGACAGATTGTGGCTTGTTTTAAAATCTGAGTCTGAGCTTTAGGCTATGTGCCCACGTTGCATTTATGAAGCAGAAAATTTCTGCTGCATAAATGCAAGTCCTCTCCCGGAAAAACGCATGCGGAATTCCGCACGCATTTTTCGCGCGTTTATCACGCGTTTTCCACATGCGGAATTGCCTTGCGTTTTTTATGCATTGGACTAAGGCAATTCCGCTTGCGGAAACGCAAAATTAAATGACATGCTGCGGATTTTTGAACGCGGCATAAACGCTGCGGAAAAATCCGCAGCATGTGCATAGAAGTTGCGGAATCCCATTGGGGACCATGGGGTGCGGATTACCATGCGTTTTTCAAGCGTTTACGCTGCGGAAATTCCGCAGCATATACGCTTGAAAAATGCTACGTGGGCACACAGCCTTAAAGTGGATGCAATTTTATCCAATTAATAAGAGGAGACAAAGTGCTTGTAAAAGCAAGTAACTTTGCAGTTTACCTCTTAAAGGGAATCTGTTAGCAGGTTTTTGCTATGTAATCTGAGAACAGCATGATACAGAGTCAGACCCTGATTCCAGTGATGTGTCACATACTAGGCTACTTGTAGCTGTTTCTATAAAATCGGGGTTTTATCAGCATAGATTGTGTGTGTGTGTGTATAGATGCCTACACTCCTCAACATTGAAATGTTGGAAGGAAAAGCTATGGAATTCATAGGATGGATAGACGTGTTAGTGATAGTCAGCTGTTGGAAAAAATAGAAACAAAATTGTCAAAACATCTAAATTTATTCAGTGTCTGGTATGAGAACCACATGCACAAATCCCTGCACTTGCATGTCTTGGCTGCTATCAGTGAGGTTTATAGTTGTCTGAGAGAGGTTCTGCCATGCTGAATGCATTTGGGCATGGAAATCCTCAAGATCCGCTGCTGGCAGCTCCCTTTTCAATTGTCGACCAATGATGTACTCGATGGCAGACCAGTCCAGAGATGCTGCAGGCCATGGTAGGACGTTTAGGCCACACAGTCTGCGCACAGTAGCATGAGTAACATGCTCACGTTGTTCTTTGAAAAACTGTTCCTGGGACACTTTGGAGAAATGTCTGCAGCTCTGTTTCCATGACCAAATTAATGTAACCCTACACCATATTCCCGGTAGTAGTACTGATGTGAGGTTTCCTCGTAAAGCTTATAAACTGGTCTGCTGATAATGTGGACAGTGCCTGAAGAGGCCTTCACAATGTGGCATGAAAGTGTCCCAGAAACTGTTATTCAACAAGACTTCACACCACATGTTGCTCTTACTACTGTGAGCAGCCTGTGTGGCCAAAATCTGCTACCATGGTCTGCAGCGTCTCCGGACTTGTCTGTCATTCAGCACATCGAGGATGTCATTGGTCTGCCATTGTACAGGGAGCTGCCAGCAGCGGATCTTGATGATTTGCTCATGTGGATTCAGTGCGACAGAACAAGTGAAAAGATTTCTGCACCTGGTGCTCATACTCGATACTGAATAAATAAGTTTTGAAAATTTTGTTTCCATTTTTTCATCAGTAGCCTATCATTAACATATCTATCAACCCCATGATTTCCATAATTTTGACTTTTCCATCCAACATTTCAATGTTGAGATGTGTTGTATATGTATGTATTTTATGATATATATTACACATACACAGACCTCTTATTCTACCGCATGTCTCTCTGTATTTATACACGCTTGTTATAAATTTGTTAAGGACTTGACAGAATTGTGCTCATGAATGTTGACCGCCCTGTTCTCATTTCCTTAACGGAAACCTGTCAGCAGGAATATCCATGTTAAACTAAAGGTATGGGCAGTATGGTGCTGTCATACTGAATATAATACATACCTTTAGTGTTAAAATCTGCAGCCTGGTTTTTGTTAAATCTTAATGATAAATTTCGGGTTCCTCTGTGCTTTGGGGCGGGATTGTGTGCGTAGGGTCTTCGGCTCATAGGGCTCAGCCATGGCCCCTCCGCTGCCTCTGTTGTGTTGATTTAAATTTTGGGCTGGCGGTGTCTTAGCTGTGGGCGGAGCACTCACTGGTGCGGTTTTCTTGAAAATGGCACCGGCACATGTGCAGGTCGACCTCCGGTGGTCTTCAGGTGCTGGTGGTGGAGCATGCGCAGAATGAGATCTCTGCTTGACATTGAGCCGAGATCTCATTCTGCGCATGCGCCACCACCAGCGCCATTTTTCTGAAGACTGCACCAGCGAGTTCGCCGCCCACAGCTAAGATGGCGCCAGCCCAAAATATAAATAAATTCAACAAAGGCAGCAGAGGGGTCGTGGCTGAGCCCTCTGAGCCGAAGACCCTACCCACAGTCCCGCACTGAGGAAACCGAAATTTATCATTATGATTTAACGAAAACCAGGCTGCAGATTTTTACACTAAAGGTATGTATTAATTCAGTATGACATCACCATACTGCCCATACTTTTTTAGTTTGATTTGGATATTCCTGTTGACGGGTTTTCTTTAATATTCCCTATACCGTGCACTCCTCTGACCGTCCATCTTCTGAAGTGCACTTTATTATTACTTCTAGAGCAGAACTTGTTCACATAAGCTCCCAGAAGTGTCCAGTGACTTACGATGTGTTGTAGTAACCTGTAATCCTCCGTCACTATTAACCTGTTCTTCATTCCCAGCTGGTGTGACGTCCTTGTGTTGGGACCCGGTACAGAGACATTTATTTTCGGGCAGTTCTGACCATTCCATTATCATATGGGACATCGGGGGCCGAAAAGGAACCGCACTAGAACTGCAAGGACATCAGTAAGAAACCGTTCACCACACAGTAGGGCACATTTACTTACATTCTATTGAAAAATTTTATTTCCTGAAGACTTACAGATTCTCTTAGGCTCGCTAAACATCTGCGTTGCAGGCTTTGTTGGCTAGCTTGTCGGGTTTGAAAACTGGAATATCGCTTCGTTGGGATCGGATAGGATGCGTTAACGCAGCACGTTCCTAGCAATGCTCATCTCTCGACAATCTTGCAGTGTAAACAAGCAGCTGATGAATAAGAAAAACACTTGTTTGTCGGGTGAAATGATTTTTAAGCTTGCAACATACTGTAAAGAACAATGGCAGCTTATGCGCACTGAGCAATCTATTACAGATCTACTACAGACCGCTCAGTGCGTGTCATTTAGCATGGTCTGCCTGTGTAAACCGGCTTTTAAACGACTTTGCATATATTTAAGGATTGGCGATTCTTTAGTGTCATTTTTGAATCATTTAAATGGACCCTTACACATGGAAGACACAACACAGATACACAAATATCCTTAAAGGGAAGCTATTGTCAGAAATTGACTCCTTGTCGAAATCGGGTTTTTGTGTTACATGTATTTGATCTGGAAAAAAAAGAATCCGGCTTCGGAAATCCCATAAAATGACTACATTTATTAGAAAGTATTAAAAAAGGTACACGATAAGCATAATTGTCACAGCCCCAGGTGGGGAGACAACCCGGGCAGACGCGTTTCAGACCGTCCAGACTTTAATTATTGCTGCCGGCTCTGCGGGTTCTCCGTCCATTGGAATCCTCCTAGGGTGAGCTGACTATTTTTCTTCTTTATATTATTTGTATTATTTTTATTTCTTTTTTACTTTTAGCAATGTTTTATTCATATCACAAGCTTTATTAAAAAAAAATACAAAATTAGTAATTTTGCAATTTTCACACTGGCCATTGAGCTTCTTTTAGATCCTACCCTTTCAGGAAGAGTTTACAGAAGTTTTCTTATCAGAGGCAGGATTACAATAACAGGTAACGCCTTTATAAAACTCCACCAATCACAATAGGCGATGTCACAGTTGCCCTGCTCACCTTCACAATGACCTCAGCA
Organism: Phyllobates terribilis; assembly: GCF_046119375.1. Classification (NCBI taxonomy): domain Eukaryota; kingdom Metazoa; phylum Chordata; class Amphibia; order Anura; family Dendrobatidae; genus Phyllobates; species Phyllobates terribilis. Next base: position 130,723,304 of record NW_027362762.1, on the reverse strand, counting down.
CACACTCATTAGACACATCAGTACAAAAGTTGCGGTTTAACTATTACAGATAATGTACATGTGTTATTTCCTGAAACAAAAGGAAGTTAGTCTAAAAAAGGTCGGTGGCCAGTGTGAAAACAGCAAGATATTTATTTTAAATACAGATCGAGCCATGTTAAGGAAAATAACAAAAATCTGACGAGATCATTTTCTGATGATAGGTTCCCTTTTAAGCCTGCATGTCCTCTTTTTTTTTTTTTTTTTTTTTTTTTTTTCTCCCCTAAAGAAGAAAAAAATTAGTATTTGTGAATATGTGAAAATTTTTCGTGTATCTTTTTCTGTGGAGAGAAGTTTCCCACCTTTTTTCGCAAGACATTTGCATCGGTGATAAATGTTTGGCAGCTGGGGACCCCACTGATCACAGGAACAGGGGTTCCTTACCAAAGTTGGTATTGAATAGAGTCCTCCTGCTGCTCCATCCAGGTCTGATGGAAATTGTACTCTGCTTCTCTTATAGGACCAGGAATGATTTAGAAACGGTGTGTGACTGTGCTGCTGCAATCCAATTAGATCTTGAAAGGGGGGGTCAGAATCCTTGTTCTTACGATCTATAGGGGTCCTTAGAGGATAAAGATTTGATCCCTGCCATTTGGATAGGTGGTAAATGTCTTTCCCTTGTAATAAGCCCTATAGCATACTCCCAAACTAGACAAAGTTTTATGCAAGAAACTTAATTTGCATTGCATGAGAGATACTATAGCTGCAGCAATTTCTTCCGCGCATTCATCCTGGGAATCTGTAGTAGTATGCAGCTTTACATTTTCAGCTTTCTATGTAGATCTTTTTTTTTTTTTCAGTGCTATCACACAGATCTTACAATCTAAATTTCCATACATGTAATAGTCACGATTTACCGTTGAACCCATGACAACGGTTGCTGCTGTTTTTCTTTTGTGTCCAATGATCAGTGAGTTTTTTGTTTTTCTTTGCTCACAATCCCACGGAGGATCTCGGTTGCACCCGGGGAGGCCATCTAATGGCTGTCGCCTAGAAACTGGTCATGAGACATAACAGCCGCTTCTGGAAACTAATCTCTGCCGAGGAATGATTTAATATCTTTGACTTTAGACACTTCTTTTTTTTTATATACTGGGAGAATTCTTCTTTTATTTCACACGACCGCTCGAGTGCTGGAGCCGCATTTATGCTGCAGTATCTCACAGCCCTTGTAGTATGGTGCTGTCATGGAGGGGGCTGAATAGCAATCACCGCATTTAAAGGGGGAAAACAAGAAATGGTCTGACCAGCACAGAATATTGGGAATCCATGGAATGATTAAAGGCAGCTTGTTGACTCGTTTTTATATTACCCCAAGTTAGTTGAACTTCGATGATATCAATCTGTCCAGTTATGAAGCAGAAGCAATTGTGATTCGATTTCACCTGCTTTGGTGCAAATAAAAGTGACAACTGGTGCTGTAGAGACCAAGACCAGCCTTAAAAAGGGAATAGTTTTACTAGTGGTGGCCACAGACAATTCCCCTCTACACATTTTTTGGATAAGAAAGTGGTTTTGCTTTTGTCCCCATCACGATTGGTAGCATTAGGCAGTACCTGCAGCCCATTCACGGTGCACAGGTAGTCCAACTCCTCCAGGGTGGCTCATCCATACGTATCATCACAAGAAGGTTTGCCGTGTTTCCCAGTTCAGTTTGAGGAGCATATAATGGTACATGACCATAACGGTATCAACCGAGCAACAGGAACACCTATCTGCTGCTTTGTGTGAGGAGGAACAGGACGGCCACTGCCAAGCCCCCTACAAATTGACCTGCAGTTGCTACTGGTGTATGTTTCTGACCGTTTGTTCAGAGACCAAGGGCCTGTTTCATCAAGACTGGTGTTGTTCACACTGGTCATGAGGGGGTATGCCGGAGTCTGACACAGTGCGCGCCTCGTCACAAATCCTACTCCAGACCCTTTTGGAGTAAGATTTGTGGCGTAGCGAACACCGCCATTCGTTCCTCACTAGCTCCACCTATTTTGTCGGAACTGGGAGAAACTGGTGTGAAGACACCAAAAGTGGCAAAATTTAGGCACATCTCCGAGTTGCGCCTAAATTTTCTGGCCTTTCAAAGCTTTTATGCCAGAATTTTGGCGTGAAAGCTTTGATGCATCAGGCCCAAAGACTCCCCAAAGCACCATGCAGCTCGACTAATATTCACCAGTGATCACCAAAATTGGCAGCTCTGCCAATGGTGCCCTGTCGTCTTCACAGTTAAGGGCAGTTTCATGCTGAGCACGGATCTGGAAGATTCTGGAGATGTCGTGGTGAACATGTATGCTGCTTGCAGCATCATCCACGATGACCGTTTTGGTGTTAGGCCAGTTATGCTCTAGGGAGGCATAATCTTGGTGGGTCGTACAAGCCTCCATGGGATAGCCAGCGGGACAATAACTGCTGTCAGATACCCTCAGAGTTAGACAGACCTTGCGCTGGTGCATTTAGCCCTGGGTTCCTCCTGCTGCAGGATAATGCCCAGATTGTGTAGGCAGTTCCTGGATGATTAAGACATTGATACCATTGACCAGCGCTCACATTCCCCAAACCTAAATCCAATTGTGTACTTCTGGGATATTATCTGTCCGTGCATTCAACAATGCCAAAAGTGCCATAGACTGTCAAGGAGCGAACGGATACACAGGTCTGGGAGAAGATCGTCCCACAAGACAGCACCTTCTGTCTGAGAGGGAGAATGGCCAGACATTGTCAGGAGTGCATATAGTCATGTGGGGGCCGTAAATATTACTGAGTCACATTCTAAAATATTGGGATGAAATTTGCACATTTTTCTTGATTTTTGGAATTCATCCATCAGTTGGTACAGGAAAAATGATATCTTTGTACTGTGTTGGCCAGTAGATTAGAAAAATATTTAAATTTGAGAGTCCTCAGTGGTTGATACCATCTTTTCAGTTCGCTATTAAAAAGTTAACAAATTGCAAACTTTCGAGACTACTCAGGTCTCTATCAGGTATAGAATAACACTAAGTCTAAAGAGTCACATATTTATCACAACAAGACACAGAAGTAATGCAATAGATGAAACAAGTGACGTAAAACAGAACTATCATTATGGGAGAGGGATAAACATTTGTGGCTGTAAATATTGAAACCGTTCATAGATGAGTGTGAAAGTTTCATTGTCCTGTGATTGAAGTCTGGTCCATGGTTGTGATGCCCCCACAAGGTCTGAGGATCACATTCTTTAGTTTTATATAGAAGGACATAAATCCATGCGACACATTCATTCCTGCACTGAGTATGTCAAAGGTTGTCATTAGTTTGTATTCCCAGACTCTCCTGTCTCTCTGAGATTTGAAGTTACCTTTTTAGGAGGGATAGCTTATACTAGAGAAGAGAGAGAGAGGATTCAAAAAGACCTAAATAAACTGGAGCAGTGGGCAGTAACTAACAGAATGGTTTTTAACAGGGAAAAATGCAAAGTACTACATCTGGGCAATAAAAATGAAAAAAGCATATACAAAATGGGAGGAATAGAGCCAAGCAACAGTACATGTGAAAAAGACTTAGGTATACTAATAGATCATAGACTGAACATGAGTCAACAGTGTGATGCAGCAGCAAATAAGGCAAATACAATTCTGGGATGTATTAACAGAAGCATACAGTCTAGATCACGTGAAGTCATTATCGGACTTTACTCCTCTTTGGTCAGACCTCATCTGGAATACTGCATCCAGTTTTGGGCACCACATTTTAAAAGACATCGACAAACTGGAGCAAGTTCAGAGAAGAGCGACCAGAATGGTGACCAGTCTGCAAACCATGTCCTATGAGGAACGGTTACAGGATTTGGGAATGTTTAGCTTGCAAAAAAGAAGACTGAGAGGAGACCTAATAGCTGTCTACAAATATCTCAAGGGTTGTCACATTGTAGAAGGATCATCTTTATTCTCATTTGCACAAGGAAAGACTAGAAGCAATGGGATGAAACTGAATGGGAGGAAACACAGACTAGATATTAGAAAAAACTTTTTGACAGGGTGATCAATGAGTGGAATAGGCTGCCACGAGAGGTGGTGAGTTCCCCTTCAATGGACGTCTTCAAACAGAGGCTGGACAGACATCTGTCTGAGATGATTTAGTGAATCCTGCTTTGAGCAGGGGGTTGGACCAGATGACCCAGGAGGTCCCTTCCAACTCTACCATTCTATGATTCTATGATTAATACCAGTAATTTCATGTCCATAGTGCTGTGATCAGGGATACAAAAATGTGTTTTTTTTCTTGTGTGGCTATGAGAATTAATCCTTGTTCTAAGTTTTTGCCCTGTCTCCCCTACATAAAGACCCCCAGCTGGACATTTGGTACATATAATTAAGTACACCACATTAGATATGATGCAGCTGAAAGTACCTGGGATATTGTAGTCCTGATGTGAGTTGAGGATCTTTATCTTGTCTGTGGTCATTATAAATGGACAGGTTTTACATTTTTTCTGGTTGAAGGGAAAGGTTGGTTAATTATTTGGGTTTTCATTGACCATTATTGCTATTTATATCATTAAATATTTTCAACTTGAATTTCTTACTTGTCAAGACATGATGTGTACTTTAAGTATTCCCTTAATTTTTTTATTTATTTATTTATTTTTTATCAGAGAGCTGGTTGTGCTAGCTGCATGACTTGGAAAATCAAGTTTTAATCCCCCTTGTGCTGCGTCCACAAGTGAGCGGAGCATTTTTCTTGTGTCATTTCCTGGGCTCGCTGCACTAAATCCTTAGATCTAGTGATTAGTTCTATTCTGCTATAGAGGGTGATTATATAAATATTAGCGCCCTATGTTCAGCAATATGTAATCGTGTTATTCCAGTATATTTATTTATGTCTTCCAGTGATAAGATCCAGTCCATCGCCTACGCACACCATTCCCGGCAGCTCATTTCCTGCAGTGCTGATGGGGGGATTGTAGTCTGGAACATGGATGTCGAGAGACAGGAGGTTGGTTTTAGATATATTATATGTTTGCTTAATTGTGGTCTGATTCTTATGAGGCAACTGTCTCCATAAATGACAATTGATGCAATAAATGCACTCATCAACAATGAAATTGTAACACCAAGAAGGAAACATTCTGGAATTATGGAAATCACAGGATGGATAGACATGTTAATGATTTGCAAATGATTGAAAAATAAAAATTTTCAAAACGTCTCTTTATTCAGTATTAAGGATGAGCGCCACGTGCAGAAATACACGCATCCACATGCCTTGGCTGCTATCAATGAGGATATTATTGATTGTATGAGGAATGTTCTGCCTCATTGAATGCACTTGGGCTTGTAAATCATCAAGATCTGCTGCTGGCAGCTGCCTTTGCGTTTGCCGACCAATGATGTCTTAGATGTGCTTGCTGGAAGACAAGTCTGGAGTCACTGCAGGCCATGGTAGCTTGTTTTTGCTATTCACAGTAGAAAAAGCAACATGCCGCATGGCACTGTTGTGTTTAAAAATGGCTACTGAAACACAGAAGAAATGGCTGTATCATTGGTCCTACCACCAAATCAACATAACACCGAGCTGTTGGTGTATATAAAATGAAGAAAGGAGGGGTTCAGCTACTGTATATTATGGCACCCCCCCCCCCCCCCACCATTATCGTGAGAATAGGATCGATTTGACATGCTCTCTAGGCCTGATCATGACGTTGCGCACATGGTCTCATCAGATTTGAAGAATGGTGTGTAGTTATCCATTCTGTACTGCAAGTGAAATATCCCATCACATATTAAGTCTAAGGTATCAATCAATGTCTATACAACCCATCAGAAGACTTTTGCATGACATTGGGCTACGAGCCAGATGTCCGACTACAGGTGTTCCATTGAGCTCACATGACCGCTCTCAAAGGCCATCATGGCAATGGAGGTCTTTTCTTTTCAGTGAGGAGTCCTGCTTTTGTCTCGGATGCAAGAGATTGATCTAGAAACCATATAGGCAACACAATGAAGAGGCAGTCATGAGAGAACGTGAAAATGTCCCAGGAGCCATCTTTCAACACGACTATGCTAGATTGCATATTACTCTTGCTACTGTGAGCAGCCGATATGGCCTGAACATGCTACCATGGCCTTAGTGCATATCATCTGCACTAAGTGTGGGTCTGACATCGGCATTTAACACGCGCCAGTTGGGGTCGTGATTCACGCGCCAATGACATGATCGTGGGGCACCGATGGGTTATCACGACAGCCAGTTGTCTGCGGATTACCCCTGTGCCTGTCATTACGATCCTCCTGTGAAAGCTAGCCCGTGATTTTAGCTACACATAGCACAAGTGATCAGGTGATCACAGCTTCAAGTCCCCTAAGGGGACTATTAAATACAGTAATAAATGAAGAAAAAAAGGTTTTTAAAAATATGAAAAAAAAAATGCAAATCTTCCCCTTTTGTCCCATTAAAAAAAAAAATCAAAAAAATACACATTTTTGTAACACTGCGTTTGGAAAAGTCCGATCTATGAAAATATAAAGTAAATGAATCCAATATGTAAACATCGTAACGAAAAAAATGCTAGAATTGAGGTTTTTTTTGTTTTTTTTTTACCTCCGTAACATTGCAATAAGATGAAATATGGGGAAGTTAAAACATCATATCTACCCCAAAATGGTATCAATAAAAATGTCAGCTCAGGACGCAAAAAATAAGCAGTCACCCAGCCTCCTATCTCAAAAAATTAAAACGTTCCGGGTCTTGAAAATGGTGACAAAAGCAAAAATTATTTTTTTTTCTTACAAATGTCTGAATTTTCTTTCACCACTTAAATAAAAAACAACAACTTATACATGTTTTGGTATCTGCGTACTTGTACTGACCGGACTATTTGAAGGGAGGAAAAAATAAAAATCACCCTGGGGTGAAAGGGTTAAACAATGGCCCACAATCTTGCTAACGTTTTAGCTATTCTACTCATTGCAAATGGCTGCTGTATGAAATGATAAAAAAAAAAAAAATTGTTGCGTAGCCCTAATCAAATCACTGGGTGAGCATGTAATATAAGGTCATGTGAAGTCCTCCAGACCTGGAGTGGCATGGCTAAATGAGGAGGTTATTCCCCATTATTTCTATAGAACATCATATATGACCTATTAACAAAGAGTCCATTTGGGTCAGACACTTTATCCACTTCTTTCCACATTCTGTCCTTTTTTTTCTTTTTTTTTTCTTTCCCACTTTGTAACATGGTATAAAAAAATTACCAAAGCAGATTGATATATAGATTTGTGAGGAAAGATTTGGTATAACCTGGGATTTGATTACTTTAATCCTTTTTATTATTTTTTGGGTCCAGTGGACAGTCCTATCAGTGACTGACTGCTTTCTTTGTACAAGTGTGCATGCAGAGCTAACTGTCAATCACTGATAGGACCGCCCACTGGACCGGAAAGCCCAGAAAGAACAGAGGTTTAAATGATTAAATCACAGGTTATACTGAATCTCTTCTCACAAAACTATATATCAATCTTCTCGGCTCCCCCGGCTCTATAACATAGTGCCTGCTGATTGGTCCCTTTTAAGGGCTTTTGCTTCTCTCTTGCTGGAGGGTAAGGAGGCATTGCCATGCTTGGTGCCATCATCTCCTCCACTGCAGGGCTGTGATGAAATACAACCTGATGTGTATACTGTCAATATTTTGCAGCCTTTCTTCTCTGCTAAAAGGGTTTTGTCTTCAAGGTCAATTTGACCATTATCAAATTATCATATTCAGTTTGTCTTTAACTCTTTCTTATCTGTGTTTGCTAACCGGTCCAATGATCCTTATGTTCAGGAGAGACTTGTGAATGAGGGGGGGAAGGGATAAGGTGTACTTTAGGTAATTAAATGTTGAAGTCTTGATGTGTGATGTGTTATTTACCCCATTGTACTTATTTACAATGGGGTAAATAAGTATTTGATACATTGCCGACTTTGCAAGTTTTCCCACCTTCATATAATGGAGCGGGCTGTAATTTTTATCATAGGTACACTTCACCTGTGAGAGACAGAACCTAAAAAGGAAAAAAAACGAAAATCACATTGTATCAAATGCTTATTTTCCCCACCGTATTTTTTTTTTGTATGTTGTTTTACTCGGTTGCATTGGTCTGGCACGTCGTACATGTTAATAGATACATTGTATTTCATTGCACTGATCTTGTGTTAGGCCAAGTTCTCATCTCCAGTAGTCATCTGTTTTGAAATGTATCCAGTAAGCAAACAGCGGATCTGTTTCTTATGAAATTCATCTCTTTTGCATAGACTGAAGTGTTTAAAAAAACCTCACCCTTAGCCTAAGGCAGTGACCTGTTCACACACATGTGCTTTTATTTTGGTCAATATAGAGCTTGCAATGGTAAGAACTAATGACAGTATTGTCACCGTGGACTAATATAGCCCACATAGGAGTAATGTAGAATACTATGTAGCAGAATGTCGGAGTATACAATGCCATGGACTAATATAGCATTGTATAGGATTAATACAAGACACCATGGACCCAGTGGTGGGCATTTAATTTTCCCAAAAGGCCCATGAGAGACCGTGACAGTTGCGGAGAGCTGGAACAAAACGCTGCAATTAATTCAGTTCAGTGTTAATATTAACGTATTAAATTAATTTATATTCCTGTTATTGCTTATTATGGAGCATCTCAAAACCATATAATTAGAATTTACATTTTTTTTTTTTTTTTTTTATAAATCCTACTGCTTCTGTTAGTCAGTCCTTGTACCATGATCAACATCTTCCCCCACACAGATGATTTCACATCTTCCCCCACACAGTATGATGTCCACACAGTCCCCACACAGATGATTCCACATCTTCCCACACATTATTCTGGACCCCACAGCGTATCACACAATATTATGCCCCAAAGTCCCCAAACACAGTATGATGGCCCTTTAAAGCCTCCCACATAGTATGATCACCCACAATCCACCAAAAATTATGATCCTACACACGATATGATGACCCACACAAAATATGATTGACCCCACAGCTCCCTACACAGTATGATGGCCCTCCATAACTTCCCAAAAAGTATGATCCCACACAGAGAATGATTACCCACACACAGCATAATCCTTTACAGCTCCCTATATTCAGAGTGATGACCCCCTCAGCCCCTATACACTTTATGATGGTCCCCCACATTGTATGATCATGCCTACTGGCTCCCACAGCCTCTCAACACAGTATGATAGCCCCATGGTTCCTCTACACAGTATGATGGCCTCCATAAAGTATGATTACCCCTACAGCTCTGCACACAGTATAATGGCTTCCATAGCCCCCAATACACAGTAGGATGACCTCCCACGCAGTGTTATGGCCTCTACAGCCCCCCCCCCCAACATAGTATGATCCCCCACAGCCCTTCAACAATGTGTGATGGCCTCCACGGTATAATTACTCACAGTACCCAATCACAAAATGATGACCCCCCCCCCCCCCCCCCAGTATGATCCTTTGCAGCCTGCAACACAGATCAATAACCCCCAACAAAGTATGTTGGCCACGACAGCCCCCCAATAGAAAATATGATCTCCCACAGCACCCCAACACAGAATGATGGCCTCACATGTAAATGACAATAAAACAAAAAACACTACTCACCTCATCATGTTCCCTTGGCAGTCTGCTCTGGTCTATGTTCTGTGCAGAATGAGGCTCCACAGCAGGTGCGATCTAGTGACGCCATTGCGCCTGCTGTGCTCAGTTGCATAAGCCAACGGCTCCTCCTCTACTGTTTTCATCGTTATGTGACATCAGATAGTGGTGGATATGATAAGACATCATAGAGCAATATTGCAGAATATAGGTGTAATATAGGACACCATGAACTAATGTAATCAAATATAAGGGTAATATTGAACACCATGGACTAATATAGCAGACATAGGAGTAATATTGGGCAGCACAGTGGCTCAGTGGTTAGCGTTGCAGCACTGGGGTCCTGGTTTCAGATCCCACCAAGGACAATATCTGCAAGGAGTTTGTATGATCTCCCCTTGTTTGCCAGGGTTTTCTCCAGTTTCCTCCCACACTCCAAAAACTTACTGATAGGGAATTTTGATTGCGCCCCAATGGGGACAGTGATGATAATGTATGTAAAGCATTGTGGAATTAATAGTGCTAAATAAGTGAGTAAAATAGATATAGAACACTATATAGCAGTAATCTGAGACTTATAGATACAGAACAATTGCAGATTTGGTTGTAGATTGTGCACAATACAGACTTCATCTGTCTGATTTATTCCTTTTCCTTTATGTATTTGCTGCTATACGTGCAGATGTTTGGCATTTCATTTGTCTCTGGGGACTTGACTCTAGAAGTTTTGCAAACTATGAATCCTCAGTAAAATCTCAGCAGTCTGTAGCATTAGCCATAAGCGGACATGTTACTACAAATGAAAAATATAATTCTTTTTAAAAATAATTCTGCATGTCGCTTCCGACAAAAGATCTAGTGTTGTACTTGCATCAAATCTATTTCTAAACTTAAGATCTAAGCACGACCTCTCTGTCCGCATTACCCAAAATATTACAGCTCACCCAAATTGCTTTTTTTGTTTTTATTGGAACCTTAATTTATCAAGGCCAGCCCCTAATTGTTGTCTGGCGATTCCCCCATGAGCTGATGGGCTGCACATCTCATTACCGACTGAATCATGTAAATAAGGAATGATAATGGGGTATTACTAAAAAGTAATGAACCCTGTCCTTCAGCCTGCAGTAAAAAGATGAGACAAAGCAGATTGTGATTGCTTTTCCCAATTGCCCTCCTACAGTGCAGGTTACTTCACCGTACATTTATACTGACAATAATGGTAATTATAATAACAGCATGGCCATTGTGATTGGGAGGGCTGTTCTGCTTTAGGCATGTGTTATGTTGTAACATGGAGGAAAGGTTAAGTCGGGTGACGATAATCAGTGTTCAGTAACGTTTTGTGTATCTCATGTGTATTGTGTCCAGTAGATGCAACTCAAGTGTTAACCTGTCGGCTTGGGACGCTGTGCAACCTAAGGGCAGCATGTTATAGAGCAAGAGGAGACTTGTACTTGTATCAATTGAAAACCCTGATAATACTTGGCTTAGAAGCCAAGTGGGAGATACTAGTCATTGATGTCCTTTCCTATGTAACTGATGGCTGTCCATGTCTGATTAGGACCGCCCACTGGACTCCTCCTAAGCCCAGAATAATCAGATGTCCATGAACAAAATATTTTATAAATTCTGCTCCTCCTGCTCTTTTATCAATCTGCTATAAGATCAGGCTGCATGATCAATGCGACAGGTTCTCTTTGAACCTTTGTTTCTAACCAATGCTTAGTAGGATCAGGCCTCTTGGATACATACAACTTCTTGAGATATCCATTGATCAGCTACAGAGGAATCCTCAGTTCACCATAGATGATCAATCGTTAGAAAATGAGATTGTAAGGCTCCATTTACACGTTGCGAGGCATGTTCACTATCTGGAGCAAACGAGAGAACAATTTTGTAGATGGCGCCTACGTGTTACAGTAAACTTGTGTACTCATTCGGTGCTGCTCATGGGCATAGCTGTCGACTGCTCCATGAGATGCCAGCCTTAACTATCAACTAATTTATCTTGGTATGATTGGTGGTTTATGGCTGATGATGTTTTTAGAATAGATAAAATGCAGCCTTATTACCAACACCAAGTCACAATATTAATGCACTGCAGGATGCAGCAGTGTCCTTACTGGCAGAGACAGCATAGATGCAAAATACTGATGAAACAACCACTCACACCAGTCATCCATGGTGGTGGGGGCTGCCTAGTAATATAAATGCACACGGATGAGGTTTGTATAGGGTGCCAGTCACACAGGCTGTAAGCCAGACACTGTGCTCTACATCTATATGTGACACCCATACTATTAGATGGGGTGGGCTGCCCAGCACTATGTAAGTGCACCCCACAGGGACAGGAAACCCAAATTTCTGTAGCCAATACAAAAGGGCCTGGCTGCGCCCTAAAAAATATGAAACAATGTGCAAGAGAAAGCGGTAAATAATGCCTGAGGTATTGACCTATAGTTTAGGCCAAAATATGCAAGCTCGCAATCCACGTCAAGTGTGCTCATTGTGCAAAATGGGAAAAAGGATCGGTACTTGAATAAAACTTCCATTTATTTCATCCTTTAAAAAAAGAGATATCAATGATTAAAAAAATAGTGATTCTTACGTGTTTCTGGCACACCCGTAGTGATAGAATATTCTATGACTAAGAGCATTATGCCAAAAACTAATAGGAGTCACACTTTTTTTTTTCTTTTTTTTAATCATGGATATCCCTGTTTTTAACGGATGAAATAAATGTAAGTTTTATTCAAGTACTGATCCTTTTTCCCCATTTTGCTCATTGCTTACTGCTGGTTGGCAGCATGGACTGAGGTACTTATTACTGATGCAGCAACAAGACACGGTGAGGCTTTTCATGTTTTTGTATATATTTTTTTTTTTTTCCCTCAAGTGTGCTCATTGTCTTGCGTGTCCCTACACAGAGGGAACTTGGGGTGCACTTACATAGTGCTGGGCGCCCCACCTGATCTGATAGTATGGGTGTGACCAATAGGCTGACATTGTGCACTACACGTATCTGTATGACTGATGCCCTATACAAGCCTCATCTGTGTGCATTTATAATACTGGGAAGCCACCGCCTCCATGGATAGTTGGGGTGTGTGTGAGTGGTCGTTTCATCAGTATTATGCACTTGTACGGTGACCGCCTTGATCATGGAGGCTGCTGCATCCTATAATGCATTAGTATTGTTACCTGGTGTTGGCAAATATGGCTGCCTTTTTTTCTGTGATGTTTTTTTTTTTTATTTTTATGTACTTTTTGGTAAGTTGTTTTTAGAATAGGCAACAATTCATCTGAAAAAATTCCCCATTCCAGGGCTCCTGAATCCTTACTTGCACTGGAAACTGTTTTGCTTCTCAGTTCTCAATTCTGGGGTGAATGTCTGGAAGATACAATTGCAGTACAAATATACACAATACAAAAGTATAATGTGAATTGTAACTAAACTGTGAGCTCAGTGACAGGGCAGGAAGTAGCTAGCTTCTCCTTTTTTACTTGTGATTTAATGAAATTAATAAAACTGGCCATCTAACACACATCTGCATAAAAGTAAGAGAGTACAAGAAACTGTTGAATCCCCATGAGTCTTAGAATATCCTCTGACTAAATTTGAATTCTTCAGTCCACAGATACGTAAGCCGCACCTCCATTGTAGACCTCTCTTATATGAAAGTCAATCCTGCTTTGTCTCTTCTCCAGACTCCAGAATGGCTGGACAGTGACTCTTGTCAGAAGTGTGACCAGCCTTTCTTCTGGAACTTCAAACAGATGTGGGACAGCAAAAAGATAGGTCTCCGACAGGTGTGTATAACTTCTTATGGCTGCTTCTAAGTAACGCTAAAGATCAGCCGCAAGTATGAGATCCGGAGCTGCACTCCCTAATGTGTAATGTGCCATTTATTCCAAGGCGTTTTACATGTGAAAAGGGGTATACATAATAAACAGGTATGATCATCTTAAACAATACAAGTCACCGACTGGTGCAGGAGGAGAGAGGACCCTGACCGCGATGGCTCACAATCTACAAGGGATGGGTGAGGATACAGTGGGTGAAGATAGAGCTGACTGGTGGATCGAGGGTTACTGCAGGTTGTAGGCTTGTTAGAAGAGGTGGGTGTTCAGGTTCCTTTTGAAGGTTTCCACGGTAGGCGAGAGTCTGATATGTTGGGGTAGAGAGTTCCAGAGTAGGGGGGATGCAGGGGTGAAGTCTTGTATACGGTTGTGGGAGGAGGAGATAAGAGGGGAGTAGAGAAGGAGATCTTGTGAGGATCGGAGGTGGCGTGCAGGTAAGTACCGAGAAATTAAGTCACAGATGTATAGAGGAGACCTCTTGTGGATGCCATAGTTAGGATTTTGAACTGGAATCTCTGGGCAGTGGGGACACAGTGAAGGGATTGGCAGAGAGGAGAGGCCGGGGAATAGCGGGGGGTCAGGTGGATTAGTCGGGCAGCAGAGTTTAGGATAAATTGAAGGGGTGCAAAGGTGTTAGGGGCAAGGCCACAGAGCAGGAGGTTGCAGTAGTCGGAGCTGGAGATGATGAGGGCATGCACTAGGGTTTTTGCAGATTCATGATTAATGAATGTGCGGATACGGGAAATATTTTTGAGTTGGAGTTGGCAGGAAGTGGAAAGGGCTCGGAATGTCAAGGAAGGGAAGGATTGGGCACTTGGGTTTCTACGTGAACATTTTTTTGTGTTCCACAAGAGGTGACAGGCAGCAGATTACACCCTTCTCTCCATATAAAACACTTGCACACTTGGCTGAGTAGGATTTGGTAATGAAAGGGTTTTTTACTAAATTGATACGTCCTAAAATGTCAGATCAGTGGGTGTGCGGCAATCTGCTCCTTCGCCGATTTCAGTTCCCACTTGTGACTGGATGTAAACCATGTACTGAGCAGAACGGCACGGCTCGGTCACACTGTTTAGTGGCCGCTCACATATAGTGCAGATTAACTCATATACATTGACGCCGAGCCACTGCTGGAGTTGGTGAGGGTGCCGGATGTCAGCCCCCCCACTGATCTGATATTGATGTCCTGCCCTGGCCTCCTTTTAATGGGACATCAGGAGGGGACGGCTTGGCCAAACATGTGACAGGTATGTAATGTGTGTGGCCAGCCTTGGAAGCCTGTTTTTGCATCTGACGTCCAGTGTGACAGCTTAGATCTATTGATTTCACCAATTACCTCTGAAGCCAACACAACTTGCACCCATGTGTAATATGAAGTGTGCTCTACAACCTCTTCTCTTAATCACTTGCATTGCTGATTCTCAAACTGATGTGTGACCAGAAAGAAATTATTGTGCACGTTTGTGTTGTATCTTTTTTTTTTTTTTTTTTTTTTTTTACTGACCCGAGGTACACTTTAATACAGGTTGTCTCAGTTGCTTTACATCAGTGTACACAAAAATCCAACCAAGGTTTAGAACTTGTAACATTGCTGAACCCATTGACCATCGGCACAGTGCAGGCTATTCACTTCTGTGCATGTGGTGAAGCGCTCACACAGGTGCTCCTAGTGCCTCAAAGGAGACAAAACCACTTGAACCCAAGACTGGCAATCTCAAGCATATAGACTTACAAAAGAACAAGCTCTCCAGAATATGGAAGATTTGTGTCTCCCTCCACTGTACAGTATATAATTTTTTTCTTTGATGCGGAGTGCATGTTATTTTATAGGTCCAGGTTATAGACAGGAGAATACAGCAGCACTCGAAGTGCTAAGATGTGTGGAAACAATGACATTTGACTGCATTACTGCTATGTAGAATATACGTATAAAATTAAGTATGAATTGGACAATTTGTACTCCACCAGCCACGATAAAGGCGTACTTATAACCTGTGCTTTTTTAGCCCGGGAAGAGGCATGTTTGATGAGGCTGAAGTCACACATCTGTGCGTTACCATCCGATAGGACGACTGCTGAGAAAAAAAAATAATAGGTCCATTTCTAATTACATAATTTTTTTTTTTTCGTCTATTATTTTATTTTTTTTTTTTTATTTTTTTTTTTTTTTATATCCATTGCCTCCTAACAATAAATTAATTAAAAACAGACGAAACTATGATGACACATAGACGTACATTGTACTTCAGAGCGTCTTCTGTTTTACACGGATCCCCATAGACTTGGCCGAGTTTGACCCTCAAAACTTGTGAGAATAGGACATTCTGAGTCACACCGACCAGAGACACTAATCCGATTTTAAAACTGATGCATTTTGGACTCAATGGAACTCTATGGGCCGTGTCCAGTCCGAGAAGCACTAGGGTGTGTCACATGGATGTGTGAATTCAGACTAATTGGCAGATGACTAAAGTGCTATTTTCTGTAGAGAAAAAGCATCGGACAGTGATGGAGATGTAGCTTCTCATTTGTAGGTGTTCTCTCCACAGCTACGGCATTCATATTCAGACCCACTCATATGCAGCTTGCAGTCTGATCCAAGTTTCCGATTTTTCTATTGTGGGAGTGTCCACTAAAACAGACTTGTTGTGAGATCTGTGTGTATCCTGTGTTCACTGCTCATATATCATCCAGAACGTATTTCCTCTTCACATGCTTTCCTACTTTTCGATAGCCTTTGCCTTCCATGATACTGTACATGCATTCTCACCTCTCCACAGACTTATATGTACATTCTCCTCCCTGCAGCTATCTCTAAGGCTATGTGCCCACGATGCAGAAATGCTGCATATTTTTTCCGCTTTTCCCTGGCAGGAAAAAACGCATGCGGATTTTATATGCGTTTTTCCTGCCAGGTAGAAGTGTTTGTCAAGCGTTTTTGTATGTGGGTTATCAAGCGCTTTTCCAAACGATTTTAGCATCACTTGGAAAAGTGCTTGAAAACTTGGTCACACTATATAAATCTATGCAACCGGCACGGATTTAAATAGTGTGACCAAGTAATAGTTAAAAAAAAGAATAAGAATGGTAAAAAATAAAGATTATATTTACCTTCCAATGTCCCCCGGTATTTTCTCGGCTCTGGCTGGTGTGTTGTATGGTTTGTGGTGGTGTGAAGGACCTGCAATGACTTCATTGAGTCATGTGACAGGTCACTCGACTGCTGACGTCAGCGGTTGCGTGACCTGTCACATGACTAAATAACGTCATGGCAGGTCCTCACACCACCGCGACCCATACAACAGACTGGACGCATTGCTGAGGATACCGGAGGCCATCAGAAGGCGAGTATAATCTTTATTTTTTATTTTAAATTCTTTTTTTAACAGGTTCTATTGTACCTGGGTCTGGAGGAGAGTCTTCTCTTCTCCAAACCCAGGTACCATCCACACATAGAAACGCATAGTATCCGTGTGTACAAATGTGCCCATGCGGATATTAAGCGATTCAATGCAAGTCAATGGCAGCAATTACGCTGCGTGTCCGCAAAATTAATGGACATGCTGCGTATTTTTCCGCAATGATAATCCGCAGCGGAAATTTCCGCAGCATGTGCACAGCACATGCAGATTATCATTGGGGACCATGGGGTACGTTTTACCAAGCGTTTTTAAGCGTTTTCGCTGCGGAAATTTCGTGGCAAAAAACGCTTGAAAAAAACGCATAGTGGGCACACAGCCTAACATTAAGAGAATAGGAGAGCTGAGCAGAAAGCCATCAGAACAAGGGGAAGGCACTCTGATGCAGAATGACTCCAAGTCCTTTATCTAGATGACTGCTTTTACAATAGCTAAATAGTGAAGCATTTATAATGAAGGCAAGTCAGAAAGTTGTCTAATTTTGCATTTAGGAAGCAAATAAACAATGTAAAACAATTTTGTGTTAAGGGGTGTACTATATATAGCCTTTAAATATACAAAGCTTGTTCTTGCCCTATGCATGTCATAGCCACTGCTCTCCATAGAGGGAGCCAGAGAGTTAAGTATGACACTGTATTGGTGGATATGTAGCATTCTACATAGGAGGGAAATGAACATGAGCAGAACTCCTGATCATGTTTCTGCCTATGGGTCTCCAGTACCAAAACATTTTTAGGAAAAAAAGACAAACCACACACCCTGAATAAATAAGACCACAGACCTGACCCACTAGACGAATGCAAACCACATACCAAACCTCTAAAATTAATACAGATTTTCTAAGTAGATGTAGACACCAGGCCACTGACCCCATACCAGACCCCCATCCAAACAGAGCCTAGACCAGTCCCTCTGATTTATACAGATCCCAGAAAGGACTCCCCACTTACAGAGCCTTCTCAGGCCGGACGTACAGACTTTCGCCTTTCTTCGTTTCTGCGTGCCTCCTGACCCCTAGGTGCCGATGCAGGCAATAGTCTGCTCCCATCACTTGAACTGGTGTTCGGGAGTGAAGAGGTGTCGAGGGGAGGATACATTTTTTATAACTGCTGAGGTGTGCTGGAGATTTCCTATCTCTTCTCTTCTTTTTCTTTTATTTAAAAAAAATAACAGGGATTGTCTGTCTGCTGTCTCTAACATCATGTCCTCCCTCTATCTTAAACTGAATCTCTCCAAAACTGAAATTCTTGTGTTTCTCCCCTCTACTAACCTAACTCTACCTAACATTGAAATTACCTTGGAGGGTTCAACCATAACTCCCAAGCAGCACGCCCGCTGCCTTGGGGTCATATTGAACACTAACCTTTCCTTTACTCCCTATATCAGATCACTCACCCGCTCTTGTCACCTGCATCTTAAAAACATCTCCAGAATCCGACCTTTTCTCAGCTTTGAAACTGCTAAAACCATTACTGTCGCTCTTATTCACTCTCGTCTGGACTACTGCAACTCTCTTCTGATCGGTCTCCCTTACCAAACTTTCTCCTCTCCAATCCTTCCTGAATGCGGCAGCCAGGGTCATATTTCTCTGTCCAGCCGCTTCACCGATGCCTCCATCTTGTGTCAGTCATTACACTAGTTACCCATTCGCTACAGGGTCCAATATAAACTCATCACTCTCACCCACAAAGCTCTCCACAGTTCTGCACCGCCTTATATCTCCTCTCTCATCTCAATCTATCGTCCTACACGTGCCGTCTGTTCTACAAATGACCTAAGACTAACATCCTTCATAATCCGAACCTCGCACATCCGTCTCCAAGACTTCTCTCGTACTGCGCCAGTTCTCTGGAATGCTCTACCCCAGGCGATCCGACTGATGGCTAGCCACCACGTCTTCAAGCGAGCTTTAAAAACCCATCTCTTTAAACAAGCCTACCACCTTAACTACTCAGTAAATTAACTTTCCCCTGTTCCTTCTTTCTAAATATTATTCAGAATCTGTTCCCTACTATTCATCTGTCTCCACACCCTCCATGCACACGATAACTGCACTCGGTACTTGAGTATTGCACTTAAACATATGGGCTGATGACCGTATCATGCAGCCTTATATGAAAATCCCTATTTATTATAATTGCTAGACCTGAAATAACAATCACTTTTCACCTATTGTGTCCCCCCATTTCCTTGTAGATTGTAAGCTTGCGAGCAGGGACCTCCCTCCTAATGTAACTGTTTAAACTGTCTTGCCTTGTATTGAATTTATTGTCTGTATATGTCCCCGCTTAATTGTATAGCGCTGCGGAATATGTTGGCACTATATAAATAAAAATAATTAATAATAATGTTATTAAATTATTATTTATTTTGGACATCTTGAGCGTGTTGGCAAAGATGAATAAAGGAGTATTTCAACCAAAGATATTTTATTGTCTGCCCATTACAAATTTTATATTGGTGAGGGTCCGGCTGCTTAAGAATAGACAACCCAGTCCCTTGTTCCTCCAGTTTTACAACCCCAGCGAAAAGGAGTTTGAATGGAGTACAGGTCAAAAGGAAATGTAAAATACTGACCAAATACTGAATTTGTAAGCCAAAACCAAGTGAGGAACAATCAGAGGAAAATGTAATAGAAACACGTCACCACTTCTGTATTTCTCGCCCACTCCTGATTTTGGCTTACAAATACTGAGGTTAAATACGGAACGTGTGAACGTGGCCATAAGCTGAGAGCGGTGTTGTCTTTTAATTTTCAAATCTCATAGCCCTCTTTAGGAGTTACACAGACTTTTTTGCATTATCAATAATTCTACAGCAGTTGGTAAAAATCAATCAATGACCACTGCAGTCCACAAAACTGCATGCAGCATCATGTATTTTTGGGCTGCAGCAGTTACTTGATAATTAAAATCAAGCGGTAGCGCAACAAAATGTCTCTATTTAGTAGTAGCCTGAATATACAGATGTACTGAGATGATGAAACTTGGGCTCTTTGTGTTTGGGCAAGAAGACCACTATTCCTCTGTGACTTCTGATATGCGAGTCTTTTAAAACGCCTCTCTTTGTTATTTCAGCATCACTGCAGAAAATGTGGAAAAGCCGTTTGTGGAAAATGCAGCTCCAAGAGGTCCACGATTCCCCTCATGGGCTTTGAGTTTGATGTACGTGTGTGTGATAGCTGTTACGAGTCCATCACAGATGAACAGTGAGTGCATTTCTGAATATGGAATAAAATGTTACGGAGCAAAGGAAATTTCTATATCACTTTGCAGTTTTAACTGCATGTATATGCTACATATATATATACACACACATGCTGTAGCATATTGACGCTAGCCCTTGAAATATTCTTTATTTTTTTGTCCTTTACTACTGCACCTTGTGATGCACATGCGCTGTTTGCTTTCTCCACTGACTTCCAAGTTTATGGCACCACGTGACCATGATGCACACAGTCACCTCACATTTAGAAGTGGCATTGCTGGATTGCATTCCACTGACTGAAACTGGAAATCGCACTTTCCAGTCTGCGGTGACCCTGAAGCGTCATATGCTGAACATGCGTTGCGCACATTTCATTTATTCGATCATTCTTATCTCTGCATCACATGATGGGATGGCCCACAGTATTTAACCATGCAACTGTCCCCCTCCCCGACACCCCCCCTGAGGAAGCAGGTGAAACGCGCGTCGGGGTGAAGGGACACGGGACCTAACCTACATTTACAGCAGCAGCTATTTACAGCAAGGTACTAATATCTATTTTCATGATGACTTTACACTGTTTATACCTAATGACTTAATTTAGTTACACTGATTATTTTTATATATATATATATATATACAGTGCTGGCCAAAAGTATTGGCACCCCTGCAATTCTGTCAGATAATACTCAGTTTCTTCCTGAAAATGATTGCAATCACAAATTCTTTGGTATTATTCTCTTCATTTAATTTGCTTGCAAGGAAAAAACACAAAAGAGAATGAAGCAAAAATCAAATCATTGATCATTTCGCACAAAACTCCAAAAAAGGGCCGGACAAAAGTATTGGCACCCTCAGCCTAATCCTAGGTTGCACAACCTTTATCCAAAATAACTGCGAACAACCGCTTCCGGTAACCATCAATGAGTTTCTTGCAATGCTCTGCTGGAATTGTAGACCATTCTTCTTTGGCAAACTGCTCCAGGTCCCTGATATTTGAAGGGTGCCTTCTCCAAACTGCCATTTTGAGATCTCTCCACAGGTGTTCTATGGGATTCAGGTCTGGACTCATTGCTGGCCACCTTAGAAGTCTCCTGTGCTTTCTCTCAAACCATTTTAAGTGTGTTTTGGGTCATTGTCCTGCTGGAAGACCCATGACCTCTGAGGGAGACCCAGCTTTCTCACACTGGGCCCTACATTATGCTGCAAAATTTGTTGGTAGTCTTCAGACTTCATAATGCCATGCACACGGTCAAGCAGTCCAGTGCCAGAGGCAGCAAAGTAACCCCAAAACATCAGGGAACCTCCGCCATGTTTGACTGTAGGGACCGTGTTCTTTTCATTGAATGCCTCTTTTTTTTTCCTGTACACTCTATGTTGATGCTTTTTCCCAAAAAGCTCTACTTTTGTCTCATCTGACCAGAGAACATTCTTCCAAAACGTTTTAGGCTTTCTCAGGTAAGTTTTGGCAAACTCCAGCCTGACTTTTTTATGTCTCGGGGTAAGAAGTGGGGTCTTCCTGGTTATCCTACCATACAGTCCCTTTTCATTCAGACGCCGACGGATAGTACGGGTTGACACTGTTGTACCCTCGGACTGCAGGGCCGCTTGAACTTGTTTGGATGTTAGTCGAGGTTCTTTATCCACCATCCGCACAATCTTGCATTGAAATCTCTCGTCAATTTTTCTTTTCCGTCCACATCTAGGGAGGTTAGCCACAGTGCCATGGGCTTTAAACTTCTTGATGACACTGCACACGGAAGACACAGGAACATTCAGGTCTTTGGAGATGGACTTGTAGCCTTGAGATTGCTCATACTTCCTCACAATTTGGTTTCTCAAGTCCTCAGACAGTTCTTTGGTCTTCTTTCTTTTCTCCATGCGCAATGTGGTACACACAAGGACACAGGACAGAGGTTGAGTCAACTTTAATCCATGTTAACTGGCTGCAAGTGTGATTTAGTTGTTGCCAACACCTGTTAGGTGCCACAGGTAAGTTACAGGTGCTGTTAATTACACAAATTAGAGAAGCATCACATGATTTTTCAAAGGGTGCCAATACTTTTGTCCACCCCCTTTTTTAGGTTTGGTGTGGAATTATATCCAATTTGGCTTTAGGACAATTCTTTCTGTGTTTTTTTCATTGAAGACAAATTAAATGAAGAGAATGATACCAAAGAATTTGTGATTGCAATCATTTTCAGGAAGAAACTGAGTATTATCTGACAGAATTGCAGGGGTGCCAATACTTTTGGCCAGCACTGTGTGTATATATGTATATATGTATATATATATATATATATATATATATATATATATATATATATATATATATATATATATATATATATATATCTCTATATCACACTACTGTATGTTTTGAGCAGGTCTTTTATTTTTCCTTGGGCATTTGTTGGTCTTGCTGTTTGAAGAAAGCCTGAAAAATGAAACCTCTGCTCACGCTTTACCGTTTGTTTAATGCGCTGATGGCTTTTCTTTCTTTTTTCTCTTCAGACGTGCACCGACTGCGACTTTCCACAATAGTAAGCACAATATAGTCCATGTACATTTTGACCCGACGAGAGTCTGGTTGTTGACTTCAGGAACAGACAAGGTCATTAAGGTTAGTAATGAGGCCGGATTACGGCTGCTATTTACACAGGCTCGCACACGTAGCATACCTGCATGTTGTCTGGGCCCCGGTTCAGTCTTTGCACGTAAGGCAACGTTAAGGTCTGTTCACACTAGCACATTGGCTTGTGTTCATACTGCAGCTATGATGGCTCTGCCGATTTTTACTTTTTCAATTGAATCTTAACTGATCACATTGACTTCTAGTGGGAGAATGGGGGTTCTGGAATTTTTTACATGAACATTAGCACTGCAGACTGCACTATTCCTCATATCAAATATATCAGAATATCTGATGGAAACCTGTTAATGCTAATCACATCTGTAGGCGCTGGAGCAATTCAGATGTATTAGAAAATGATAATACTGAGCAAGGTCCAACTGTGTGAGTTATTTAATATTTTTTTTTTTTAATCATTCCCCTTTTTTCCCTAGTTAAAAATAAATAAAATAGTAAACGTATTTGGTATTGCCACGTCCGCACATTCCGATCAAAGTATAAAGGGAGGAATGCAAAAGTATAAAACGAAGATTGGCCGCTGCGGGAATATGTTGTTGTTGTTGTTGTTATTATTATTAAATATTTATATAGCGCCATTAGGTTCCATGG
This sequence comes from Phyllobates terribilis, assembly GCF_046119375.1. Classification (NCBI taxonomy): domain Eukaryota; kingdom Metazoa; phylum Chordata; class Amphibia; order Anura; family Dendrobatidae; genus Phyllobates; species Phyllobates terribilis. The sequence goes on along the minus strand of NW_027362762.1, from coordinate 130,699,916 downwards.
CACTTTACAAGTGTAGGGGCAGACAGGGACACGAACATGAAACATCAAACGAGGCGCACTGGTACAGTAGGGCAGGGGTTCCTGTCCACGAGGGCTCAGTCTATAGGGGGTGGGTGGGGAGACAGGAGGAAGGGGAGAGGAGAGGGTGAGATGGTGTAGCGGATGGGTCTCAGTGTGGGCTGTAGGCCTGAAGGAAGAGGTGGGTCTTTAGGTTTTTCTTGAAGGTTCCCAGGGTAGGGGAGTGTCGGATGTGATGGGGGAGAGAGTTCCAGAGTATGGCCTATGCACGAGAGAAGTCTTGTAGGTGGTTGTGGGAGGAGGAAATGAGAGGGGAGAAGAGGAGAAGTTCTTAAGATGAGCGAAGATCGCGCGGGGGGACATATCTGGAAACCAGGTCGGAGATGTAGGGAGGGGACAGGTTACGTATCGCCTTGTTAGGGTTAGGGTTTTGAACCGTGATCTCAGGGCAATGGGGAGCCAGTGAAGGGCTTGGCAGAGGGGGGAGGCGGGGGTGAAACGGGGAGATAGGTGGATGAGTCGGGCAGCGGAATTGAGGAGGAAGCGGGGAGGCCAGTGAGCAGGGGGTTGCAGTAGTCGAGACGGGAGATGATGAGGGCGTGGATAAGCGTTTTTGCCGAGTCCTGGTCAATTAACGAGCGGATTCGGGCAATGTTCCTCAGTTGGAGTCGGCAAGCGGTGGTGAGGGCTTCGATGTGGGGCTTGAAGGAGAGGGAGGAGTCGAGGATTACCCCTAGGCACTTGGCGTGGGAGACTTGTGAGAGGGTGCAGTCGTTGATTGTGATGGATAAGTTGTGGAGCTGGGGAGAGCGGTTGGGGGGCGAAGACTATTATCTCAGTCTTGTCCATGTTGAGTTTGAGGAATCGGGCGGAGAAGAAGGATGAGATGGCGGATAGGCATTGGGGAATTTTGGATAATAGGGCGGAAATGTCGGGGCCAGACAGGTAGAGCTGGGTGTCGTCAGCGTAGAGGTGGTATTGGAGGCCGTGGGATTCGATGAGTTTCCCCAGGCCGAGTGTGTATGCGGAGAAGAGTAGTGGTCCCAGGACTGAGCCTTGGGGAACTCCAACAGAAAGGGGGTGGGGTGAGGATGAGGTGTGGGAGTGGGTGACGCTGAAAGTCCGGTCCGTTAGGTAGGAGGAGATCCATGAGAAGGCTAGGTCAGTGATGCCAAGGGATTCTAGGATGTGGAGTAGGAGGGGGTGGTCGACTGTGTCGAAGGCGGCGGAGAGGTCGAGAAGGAGGACGGAGTAGTGTCGCTTGTTCTTGGCGGTCAGTAGGTCGTTGGTGACTTTAGTTAGGGCTGTTTCGGTGGAGTGGTGGGGTCGGAAACCGGATTGAAGGCGGTCGAAGAGAGAGGAGGAGGAGAGGTGGGAGGACAGCTCGGCATGAACGTGCTGCTCAAGTAATTTTGAGGCAAAAGGGAGGAGAGATATCGGGCGGTAGTTGGAGACTATTGCAGGGTCAAGGGAGGGTTTTTTGAGGATGGGTGTGATTGTGGCAGGCTTGAAGGATGATGGGAAAGTGCTGGATTTAAGTGATAGGTTGAAAAGATGGGTTAGGGTGGGGATGAGGACAGTGGTGAGGTTAGGGATGAGGTGGGAGGGGAGGGGTCGAGGGCACACATAGCATTGTTACTGGGTACTACAGGAATAATTGTCTAATATTAAGACATGGTTTTTGAGAATACTAGTTGTACCTAATATACCAAAATGGGGAAAAGTCTGTAGCCACATGTAACGATACATCCACTGTCGTCATTGTGAGGCTCTGATAAATGTGTGCACAGGTTATACGTTCTGGGCACTGTATGGTCGTCTTTCCAGCTGTAATGTTTATATACCAGATTTCTGATATTTTCAGGCCCCAGGGAACGTTTAGTAAGGGCTCTGTTTCTCAAAAATGGAAAATGCTAATATTTCCAAACTTCCTTTCTGTAACTCCGAGCGATGGTCATTTTGTACTTCTTTTCCCGCAGCTTTGGGATATGACGCCGGTCGTCTCTTGATGATAATATTCTAGGAATCGATCTGAGAATCTGGGAACAGAAGAGGTAGAAGATTCGGTGCAGACTCCACGGGGGGCGCAGTAGGCGGAGTATCTAGACGTTAAGGTTTTCTTGGAGAGGAGATCCTCTTTATAATTGCTTTGTGGAATGATAAACGATATTGACTAATCTGAGCCTGGGTCTATGGCTGCTCCATCTTCTTGTATGAACCTGCTTTTGGGTTTGTATTGTTTGGAGTTTACTATGCAGAGGTTATCTGTGCTATCTACTGGCGTTTGTATATAATATTTTATCATGAGGACCCTTCTAAATTAACCCTTTCCATCATGCTTTCTTTGAATTATACATTCCTGCTGCAGTATTGATGTGACCATGTCTGGATGAACACCCGACATATACAATCTAATACTATACATGCAGTGTGGCCGTCCCTCCTTTCTCTGGTCTCCATGAATACTTTCAAGAAGAATAACATTTCACCCAATAATATGCTCAAATATTAGTAAATGTCATTTAAAGTTATGTTTTTTTTCCATCTAAACCAAAATTCAACTTTTTTTTTTATAGGAAAAAATTAGTATTTGAATATGTATATATTAATCAAAGTAATAAAGTAATTATATGAATATTGAAAGTGGACAAGGCTGAGGCTTGGGATGGCACTTGTAAGGGAGATATCATCCATTCTTTTTTTTTTTTTTTTTTTTTTTTTTTTTTTTTATCACCGAGAAAAGGGTTTAAGCTGCCGTTCACCAGGAGGCATTTCAGGTTCGCGATCAGCGGAGGGATACTAACTCATTGTTTAGGGAAGCTGCTACTTGCCTGATGACCGCAGTCGGGACTCTTCCCATCTGCTGTGGTGGCCCCTCATGCGTTTTTTTGGATGGTGTCACGCTTTGAAATTCAATTACGGCTTAGTAGGTGTGTTCAATACATAGCAAACCTAAAACTGAAAATGATTGTGAACTTTGTTGCAATTTTTAAGATGAATTTTAAGAAGTTTATTATGTGAGTACATTCCGAGTACTATGCCACGACTTGCTGATTTTTTTGAGGAATGGACCTTCTCCAATCATGAAATTGCAGATTCTTTTAAGAGTCCTGTGCAGTAGAGATCCCCACCTATCCGCTGTGCACAGTATATGTGATCACTTTCCAAGCCAGAGATACCTTTTAGGCAATATGTGACCCCGGCTGTACAGCTAGCAATCCTTTCTTGATTTTACTAAATAGCAGTATTATTTATTGTATTGGCTAAAACTGGAATGATGGAAATGTCAGTAATTTCATATTGTAAATTAGGAAATAAATAAAAGCTGATCTGATCATTCCAATCAATCCGTAATAGTATTGGGACGTGTGACCCAATTTCAGGTGGGGAATTGAGGATCGCTGATTTGGAGACTTGTCAAGGTACTTGGGCAGATGCTCGATTACATTTACTGTAATAAAGTGGAGAGCGGTCTGAAGTGACTGGTAAATTGCTGTAGAGCGATAGAAAGCCGCAGTAAAGCTAGAGGTCCCAGCGCTTTTTTGGCAGAGTATCCATAAATTGGTCTGCTGAGATTTTCCGGGGCTACGAGCTGCCTAAGCCTGCACTGGAGATACCCAGCAGAATGAATGACCGGCTGTAGTATTATTGTAAGATACATAGTAATTCTAATACTGGAGTAAAGATTTCTGCATATGTATTTACCAAGATAATCCATCCAGTATAATGGAGACTATGAATAAGGTTGTGATAATTATCAAATATTCAGTAACCAGAGTTATCCTCGTATATAATGTATGGGGTAATGCGATTTATTCACATATTACTTTAATGTTCTTCAGCTTCTGGTTCGTATCCAGTGTAGTGTTTCTGGCAGGCCGATCACAGCTGAACATGGACGAAAATCTTCTAATCCTGTTCTACATGTAATCATGTGCAATATGTACCATGTTAGCAACATCTGTATTCCAACATATTCTGTCTATATTTCTGCTATTTGCAGATTTATATCCAACCATTTCTTAATGGGATGCTGTAGCCCCCCAAAAAAAAAAAAATAGATCACATTGAGAAAATCTGTTTTTGTCTAGATTAGGCCCATTAAAGATACATAATCAGCGACCATTTCCAGTAAACCAGTACATATAATGTGTGAAATTACTTCTTTCAAGAAAGTTATTTATGCCTTGCATTGAATAAGATCCTATAATGAAGAGCTCAATAGGTTTAATGCAAATCTTCATGTAAGAGCAAAAAAAGCAATATTCAGAATAATATCCTGCTGTAAAAAGGCCGTATTTTCTGGGCTGGTACAGTGCTCTCCTGCACTTTGCACAGAAATGTCCACTGCATTTTGGTCATGAGGTGCCCCTTAACCTATGATAAAATATGCCACCCCCAACAGCAATCTAACCCTGTAAACTAAACACAAGTGGGAATATATATATATATATATACAATCCTGCATACGGTACAGCCTGAAGGGTCTTGGTAGATCACTCATGATTGAGATGTGCGGTTGTCGCCCTCCTCCCTGGTCCTTGGGTCTTAACTTTTGAACAAATACTGCAGTTACAAATCGTCATTCCTATTTATTCAGTAACGTTCACACAGAAACCCAAAAAGCCATAAGTGTCTCATTAGGAAATGTCATATACTTGAACTTTTACATTTCTGAGCTTATTTAATGCTGTTTGTGTCCCAGCTCTGCACCGCTGTAAGATCTGTGCTACAGGGAGGAACTTCTACTATGTTCTAAGTGGATGTCCATCTTTTTACATAATGTTCCTTTTATGTCCAGCATCCCAGGCTGATTAAAAAACATCATGTGCACAAAGTGTTTCTCAAGCAGAAGACATTTCAGGAACTTTTTGCTTTTTTTTTTTCTGAAGCTTCTTTTGTGTTTTTTTTTTTTTTTTTTTAGTTTGTATCCTGAGTTTTTTATTTTGTTTTTTTTTTGCAGGGTTTTATTGTGTGTATGTGTGTATGTATATGTGTATATGTGTGTGTATGTATATGTATATATATATATATATATATATATATATATATATATATATATATATATATATATATATATATATATATATATATATATATATATATATATATATATATATATATATATATATATAAACATTAGCATTTTTTATATAAAATCAACTTGCTCTTCATATGTTCAGGCTCTTGAACGTCTTTTAACCTCTCCAGGTTTCTAAAAATTCCAAGCGGTTAAAAAGTGCAGTGTCCATTTTTCTGCTCTACAGACGCTCTGTACCTTACAATACAAGTCAAGGGAAAGCTCCAAGGACACCCAGACATCTTTTGGAGCGTTTTGATATTGTTTTTGCTTACAAAAATGTTATTGGTTTCTTCATCATTTAATAAAGCTAAAAGAAAAAAAATAAATAATGACCAGAAAACAGTATTAAAAGAATATATATATATATATATATATATATATATATATATATATATATATATATATATATATATATATATATATATATATATATATATATATATATATATATATATATATATATATATATATATATTTATTTTCACGTTTCCTGACAGGTTATTTAAATGTTGATTATCGGAAACCACTTTAAAATGAATGCCTTTTGTTTTAGTCGCACTCCCATAGAGATCAATATCATCCTTGCACGGTATCGTCGGAGGGCGACTGTCACATTACAATTTGCATTTTGTGCACACTACAGAGACCTCATCTATATAAATCTATCCTGTAGCATGGATCTTAGGGGGGCGCAGAAAGTGTGAATTGCAGTAGTCCCCTTGCACCATTTGCAGGTACCGGGCTATCTTGTGCATAGTATTAGTCATTTACTAAGTGCCTGCAGACTGCTCAGCATCTGGGTAATTTCTCTATACAGAACGGTTGTAAAATGAATTTTAATTCCACTGTGACTGACCTTTTCAGGGGTATCCAGAGTATTGCTACAGACGAGTATGAAAGGTTTGATCACCTTTCTTTGCTATTAAATTGCTGCTGTTACATTTTGTTTACAACGTGATTTGAAAACTACAAGGGACCACAATAAAGGAGGTGTCCAGAATATACAAAGTAACGTAAAGGCAGGGAATGCTTTAAAAGTAACAAACTCTGCTCAACTGTTTTACACCCCAGCAGCTCCATCGCTGGTGTAGTCCCTGGCGGCCTCCGTTTTCTTCCTTGCAGCTCATCACGTGCCTTTTAGCCACTGAGGCCAATCAATGGCCTTAATGGAGATGTACGAGACCTCTGAGGCCAGGGATTGACTGCAGCAGTCACTGGTAGACAGTGCATGTTCAGACACAGGGAAGAAAACTGCGAACATTGGGGACTACCAGAGTGGCGGCATTTTCACGTTTTTGCCTTTTATTTTAAAGCATTCACATTTATATCCTGGACAACACCTTTATATTGTTAATACGTTACTGTCTTAAGTAATTTAATCTTGTTGCGATTTTAACTAGATGCAATTAATTAGTATTTTCTGATTTCTGTACATGTTGATTTTACAATATTTTGTTACTGAATACAAAATGTAAATTAAAAAAAAGTATTTGCAAACGATAGTTAAATATTGTGGCATCTTATTTTTACCTTTTTTATTTTCTGATTTGCAACTCGTGTACATATCAACTTGATCCACCAGGACGGGGTGCATTTCAAGCAGCTAAGCCATCCCCTCTTCTATCAGCATATCATTCATGATGAAGGGTGCTGGTTTAGCGGCTGAAATGAGCCAGTCAGTCAGCGAGACACACAGCACTGGAGACACCGATCTCTCTCGTGTGTCAAACACCGGATCAGATTCACTCAAACCTGAATTGATTCATTTTCATTATTATGGTACAGACAATTAAAAACACTCTATGGCCGTTACAGCCAGAATGAATCAAAATCTATGTATGTAGACTTTAAATGGAATCTATCACCAGGTTTTTGCTATTTCATTTGAGAGCAGCATGATGTATGGGCAGAGACCCTGATTCCAGTGATGTCACTTACTTTACTGATTGCTGCAGTTGTGATTTAAAGTTTTCTCTGCTGCAGATCTAGCAGTACTGACTGAGCTCTGTATAACCCTGCCCACACCACTAATTGGCAGCTTTGTGCCTATGCACAGTGTACACAGGAAACTGCCAATCAGTGGTGGGAGCGTTGTTGGACAACGTGGCAGCAGGCCAAATAGTCCTCTAGTGATAATCTCCTGCTGATAAAACAGCAATTTTTATAAAAAACTACACTTAGCGGCCCAGTAAGTGATGCATCGCTGGAATCATAGTCTCTACCTCTACAAGTATGCTGTTTTCAGATTATAAGACCCAAGACAGAAACAAAATGAACAACTACCCTGCTGTAAGTAAATAAATTAAAAGCAATAGTGCATAAAAATAACATAGGGTACTTAGTACACACAGTTTTTGATGATAAAAAAAAGAAAGCGTAAAAGTCATCCCACCAGTGTCGAGGTGTACCCAAGTTCGGGATGGTCCGAATCTCTAATATTAAAACCTTTACCCTGCGTCAGTGACTTCCTGTGTGAAAAAGGGTCGAGCAGGGCCGGGTCCCAAACATGGACACACAGCTAGTGAGAAGCTTTTTAAATGTGATATCAAGTTCAAAGGAAGGGAGGCTGCACCCTTACCTGCACTCAGTGCCGAAACCTAAAGCGAAGACCAAAAGAAATGAACTGGAGTACAAGTTGGTATTCATTCTCAGCCCTTATTCACACAGGACGTCACTATGACCCGGGCAGGACTGGAACTGAAGCTCAGCCCTGCCATTTGCGATCACACAGGCCCACCCGTGGTGAATGTGAAATATTTCCATGCTCTTGTGGGTTATGGCTGATTTGGGTATATGTCACATTTTTTAAACAAAAATAGCTGTAAACTGCACTTTATCATCAACAGACAATACTGAATAGACATAATGTAGAATATAGATTTCGCTCCAGGAAAATGTTAATTTCTTTTTCAACTGGAAGGACGGACATATTTGTAATACGAAGTTCCAGGATCCCAAAAACTCAATGTTTGATAGTACCAGAAAAGTGAATGAGATGTTGGAAATCTCATGGAAAATCAGCTGATTTCCTTGCAGATTTGGAGCACTTTCATGTCTGCAGAGTCTATTCTTTCAGCATTTTTGCAGCGTTTGTTTCCCGTTCTTTAGAAAGGGTGAAAATCTCATAAAAAAACGCAGCAATACCAAGGCCGTTTTCCTGCCAAGAGATGCGTTTTTGGTGTTGAAATGTCTGAAGCAAATACTTATTGTGTGCACATACCCCACCATTTCATTACCAGTAACCATTGCAAACTATGAGCTGTTATCTTTACTAGATACTGACTTCAGCAATTATTATCTTGAACAGGAGAAAGGGGCATTTACACCGGCCACTTTGTCATGTAACTGTAAGTATGGGATTCGCACAGTTGCAGTTAGGAGCTGAATAGATTCTCATCATCTTTTCTCAATGTTCTGCTGAGTAAAGCAGATGAAAATCTCCTCAGGACATGACCACAATTTAGCCCAAATCCGTGACAGCCGATCCAACCGACGAGCAGAGCCGAATCCTGACATTGTCTATAGTGCACACTGTCAGCTATTCTGGAAGCTGTACTGCTGGCTGAAAGTTTCCTCTGGGGAGAAAAGCCCATTTAATGGCTGTGGTCAGGGTAAATGCACCTTACAGAGAACCTGTCAGCAAGGAAAGTCATGGCTGTAATGGTGCTATAATACTGATTACATTGATACCTTTGAAGAAATCCGCTTTGTTGTTCCTCTTTAATCACCATGTGAAGTTTTCTGCTGATGAGATTCTGGTGCACAGGGGCCACACTGTTTAACTGATCACTTTTCCATAGATTTCATTGTTAAACTAATTTTCAACTGTATTTTTTTTCTTTTTTTTTAGCTGGACAAAACAGTCGTTAACAACAACTTTTTTATTAACATATTGCTGCTGGGTCCTTTTTGAACTAGTGATTACTGGACATGTGAACAGTCTTACTTTAGGGAGTCTTTCTTTTTCTGTCCTTGGACCATGTATGGTCTTATCTCCTCACTGCAGCCATTCTTCCCTTTCTCTTTTGCTTAAATGTTATGTTACATAGTGTTATGGTGAATATGTATACACTTTGCTTTGATTATTATTTTAGACAATTAAATCTACATATATATTTGCTAATTTAATATTAGCTTTATAAGTGTTATTCATAAAAGCGATAACACAGGGTGTAGAGCTGTGTTTCTGTTACTTTCCTGTTTTTTTTTTTAAATATAAATAGGAGAGAGCTAGTTTTAGTCTCAAGGACATTTGCAGATGTTTCCATAATTTACGATTTTGTTTTTTCCAATTAAAATGCTTTCTTTCCCCAATTAAAATATTTGCAGTGCTATGAAAAGGGGAATGTCTGTACAGGCTTTACATTACCTATCTATTGTTGTAATAAATATGTGACTGGGCTTCTGAGATTCAGACAAGAATTATACACTCAGACACTGGCTGTGAGTTATTTTCTTTTCTCCGATGCATCGTATTTATTCTATTTATATAATTTGAACCAAAAATGGCAGAAAGATTTAGAGAGAATGTATCTCTATCCAAATTAGCTCCTCTTGGGAGGGTTACCACGACAATAGAGTTCCTCAGTATATTTATGTCATCGACCATTACCTTTTTCATCTCTACAAGTATGACTTGTATCTTAGCTTAAGCATGGTGGTAAGTAGCACATTAGACACTTTTATTATGGGTGGTGTATAATCACTGCATATTTCAGAGGACTAATTTATGCTGCCTTCCTCAGGCAAAACCTGGTTGGGACCTTGTATAATATGGGTCTAGCCAGTCTCTGCTACCAGTTTTTCTGACCCTTTTCCTGTTTGCTTTGATGTTTTACTCATTGTTTATTATGTTTACACCCCAAATCCCTCCTAATTCTGGAGATCAAACCTATGAAAGCAATTTCTGAGTGATCATAACACCTCTATGAAGGCAATTATCTCCTTAATATTTGCTTCCCTGTGCCCCACGAGACACTTAATAGTCTGTTAGGGCAGTGTGAGCAGTAGTAAGCAGCAGAGATTTAAGCATTAAAGGGAATCTGTTACCAGGTTTTTGCTATGTAATCTGAGGACAGCATGAGGTAGGGGTTAAAACACTGAACTCAAAGATGTGTCACACATCCGGCTGTGTGCTTTTGTTTACTTAGACTGAAGCTTTATTTACCTTGTGATTAACATTGCTGTGACTAGCTGGTCTTGTGAACCCTGGTCTAACTCCGCCCCCTTCTGTGATAAGCACCTTACTGGCTATAGCTATGTGCATGAGAGCCTGGTGGGGGCGAGGCAGCTTTCTCAGCTCTGCTGCATTGTTAAATCTAAAAACTCTGTGTCACAATGGCTGCACCCTGTACTCTAAGTGCCACATCGTTGGATTCAGGGTCTCTTTTCCTACATTATGCTGCTCTCGGATGAAATAGTAAAAAACTACTGACTAATTCCCTTTAAGTAAAAATGATTTTAACTCTGCAGCTGTTCTGAATCTAAAAGTAACGGATCAAGACAATAAATAAGAGTGATCCAGCTCGCCCACATTGAACTAGCCAGCGAATCTTCAGCTCAGATGAAAAACCACTCCTGCTCAATGGTTACCCAGCAGTTTTCTGGGTAAAAAAATTTCAAAACTATTTTATTAGTAGAATTCGATTAAAAACAGAACATTCCCAGTACTATAGAAGAAATGTGAGACCTTTTCCAAAATGTTCTGTTTTTATTCAATTCTACGAATAACGTTTTTTTTTATCCAAAAAATGGCTGGATATCCCTACCTTTTTCAATGGATCAATGCACCCTCCAAACTGCATATTTTGATTAACCTCTGAAATTATAATATTACAAAAGGATCTGGAAAAGATGCCTGCAAGAGCAAACACATGGCAGATGAAGGTTAATGTTAATAAATGTAGAGCAATGCACCATGACGGGAGTAATTGTATTGCTGCATGTAGATTAAATGTAAATATAATACAGATTACAGAACAGGAGAAGGACTTGGGTATTCTGGTTACAGGTAAGCTGAGCAGCTACAACAGCAAACAAGATCTAGGGTGTATAAAAAGATTTGGTTTTCACATTTTAAAACAGATATTTGGAATTTAGAGTCAATTCAAAGGCGGAAACTAGATTACATGATTACAAGATCTCATTTATATGTATAAATACATATGTGGTCAATGCATCGTACTGACACATGACTTATCACTTTTCAGGACCTTATAAAGGGTAATGGAACGTTTGTTGTTACACATAGAAGAAAGTCGATTCTGGCAGCTAAATAGGAAAGGGTTCTTTACAGTTAGAGCAGTCAGACTGTGGAATGCCCAACAACAAAAGGTAGTAATGGCAGACACTGTAGCAACTTTTAAAAAAGATCTGGATACTTTTTTAACAAAACATGACATTGTGAGTTATACATTTTCTATTGCTAGATTATTTATAACTTTGAAGATAGTTTAAAGTTTATGGTCCTAGGTCTTTTTTTTCAACCTATGTAACGATGTAGAATGAACATTAGGAAAATGCTTGAAATGCCATTCCCTATAATATTATTTTACAAGTAATTTCATCTTCATTTATTTCTTTGTAGAGTGCTAGTTATAAGCCCAATCTCTGCATCTAAAAAGTGCAACACTCTTGAAACACTTGCATGTTTAATCCGTATTTCTTATGGTGCCTAATGGAAGCCATAATGATAAGGCCCCTGCTTGGTAACAAGTGTAGTTATTTGCCTCTATAATGAAAGCAAATTATCAATGATGAAAGGGTTAATACTTGGGCCTTGCATCAGTAATAGCCCCTGTAGTAACCATGACAACTGTTATGAGATCATAAACAACTGTCATAAAGAAGATTCGATAAAAGAAGGGCACGCTGCTATGATCAGCGCCATTACTGATGCGTATGAGGACCTTGAGCTTGACCACCCCATGTAATGTGCCGACCTTGGTGTAATTTGGAGGTTCTAGCAGGGAAAGGGGTTGTCTACTTTAGACACCCCTAGGGCATGGGAAGGTAACAGGGGGATCCCAGCACAGGATTCCCTTCTGTTACCCTCTACAAAGAGCTGCTCTCCTTTGGGAGTTCATGGACAGATCTGACTTTAATGGGTGATAGATTAGGAGGGGGAGAAGGAAGAGGGGAGGGGGTATTTATTCTATTAGGGGTTATCCATATCGAACAATCCTTCTAACCAAGTGTCCAACTTCTTGAGCCTTGGACCTGGATCTATAAGGGATAAATGGTACATCCACCTGGGCAATCAGATCAGCTAAATTCATTCTAGCAGTCAATGTGATGACAGATATCACAGCCAGATCTCTCCCACAATCCGGTTTATCACATTTATAGTCTAAATTTGTTGTCGTTCTCTGTAAATCTGGTAAAACTGTACAAACTGTAAAATTCTGCAGTTACATCTGTTATATATCGGCACTAACTCTCTAAGCCCAAGGGAAGGGCAGTCCTCAAGCCAAGTTTCCTCCACAGGGTTTTTTCCTCTCCTGACTGCAGGAGGATGACTCTTTGTGAGTCGGGGGTTGTGCTATTTTCGGTGTCATGTAAAATTAAATAAAGTTGAGAACGTTTGACACCTAATTGCAATGCTTTGTGTATTTATTTTCTGTGCTTCTGTCTGATTCACTTTGTTTGGGATTCCGGGTCCATTATATATCACTGAGTCATACATCTGGACATCTGCTGGTCGCAGTTTTGCCCCAGGGGTTGCCCCTGCTCTGGAAAGTATGATGGAGCACAGAAGACAAGCATTCAGCACAGCACCTGCAAGTGTGCACTCATCCTCCGTATAAGGAGTTATATTACCGTATTAAAGCAGCTTCTTCGCCTCATTCACACAGTGAGTATTTTGGGCAGTAATTTACATCAGTATTTGTAAGCTATAAACCAGAGGGAAACAATCACAGAGAAAAATAACAAACACTTTCATCTATTCTGTGTTTTGGATCTACTTATGGCGCCTGTTAAATACTGATGCAAATTATCACCCTGTAAAAAGTGCCCTAAATCCGTACTGACTGACAGTTTGATTTGCAGTCAAGCAGCAGAGACTGTAAGCTATAAAGGAGTTTTCCGGTTTCAAAAACCCCTGTCTCCCGATTGCCATTTTAAATACAAACAAACTACTTTCCTCACCCTCCCCAGGAAATACTGTGCAGCATATGATCACTTCTATAACTGCCCCCCTATCCTCACCTCACTTACAACCAGGTGCTGCAGCGGAGTTTGAGACGCACTCATTTAGGCTAAGTTCTGCTGCATATCTTCATACAAAAAGAAAAAGAAGAGGAGACTCTGGAGACTTGTAATGTGGCAATAGGTAGGCAGTAGAAAAGACCGTGATCCAGCATCAGAATTTTCTATTAAAAACCAAACTTTATTGTGCAAAAATAGAGAAAGTAAGACCCCTAGTCACGCTCCTTCAGGGTAAGCTTGGCCGGTGGCGCAATGGGTCCACATTCACCAGCTTTACAGCAGGATAGCAAATGTGGTACCAATATTCAAGAAGGGGACAACATCTGAGCCTGTAATTTATAGGCTGGTAAGTTTAATCTGTACTGTGGGCAACATCTTTGAGGGTTTTCTAGGAGATGCTATCCTGGAGTATCTCAAGAACGATAAACTAATTTCCCAATATCAACATATGTTTGAGGTATCTGTCCTGCAAACTAATCTGATCAGATCCTATGAGGAGGTAAGTTCTAGATTGGACCAGGGAAGCACAGTGGATGTGGTCTATCTAGACTTTTCAAAGGCATTTGATACGGTGCCACACAAAAGATTGGTGCATAAAATGAGAGCAATGGGACCTGGGGAAAATATGTGTAACTGGGTTAACAACTGGCTCAGCGATAGGAAACCAAAAATGGTTATTAATGGAACGCACTCAGATTGGTCACATTTAACAGTGGGGTGCTATAGGGATAAGTAATGGCAGGGGCAGACATATAGCTGGTGCAGCAGCATAGGGGCCCAGAGATGGAGGGGACCTGTGACAACGGCGCACATCCAGCTGAAATGTGTTGCAACGCAGGAACCCGCCAGTTCCCTACGCTGCCATATACGCCGCTGGACAATCAGAAGCTGGCAGCTGACGTCAGAGGGCCCCTGCCTGGGGGAACATGGCAGTGACGTCATGTGCCATGGCTCGCACGCTGAAGATCATGTGTAGCAAGATGGGTTCAGCAAATAGGAGCTGCTGGACAGAACAGAGGACAAGCGTTTCACCTAACATGTCCTCCCGCACACCGGGAAGAAGTCCTTCTCACCAGCTGGACTGGGGGAGGGTTCCTGCACTAACGTGCTGCTGCTCTTCAGTGTGTGGAAGCTACGTACCTCAGCCTGCTCCTGCGAGGTCGGCTGGCCATAGGTAATGCTCATGCTGACTGGTTGAGACGTCATCCCCTCTTTCATCCTTCACGTGCATAACGTGAATTTGCAGAAAAGGAGGTCACGTGGGAAAACGGGTGCAGCATTGATCCCTGCCCAGAGGAAGATACCAGGAGACACCAAGTGACAGAGCGGCCCAGTGCAGGTACCAGCCCATGTGGCAATTGCTGGTGTTTACTAAGTACCCAATGTTATTTATACGCACTATTGCTTTTACTTATAGCAGGGTATTTGTTCATTTTGTTTCTATCTTGGGTTTTGTCTGTTTGATGGCTAGTGTGAACATGCTCCTGTTTTGCATGCATACCAACTTGAACGCCAGTTCATTTTTTTCAGATTATGTAGCAAAAACCTGGTGACATTCACTTAGTCTATTTTACAGAATAACCATTATGACTGCAACATACGTGTTTGTTCCCAGACCCACCTGTAGCTTGTTCTGATCTAAGGCGTGTTCACACTATTGCTTTAGCTGCTATTCTGAATGACAGTCCTAACACTCTGCTGTGTTTTTGCGACAGATACCACCAGTTCCCATATGGCCTTTGATATGAAAAATACCTATTGTGTAATATTACAGTGTACAAACAGAACCTCAAAAGCAGAACAGCACAGCCCAATGCCCTTCTAAACTACTATTTAATTACTAATGCCTCATTGTTATACAATATATGATCACATTGTGCTCTTATTCATCAGCAAGCAAGGTTTTATGCTAGAAATAACAGCATAATAAACTATGGGCAGTACCCTCTTCACTTCTCTACAATGGTTTTTATTTTCTATTGTTAAGTCCCTAATTACATAATAGTGCCACCTCTCACCATTGGGTTGGAGTGGTTCAATATTACAACTCATCCACACTAAAGTAAATGGAGCTTAGCCGTGACACATGCAGCTGCGGCGGCACTAACATAGAGGCCGAGCATGCCGCAAATACTCGGCGAGCACAAAATGGGTTCCTGTGTAGTGTAGAGCAGAAGGTCCACTACAAAACAGCTACAGCAGTAAAACGTGTCACGGCAGCATCTCTGTATGATGTGAGCTCTGTGTTTATGTAATGACAGACCACTTTTAAACCTTTTGAAGCAGGCATTTATTTATTTTTTTAGTAGATTCACCTTTTAGAAGCAGCTGTATCCTCTTCAGTCTGGGCAGCATAATACAGAGACATTTTCCATGGTTGTGATCTAACAATATTCTTTAATAAAGAGGATTGTGATCAGGTCATAATGGACAGAGTTTTGATCTTATTTTTCCTTCGCCCCCTGAGTATTCAGTTTTGTATTTTATTTTTTTTAATCTGCCACCTGATTCCAGAGATATGAACCTTTTTTTTAATGCTAATTTTTATGGCCTTTACCAAGAGGGCAACGCTCATAACATAAGAATACAGAACAGCATAAAGTCACGTCCTTAGAGGATCCATCTTGGTACAGACCATTAAAATGGGCACTAAAGAAAATGGCCCATAGCTCTGGAACAGTATGGCAGATTTAAAAAAAACAAAAAACAAACAAACCTCGAACAGCGGGAATAAAATTGCCCGATTTTCACCTGATCCTTGTAAGTAAACGTGGGCTCCTGGCAGGTGGTGAGGAACACTGTTACCAGATTTTGTTTCACAGCACATTAGGATGCATTGGTGAATCTATTTATCATGTTTGTACTTAACCCCTTAACCCCCGAGGGTGGTTTGCACGTTAATGACCAGGCCAATTTTTACAATTCTGACCACTGTCACTTTATGAAGTAATTACTCTGGAACGCTTCAACAGATCCCACTGATTCTGAGATTGTTTTTTCGTGACATATTGTACTTCATGATTGTGGTAAAATTTCTTCGATATCACTTACGTTTATTTGTGAAAAAAACAGAAATTTGGCAAAAATGTTGAAAATTTTGCAATTTTCAAAATTTTAATTTTTATGCCCTTAAATCAGAGAGATATGTCACACAAAAGAGTTAATAAATAACATTTCCCACATGTCTACTTTACATCAGCACAATTTTGGAACCAAATTTTTTTTTTGTTAGGGAGCTATAAGGGTTAAAAGTTGACCAGCGATTTCTCATTTTTCCAACAAAATTTACAAAACCATTTTTTTAGGGACCACATCACATTTGAAGTGACTTTGAGGGGTCTTTATGACAGAAAATACCCAAAAGTGACACCATTCTAAAAACTGCACCCCTCAAGGTGCTCAAAACCACATTCAAGAACTTTATTAACCCTTCAGGTGCTTCACAGGAATTTTTGGAATGTGGAAGAAAAAAATGAACATTTAACTTTTTCACAAAAATGTTACTTTAGACCCATTTTTTTTTATTTTCACAGGGGTAACAAGAAAAAATGGACCCCAAAATTTGTTGTGCAATTTCCCCTGGGCATGCAGATACCCCATATGTGGGGAAAAAACACTGTTTGGGCGCACGGCAGAGCTCGAAAGGGAAGGAGCGCCATTTGACTTTTTGATTGTAAAATTTGCTTGAATAATTAGCGGACGCCATGTTGCGTTTGGAGAGCCCCTGTGTGCCTAAACATTGGAAAACCCCCACAAGTGACACCATTTTGGAAACTAGACCCCCCAAGGCACCTATCTAGATGCATAATGAGCACTTGGAACCCCCAGGTGCTTCACAAATTGATTCGTAAAAATGAAAAAGTGTTTTTTTTTATCATTTTTACGAATCAATTTGTGAAGCACCTGGGGGTTCCAAGTGCTCCCTATGCATCTGGATAGGTGCCTTGGGTAGTCTAGTTTCCAAAATGGGGTCATTTGTGGGGGAGCTTTAATGTTTAGTCACACAGGGCCTCTCCAAACGCGACATGGTTCCAATTTGTTAGCGGACACCATGTTGCGTTTGGAGAGCTCCTGTGTGCCTAAACATTGGAGCTCCCCCACAAGTGACCCCATTTTGGAAACTAGACCACCCAAAGCACCTATCTAGATGCATAGTGAGCACTTGGAACCCCCAGGTGCTTCACAAATTGATTCGTAAAAATGAAAAAGTGTTTTTTTTTCACTTTTTCATTTGTACGAATCAATTTGTGAAGCACCTGGGGGTTCCAAGTGCTCATTATGCATCTAAATAGGTGCCATGGGTGGTCTAGCTTCCAAAATGGGGTCACTTGTGGGGGAGTTCCAATGTTTAGGCACGCAGGGGCTTTCCAAACGCAACATGGCGTCCGCTAACAATTTGAGCCGATTTTCCATTCAATTTGTTAGCGGACACCATGTCGTGTTTGGAGAGCCCGTGATGTGCCTAAACAGTGGAGCTCCCCCACAAGTGACCCCATTTTGGAAACTATACCCCTCAAGGATTTTATTAAGGTGTATAGTGAACATTTTGAACCCAGGAGGTATAACACACAGAATTTGATAACATTAGGTCATCATATTGAATAAGTTGTCATTAGTCTTGAGCGCAAGTGCTCGCTACTTGAGTTTGCATCGGGTACTCAGGTATGCACCATGTACTGCGTGTGCTCGAGTGACATGCTCCAGTCCCCGCCCGGATGTTTCACGGTTATTAGACACCCAAAAAAAAAACATGCGGGGATCGCTCGTGCATGGCAGGCAATCCCCGCAAAGTTTTTTGGGCCGTGAAGCATATGAGGCGGAGACTCGAGCATGTCACTCAAATACCCACGATACTCAATGCATACCAGAGCACCCGATGCAAACTCAAGCAGCGAGCACTTGCGCTCAACACTAGTCGCCATATAGTCAGCTTTTTTTCTTACTTTTGAAAAAAATCCCAACCCCATCACAACCCTAACCCCAACGCCAGCCCTAACCGTAGCACAACCCTAACCTGAGAGTTTATTTTTTACGCCGTTCCTCATGCGGTATAAGTGATTAGACGACCTTATTCTTCGGGTCGGTGAGACTACAGCGATACCAGAATCATATGGGGTTTTTATGACTGACAGCTGTCACACACTAAAAGACGCATTTTTTGTAAAATCTAGTTTTTGCATCGCCATATTTTGAGAGCTATAATTTTTCCAGATTTTGGCAGACAGTCATTTGACGGCTTGTTTTTTGCGGGATGAGTTGACGTAGTTATTGGTGCCATTTTCAGGCACGTGACATTTTTTGATCGCTTTCTATTCCGATTTTTGGGAGGCAGAATAAACAAAAACCAACAATTCAGGAATTGTTTATTTTTTACTCTGTTCCGCGTGTGGTAAAATTGATAAGGCAGCTTTATTCTTCGGTTAAGTACGTTTACAGCGGTACCACATTTATATAGTATTTCTATGTTTTGCACTTTTACATAGTGAAAGCAATTTTATAGAAAAAATTATTTTTTAGCATAGCTTTATTCTGAGAGCTATAACTTTTTTATTTTTCGGCTGATGGAGCTGTATGGCGGCTTGTTTTTTGCGGGACGAGATGACGTTTTCAGCGGTACCATTTTTATTTATATTTGTCCTTTTGATCGCGTGTTATTCCATTTTTGTTTGGCGGTATGGTGATAAAGCATTGTTTTTTGCTTCGTTTTTTATTTTTATTTTTTACCGTGTTCACTGAAGGGGTTAACTAGTGGGATAGTTTTATAGGTCAGGTTGTTCCGGACGCGGCGATACCAAATATGTGTACTTTTATTGTTTTTTTTATAATAATATTTATTGATGGGTACATTATATTTTTATTTTTGGTGGATTATTTTTTTTATTTTTAAAAAAATTTTTTTTTTTTTTTTTTCACTTTCTGATAGTTTTTATACTTTATTACTTTGTCCCACTATGGGACTTTCACTTTTTTTTTTCTGATCGCCTGCATGGCACAGGAATGCAGCACCATCCCTGTGTCATGCAGGCTGTCAGCGCTGGACAGGGAGAAGATTGTTTGGAGATGCACTGCGCATGTCCAAAAAATCTTCCTGCTGTCTGGTTACCCGGATGTTGTCATGACGACATCTGGTCGTCATGGCAACATCCTGGAAGCCATAGCAGACAGCGCTGGAAGCCGGAAGAGGAGGTGAGTATCTGCGATCACCTCCCCTTGCCACCGCAATGCTGCGATCGACTTCGCTCACAGCATTGCGGGGGTTAATGTGCTGGGAGCGGTGCGTGACGGCTCCCTGCACATAGTACCGGGTGTCAGCTGTGACAATCAGCTGACACCCGGCGGCGATCGCGCGCAATCGCCATGACGTACTAATACGGGTCTGGCTCTTAAGTCCCAGGGCACAGACGCGTATTAGTACGTCTAATGTTGTTAAGGGGTTAACCACTTCGCGCCAGAGCCTGTTTTTGCCTTCGTGACCGGGCCAATTTTTTCAATTCTGACCACTGTAACTTTATGAAGTAATTACTCTGGAACGCTTCAACGTATTCCCCTGATTCTGAGAATGTTTTTTCATGACATATTGTACTTCATGATAGTGGTAAAATTTCTTCAATATAACTTGCGTTTATTTGTGAAAAAATCGGAAATTTGGCAAAAATTTTGAAAATTTTGCAATTTTCAAACTTTGAATTTTCATGCCCTTAAATCAGAGAGATATGTCACACAAAATAGTTAATAAATAACATTTCCCACGTCTACTTGACATCAGCACAATTTTAGAACCAAATTTTTTTTTTGTTAGGGAGCTATAAGGGTTAAAAGTTGACCAGCGATTTCTCATTTTTCCAACAAAATGTACAAAAACATTTTTTTAGGGACCACATCACATTTGAAGTCACTTTGAGGGGTCTTTATGACAGAAAATACCCAAAAGTGACACCATTCTAAAAACTGCACCCCTCATGGTGCTCAAAACCACATTCAAGAACTTTATTAACCCTTCAAGTGCTTCACATGAATTTTTGGAATGTGGAAGAAAAAAATTAACATTTAACTTTTTTCACAAAAATGTTACTTTAGACCCAATTTTTTTTATTTTCACAGGGGTAACAGGAAAAAATGGACCCCAAATTTTTTTGTGCAATTTCTCTTGAGCGTGCTGATACCCCATATGTGGAGGCAAACCACTGTTTGGGCGCACGGTAGGGTTTGAAAGGGAAGGAGCGCCATTTGACTTTTTGAATGTAAAATTTGTTTGAATAATTAGCGGACACCATGTTGCATTTGGGGAGCCCCTGATGTGCCTAAACAGTGGAAACCCCCCACAAGTGACACCATTTTGGAAACTAGACCCCTTAGGGAACTTATCTAGATGTGTGGTGAGCACCTTGAACCCCAAGGTGCTTCACAGAAGTTTATAATATTGAGCCGTAAAAATAAAATTTTCACATTTTTCCCACAAAAAATGTTTTTCATTCACTAATTATGTAGTATCATAAGGGTAACAGGAGAAATTGTACAACAAATTTCATGGTGCAATTTATCCTGAGTACGCCGATACCCCATATGTGGTGGAAAAGCACTGCTTTGGTGTACGGCAGGGTTCGGAAGAGAAAGGAGCGCTATGTTGGCTGGGATAGGCAGCAGACACCATGTCACATTTGAAGAGTCGCTGACATGCCGAAACAGCAGAAACCCCCACAAGAGACCCCATTTTGTAAACTACACCTCTCAAGGAATTCATCTAGGGAAGTAGTGAGTAATTTTTAATTTTTAAATTTATACCATTGGGCAGTGAAAAAAGCATAATTATATTTTTACCACAAAAAAATGTTTTACCCTCAGATTTTACATTTTCACACAGGGCAATGGGTAAAAATGGTGCCGAAATGTGTCACACAATTTCTTCTAAAAGTGGCAATACCCCATATGTGGCTGTATCGTACCGCTCAGCCATACGGCGAGATCTGGGGGGGACGGAGTGCTATTTGACAATTGGAGAACAAATTATTGCAGAATAGGCATTTGGATTTGGGAGCACAAAATTTTCTGAATTTCTTTTGGGGGGCAAGGGCCATTTCGCTTTTCCAGGGCCTTTCTGGTAACCAGTAACTTGGAAGTCCCTTATATTTTTAACAGATGACGGACCTGAGTGGGGACTAGCTTTTTTTGAGGACTGAGTTGAAGCTTTTATTGGGAACATTTTACGTAACATTTATCCGGCGCTCTAGGCTGAGCACTTACATCGGGGTTTCCATCTAAATTTCCAAGTGATGTAATTCAGATGAAACCCCTGCGGGATCCATTCACTGTAATGAGGCAGCAGAGTTACTCTGGACTCCTTCTGGCCTGTTTATCGGTGTCCTTTTTTTCAGAAGTGCACAAAACTGTGGCCAACCGCACTTTTATGCACGCCTAAAACAAATGACACCGTGGGATCACAGGCCAGAAGGCATCCACAGTGGCCTATATCTGCCTCATTACAGAGAATCTTCCGGAATGGGTTCCGGCTGAATCACATATTTCAGAGATTTACACGGAAACTCTGGTATAAGTGCTCAGCGCAGAGCGCAGGATAAATGTGAGCAGAGCCTTACTGCGATCTTTGGGAGACATAATAAACAAATCAGTAGCAGGTGAAGAATTGGTTTTATTTATTTTTTACGCCGTTCCTAGTGTGATATAACTGATTAGATTACTTTATTCTTCGGGTCGGTGCGATTACAGAGATACCAGATTTATATCGGGTTTTTATGACTGACAGCTGTCACACACTAAGAGACGCTTTTTTTTTGCAAAATCTAGTTTTTGCATCGCCATATTTTGAGAGCTATAATTTTTCCATATTTCGGCCGACAGTCATGTGACGGCTTGTTTTTTGCGGGACGAGTTGACCTTTTTATTGGTACCATTTTTGGGTACGTGACATTTTTTGATCGCTTTCTATTCCGTTTTTTGGGAGGTAAAATTAACAAAAACAATTCAGGAATTGTTTTTTGAGGTTTTTTTTTATGCCGTTCTGCGTGTGGTAAAAGTGATCAGACAGCGTTATTCTTCGGGTCAGTACGTTTACAGCGATACTACACTTACTGTATTTTTTTATGTTTTGGCGCTTTTACACAATAAAACAATTTTATAGAAAAAAATATTTTTTTTGCATTGCTTTATTCTGAGCTATAACTTTTTTATTTTTCGGCTGATGGAGCTGTATGGCGGCTTTTTTTTTGCGGAACAAGATGACGTTTTCAGCGGTACCATTTTTATTTCTATTTTGTTTTTTGATCGCATTTTTTTCCCACTTTTTGTTTGGCGATATGATGAAAAAGCATATTTTTTTGCTCCGTTTTTTATTTATTTTTATTACGGTGTGCACAGAAGGAGTTAATTAGTGTGACAGTTTTATAGCTCGGGTTGTTTCGGACGCGGCGATACCAAATATGTGTACTTTTTTTGGTTTTGTAAAAATATACGGATTTATTGGTTTAATATTTTAATTTATTTATTTTTATTTATTTTATGATTTTTTTTTAAGTTTAAAAACTTTTTTTTTTTACATTTTTACTTAGTCCCTGTATGGGACATTAATTTTTATTTTTCTGACCACTGATCTCATGTAATGTAATAGACATGTATTACATTACATGAGATCTTCGCTGACTGTTTCACAGTCAGAGACTCCTGCCAGGCTTCAGCTGCAGGCTGAGCCAGGCAGGACACCATATATGGCAGATCTGGAGGCGGTCATGTGACCTCCAGCTGCCATAGCAACCCCAGGTCCAGGAAGCTATCAGGGGTTGTCGGAGAGGTAAGTAAGACGACCCCCTATCCTCCTTCTATCTTCTATATGCCGCGATCACTATAGATCGCGGCATATAGAACATAGCAAAGGGTTAACATCACTGGGACCTGATCCAATCAAGTCCGAATGATGTCCCCTGTCAGAGCCAACGCTCTGCACCGGAATCGCAGCGCTTGCAGGACCCTGGGGGTCCTGAGCGCTGCGAGAACACCCACCCTTTTTAAACGTCGGCGCTGCACAGAGCCCAGCAAGCGCCAACGTTTATCTACAGTGGGCGGTCGGGAATCGGTTAAATGTTGGCAACTTTATCATGGAGTTAGGTGAGTTGTCTCTTATGGTCTGCATGGACCAGTGAAATGATAAAATGGTGAGATATGAGAATTGATTTGTACACCGTTAATCCTGCCAAGCTACGCAACAAGGCTTCATTTTTTACTATTCAGATGATTTATAGACTCAACTCCCTTAATAGTTAATGGGAATCTGTGACTAGAATCAACCCTCAAAAGCCGTCTATATGGGCATGTTGGTCCTAGAAAGTTTAATAAAATCTGCGATCTGATGTTGTATTGCGGAGAAATCCATGTTTTTCTTATATGTAAATGAGCTGTTAAGATCTATGGGCCAGACACTGATCTCCCCGTGGTTCTGCCTCCAGGGAATATTATAAATGAAAGGAGGAGTTACCAGTGTGAGACATGTAATGACTGACAATTCCTCTCATCAGTTCTGATCTTACTGCAGAGTTAACAGAGTACAGCAGAAGTGAAAGTTTGTCTCATTACAAAAGTGCTTCAGCTTCCATCTCATCCCCAGCCAGTGTGGGGAAGGGCAGTACAGAAGAGCTCTATAGAAGAAAACTGCACATGCTCTAGTTTGTAATTAGACATGGTTCACTTCTGCTGTACTGTGTTAATTCTGATATCAAAGCAAACTGTCAATCACACACAGCTCTGCAATCATTACATGTCTAATGTATAAATGAGAAAAAGCACAGATTAAGCTCTGGAGGCAGATTCTCCGAGGCATATGTGTTTGGTGCATGGATCTTAATAGCTAATTTACATATAAGAAAATCATGGATTTCTCTAGAATAAGACATTGGATTGCAGAGGATATCAAAGTATAATTTTATTCTGGTTCCTCTGACCTACATGCGGATATAGATTGCTTAGGAGAAGTGATCCTACTGACAGATTCCCTTTAAAACATTCCATAAAAAGATCTCCAGATTTTGTGCTCACTCTTCTAATGAGAATGTAAACTCTGCAACCCTGTAAGGCTGTATTCACACACTGTGCATCATGGACCGGCGGCAGCTCTCCTGACCCAAACTCAGCTTTAAAGGGGATATACTCGGATCATGACAAATGGTATAATCCCAGATTCATCCTCGGAGTTCTCTCTGATGTATTTGTAAACATGTATTTGAGAAAATTCTTACAATGTTATCTTCAGTCACAGTCAGTGTTTTTCTCAGAAGCGATTTGTCCTCTTTAGGTTGCAGTGACTTTTCCCATATGGAAAAAACAGACCGAATTTAAATCAGTTTTTAGTTTATCTTCAGTGATTTACTCATATGTCAAAAGTAATTACAAGGCTTCTCATACCCGTTAAAATGGACCGCACACGGATCACATTGTGTGGGCTCTGAATTTGTGCAGGTCTATAGACTTGTAGGAGTAATTTTAATCAGCGACTCAGAAGAAAAATAGACATGTCTTTATTTTTTGAAGACACGAGTCCACAAAAAAAACAAAAACAAATGTGAATAGTTCCATAGATAAGAACATCTGTCTGTGAAAGACATGACTAGAACACGTCCATTTTTAATATAAGTCTGATTGAGGTCTTGCAGACCTAGAACTTGTAGAATGTAAGGTTGCTCAGGTGCGATGTCTGTTCTGGCTGAAGCTCTTGTCCGCAGCATGGCGAGCGCTCATCTGTTATTTTCCATCAGAACGGTAGTTTTACAGAGGTGAATACATCGGATGACGGGCTGTACTGGTATACAAGCGTGAATACAGTCAGTGCAGGCTTAGCCAGCACATTGGTGATACTGTACACCTCTTATATAGCTTATATTACATAGTAACTCGTGGTGTTGAATGCAAACATTTGCCTTATTCTGTTAAACAAATCTGAACGCCGGGGTGCTATACTTTACAGGAATCAGCCAATTTTTCAGACATATCCTGCAAGATTTGGAGGAGTTTCTCTTCATCGGCAGCGGAGGAGTGTGTACTTGCCAAGGGAAGATGTGTGGAAACTGGCTTCCGATCTAGAAGTGAAAATTAAAGTTATTGTAAGATTCATAACCGTCTCAATCAGCAACACAGACATCGGGTTGTTGGTTCAGAGAGGTGTGTGTAGCCACACTTAGAATATAATTTCTCTGTATTAACTATAGAATTTACATTGTACTGCCTAAGGCTATGTTCACACATTGCGTTTTTGCTACATTTTTTTTTCTGCACAAAACCTGATCTCTTGCCAGGAGGTTTATTCCGGATTTTTCTTGCTTTTTTTTGGTGCATTTTTTTCACTGTCCTTTTGTCTCTTTTTGCATGTACATAAAGTTCAGAGAAAAAAAAAAAAAAAACTCTGAAAAACCTGACACCTGCGTTTTTTGTGCCGTTTTTTCCACCACCCATTACTTCCAATGGGTGAAAAAACGCTGCAAGTAGTGACATGCTCTATTTTGCAAAAAAAACATGCAAGGCACAAAATCCTGATAAAAAAAACAAGATGTGTGCATGAGATTTCTGGAATCTCATAGACTTTGCTGGTACTGCAAAACACAGCTGCAAATTTGCATAAAAAAACGCTGAAAAAAAAATCAAGATTTGTGAACATAGCCTTAAACCCAATGAAACTCAAGACTAATCACTTGCAAATGAGCCATGAGAGCAGAGACTCTGTACCAAGTGACTTTTTTTTTATGTTTAGGATTAGATATTTTTCATTTTGTATTCCGCACCAACTTGATAGGGCGTTGATCCAGGGAACTAGTCTGATTGTCTTATGGAGTCGGGAAGGAATTTTTTCCCCAATGTGGAGCTTAGTGTTTGCCACATGGTTTTTTTTTTTGCCTTCCTCTGGATCAACATGTTAGGCTATGGGTTGAACTAGATGGACTTAGTCTTCCTTCAACCTTAAAAACTATGTTACTATGCAAACAACAAACACTGCAAAAGGCATTAACCTTGGAAGAAAAGGCCACTTGCGTGCTTTGTTGCAGCAGGAGACACAGCCAACCACACCACGGTGTCTGCGCCTTGTTCTTCTGTGCGTAATCTGTTCTTCATTTTCTCATAGAAGTCTGGCATTGATAATCTCACCGCTTAACAGGGGAAGATATGTAAAAATAAGAAAAATGGGATTATAGAGCATCAATACAATAGATTTGGACATATCCTTTAACAGGATTATCTGGACATGTACAAAAAAAAATTGTGAGGAGCTATAACTTACAGAATCCTAAAAATGTAGAACGTACTTGCTGTAGGCTTCCACTATTTCTACACTCCTGCAATTACCTGCAGATGTTTTTTTCTTTTCCTATTCTCTCAGTGATCCAAGACAACCCTTTTAAATGTTACACTTTAGTGATACAGTCTTCATGTACACCAACCGCATATGTTATCAGATCTCACCATACAAACTGCATAAATTGCATGCAAAGTCACAATGGCTGTATAATAGTATGTGGAAGTGTAATCTTGAGATCCCCCCTTAGCCCTATTGACAGCTCCTCAGTGTCCCTACTGCTACTGAGATCTCACATTGGTAAGTACAAGCTGCAGCTGGCAGTCAGGCTGGACGGACAAAGACAGAATACACTTTGATTCATGAGCTCTCCCACTCTTTAACTGGACCCATAAAACGGTCATCTTAATATAAGGATTATACAGCCACTTTGTCAAGAATTTTCAAATTAAGTACACCAGCCTCATCAGGTCTAAGATAGATTAAATAAAATTTGCTGTTTCTATTGTGAAATCTAATGACAGATCTGATTTAATCCATCACTTATCACCTCTAAAAGCTTTGATGAAATTCTGTAATGTTATATACTACATTCAGGGACAGTTCTTACCACGGTGAATCTATATCCAGTGGAAAATGATTATATGAAAGTAATAAATACATACTGTATGTTCAAATCATTGTGAAGCTATAGTATGTAAATGTTATAATAGTGGGAAAAGTAGGGCAGGGCAGTAACGCTCCCATACACAGACAGCTGCCAGCTAGTGTTGCTTAGCTTAGTTATTTCTGCAGACTCCCACATACACAAGCAGGCTAGGC
The DNA here is from genome assembly GCF_046119375.1 of Phyllobates terribilis. Classification (NCBI taxonomy): domain Eukaryota; kingdom Metazoa; phylum Chordata; class Amphibia; order Anura; family Dendrobatidae; genus Phyllobates; species Phyllobates terribilis. The sequence goes on along the minus strand of NW_027362762.1, from coordinate 130,672,500 downwards.
TATTACTGTATCCTCTAAGGTTAAGTTCACAAGAGGAGTTTTTGACGCTGACCAAAAAGAAAATGCAGTGCTTAAAACCTGATAAAAAAAATGTTAAAAAATACACTCAAAAATATAATGAAAAAAAAAAAAGTAACCTAATAGGTACAGAAATTCTGCAACATCAAATCCTCATTGTGGGATCATAGCCTTCTAGAGAGTCGCTAACAAAGAACAAAAAGGATCACCTGTTCAAAAATACATCAGGACCCCAATTAAAATAAAATAGAGGATACAAGCCTCCCACTTTGCTGCTGTTCCCGCGGGTGATGTGACATTGTGTCATGTCACCGTTTCAGCCAATAAGTGGTCGCTGTTTGGCTGCAACTTTTTACCATTTGGTCGTTGCCGACAGTCGCTGTGATGGAACATCGAGGAGCTGCAGCCAAACAGCAGCCGCTCATTGGCTGCAACGGTCACGTGACACAATGCAGCTGTTCCCGCGGGTGAGGTGACAAAGTGAGAGGCGAGTAACCACTGTTTTTATTTTAATTTGGGACCATAATTGATTAAGCAGGGCTGGTACAGTAGTGGAAAACCCCTTTAAGCCTAGAAAACCACTTTAAACTGAATATGGTGAGCTAGGAAACCGCTAAATAAAACACAAGATTTTGCTTTGCTACAAATAATCCTGAGTGGTAAAGATATATTATATACCCGGTGTGTCAGCCCAGCCCGGATGCATCGCAGAGAAATGGACTTTGGGATACGCTGCAGCCCACTGCTCAGTCAGGGTTACTTGCTGTCTCTATAAAGAAAATAAAATCAATGCATACATGACAAATGAAGATTATTTGTGCCATGTCCAAAAAAAAAAAATAAAATTCAAAGCAGAATAAAAAACAAAACGTAGTATGGATTAGAAACATTGCAGAAACAAAAATGGTGTAAAGTGTACATGTGCTGTAAAAGTGAAGGGGATTTTGAAATCTGTCTGCAACAAGATAGGATTAAGGGAACGATGGCACATTTATGCTAAATGTAATAAAGGCATAGTCTCAGGATAGACACTTGTGGCATAACACTAAGGACAATGTCCCCCACTTACCACCCGAAACAAAGTGGCAGCAGCCCTAGAAAAGTGCTGTGCTATTTTGCCTTGACTCATCTTTTGGCACTTGGGTAGCCCATGATGAATCAATAGCCGTACATGTATTAGCCTGGAAAAAAAACTGAGTGGAGATTAAGTGGCATGAAACCTCCTTTACACCAATGCCACTCTGTTCTAGAGGTTGAATGGTTATATAGCACCATTAATTCCACAGTACTTTACTGACAGCATCGCTGTCCCCATTGGAGCTCACAATATAGATTTCCTATCAGTATGTCTTTGGAGTGTTAGGAGGAAACCCACACAAAAAAGGGGGAAACATACAAACTCTTTGCAGATGATGCCCTTGGTGGGATTTGAACCCAGGACCCCAGCGCTGCAAAGCAACCGTGCTAACCACTGAGCCACCGTGCTGTCCCAACTAGTCATTAGTATGAAGATGTGGGTTCTCTACAGAACATGGCACAATAGTCAGTGGTTTGCATGGTTGGGGTCCTGGATTCCAATCTGACCAATGCCAACTCCTGCATGGTTATGCAAGATCTCCCCGTGTTTGCATGGGTTTCCTCCAGGTTCCTCTCGTACTCCAAAAACATACTGATAGGGAATGTAGATTGTTATCACTGTCCCCACTGAGACACAAAATGTCTGTACAGTGCTGTACTATATAAGCAAGCATAATAAATGTGTTCTACCAGTGTGTGTAATAAAGTGCGTCCAAAATGACCTTTAGGTTTTTAGATGCATGGTAATGTACCCACAGGTTTCTATATCTAGAACTCCGTGAATATTTCAGGCACAAATCAAACATTTTCTATATATTGTAATTTTTAAGACTTGTGGAGCAGAGAGCACTGACCTTGTTTTGTGCATAAGCCATTGTTCCGTCAAAAGTGCCTTTCTCGAACTGCAGATCTAAGACATTGAGTTTCTGAACCAGCATACCGCCTGATGAGACCGTCACCTGAAACAACCCAGCAACAATCACCACACGCCAGGTTCCCACGCTCGGTGCCAGGGCTATAATCATACATGCTTGTCAGCTAAGTGGCAGTATTCACCGCACAAGACATACTAATAACTGGGCTGGAAGTTGTTCAAAAAGAGTACATCGCTTGAGAGCCACACAATCCCTCCAATAAAATACCCCAATCTAACTAAAAAAAAATCGCTCATAGCTCACATTCTGCTGCCAGATAAATACAGTAGTGTTCAAAATAATAGCAGTCCAATATGACTAACCAGATTAATCACTGTTTTTGGTATAAATCATATCACGACATATCAAACAATTTACCAGTTGGTGCAGTAGATTCTAAGAAAACCAACAGACTCCGCATTCATGATCTGCAGGTTTTTGAGTCTGTGCATTTGAAGAATTATTTAATTGTAAGGGGATGTGTTCAAAATAATAGCAGTGTGGAGTTCAATTAGTGAGGTCAATCAATCTGTGAAGAAACAGGTGTGAATCAGGTGGCCCTTATTTAAGGGTGAAGCCAGCACATGTTGTACATGCATTTCTCCTTGAAAGCCTGAGAAATATGGGTTGTTCGAGACATGGTTCAGAAGAACAGCGTACTTTGATTAAAAAGTTGATTGGAGAGAGTAACACTTATAAAGAAGTGCAGACAATGATAGGCTGTTCAGCTAAAATGATCTCCAATGCTTTAAAATGGAAAGCAAAACCAGAGAGACGTAGAAGAAAACGGAAGACTACCATTCAAATGGATGGAAGAATAGCCAGAATGGCAAAGGCTCAGCCATTGATCAGCTCCAGGATGATCAAATACAGTCTCAAGTTACCTTTGAGTACTGTGACAGTTAGAACATGCCTGTGTTAAGTTAATCTCTTAGCAAGAAGTCCCCGCAAAGTCCCACTGTTAAAAAAAAAAAAGACATGTACTGAAGCAGATAAAATTTGCCAAAGAACACATCAACTGACCTAAAGCGAAATGGAGAAACATTTTGTGGACTGATGAAAGTAAAATTGTTCTTTTTGGGTCCAAGGGCCGCAGACAGTTCGTTAGACGACCCCCAAACTCAGCATTCAAGCCACAGTGCACTCTGAAGACAGTGAAGCATGGGGGTGCAAGCATCATGATATGGGCATGTTTCTCTTACTATGGTGCCGAACCTATTTACCGCATACCAGGGATCATGGACCAGTTTGCATATATTAAAATACTTGAAGAGGTCATGTTGCCTTACACTGAATAGGATATGCCCTTGTAATGGGTGTTTCAACAAGACAGCGACCCTAAACACACCAGTAAACGAGCAAAATCTTGGTTCCAGTTCAACAAAATTGAGGTTATGGAGTGGTACGTATTGTGAGTTTGAAAAGATTAATGCAGACACTGCTATTTTTTAGAACAGCTCAATGTTCATTTTTTGTTATTTTCTGTAACGTAGTTAAAAATTATATACATTTCTCTTCATGTTTTGAATTAGAAAACAGTGTGCAATGTTCCCAATGCTGGAAATTAAAACTAGTATAGAGATTTTGTGCTTCGCTCATGTTTTTGAACACACTGCTATTATTTTGAACACTACTATACGTACAGTATGAGTACAGTGAAGAGCTTGGCAAATCACCCTATAAAAAAAAAATAAAAAAATAATATAGCTGCTATACAAGTACAAAATTGGAAAAAAAAATGTTTTTTTTTCACTGAATGATCATTGGTGATCTGACCTCTGGAACCCCCCCCCCCTCTCAATCCTGATAACAAAGGGGCTACAGCACCACTTCATAGTCTCATCTGAACAGGGATGTTTCCAGCAACCTGAGGCAGTGCACTGTATGGGACTGACTACAAATCCCTGCACTACAGTGTCCATTTTAGGACATGATCAGCCAGGTGTTCAGGAGCAGAAAAACTGAAAATTTGGAAAGGGGGCACAAACTGAAGCAACGCTGCAGCCACTGCATTCTCAGAATGGGTGGAGATTGCAGTGATTATTAACACCCCAAAAAACACGGTCAAAAAACTGCATTGAAAAACTGTAAGGGTACAGGTAACCTCAACTTTTTTTTACATTATTAGTAAAAAGATCTAACAGGATACAAAACTAATAGAAGGAACACTCCAGAAAATGTATACACAGTGTTAGGTCGTGGAGGGCATGAAGAAGTTGTATCACTGTATCACTAATGTTCAAAGAATATAAAAAGTCACGGTCCCCTCTTCAGGCCCTGCACTGAAAAGATCAGCATTTTCCAGAGTGCAACACTCATTTTCTTCGGGCTTGTTCGTATGCTGCGTTTTTGCCGTGAAAACAAAACAAAAAAAAAGCTTTTTACAGTACCAGCAAAGTGAGATTTCTGAAATCTCGTGCACATTCTGCTTATTTTTTCCCTGCAGATTTGAACCATCAAAGCGTTTTTTTTTTTCCAATCTACAACATCTTAATTCTTACATTCTTACAGTGGTTTTGCAGCGTTCAACCATTCAAATTAATGGGGAAAAAACGCAAGTAAAACACGCGTTTTTTCTGCAGGAAAATTTCAACGTGTGCATGTGCACATACCATTAGCAATTAGTGATCATAAATTTATTGCTTATTCCATGGATAAGTCATAAGTTGTCATAATGGAAAAACCCCTTTAATATTATCCGATCAGTCAAGAACAAGGAACTTACAACTCTGGCGTCATCTTCCTTTTCCAATGCAGGAAGCAGGGCTTTTGTAAGAATATATGTACCTATGTGAGAATAGAAGACAATGGTTTGCTATTGCTTTCAGTACCATTACCAGCCTATAAAGTCACACAGTTGCCAGCAGACGACTAATCCTTTACTTGCATCCAAGGACCAGGATGATGGACTTTATTGCAAAAAACAAGTTGCGAGAACACACTTGTGAAAGTTTTTCCAAGAATCTGATTACATTAATAATCAGATCTGCTAAAAGCCTCTTTACAACAAAAATGGCTTCTGATCCTTTGTTTTAAAATTATTATTGCCTGAATGCATGAAAAAAAATAAAAAAATTCCTCTTTGATCTAAATTGATAACTGATTGATGATTAGTTGCATCGATTAAAGTCACTGATCTTGGTCATAAATCGCTTTTTGTAAATGATCCTGTAATTAAATATATAACAAGCCCAACTAATTGGATTGTAACATAACCACAAAATGAATAGACTCAGCAGCCGAGAAGCCCCAGGGAGCGAGGCCGGGCATATTATTAGATTAACGCTCTGTGCCCTCCTGTTCATTGGATTGATCAAAACATCGCTGTATGGCGGGCAGCCAGGGACGCACCAAACCACAGCCCTCCAGTAATGGGCATCGCCTCCTACGCAGCACTTCATCTTTCTTAAGTAGCTCCACGCAGGGGAATATTACTTCTAGCAGTCAACGTGCACAGATATAATGGAGGCCTGCTGATGCTGGAGTCAGGAGAAATCCTGGCAGGGTAATTCAGCAAACAGATTCACTCATTATAGTATTCTCCTGAATCAACTGCTGAATCGGCAGGAAAGATTTACAACGCTGCATGATTCACTACTGACAAAATTAAAGAGGGTCATCCAGGATTAGAACAGACTTTTTCAGAAAAAGCGCCACCCCTGGCCATGGGTTGTGTCTTATTGTAACTCAGCCCCATTAAAGTGGATAGGGAAGGTAGGAAAATGAAAGAGTCCGCACTAAAGAGGAAAAGGAATATGTCCAATTTATGAAAAAAACAAAACCAAAAGCTTATCAGAGCAAGCATCTGGAATCTAAGGCATGGGAAGCAGCCGTGTTGCCCTACCACCAGGTAACAGATGCCTGATGTGCCAGGAGACCGGATTTGGAGCTAGAAAGATTCCCTGCAGGAAATGTAGCGGCTACATAGGCGCTGAACCCACTAATAGTAAGATAGGACAAATGTAATAAGATATAAAATACATATCATATAAAACCATAATTAAAAAGGAATGGATATAGAAACACAAGGCGACAGCAACGTGTTTCGGGGAAACCGAGTCCCCTTTATCAAACTAGAAAGAGTTTAATGGTGCTAGTCAGAACTAATCAGTTATAAATACACGTAAATGGGATCTTGTATAGCCACGACCCCTGACTCACATTCAAGTAAAATACTTTTGTCAAAAGCGATGTAACAACCATAAATGTGATGAGATAAGCGCAATGTTGGATGAAGCTTGATGTTAATTAAATTGTGGGCAGAAATTTGTTTAGGCAGAAACTCTTATCTTATATTTAGGTCTCCGAACCAAATGCTTGTTACATCGCTTTTGACAAAAGTGTTTTACTAGAATCGGAACCAGGGCTCGTGGCTATAGGAGCGCTTTTTTGGCGCCCATTTAGATGTATGTATAACGGATTAGTTCTGACAAGCACCAGTATACCTCTTTCTTGCTTGATAAAGGGGACAGTTTGCCCGATATGCGTTGCTGCCTTGAGTTTTCATATCATTCCCCTTTTTTAATGATCTTTTATATGTAATGTATCTTAAATTTATCCTATCTTACTATTATTGGGTCCAGCGCCTATTCAGCTAATATATTTCCAGCAGGGAATCATTCTAGCTCTATTGAAGTGGATGGAACTGAACCACACACAACCCACGGTCAGCATCGCCCATGTTTTCAAAGCAAAACAGATGAAGCAAAGGCTTTTCTATATACAGCCATGATACTCCTGTACAAGCTACTGCCTAGTCTCTGACCACATTGGGGGCCAGTGGTGCTCTGCCATCCTACATACTGGTTTGTGCCAAGGTGCCCATACACCTTCTATCATTGTCGTCACAGCACTCTAGGTTACATGGCGACTTTTGCCACGTCATCTGTGGCGTGGCCAAAGTTTGTTAGGTATCGCTGCTAGAATGCAGTGCAACACAAGTGAACGGGCTATGGTTAATGCCATATTAAAATAAACATTTGATCAAACTGACTGCTTGGTCTCTACTATTCTGCGAACAGGAGCTCCTTGTGGACAAAAAGTCACCTTTTCTGAGAAACTAGTGACGCTGACTGCCCTGTACAGCACTCTGGGGAAGTCAGGGGTCCAAGAAGTTGAGTTATTTTGGCCAAGCTGGTGACCTCCAGCAGTCAGAAGCCCGTGAGATCCAGTATTCTCCATTGATGACTGTTCAGCTCCTGAACATTTGCAAACGTTATTATCTACAGTCTTCTTCACCACTACAGAATCATAGTGGGATGCATTTAACAATACAGAGACAACATCTCCATAAGGGCAGAATGTCTTGCCAATTACTTCCTATACATATCTGTTCTGACACCTGTATCTCCTGTTGCCACCATATATACACTTTTGATGCCAGGCTTCACTTTAGCTGTTGTACTGCAGGGAATATGAATGTAAATTATCCCAAAAATAATAAGATGTGAATGTGTTGCATCATTTATGTACCATTTTATGTATAAAGAAGACACATAAAATAAAAGAAAAATATATTACTTTACCCAAGACATTAGTGGCAAAGTTCTTCTCTATTCCATCTTCTGTTACCGCGCGATTGTTCACCATACAGCCAGCATTGTTCACCTAGAAAGACAAGAAAAGATAGGATTTGAGTCCCAATTTATTAAAGGAGTTATCTGGAGAGGAAAAAAAAATACTATCCATGTAAAATAGTGGCCTAACTAATTTCCATCCATCAGCAAACATGGCCATTGTGAACACAGTGCCATACGACTAAGGGCTGCCACCATTTGTGTCAGGTTATCATCTATCAGAAATGGGCAAAACAGAGCCAGAATGCTAACCACGTGCATTCAGCGATCGCCGACACTAATGGGGGTGACGAAGGGGCTGGCTTAGTTGTATGTGCAAATACAAGCGCCAACCAACATACCTCCGAGGGCAGCAACAAAACATTGCAAGAAGAGGATGGCAGGACTTGAAGTCTTTCAGTCCGCACCTCAAAGAAGGTGGCACGGATATTCTAACGGAGTTAAAAAAGTAGAGAAGTGTGCGTACCCATCGGATACTGAATAATAGGGTTTTATATTATCGTGTTGGATAACCCCTTTAATCCATTTAAAGGGACAATAAGGGAGTTAAGCAATATTGTACTGAATGTGGGGACAATATGAAAAGAAAAGCCTGAAGTGTGCAGATAGTAGAACTCACCAGGACATGCAGTCGGTTTTCAGTCTTAAATTTCTCAGCAAATTCCCAGATTTCTTTTGGGTTAGACATATCCAGCAAGTGCACCGATACGCTCTGTAACAATATTGTTACACATCACACAGTGTATGTTGGGGGAAGAAACAGATAGGCAGTCGGCAGAGCCATGTTTTCTCCTGAAAGCACCAAATGTGAGAACAAAGTAAAATGTGTACTTCCTCCTGAATCTGGTCCATATGGGGGACTGATTCACTGTCAGTGGCAGGCGCTAAAATAGGAATCCCTACTACGACCAGACTGAATTACCCTAAATGATTTCACTAGGTCTACACTGTATGTCAAGCTCAGGTCAGGAGAGGTGCCGACCAGTAAGAGGTTTACCATGCGATCCTCGGACAAGAAATACGGCAGTGTGTCCCTACCCTTAGGGTGTATTCAGACGGCCATATAAATCGGACCGAGATCAGAGCACAGTGCACGGACTGGCCGGCGGCTCTCCCAACCGAAGCGTGACAGCTGCATGGAAACACATGAAACAAGCATTGTGGTACGATCTTAGTACGGCAGTCCGAATGCGTCCTTGCAAGAAAAAAATCCAGCAAATCTGGATTTTCTAAACTGTTTTGTCACATCACATTGTGTGTAGTAAGGCATTTACAAACATTACTTGTAAAGTCACAATAAGCTAAGCGTAGATCCTCACATCACATGACCATAGTTGCTGAGTAGTTCTAGCCTTAAGGAGTTGTTCATCTTTGGGGACTTTTTTTTTTTTTTTTTTTAAAAACTTAAATGCATGTATTTGAGGCCAAAAATCATTTTTGCATTTGGGGCTGTATTAAAAATGTTGCATCATTTGGCTCTTACTGACTCGGTTTCCCTGCACATTAATAATAATTTTTATAGCGCCAATATATTCCACAGCACTTTACAATTTTGGAGGGGGGGAGGGGGGACTTATACAGACAATAAAGACGTTACATAAGAAGCATAAATCAGATATCAAAACATTAAACTATGATGTGGTCTGTGGTCATAAATCAGCTGAGAAGAGCTCAAAAAAAGACAGATAAGGGCTAATGTAGACGTCCCTGGTCCAATCACGATGCGCAATGCATGGACTATTCGCAGGTTTCCCAATCAGAGAGTGACAGCCTCATAGAAATATATGAAGCGGTCATGATCCGGTCCACAGACCCCTTGTCAGTTTGTGCACTGCGGTCTGTGATCAGACAGAGCCACGAGCGTCAGCATGAGCCCTAAGGCTTATAAACTCCCTATGAGACCAATTACAGTGATGCTGCAGCCAGCAATAGACAGTACAACACAGATGCTACAAGAGGTCAAAGTTTTAATAAAACCCAATAGGGGAAATGGATTTATAGCCCCAATTTTAAAAAAATTGTCCCCAAAGCAGACAAGTCCTTTAGGGCCTCCCATATACATTAGAAAAAAACCTGTACAAATCCGACCATCTAATGTGTATGGGGGCCTCCTGAATCTCCTCTGACAAATGATGTTGGGAAAACAAAGGCTCGGTCATGTTGAATTTCAATGCTGAAGTGTTGTTGCTTGAGATGTCTGGCCACAGCTTACTCCCCCTCTATTGAAACTAGATGAATGCATGGTTTGTCCAAGCATACATGAGTATAGGGAGGTTAGGAGGGAACGCTGTTATCTGTGCATGCTTACAAGACAATAAAATATTTAAAAGGGTTGTTTAGGACTATCTGTAGGCTAGGTCATCATTATGTGATCAGTAGGGACTGACACCCAGAGTCCCCATCAAGCTCATGGAATGGGAGAAATTGCAGTACTTGGCAGTGACCAAGCATTGCCTGGATCTATGGTGTTCTGCATTTCTTATGGAGCAGGGATCAGTAGATCTTATATTGATTGGTCCCTGGACAACCAATGTCATATAGCGTTTACAAAGAAGGGTTTGTTTGAAAAGAGTAAGGTGTACTCGGAATGACAACAGCAACAAATACCACTTTTATTGTAGGATTGATGGATTTGTAAGAGGAAACTTTTCATGGATTACACATAATAAGAAGGTTGAAAATTCCTTATTTAATATGTCACTATTTCAAGCAAACATAGTATTATTCAATATATCCCCAATATCACAAAGGTGGATAGTGAGGCCTGTAATGTAGTATTTGTTGTATAGTTTTTGTTACCATTATTGCATCCTTACCTGATTCCCGCTACCTGCAATAATCTCTTTTTGGGCTTCTTCTGCTCTGTGTTTATTTCTACATACCAGATGAATGATGCCTCCTAGAAAAAAAAAATCACTCATGAGGAATTATTGCTTTTGTTCTTTTAAATGCGTGAAAAATAAAAGAGAAAAAAAGAAGAAATGTTACAGAGTCCTGATTAACAATCACCTACAATCAGCCCCTATGTTTAGAAATGGTTACAGACAACAAACAAGCTGGTCTTGTTCTGCAAACATATTCCTTTGCATCGGCCCAGTTTTTACCGACATGCATAGGGTTAGCAATGGAGGAGATGTTAGACTGCAGGGTCAGACTGTACGTGGTTTGTTCAGAATTGGGGTGTCCATTTCCTGGGGTCTGCAATGGAGGAAACACTCTGCGTGCGCGGCAATTCCGCATTCAGGTGAATAGGTAGAACGTGGGGGGAAAGAAAAAAATATATATATCTTCCATTCACTTCAATCAAGAGTCAGAGCACACATGCAGACACTTCTCTCCCTGTTAGGCCACGTTCACATGTTCAGTCTTTGGTCAGTATTTTACATCAGTATTTGGAAGCCAAAAACAGGAGTGGGAGAGAAATAGAGAAGTAGTGACGTGTTTCTACTATACTTTTCTTTTGATTGTTCCACTCCTGGTTTTGGCTTTAGGCTGTGTGCCCACAAAGTGTTTAAGCGTTTCAGCAGCAGCAATTCCTCTGCAGAAACGCTTAAAAAACGCTTGGTAGAAGGTCGGCTATGTTCCCCAATGATAATCCGCATGTGCTGTACACATGCTGCGGAAATTTCCGCTGCGGATTATTGTGGAAAAAAACGCAGCACTACCAATTATTTTGCAGAAGCATGGCGTTTTCGCCGCCATTGACTTGCATTGGAACGCATGGAATCTGCATCACTGCATCTGTACTTGCAGAATCCATGCGTTCTAATGTGCGGATGGTACCCGGGTTTGGAGAAGAGGAGACTCTCCTCCGGACCCGGGTACCATATTATACTTATCTTCTGATGGCCTGCGGAGTCTTTGTCTTGGCTTGCCGGCAGATCGTGGTGGACTCAAGGACCTGCGGTGACGTCATTTAGTCATACCACGGGTCACGCGACCGCTGACATCGGCAGGTCCTTCAGTGTACCGCGAGCTGCCGGCAAGCCGAGACGCATCGAATAAAGACTCCGGGGGCAATCAGAAGGTAAGTATATATTTATTTTTTACCATTCTTTCGGTCACACTATATAAATCCATGCCGGTTGCATGGATTTATATAGTGTGACCAAGTTGTCAAGCACTTTCCAAGTGATGCTAAAATCGCTTGGAAAGCGCTTGACAACCCGCATGCGGAAATGCATGTGAAGAACGCTTCACATCCGCATGTTCCTGGCAGGAAAAACACATGTACAATCCCGCATGTGCTTTTTCTGCCAGGGAGATGCAGAAACGCTCAGGAAAAAATCCGGAGCATTTCTGCATCGTGGGCACATAGCCTAAGGCTGTGTGCCCACGTAGCGTTTTTCAAGCGTTTATGCTGCGGAATTTCCGCAGCGGAAACGCTTGTTAAACACTAGGTAATCCGCACCCCATGGTCCCCAAGGGGATTCCGCATGTTCTATGCACATGCTGCGGATTTTTCCGCAGCGTTTATGCTGCGTACAAAAATCCGCAGCATGTCATTTAATTTTGCGGAAGTGCAGCGGAACTCCCGCCATTGACTTGCATTGAGACGCACAGAAACCGCGACTGTACATTTTTACAAGCGGCTTCTATGCGTCTCTATGTGCGGATGGTACCCAGTTCTGGAGGAGAGGAGACTCTCATCCAGACCTGGGTACCATTGTACCTGTAAAAAAATAATAAAATAACAAATAAAGTTTATACTCACCTGTCCGGCGTCTTCTCTCTGAATGCCAGCAGCGCTGAAGGACCTTCGGTGACGTCACAGTCATGTGACCGCAGGCCCTTCATCGCTCTGTCTCGCGATATGCCGGCAGCCGGGAACCAGCCAGGAAGCAGCGCTGCAGCCACGCCGGGGCCTCGGGGGTGAGTATAGCTTTATTTGTTTTAATTTTTACGGTTCACGCTGTATAAATCCATGCTTTTTGCATGGATTTATACAGTGTGACCTAGTTGTCAAGCACTTTCCAAGTGATGCTATCGCCTGGAAAGTGCTTGTCAATCTGCATGCGGAAACGCATGTGAACTCGCATGTGGATCCGCATGTATTCTGCAGGAAAAACGCATGCACAATCTGCATGCGTTTTTTTCTGCCAGGGAGATGCAGAAATGCTGCAGAAATCTTCTGCTTCATTTCTGCATCGTGGGCACATAGCCTTAAAATACTGATGTAAAATACTGAGGGTATGTGCACACGATGCAGAAATGAAGCAGAAAATTTCTGCATCATTTCTGCATCTCCCTGGCAGAAAAAACGCATGCAGATTGTGCATGCGTTTTTCCTGCAGAATACATGCGGATCCACATGCAGATTCACATGCGTTTCCGCATGCAGATTGACAAGCGCTTTCCAGGCGATTTTAGCATCACTTGGAAAGTGCTTGACAACTAGGTCACACTATATAAATCCATGCAAACAGCATGGATTTATATAGTGTGACCCGAGAGAGTGTATATACTTACCTCCGATGGCCCGCGCTGTCCTGCTCAATCTGTTCTCCCGGCTGCCGGCAACTTTGAATTGAAAGACCTGCCGACGTCAGCGTCACGTGACCCGTCACATGACTCTGACGTCACCGCAGGTCCTACAACTCACTGTAAGTGCCGGGAACCAAGCGGGAGCGCTGCGCGGGCCGACAGATGGTAAGAATACATTTATTTTTTATTTTATTCTTCTTTTACAGCTTTTTTAATGGTACCTGGGTGTGGATGAGACTCTCCTCTCCTCCACACCCGGGTACCATCCGCACATTAGAACGCACCAATTACGCAAGTACAAATGCTGTCTTGCGGAATTGGCGCGTTCTAATGCAAGTCAATGGCGGCGAAATCGCCGCGTTTCCGCAAAATTAATTGACATGCTGCGGATTTTTGACCGCAGCGTTAACGCTGCGGAAAAATCCGCATCATGGGCACAGCACATGCGGATTTCCATTGGGGAACATTGCTTCCCTTCTACCATGCGTTTTTCATGCGTTTCCGCGGCGTTTACGCAACTGCAAAAACGCCGCGGAAACGCATGAAATACGCATCGTGTGAACACAGCCTGAAGGTGTAAATGTGGCCATAATGGGACCAAGCACTCTTGTTTTTAGGATTGGCCATGGTCCCTGCATTTAAATTACCAGTAGGTGCATGGCCCTTTAAAATGGTAACTTCTGGTGTCGCTTCCATATTTAGCCTTTTATTTCAGTGACCATAAACTTACCCTTTTTAGCAATTGCCAGAGCGGTTGCTTTGCCGATGCCGCTATTTGCTCCTGTGATCATGTAAGACCTTCCCGTAACATCAACTTGTAAATCTTCAGCAGCAAAGTGCTTGGCGGCAGCTTCATATCCACCTCTACAAAACACAAGACATTCTCTCTTATCGGGACTTACTTGGTAACATGTTTCCTTCTGCTAGATGGTAGATGTATCAGGATTATCACACATTACACCACTCCAATCAATGGCATATAGCAATACATGGTGATTTTAAATATAGGATAGTTTTAAAAAAAATAATAAATCTTGCACATGACCTCATTAAATACTTTAAAACAAATCACCTATCCTTAGCCTAAGCCATCAATATTGGACTGGTGGTGATCCAACTCTGGCTACCTCAGCTGACTAGCAGTTTGAAGGGGCCATGATGCTCTGGTGGTCCCCTTGTTTACCAGACCCATCCCCGTATTTTTAGAAGTGGTTATGCCAGAACAGCAGAGTCCTAAGTGACTGGGACTGAGCCGTCCCACCTCAGAGCCGTCGGTTCAAAGCATAAACAATAAAGGGGACGTAGGGCTGGACGGTTCGGGCCCTGATTTAATATTTACAATCCAGTCTAAAGGTGTCCACACAGGTCAAAGTAAAGTTGGCTGATCCTGCAGTTTTAAGTGGGAACAGCCACCTATCTTATGTGTATGGAAGTATCCCAAATTTACCCAAATAGAAAAAGTTGAAAAGAGAAAAAAAAAAACTCTGTCCTTGATTTCAATATGATTTCTCTAATTTTCTTATAAGTGCTAAGCTCCCGCTGAACCGGTCACCTGATTTATGCTGCCCAAACCGTGGGCAGCATGAATCGGATCCCAGAGTACAATTGCAGCCAAGTATATCTTCTCTGAAATGCTGAAGCATTTCAGAGAAAATATACTTTGGTCCCCGGCCGGATCTTGAAAGTATATTTTCTCTGAAACACTGGAGCATTTCAGAGGGTCGTATACATGGCTGCAATTGTGCAGCCAGCTCTGATTTAGGATGCCAGCCGCTTGGGCAGCATAAATCATAATTCCTATATTGCTGCATTGCTTTTCCCATGGGTCCCATCCATTATCTGGTTATCTTTTTGCTTTTGTTTGGCACAGTCGGCATTAGGAATCATTCATCAGTACGTGAGCACAGATCTGTCAAACAATCTCTTTACTAGATAACAACAAGATCATATCAGTGCCAAGTCCATGTCCGCCCAGTGTGTTGTACAAGCCGGCAGCCGGGCTCGGCTAACTTTCTAGTAATATTTCCTGGCACATTTCACTGTAAGAACAGAGTTCTGGATTACAGGATTGCTGTCCAGGCAATAAAGCTGGCCTGTGCTGTCTGTGTCCGCCACTGTTCCACATCATCTGTCAGGGAAGATTCGAGAAGCAATCACACATGTCAGGTGGGGCGTCAGTGCTGCAGAAATCAGCAGGATCGCCCAACTTTTATCTGATTTGTATTGTGGCCTTTACACCGATCTATCAGGAGACCATGTAACAAGTGGTCAGGCAGAATCTGCTAGAGCAATCGATGGTCTTGAATCTCTCCACTCCGGCTTACAGCGAGGGTCCGAAGCAGCGGATCCCCATCTATGACTTATAGAAGCTTTAGGGTAACAACTTATCCACATAGCCAGTCAGAGCATTTCTACAAAACCTGTGATAAGAGCCATAGACTATGTCTGTGCGAGGTTACAGAAACAGACAGTACACATCAGAGATCTGAGGCGCGGGGATGAGCCTGGTAACACGGTGGATAAGGTTCTAGCAAAGCTTCCATCACTTTCATAGGAAGAATAGGAGCAAATCTTACAGAATTTGTGATGTTGCCTTCGATAGAAGTCTAAATGAGTCCCCATCAGGCCATATACTAATGGTAGGGCCCCACAGTGCGGGGACTGCAAACAGAAGACAACGTGTGGGGGGATAAGAACGCAAGTTTCCAGTAACATGGAGGTGGTACCAGCAAACATGTGCACTCATTGCCCACCCTGCTCTCCCCACCCGCACATTGGCGTGCTTTTTTCCTACATGCTACACCAGGCGTCTCTGCACTGAAGTAGCATTTGGCCGCGTTCACACATTGAGGCTTTGCTGTGATGTTCCAAGATTGCTGAAAAGATGCTGCAGTTATACAGCGAGCGGCGAGGCCTTCGTATATGCCACACCTCCCAACAGGCAGCTCACTGACCGGACATTATACAACACGGGGCACTGAGGTACCACAACAGCAATCCGAAAATACCGTATTTTTCGGACTATAAGACGCACCAGACCATAAGACGCACCCCAAATTTTGGGGTGGAAAATAGAAAAAAAATTTTTTTTAGAAGATTGGGGTCCATCTTATAGTCTGAATAGGTACGGTATCTTACCTGGGGGGCAGTGGAGCGAGGGTCACAGGAGACGAGGTCCCTCAGGAAGTCGGCGGCTGCAGCAGAAGAGGTCAGATGCTGTGGAGCCTGTGCCTGGCTGGTTCCTGTGCTGGGGCCTCAGGCTGTGAGCAGCCTGCGCAGATTTCCAGTGTGCGCAGCAATCGTCCTAGAGCTGTGATCTACAGGAAAATGGCCGCCGGAGCTACCGGTCTGCGCATGGGGCAGCCATTTTCCTGTAGATCACAGCTCTAGGAAGATTGCTGCGCACACCGAAAACCTGCGCAAGTCGCATTGCTTCGCCGCCTTATGCCGCTCACAGCCCAACACCGACCCCAGCCCCAGTACCGGCCAAGCACAGGTCCCAGCCCCGGCTGCTCTGCCTCACCTCTGCTGCCGCTACCACCACCACGTTCCTGGAGGGCCCTGCAATCCCACTTCACCACTACAGGTATCGTTCGGACCATACGAAGCACCCCCCATTTTCTTCCCAAATATTGGGGGGAAAAAAGGGCGTCTTATGGTTCAAAAATATGGTAGTCCATCTGTGACAGAGGGGCCATCATTACACTGCAGCCTCCGAAGAGACTAGGAATGGCATGGAGCAGATATGTGCGAGATATAGATAGATATTACACATATACATACATATATATTTGTGTATATATGACAAACATACGCACACATTATATATTACACACACATTGTATATGACACACACACACATCTGCAGACTCCAGCAGTGACCGCAGCACTTTGCCTGCACCTTGCCCGCACTTACTTCGTGTACTCCCGCAGCCCCTTCACAAACCACACGGTGTTCCTATAGACAGACATGTCGGCAGTGTCTGCTCCTCGCTCACCCTCCCTCCATTACGGCGGGCCCGCCCGGCCGGGACGTCACCGGCCATGTAACCAGCGGCCGCCCATGTTGTGTAAGCTGGCGCCGTGGTTACTTATGTGCTCGGTGCCCGTTACCTTCCCGCCCTCCTTGTTTCACCTCGTGCACAAGTCACAGCTTTATATAAATGTCATCATTGACCTGCAGGGATGGTGGGAGTTGTAGTTCAGACTCCATAGCATACCTGCAGAGTGTGAATGGATACTATGGAGGCTGTGGGGAATTTGCCAGGTTTTGTGTGTGGCGATTGTCGTGTTATGTAACGTGCCGCCATTACTGTATCAGCAGCTGTTATCAGCCCAGCACTCCCCCCAAATCATCACTTGGCACATTGCTAGTCAGAGACATGCCGTGTATGGCCATGGTTAGTCTCTGTGCAGTGCTACAGCATATGCTGGTGCTATAAATACCCTGCAGTGTGCATTAGGCCCCATTAACGCGTCCGTTCTTTTATGTACAATCATGGCCGATAGTGTTGTCACCCTTGAAATTGTTCCAGAATATGAAGTATTTCTCCCAGAAAATTATTGCAATTACACATTTTGTTATACACGTTTATTTCTTTTGTGTGTATTGGAACAACCCAAAAAAAGACGAAAAAGGAAAATTGGACAAAATTTCACACAACCCCAAAAATGGGGCGGACAAAATTGTTTCAAGGGCGCCAACACCCTCGGCCATGACTGTACATGTTCGATCTGTATCCATTGTATAGTCTAGGGCACTATACACGTCAGGGTTTTTTTTGCGGACACATGTCCGTTCTTGATCAAAGTCATGGATGAAAATCACCCTTAAAAGTCAGTGTCCATGACAATAATGGGCAGAGTACAAATGCCATTTTTGTGCTATCCCAATTTTTACATTATTAGGGCACAGTCAGACGGCCGAATAACACGGATGACAATCACATCGCAGTGCTTGGACTGGCCGGCGGCTCTGCTGACCCCAGCGTAACAGCATGTGTTTCTATGCAGCTGTCACACTCGGGTCAGCAGAGCCGACCGCCAGTCCAAGCACTGCGATGTGATTGTCATCCGTGTTATATGGCCGTCTGACTGCACCCTAAAGCTGCGTTCAGATAAGCGTATGAAAAATTAAACCGTTTTTCTCGGATGAAAAAAAAAATGGACAGTTGTGCACGCTGTGGTCTCTTTCACAAAGACACACTGTTCGTGTGAAAAAAGCGCGCTTGTCTGAACAGTCCTATACATCGGTCAGCGTGCTGCTGTCCGTCTGTATCCACGCTTGTCTGACCCTGCACAGATTGGTAGGAGAAGCTTTGCAATTTTTTATTTATATTTTTTTTTTCAATACAAGAAAATCACTGGACACGGGAGTAAAAACTGCGATGAAAATCTGATCCAGCACACTGATAAAAATAAAAAATAGACATCAAAAGAGGGAGGTCTTATAACGTCCCCACGGTCCCCCAACAAATGGCTGAGGAACCACATGTAGCCCGACATCCCCCAACAGTGCGGCTCACCATAGGGGTCATAAATGGCATTTGACCACCACTGAACAGTGCCAGGTTATACGGTATGAAATATTTTTCTGCAGATCTCTGTATGCGATAAAGTTGATTATGGCTCAGATAAAGCACGCGGCACGGAGTACATTGTATGTCACCCAGCGCTGATGCGTTTGGCTTGGAAAACAGCACAAGTAAATAATCTACGTATAAAAAATACATCTTTTATTGAGATCATAAAAAGTCATATTAAATTGAATTAAGAATGTACAATGGAAAGAGGATACATTTATATAACATGATGGATGCAGGGACGAGTTCTATAAAAAAAAATACAACCTCAAGAAATACCTGAAAAGTAATTGCCCCCTGTTATCCTGGTATTGCTCTCGGTCACATGGTTAATGTAATATGCTGCAGAGAAAGAACCAAACTCCAATCTGTCCCATATTACATATCTATCTGCATCATCTGTATTAGAATAGAAACCATACCTTGTGAGAACGCCGGGTCCCATTGTATAAATTTGGAATAATGGTTCCTTCATTTTTCTCAGATCTGCAGTGTTACTATTGTGTCAGAATGTAACAGATTCCACACGTTCTGCTCTAGGTGTGGTATTAAAACTATTATATTACAAGAACCAAAATAAATAGGTTTTGATTTTCGATTTACATGATTTTTATTGCATTGCAAGTTTTTACATACCTAGCATCACTATACATTACCACACTGTTATTACAGCCATGTCAACTTATAAATGGGAAATTCTAATCCTTTTTTAGCTGATAACTGCTTTAGAACACAAATTATGTATATCAGTCTAATTAAAGGGAATCTGTCACCAGGTTTTTGCTACCGCAGCATGATGTAGGGGCAGAGGCCCTTATTCCAGTGATGTGTCACTTACTGGGCTGCTTGCTACAGTTTTGACAAAAACACTGCTTTCTCTGCTGCAGATCTACCAGGTATCTGAATGCAGAACGCTGTATAACCCCGCTCACACCACTGATTGGCAGCTTTTGGGTGTTCACTGTGCATAGGCAGAAATCTGCCAATCAGTGGTAAGGGCGTGGTTGGGCTACTTGGCAGCAGGTTTACTAGTCCTCTAGTGATAATCTTCTGATAAAACAGTGATTTTATAGAAACTACATCAAGCAGCCTAATAAGTGACACATCCCTGGAATCAGGGTCTCTGTCTCAACATTATGCAGTTCTCAGATTAGGTAGCAAAAACCTGGTGACAAATTCCGTTTAATTGCATTCAGAGGAGAGCGGAGCTCGGGGGTACGTGTCTTCTCCTTTTCTAGTGGTTGTTGTAGGTCTCCTCACCAGTACTCCCACCCATTAAATCTTCTGACAGGTCTTTGTGACTTGAAAGTTTTCTAAAAGTGCAGATAGATTCAGAATTCCTGTCGTAGTGATTAGAGAAAATTTCTTCAAATTTCTAGCAGTGATTTTCAAGGTACTCTAATAGGGTTGAGCGAGTATGTTCTGTCCGAGTATGCTCGGGCGAGCACAGAGTATTTACAGCTGCTCGGTGATTAGGTTAAATCGCTCCCGTGTGCATGATTTGCGACTGTTTGACAGCTTTATTACATGTGAGGAATGTGTAAGAAATAGACATTCCTCCCATGTAATAAAACTGTCAAACAGTTGCAAATCATGCACACAGGCACAATTTAACCTTATCACCGAGCAGCTATAAATAATCGGAGCTCGGCCCGAGCATACCCGGCGAAAGGGTTAATAGAACATACTCTCTCAACACTATACTCTATACATTTTCGTAGCTTTTTTTTGTAGATCGCTATATAAATGTGACTTTGTAGTTTAACCCTTCAAGTGCTTGGTGGTTTAACCTTTTGCTACACAAGTTAATGAATTATATTACTATGTGTTTACTATAATTCCTTCGCCAGTACAGTAGCCGGAGCGTGTTACGAGGCGCTGACCTATGAGTTTTCCCTTCATAGACAATTATGGCATGTTGATAGGTTTTACCATAAATTTCTTATCATTTGGGCCGACTGATATAACTATAATCCCAAGGTTTAAGGTGAGATACAAAAAACAGTAAACTGCACTCACTCAACTGACCCAATCTGTTATTCTTCATAAAGGGGGATAACCAGAATTAGAAAACCAGGGCCACCCTTGTCTAAAGGTGGTGTATGATATTGCAGCTCAGATCCAGTCACTTCAGTGGAGTTGAGGTGCCGTACTACACAACTCATAGTTTTTGGAAGAAAGCAGCCATGTTTTTGTAATCCTGGACAACCCCTATATATAATGACAGTATACTGTGCGGCACCTCAAACGCTTCCAGCATATCATTTGTCTCTAGGGTCAGGGTCCGTGCCCACGATGCGTTTTTCAAGCGTTTTTGCGCAGCGTAAACGCTTGGGAAACGCTTGGTAATCCACCCCCCATGGTCCCCAATGACAATGCGCACTTTCAATGCCCATGCTGCGGATTTTTCCGCAGCGTTTTTGATGTGCGGAAAAATCCGCAGCATGTTCATTATTTGTGCGTTTACGCATGCAGAATTGCCTTCTCAATGCATTAGAAAAACGCAAGGCAATTCCGCATGTGAAAAACGCGTGTCAAATTCCGCACACGTTTTTCCGGGCAAGGACATGCAGAAATGAAGCGGAAATTTTCTGCTTCATCTCTGCATCGTGGGCACATAGCCTCAGATTCACACATCCGACCAGCCGCTGGTCTCCTGACCTGACTTCCAAAAGCCTCATAGGCATATATGGGGGTGCATAGTTTGGGTGAGCAGCCCGGTTGCCAGCCTGTGCATCACGGTACATACTTGGACCACGAAACACGGATGGGTGAATCCGACTTATCTTCATATCAGACATGATTTCGGTAATGGCGTTATCTGGCTTCTAATTATTAGTGGAGATTTTCATTGCCTCCTAATAAAGTATCCATTACACCGAGGCTCAATCTCCTTATTGTGTAATTCCTAAAAGGTTTTGTCTCATTACAACCTTCCAGGAGGGCATCGCTCCCCAGCCTCGCAGCTTCCTGCTTGTTGGGAGGCGATGCGCTCCTGCTAAATTGATTGTCCTAAGCTGCAGCATAGCGCCACCACTGGCACAACATGTGCACTGCGCCGTGCTGCAAACATGCAGTTTTGTCTCTGCACTGTCGCAGATACACATGGACACTAAAGCAGATTGGAAGCAGCGAGATGCTGTCCTCTTCTGAGCAGTGCTTACAAGCTCTTTTAGGAAGGAGACCAACCACCGCTGATAGACTACAGAAGTGGTAACATGGCCAGCGAGCAGTAAACTATAGAAATAAAAATCTCTCTATAATTAACTTCTTATATTCTGTCAAGAACAAAGTACCTTTTTTTTGCAAGCACTTTGCAATTTTAAGCATTAAAGAACTTGAAAATACAAGCTAAGAACATCAGAATGTTATCACCCATACACTTATATCCATTCTGCTCTTCCTATAGTGTTTCAGTGTAGCAATTTTGCTCATTATTCCATTAACACTACAGATCATTGCTGAATGTGATGACTGCAGACCGTAATGATTGTCTCATTATTACAGACAATGGTTCTTCATCTCCTGGTGTATACCCAAGATGCTACATGTACTGATCATCCTCAGCCTCATTGATGAGAAGAGACCACTTGTCTTGTCTGTCGCCTGTTGGTGAATCTTGTCGGGAGTTTCTGCTGGATGACACTTGGCTGATGTAGCTGATCTGATCCCAGGTGCTGGTCATTGGGATATCTCTTCTCCGGTCATCCATCCCGACATGAACACTTATCTGTGATGGGGTAAGTGGCTTCATGAGCCCCTGGGCTCGAGCTTCATATCTATCAGAGTCTGGTTTCCTGTAGCTGAGAAAGAGATCGGAGAGATATTGTAATAGTACAAGTCCATGACTTAAAGAGGTTGTCCACTACTTTTTCATTAATGACCTATCCTTAGGATAGGTCATCAATGTCGGATCGGTCTGGGTCTGACACCCGGTAACCCTGCCGATCAGCTGTTATTGATGGCCGCCAGCCAGAAATACTCATTTACAGAGCTGGCCATCTTCTGTCACAGGGTACTACACATCCGCCTCCTACTGATTAAAATAATAGGCGTATGTGCAGTACCAAGCCACAAGACAGCCAGCTCTGCAAGGGAGTACTTCAGGCAGGCGGCTACCACCACCGATAGCAGCTGATCGGCAGGGGTGCCGGCTGTCGGACCCCGACCGATCAGACATCTTAAGGATAGGTCATCAATGAAAAAGTAGTGGACAACCTCTTTAATATCACCATCATCAGATTTAATATCGCCATCATCAGATTTAATATCACCATCATCAGATTTAAAGGTAGAGTCCATCTCTTTGTTGGGCCAGTTGACCAATATGGACAGTAATAAGAGCATATAACATCATGTTACCATAGCAAATCCTGTAACACAAGATAAACAAGCACTCAGTTAAAGAGAATCTGTCACCAGGTTTTTGCCACCTAATCTGAGAGCAGCATAATGTAGAGATGGAGACCCTGATTCCATAGATGTGTCATTTACTGAGCTGCTTTTTTGTTTTGGTAAAATCATAGTTTTATCAGCAGGAGTATATCATCAGAGGACTAGTGAACCTGCTGCCAGGTAGACTTCCATATTAATGGGCTCTGTATAACCTGCCCCCCACTTCTGATTGGCAGCTTTCTGTGTATGCTGTACATGGGGCAAAGAGCTGCCAATCAGGGGTGTGGGCGGGGGTTATACAGAGATCAGCATTCAGAGAACTGATAGATTTGCAGCAGAGAAAACAGTGATTTTATCAAAATGATAGCAAGCAGCTCAGTAAGTGACACATTGCTGTATTCAAAGTCTCTCTTTCTGCATTATGCTGCTCTTAGATGAGATAGTGAAAACCTGGTGACAGATTCACTTTAATTCGGAGTTGTACCAAGGTCATTTTTACCTTACAATTTACACCGTAAAAAATGAAACCCCAAAAAACTATTTTTAGAATTGTGTGGTTTCCACCATATTACCTCACTTTCTTTTCCATTTTCGGATTTTCTATATATTAAATATGTATATATTTTTTTTACACACACATACATATGTTATATATACACGTATTTATTATTAAAATCAATGGAGTAATTCACACTCATAACAGGCTCTGAAAAAAATCAGGCCATTATATGGCTATGTAGACAAAAAAACGAAATAAAGTATGGCTTTTGGACAATTAGCGAAAAAAAAGTGCAAAAAACAAAAAATGGTTGTGTCATTAAACAATAAATTATTAATATAGGACGGCTGTTCAGTTTAACACTATGGACCAATTCCAATTAAATGATAGAAATCTTGAAATAGACAATTGTTTTTTTTTCCCATTTTTGGTTTGTTATTAGCATGTTGACAACTACTTGTGTTGTGACTGTGCAGGGTACAGCTTGAAGCTTTTGTAAGTTTTGTGCCCATATTACATAAGCGTATGAGGCCAACTGTGGATCTATTGACCTGAAGCGGAATTCATCAAATAAATAGAATAGTGAATAGGTGGTATCTTAGGAGATTCATAGAGAGTACACTAAAAACAACGTTCAATTTTTATTAGTTATATTAAAATATTAAAAGGATAAAAAAGGAGCTAATATTCCCAAAAACAATTACACCAATAAGTGAGTAGATGCTGATATCATATATACACCAATATCAACCGATAAAGTAAATGGCAGAGAAGGGGGAATGCTTTTTGATATTTATAAAGTATAAACCTGGAACAAAGGAAGATAGCCCTATTTAAGTCTACCCTGCCCCTGCCTAACTGCGGAAGTTGGCACCCTACCAAATACACAATTGGTGCCCCCGCTCAACAAAGGCTATTCCTACTCGGCCCTGATGTGCCTAATAAAGAAGACAAACGATTGGTTGAGGAGAGGAACCAGATATAATACTGTACTATCAGCACCACCAATCAAATGCCAGGCTCAATAGCTATTGCTCGGTTTGCTACTCAATGATACAGCAACTAGACTATTAAAGTGCTTTTTAGAGTTTGTGCAAATCAATTCGCAGAACCCAGTCCATTGGTTATACCAGTAATCTCTGGCAGCAAGGCAGGAGCTTAGAGAACCGATTTCTACGTCCATGCACCTCCAGTTCTTCTTTTAATTAGCCAACCTAGCGTGACATCACATGTATGTCACACCGCAACAATGACTTCATGTCAGGCCGGCTAATCAAACAAAGAGTTGCAGATGCCAGAAGGTGGGTTGCAGTACTCAGGTCTTACATCCAGCGGTCACTGATTACTGATGAAGAAGATGTACTAGGTCCTGCAAAACGATTCTCACCAACTCTAATGCCTATACTATGGCCTGACAAACGCTCATTCAGCCGTCAGCCATCTTCCAAATCCCCCAAACACATACCTGCTTAGCATGTATGTAAATTCAATGGGAAAAACAGAGTAAGCCACTTCCTTCCAGATACGTTTGCCGGCATCTGAGCTTCAGGAGAAACAAAAGGGTCGAGTGTTGTAAATCTACATACGTGATCCTTTTTCCCAACATTGGGATAGAGTCAAGAGGCCCCCATACTGATGAGCCACCAGTAGATGTTGGCTGGTCCTACTCAAATCGCTAGGTTTGGCCAACTTAAACCCTAACATAAATGCAGACATTTCAACTAAGCAAATTTTAGTAACTTATGCAAGAGAAGACTCGGGTATTACATCTGAACACATCAGAGCTTACCACTTCAGTTGTAGAGAGGACAAAACCACTGAGACAGAGGAGGCTGCCATAGCTGCTGATCCCATCCATGGCTGTAACACCAATCCCACCGGCAGGAATACACCTGGTGAAGACGAGAGAAATATAATCCCAGGCATGTACGTTAGCTGTGAGGTGCAAAAGACCACATATCAACATATGGAGATCCAGTCACACAATGAGCGTAAAGGCAACAGTGATGCCCGTAATGGCTATATAGATGTATCTGTACAATAATCATAACACAGGTCACATATAATCAAGCTACCTGCTGCAATGGGAATGCCGACAAGATTATAGATGAGCGCAAACATGAAGTTAATTCTTATTCTTCTCACCGTCCTCTTTGAGAGGTGAATGCTGGCGACAACATCAAGCAAATCATTCTGCAATACAAACCAGAAGTGGGTACTGGTTAGTAAGGAGAGGTCTTATTAATTTTTTGTGTATATAACACACATACACATATTATAAAAATATACGTGGATAAGTGGGTGGACTGGGGTACACCAGTAGACAATTATTGAAGAAAACTCCATTACTGGTGGTTCTGCTGATTAGTAGTGTTGTTCTCCTTAGAACAATGCCATATTAAATTATGCATATTCATCAGAAGAATACACACTGAGCATTTATGTATCCTGTCTATAGCAATAGGGAAAGACTGATGTAAAACATGTGACGAGTGACGTCATAGGGAATTTGACTTCTCTGTCATTCCAGTATTGTTAAAATGCATAAACTGATCCAGACATAGGGATGCACATACTCTGATAAGGACAACATCTGCAGCTTCAATGGCAACATCTGTTCCTGTGCCAATGGCAATGCCAATATCAGCTCTGGCCAATGCAGGGGAGTCATTGACGCCGTCGCCCACCATGGCTACTTTCTTCCCTTCGTTTTGTAATGCTTCGACTTTGGCCACCTTGTGAGAAGGAAGAACTTCTGCAAACACCTTCTTGATCCCAACCTGGAAATGCCAAAAGGGTTTACAAAAGATTCCTATGAAACTACCAACAATTTTACTAACACAAACCCAAAATAAATATAATTCCATCTATGTGATATCACATTCCAGAAACTTACATTGGTCTTGACATAATATAGAATACAATATAAATATAAGTGCTATAGTTACTCAGATATACACTTTATTTTCTCAAGAAGGGAATATGGTGGCTGCCCTGACCTCGATTGGTGTGCATGAAAAGGCAAATCCCACTGAACTGGTGCACACACAAGCTGATTATAATCTTCTTTGTACATTGCTATAAATAAATGAACACATTTCAGGCCATCCCAAGCATTTAACTGCATGGATCCAAAAAAGGATTACCATGCCTCTTATTATATTTATTATGTCTGTGAAACAATTTTCATGCCTAACTGAACAATTGGTGTGGCCTTGTAACAATGGGTGGGGGATCACTGAAAGGAGTGTAGTCTAAGATGCAATATTTTGGTACAGTAGCTTAATATGTAGTGAAAACTTGATAAATGCACCAAATGTACCATTCAGCATAAGCCATTTTAATAACTTTGGCACATTTTAACATGGTCTAGTTTATCCGGTACTTTAATATTGATGGCCTATACTTATGATAGCTTCATATATAATAAGACAGACTGACCGAATACAAATTCTGGGTCTTTTCACCTTGTATCTTAAATGCCACAATGCAGTCTTTCCTCCATAATGCCTTCTATCCCAAACAATCCAAACAACAGCATATAATACTGTACATCCAGTCTGTTTCAATAATTTCCTTTATCCAATATATTATGTTTCAAACCTTACAATGAATTTTATTAATTCATAGAATTAAACAATCATAATAATCACCAAAGTGAACAAAGGCCACAGACTTTGGTGCAAACTGTCCATACACAACAAACAGAAGCAGAAATATTGAAGCAGAGACACCCAGCACTCGACCGCCGATCAGCTGTTCCTGGGGCCAATGGCGAGCGGATGTGATCAGTCGTGGAACTGCACAGCACAGCTCCGCCTACTGTATAGTGACCACCGCCAGGTTCTGCCCCTATAGGGGTGGATCTGCAGCTCCCTGCTGCCGCCATTACACAGTAGACAGAGCTGTGCATTTCCACTCTGTAGCTAAGCACAATCGGCAGCCGCCGGCACCGGGAATAGCTAATCTATGGGGGTGCCGGGTGTCACACCCCCATCAATCTGGTATTGATGACCCTTCATAAGGATAGGCTATCAGTATTAAAGTATGGAACAAATCCGATTCATATTTGTAGTAACTTTTAACCTAAAATAACAACCAGTTTCAGAATGATAAAATAGGCCTCCACCTGACAGGGTGTACTCATTTCACTATCAGGTCCGCGCTAATGAGCTGGTTCAGCACATATCTGATATCTTAACTTTTATCACACTCAATATGAGGGTCGCTTAGGACTAGTGATGAGCAAGCATGCTTGTTAAACCTTTAACCGAGCATGCTCGGGTGTTTACTGAGTATCTTCGGCGTGCTCGTATATTATGTTTGAGTCCCTGCGTCTGCATGATTTACGGCTGTTAGGGAATCCTCACATGTGTCGAGGCTGTCTAACAAACAGGCAATCCCTGCATGTGTTGAGGCTGTCTAACAGCCATAAATCATGCAGATGCAGGGACTCTAACATAATATAGGAGCACGCTGAAGATACTTTGTAAGCACCCGAGCATGCTCGGTTAAAGGGTTAAGGGAGCACGCTCGCTCATCACTATTGAGGACTGAAAGTTACTACACCTGTGGATCAATAAATGTTAGTTACTGAGCTGAGTGCCTTTGTGGCTCTTCATATGTGGATATGTTATGTGGCAATGTATAAGAAACCAGATTAACAAACATATATCCATGATCCTTTGTGAAAACTT
The DNA here is from genome assembly GCF_046119375.1 of Phyllobates terribilis. Classification (NCBI taxonomy): domain Eukaryota; kingdom Metazoa; phylum Chordata; class Amphibia; order Anura; family Dendrobatidae; genus Phyllobates; species Phyllobates terribilis. The sequence goes on along the minus strand of NW_027362762.1, from coordinate 130,644,258 downwards.
GCTCCCCTGATTCCCTATTATTTTCTTAAAAAAATAACATAAAATCACTGTTGAGATACCAGGTAATAGAACCTCAGGAGGGGAGGAGGTGGCCGGACTTTACTGTTGCGCAGTGAAGAATACTGGACGCCCATGTTGCAAACAAGAGGTCTCAATAGAGAACACGCTTCCTGCTTGTGACGCCAGTCACTACTCAATGTGATGCTAGTCACTACACACGGACTTAACGTGTTGCAGGACAGTCAAGAGGTCCGGAGATAGTACCAAGAAGGCTCGTAATAGACAAAGGGAAAAGACAAAAGCGTAGTCAGGAAACAGTCCGAGGTCATAGTATCAGGAAGGTAGCGGATCAAGACACAGGGGTTAGTCCAACGGTTGGTCAAAGGTAATTCCAGTTCAAGATATAACTCAGAGCACAATGCAGACAAACACACGCCACTTGAGCAGAGGTGACACCTGAAGGAAATCCCACAGACCCACCCAGATAGGACGGCTGAGCTTGTGGACCATGTACCGGGGTGGTCTCTCCCAGAATACAGCGGGCCGAAGACAAAAAACACGACCAGGCAATTTGTTAAGAAACTAATTTTTACTAACAACAAAAACAGTGTTACCCTGGAAACGTAAGAAAGAAACACAGATAATATCACATACACCTAGCCCAGATCAGCTAGGACCCCTGCGCTGCACAACCAATAGGCCCAGTATGTTCTTTCAGATACACTAAGGCTGTCTGATCGTCATAATGGCCGATTAGCTGGGAGACCGTGGAGTGGATCCTGGGCTTGCCACAGGAGCGCAGTTTTAGCCTGACAGACTAGCAGAAGACCATTCACGTCACAGCCGATACTTTTGGGGGGAATCCAACTTTTCATCCAACCGTAGTCGTCCCCCCAACATGTTTCTTCTTCTCTGACAGGAATTACAGGAACAGTCTGTCTCTGACAGGAACCCTCTCACGTCTGTCTCTATTCACCGTCTCTTACAACTGTGCTCAAAGATGGCCGCCTTCAACCCTCAGAAATCCTTCAGTTTTCAACTGTCACTTGGGGCAGTTCAAACTGGTTTATACCGTGTGCCAACTGACACACAGGTGACAGTAGTCTGAATCTGCAAACCACTGCCATCTAATGGCCAAAACCCCAATAACATCTCTTATGTTTATACATGTAATACATATCTGCAATACACCAATAACATCTTTTATGTTTACACAGGTAATTATATCTACTAAAACAGCTTTAGATGGGAGTGGAGTGGGAATGTTCAGCCACCCCCTCACAAGCTGTCAATCACAACACTCACACCTCAGCCACAGATTGGGCAGCAGAGCGGTCACTCACAATCCTGACTGCTCAGCCAGCCCTCGATCCCATAGGACAGCAGAGCGGTCACTCACAGCATCCCTAGGACAACGTGAGTAGTAGAATCGGGACACTGCTGTAATTTATTATTGTGTCTTTTAATTTTTTTGCAGATATTACTGCACCAATGAGATGATCACCATGAGAGAATTTAATAGGACTATTGATTAGTTACATGACTTATGTTCACGTATTCTTTGTTTACTCCTGTTGTTGTCTAGGGTCGTGTTTGATGTCGTAATTGATGGACATGAGTTGCACATGACAATAAGGCTTGGGACGGGACAAAAGCAGACCATGTGAGTGCTGGAATTCTCTACTCTTAAGGCCCCCATACACAGTAGATGGCTGTCGGCTGAACAATGCTTCGGCTGATCGTTTGGCTGGCAGCTATCTTGCCTGGCTCTCCCATACAGAGGAGCACTTTCTCTGATGAACACTCCTGTATTCTCAACGATAGAGCCACTGCCAGATCTCTCTGGCGGCAGCTTATCTCTAGAGAGCAAAAAAGGATCCGCAGTCCAAAATCACACATACCGGATCCTCAACCACCCTAATAATCATCTGTTGGGTGCCCACATACACATTAGACTGGCAGTCAAACACGTCAATATCGGCGAATTTGGCCGACATTAGACTAATGTGTACAGGGCCTTAATACCGGTTTAAAATTCTAAGCTCAATTGGATAAGTGCTACATATATTATTACTGGATGATACCCAGTTCCCATTCACCAGTTAAGGCCACAACTATTATATATGTTTAGTACTTTTAGACAAGGTTGTGTAAGGTGCCCAAACGAGGTAGTCGTGGGCGAGCTGTAGCCCATGCTCGCTTTGGCACCCTACAGACAAAGTGTGTCCTCACTCTGGTGTGCTGCAGTGTATGTGGTATCTCCCACTTACTTCTGGCCAGCCGGCCACTTTTGACTGCAGGACACAGAGTTCATGAAAACAACCAGAACTTTATAAAGGTATAAAGGATAAGGCCCAACGGGTTGTCATCTTTCCCACAGATAACGGATTCAATTTCAGCCCTGGATCCCGATATAGGTGAAGCATCTCTGTTGCTTTCTTCTCTAGTCCTAGAGACTCTTCCTCACCAATGACAGTATACCTAGATCCCATTTCTCTCCACCTTATAGAGCTTGAGTCCTGACTTCTTCTGCAGCCTCGCAGACAGAATTTGCCTCCAGGCCCCCGACGACTTTCTCGAGGTTCCCAGGCCGGCTAAGGAGACTCTTGTGGAGGGATTCTCTAGCGATCTATTGTCCGGGATACTAGGCCCACGACTACCCTAGCAACCACTATAGAGCCTACTCATTTCTGCAGTACTGCACACTACTACTGACTGTGCTCACTTCCTGCACTTGACACTAGCACTCAGTTCCCCCTCCCTCTACTGGGCCGGCTGTCACAGTTAACCCTAGTTGCAGTTGCATGCATAGAAGCAAAAATACCTGAGTGGCGATTGCCTTGGCAGTCTTCCGGTTGTCTCCTGTGATCAGTACTACATCCACTCCCATTGCTTTTAGTGTATGCACAGCAAGCGCTGCCTCCTGCTTTACTGTATCGGCAATAGCGATCATTCCACATAATGTACCTTTTCAGGGAAAAAAGGGTGTCACAAAAAAGACAAAACATTCAGTAGAAGCTCTTATAGAAGATATATCCCAACAATCCAGCACAATGCCAAATGTAGGAAATTCCAGGAGTGCAGGCATCTATATTCTGGCATGCTGAGAAATGACTGTTTATTCCTTTTAAAATTTTCTGAAAGTTCTACCACACCGGGCTGGCTGTTTTATGACATTTTGAACAGATAGGTTTGCATGTATAGGAATATTCCGATGCATTACCATCTATAGCTATTAGCACTGCAGTCTGTCCTTTCATTTCATGACTAGTCATGGTTTCATCTACATCACTGGAAATGTGCAGTCCATTGCGTCTCATCCATTCCCGGTTTCCAATTAACACAGAATGCGGTTGAGGAGCTGAGGCACCTGTACAAACATGTTCATTATAGAATAACACAATACGAATGGAATTTATTGTTCTGTTTTTTGTACATTTATCCTAAAAAGAATCGGTCAGCAGGTTTTTGCCATTTAATCTGAGAGTAGGATAATATAGAGGCAGAAAAGAGACCCTAATTCCAGAGTTGTATCGCTTATTAGGCTGTGTGCTATAGTTTTAATACAATTAGTGTTTTATCAGCAGGAGATTATCACTGCTGGACTAGGTATCACATGCCAGGCAGTCCAGCTAATCTGTGTAACCACGCCCCCACCATTGATTGGCAGCTCCCTGATAATGTACAGTGTACTCAGAAAGGATTATACGCAACTCAGCATACGTAGCACTGCTACATCTACAGCAGAAAAAACAGGAATTTTATCAAAATTAAACCAAGCAATCCAGCAAGTTATATATCGCTGGAATCAGGCTCTCTGCCCTTACATCATGCTGCTCTCAAATTCCAGAGCAAAAAACTTAATCTCTTATGTTTCTTGGCTGAGAAGGATCATGTGGACACATTCTTGGTCAATAAGTTTTGCAGGACAATAATACTCAAGGATTACCCTCAGGATTGGCCATGAATATCAGTTCTAACTTCTGCACCTTCATCAATCAGAAAACCCTATTTAAGTGCCACAGACATGGCCTTGTCATCCCTTTGTGCCAATCTGATGAGAAATTCAGTCAAAATTATCACTATTATCACATCGATGTAGTCTATGATTTCAGACCTCCAATGATTTCCCAAATGTATTTATTTCACTCACTTATATAGCTCCATAATTCCACAGCGCTTTATACATTCCCTTCAATTGCTGATGTGTGTAGAGGGCATAGAGACCCTTTTCCAATAAAAAATGACCCAGACAGTAGGATCAGACACTGGCTGCATTTTTTGCATGTTTTACTGTGAAACAGTGCAGTGTATGACCTAGGCGTATAGAGCTGCAGAATAAAGGGATATCCCCATTAACAAATAGCACATGTTCTCATTCAATGCCCCAGTTTAATCATCTCTATATCTCCACTTGATGGTAGTGGTACACTCGAAAAATCGTAGAACTGCAACATATAAAAACTCAGGCTAATGCCAGTGAGTGCTTTGTGTTTGTGCATTGGAGTTTTTTTATGCACTTTTGCAATCTACGGCTATCGGACAGTGCATTAATGCGGAGTCCAGGTCGTAGATGCTAAAAAGAGACTTTCTACAGGCAAATATCCATCACTGAAGTTTTGGTAATCCTCTGCACTGGATCTATAAGTTCTCGGACAGTAGAATTATACCTTGTAGCTCGGGAGCAATGATTGAGGATCCGTCCTCCTGTGGATGGGTGAGGCCACTTATGTAGACATTCTGCTCATTTATGCCCTCCTCACTCAGCACCAGGACACTTTCTACATTATTCACTTTACAGCTGATTCCGCATCCCGGGACTGCCTGAAAATCTGTACAATATCCCAGTGACTGTGTCCCAAGCTCCTACAGAAATGTCAAATTATATGTAGTTATAAATCTCATAACGGAGATTCCCAAAACTGTTATAGCTACGACCCAGACCATTGTACTGGCCTCCATTTGCTTAAAGTAGGTTCCAAATTCATTAAAGTTATCAGTATAAGTTCATCTTAAGAAAATTAGCGGTGTTATAGAATGAAAGGATCTCTCACACGTAGCACCTAAGAGACGTAGCTAGTTTAAGGCCCCCATACACATTAGAGTAATGTCGGCCAACAGTCTAATATGTATAAGAGCACTGGTCGACTGATTTCTGGGGGAGATGTTGATCGGGCATGTCCGATTTCAGACTGCCAATCCTATTGTTCTCGCGGAGATAAGCCACCGGCCAACAGGTCAGCCGGTGGCTTTCTCATAGAGAACACAGGATGCTCGGCTGAGCTTTGCAAAATGACCAGGGAACCTTTAGTCTAGATCAGTGTTCTCCAACTCCAGTCCTCAAGAGCCACCAACAGGTCATGTTTTCAGGATTTCCTTAGTATTGCCCAGGTAATAATTCCATCACCTGGGCAGTATTAAGGAAATCCTAAAAACATGACCTGTTGGTGGCACTTGAGGACTGGAGTTGGGGAACACTGCTGTAGTTGATGCCCTAAAACAGCTATGTGGAGATGAGTTCCTTGCTTGGCAATAATCTCTGGTCATGTTGGAAGCCTTGTTAACTGGTCAGACATTGACCACCTCTCCTTAGTGGTGTTTCTCAGATCGTTTATTTAATTCTACGAGAGAGACAATTTGTACACTCTCCCCTCCCATGAAGCATTGCCTGTAAAACTCTATTCTCAGCTGTTTTTTAGGAAATTGTTCAGGTTTACAAAATCCATTTTCAAATTCTCTCTAACATCATTTTGAGTTTGTATAAAATAGGAGTAATTTCATGGCTGAAAACGGGAATAACAGTGTCTTGGCTCAGACCACTGGAGTTGGAGCCCGAAACAGCCCGAAAGTGGTTGAGCTTCACAGTTTTTTTATTTTTTTAAGCTATTTGGAATAGAACAAAATCAGGTCTGAAACATGACAAAAAAATTAGCCTACCTCCAAAAGATGTGTGTGTTGTTTCTAGATACTATAGAATAGTACATATTACGAATAATATAACACTACTTGCATAGACATTAACATAAATGTACTTTTTCTTTACCTCCTTGCAGTAGTTCGTCATGGCCATTCCCAGGGGATGCTCACTGCTGGCTTCTGCAGTACCGACCACGGCAAGCATTCGTTTCAGCGGCATCCTGACTACATCACCCAGCAGCAGCACTCTCATCACTTTAGGGACCCCATGTGTTATTGTTCCAGTCTTATCAAACATCACTGTATTTATCTGAAATGGTATACAACAATCTCACAATTAGCCATGAAATGATTGAAACCTATACCAGACACTTTGCACATTTATTTAGTTTACACTATACGGCTAATTCAGACATTCATATTTATTTTTTTGCTTACAAGAAAAAAAATGACTGATTTTCATCAGTGTGTTAGATCCAATTTTCCTCCCCTATTAGGCGCTTTGTCCATTTTTCTTGAATGCCCAAAAAAAAATCAATCAAAATAAATCAGGTCTACACTCCACCATTCAGTCTGCGTAGAGACTGAAAGCCCTGCAGAATACACAGCCTAGGGGGATTCTTATGTGGGGGCATCATACTTTTGACACTGGGGTCATCACACTTTGTGTGAGCGGCCAAGGGTACTGTGTGTGCAGGCATTATACAGTATGGGGGGCACTGCGGAGGCATCATACTGTGCGGGCTATAAAAAGGGTCAATACTGTGTGAGAACACTACAAGGCTTCCCTAACATGGGCACACATGAAGTACTGGGCAACGTTAGGGTACTGGCATAATGTAAAATGAAAATTGCCATATGTATCCCCCTTTCTTATCTTTCAAAGTTCAGAGGCATGTACTGTATAATGGGTACTTGTTCTATGTGTGAAAAATAAGGAAAGAAGACGTAAGTGAATCATGATCGTCTGAATAAGGGCTGAGGCCGAGTCACACACTGCAGGCCTTTTCCGCAGGAAGCGAATCCATGGGGTTTTACTGTGTACTTTGGTGTGGATTTATTGTGTATTTTACCCCATGCATTCCAATGGGTGAAGTCCATGGTGAAAATCTGGAGCAAATCTTCAACAGGATTGACAGATTAAAAAGATGACAATATGCCTTCAACTCCATGTGGATTTTTCCCCCACTGTATGTGTTTTTTAAAACCTCATCCACATGTATTGTATGTTACATTGCTGTGTATTTTTGGGCTGAAACAGCGACGTGAGCATTTCACCCAACGAGTCTATAAACTTGGCAAAGCTTTGTGCGTGGACCTTGTAAAAAGGCACATAGAGTATCTACAGATACCTATTAGACTAACGGGATTATCCAGCTTTTTAAAATGTATGCCCTATGCTTAGGATTGGCCATCAATACTAGGCCAGTGGGGGTCCGATCGTTGGCACCCCCGCTGATCAGCACTAAAGACTGCATTCGCCAGCAGGCTGGTTTGTACTTCCCTGCGATATCATTTTTGTAACAGTGATGCAAAGCAGTGGCATTGCAAATTAGGCAGTACAATGCTGCCACCCATATAACCTTTTTAAAGACTTGGTGAGGAACCAGATTCTACCATTTTTGATTATAAAATTACTAAGTAAAGAACAGTGATATCTTTGGCAATGTATATTTGGCTGGATAAGGTTAGTGCCAGAATCAGAATCGTTCCCAGCAACTTCACACCCCTGTTCTTCACAAGCTGCAGAATACTTACACATTAGGTTTATTTGGGAACACGGCAAGTCAATTACTTCTGATCGTATATTTCCAACAGAAGCCCACTAACCTTATGTGCCATCTCCAGCGGCTCTCCACCTTTGATAAGGATGCCATTTTGTGCAGCTACTCCAGTACCCACCATCACTGCCGTGGGGGTAGCCAGACCTAAAGCACAAGGACAGGCAATAGACAGCACAGTGATGGCAGTCTGGAAGCCAACCCGTATGATTATCTCAGCCTTCGAGATGGTTTTACTGTAATCCTGAATGAATGAATGAAGTCATAAACATAAAACTGAATTAGAAATAGTAAATGGAACATGGAAGCAATCTGTAATGTACAGACAATATAACACCCACCTGGGGTCATGTATAAAGACTAGTGTACCAGTGGGACACAACCTTAGTCGGGAAAGCAGATAGAGAACAGACACACTTGTCATTGATCACTGCCAGGTTTCCTACATGTATCGGTGGTCTCTCCATTACAATGAATTAGTGACAACAAAGCTTCCAGGTACAGTGAAGCAGAGCAGATGGGATGAAGTTTAACTGCGTTTCCCTGTGTCAGTTCTAGATTGAAGTTAAATTTAAAATGCCCAATTCTTATATTTTTTCTATAGGAGATAAGCCACGTCCATAGGTGCCTGAGAGCAGCTCATTTCACTAGCTATATTGAACACACTTGAATGCGCAGCTGAATGGGGGGCTAGCAGGCATTCGGCAGTCACAGGAGAAGTAGCTGCCGGCCAAACAAGCAATCAGCTGATCGAAGACGTTTGGGTGCCATAAGTATAAGAGTATACACAATAACCTGGAGTTTATAATGTAAGATGATGAAAAAATCTGGAATGGACGATGAGAAAATGATGGGATATGAAAAGATGAAAAGGAGTTTCCGGATGATTTTACTTTGTAGTATGTTTTAATGAAACTGCTACAGTAAGAACTTACTGGGAAATATTTCAGAATGACATCAAAATTCACAAAGCCAACGGTAGTCCATCCAATCAATGTCACAATGGAAATACTAATTATGAAGGGGACGAAGTAGCCACTTATCTTATCTGCCAGTTGTTGGATTGGCGCCTACAAAATGACAGTGATACAGAGAGAAAACATCATGTCATAGTATAAAACATTCATACCGCCATTATTATTACATAGGTAAAGAGAAGACAGCATGTTTTTTATTACCTTGGACATCTGAGCCTCTTCTACCAGCTTAACTATTTGCGCCAGGGTGGTGTCGGAGCCCACGTGTGTCGCTTCTACAAGGACTGATCCATGGGCATTAATGGACCCAGCGATGACCATGCTTCCTGGCTTCTTCCTCACAGGCATAGGTTCGCCTAGAGGGCAAAGAGGGAAAAAGAAAAAAGTGAGGAACAGGTCATCCAAATGTGGTGATCCTAACTAAATGTCCGCTTATCACCAGCTACACGAACAGCCGAATGTTCTCATCAGCCCATCTATGAAACTACACATCCCATAAAAGCTGGTCCACAGCTGTTCAACCTGCAGTTATCAGCGCCTGGCTCGGCTATTAACATCCAAGATCTGTGATAATGCAGTCACATAATGTGCCTGTGTACAGGGGCAAGAATCTGGAAACAGAGGCAGAGCTTCGAAAGGAAAATCTTCTTTATTCAAGCAGCAGGGTGAATATAGGGCAAGTGATAGAGAGGCACAACATAACTAAAGGCAAGAAAGAGTGGCTACAGTGTGTAATTCAGCAATATCACCACTAGAGGGCGATATATGACCATAACTTGAATCTTCAGTGCCATGGTTGAGGATTTATGTTGAAAAACTTCTAAGAACATTTGCCAAAATTATCTCTTAAATCCGCTGCACATATGTCCGATGCTGTGTCATGGTTTACATCCTGCGTTTAACTAAGCAAATGAATGGAAACTGAAACATTGCTTGCAATGGGATTGCTCCCACCTGTCCTGTGCAACAATTGTTGGGATAGACAAATGGGCATCAGTAACTTTTAATATAATGTTGAGCTCTAGCCCCAGACCTGCGCCTTGGAGTAAAATGAGGAAAAGACATTTCTTGTGAATTGCATCAGGCTAATAAAACTGAGCCAGATGCAATGTATATTGGGCGAGCCCAGCCTAAGAAGTAAGGGCCCCCTCCAGCCACACTGCACAGAAAACTGCATGCATTGTAACTACGCCACCAACTTCTCTGCTTATTTAGGACTTTGTTCCCTCTCAGCCACATGTCCCCTCCTGTCACCAGTACAGACTTGCTGAAATATTAACTTGTCTGCAAAAAATCAATGACCATATAGTCCCAGAGACCATAACTAACAAACAAAACAGGTACAATTAGTTAATACTCTCTCCGCAGTTTTTGGAATGGTAGTTTCACAAAATATAAATATAATGACCTGTGATTAAGGACTCATCCGCCATAGAGGTCCCTTCAATAACTTTCCCATCCACAGGAAATTTGCCCCCGGGAACAACCTTCACAATATCTCCCCTCTGAACAAGCTCCACGGCCACTTGTTCTTCCCTGTAACGAGCAGAAAATGTGTGAGCACAAAAGATCAGTGACATAACTAGTCTTCCACAACGCTGCACCCACATGTCATCGTTACTGCACCATATTGTGTCCCTATGACTGCTCTCCTTGTATATTAGCTGAAAATAGGAAAGGTTTACTCCTACCAGCTCCTACGCCTGACAGCGTTGTATAGGGGAAATAAATCAAATATATACACATACACAGAACATATAATATACTTCACATATGTAACAAATACAGAACACGTAAAACACCACTGTAAACAGTCTTGAAGTTTATCTTCACCTCTTGTCATCAATCCATTTTTACACCGAACACTCTGTGCTAATGAATCTCTCAATATCAATTTCGTCACCTGCATATTGTGCGATTATATATAATATTAATATATTAATATATTATGTATATAATATAATATATATATATATATATATATATATATATATATATATATATATATATATATATATATATATATATATATACATATATACATACACACACACACACTCCCACACCTACAGTATGACCATGTAACATTCTGCTGCCTGCAGCCACCACTAGAGGGAGTTTACTGCATACGGAGTTATTACAGTATTCAATGTATGAGTAGTATGCAGCGAGCTCCCTCTAGTGGTGGCGGAAAGTTATTTTTTAAATGTATGTTTATGGAGAGGATTTGGAGCTTTGTGTTAGAAACAGAGCTTTGACGTCTTCAAGACTAGATTAAAAAAGTAACTAGTGTAAAAATGTATCTTAGTAACTGTGCAGATTACTGCTCTGAGCTGGGTGTAAAAAGGAGACCTCCCAGAATGCAAAACACCTGGGTAAATTCAACACGGAGTGCTGCTGGGTGATTTCTGGTGTGAAGACTGCAAACATATGACTGCTGCTCTGGCCTATAATGCAGATTGTAATAGCAGAAACTACAAGTTATTCAACTTCTTATATAAAAGTCCAGAGTTTGGTAAAGGCTGAACTATGCTTTAAGTAATCTTCAAAAGCATGTGATGCATTACCTTAGTACTGAGTGATTAGGTCCTAGTGTCAGAACTGTCGCCTCTGTAGCTTGCAGGGATATTAGCTTGGCAAGAGCTTCTGAAGTTTTACTCTATGGTAGAGAGAGAGAATTATAATACTGCTTTACAATGCCTGGGTGTAATATTACCCCCTCCATCCTGGTTATGCTGGGGAGATTGCCCTTCATCCCTTTATTAATACTGCTCTGACTCCATATACTGCACAGAGATATCTATTGTATACTTTTATATACATCTAAGTAAATATTCAGTATACAGCCCTGTGCAGAGCATGGATCCATGTCACAAAGATGTTAGGTACTGTGCTAGTAGACGTCCATGTGCCTCTGATTTTAGAGATAGTATTCTCATCTAGTAGAATTGTTTCTAGGGATTATACATTTCCTAAAAGCGGGACCATATAGCAGAAAAGGGTGTCTGTATCAAAGGGGAGTGTTCCATCTTCAGGAGCACACTGCTCATGGCCCCCGACTTCCTGCTTTGACCAGAGTCGTTGTACTCCAGTTCAGACCAGTGGCATAGTCACTCCACTGGTACGAACTGTGTGCAGTGCATCATCGGAGGAGCGCTGTGGGTCTGAAGATGGACAGATCCAGCCATCTAGCCAGCTTCAGAGCACTACGAGCAGGCTCTAAAGCAGTGTTCCCCAACTCCAGTCCTCAAGGCCCATCAACAGATCATGTTTTCAGGTTTTCCTTAGCATTGCACAGGTGACGGAATTATTGTCTGTCCAGGTGATGTAATTATCACCTGTGTAATAGTAAGGAAATCCTGAAAACATGGCCTGTGGGTGGCTCTTGAGGACTGGAGTTGGGGGAACTCTGCTCTGAAGCATACCTTAGTAACCGGCCACTCTGAGACTGCAGGATTGAGGCCATACAATGTAACGTTAAAAATCCATCCACTCTTTAGTATGAAGAGCATTTATAACTGTTAAATTTGCTAGTTTTTACAAGCACTTTGTAATTTTACCTATTTAAGAACTTGAAACAACCCCTTTAAAAGGACGTATAATGCAGTCTGTGCATTTTTGTACATGTCAACAAGACCTCCATTCGCCGTCAGCACATTTGTAAATGAAGCTCTAATACAAAAAACTGCTAGCTGCACAAAGGCTTCAGCCTGGTATATAATTAAGAAACTTTAGTGTAAAATTGGAGGCAGATGGAGGTACGTAATGACCTCAGGCATTTTTAAGACAGCCTTATCATAACTCTGTGCAAAATAAATCCAAAATATGGCCAAGTCCATGAGACCTGGAGGAGATTCACTAAAGCATCACAATTCATCTTCAAGTGTCGAAAGAATCAGCTCAGCACCTAAATCAGTTGAGCCTTAGAAAGCGGTCATTGATGCACAGCAGTCGGATAGCAAGTTCACATGTCGGCCATTCACAGTCCAAGTATGGACTGCAATATCTGAACCGGCCATGGGTCTCCTGACCAGAACTCAACATCACTGATGCCCATGGGGTTGCTGAGCTTGAGTCAGGAGACTCAAGGCAGATTCAGACCATGAATGCTGGACATGTGAAGTGAAGCCTATGGCTGGTTGACCACAGCCACATACAAGTACTGTGCCATGCAGCAAACTTATACACGGTTTACCACAAATTGCCAGTGTTTTGCAGCAAGTCGAGATGAAGCATTAGCTCCACCTGCAATTGGCATGGTTCTGCGTTAAGAACTGCTTGGCACACTACCATCCGATGTGAAACTGCCCTAATCCTATCCAAGTATAATATCCTCAACATGTGATAATGGCAGTGATAACTGTTAAAAAGTCCTGTACAATAAGAAGTTAAATGACAAAATACAGTTATATGAAAAAGTTTGGGCACCCCTATTAATCTTAAGCTTAATGTTTTATAAAAATTGGTGTTTTTGCAACAGCTATTTCAGTTTGATATATGTAATAACTGTTGGACACATTAATGTTTCTGCCTTGAAATGAGGTTTATTGTACGAACAGAAAATGTGCATTCTGCATTCAAACAAAATTTGACAGGTGCATAAGTATGGGAACCTCACCAGAAAAGTGACATTAATATTTAGTAGATCCTCCTTTTGCAAAAATAACAGCCTCTAGTCGCTTCCTGTAGCTTTTAATGAGTTCCTGGATCCTGGATGAAGGTATTTTTGACCATTCCTCTTTACAAAACAATTCCAGTTCAGTTAAGTTTGATGGTCGCCGAGCATGGACAGCCCTCTTCAAATGATCCCACAGATGTTCAATGATATTCAGGTCTGGGGACTGGGATGGCCATTCCAGAACATTGTAATTGTTCCTCTGCATGAATGCCTGAGTAGATTTGGAGCGGTGTTTTGGATCATTGTCTTGCTGAAAGATCCATCCCCTGCGTAACTTCAACTTTATCACTGATTCTTGAACATTATTGTCAAGAATCTGCTGATACTGAGTGGAATCCATGCGTCCCTCAACTTTAACAAGATTCCCGGTGCCGGCATTGGCCACACAGCCCCAAAGCATGATGGAACCTCCACCAAATTTTACTGTGGGTAGCAAGTGTTTTTCTTGGAATGCTGTGTTTTTTTGCCGCCATGCATAACGCATTTTTGTATGACCAAACAACTCAATCTTGGTTTCATCAGTCCACAGGACCTTCTTCCAAAAAGAAATTGGCTTCTCCAAATGTGCTTTTGCATACCTCAGCCGACTGTGTTTGTGGCGTGCTTGCAGAAACGGCTTCTTTCGCATCACTCTCCCATACAGCTTCTCCTTGTGCAAAGTGCGTTGTATAGTTGACCGATGCACAGTGACACCATCTGCAGCAAGTTGATGCTGCAGCTCTCTGGAGGTGGTCTGAGGATTGTCCTTGACTGATCTCACCATTCTTCTTCTCTGCCTTTCTGATGTTTTTCTTGGCCTGCCACTTCTGGCCTTAACAAGAACTGTCCCTGTGTTCTTCCATTTCCTTACTAAGTTCCTCACAGTGGAAACTGACAGGTTAAATCTCTGAGACAGCTTTTTGTATCCTTCCCCTGAACAACTATGTTGAATAATGTTTGTTTTCAGATCATTTGACAGTTGTTTTGAGGAGCCCATGATGCCACTCTTCAGAGGAGATTCAAACAGAACAACTTGCAAGTGGCCACTTTAAGTAGCTTTTCTCATGATTGCATACACCTGGCTATGAAGTTCAAAGCTCAATGAGGTTACAAAACCAAAAAAAGTGCTTAGGTACGTCAGTAAAAAGTAGGTAGGAGTATTTAAAACAAGAAAATGATAAGGGTGCCCATACTTATGCACCTGTCAAATTTTGTTTGAATGCAGATTGCACATTTTCTGTTAGTACAATAAACCTCATTTCAAGGCAGAAACATTACTGTGTCCAACAGTTATTACATATATCAAACTGAAATAGCTGTTGCAAAAACACCAATTTTTATAAAACATTAAGCTTAAGATTAATAGGGGTGCCCAAACTTTTTCATATAACTGTAAAAGAAAAAAAAACAATACACACCATAAAACTTCAGTGCATAAATTGTCTTTGTATAAAACTTGCTAATCACATTTGTGACCTTGATCCAGCGATTGAAAGAGAGAATATAATGTGCATTTCAATTTTACACCCTTGTGGAGTAAAATACAGTATATTGGAGAACAGTGAAACAATCTGTGCTCTTATCCAAAGATAAAAACAGTTATATCACGTTACAGGTGAGGATTAATCTGCAAATAATGCATAAATCCATACTATAAGCTTATGGGATTCAATATAATGGGGACATCATTATCCTGCCAAGTAAACTATTTTCCAATACCAACGTGCACAGGTATAAAACGGTGATGACAACATAAGCAATAGCAGGGGTTAAACAATCTCCTGAGATAAGTCAGGATCTAAGAGATTTCCTTGAGATCCCCACAGGGACCAATCTAGTAAAATTACCTTTGCTATATGTTCAAGCCATCTCCCCAGAGCGATGAACATGAACAACATGGGGGGGGTATCGAAGAAGGTCTCTGGGCTCTGGGCTGACTTCTCCACAATGGCCACAATCAGGATAACTACAGAGTAAATATAGGCAATGGTGGTAGCCAGGACAATGAGTACATCCATATTGGTTGCCTTGTGTTTCAGAGACTTGTAAGCCTGGACATAGAAGTACCATCCACCAAAGGTCTGTGAATAAGAGATACAGTGCAAATGACTGCTGCAATAGAATATATGCTGTGAATTATATGAATGTTATCAATCATTAATACATTATAAAGCTCCAAATATTACCAGGCAGAGGCGGACGTAAAGAAACAGAGACCCTGTGAGGGTTTACAACAGCCAATGGTTAGAGTCCAATGACATAATACTAAAAAAGCATTATTATACCAATCTTTAGCCGAGAGTTTCCTATAGTCAATCAAGACTCAAAATAAACGTATCCATAATACGGATCAGAAACACAATATCTGTCTAATATTCTTATGAAACTTGTGCAGTATTCAGAGAGTTAGGACAATACAGGATTGTATTTTGATCACATCTAGGATTATTTGCGCAAATATAAAACTGATCCATGGTAATATGCACAAACTGATATAATACGAACATACTTATGGGATTCCATACAGTTGAAAATATGACAACTTTTTCTGGACCCAAAATGGCCACTCTTTCTTACAGTTGTGTGAACGGGCCCTAAGGTCTCATGCAAACAGGACCCATGTCCTAAAAGCCTACATATCGCTGCACATATTGCACATTTGGTGTCTCTGCCCCTTGGTCTTAGGTCCAGCAAAATCTGATGTAAAAATACCTTATGTGTAAATGATGTAAAAATAACTCAAGAAATCTAAAAGAACAATGGAGTAGGAAATCAGCAGACCAGACTATTTTCTTTGCATTATAATCCCCACCAAGAACTGTGAAGTTTCATATTTATAGAACGTACAGCTAGCTTGTATAAGTGTATCATAGTCATGAAATGTACTAAATCGTAAAGATCCTGTACTTAATGTATATGGACATGCATGTATTAATATTATTAGTATACAAATATGTACAGTACTGAGGCAGCTGTAGAAAAATGCTGCAAAGTAAGAATGCTTTAAAAAATATAAGTGTTATTAGTTTATTTTTATCAATGAACAAAATGCAAAGTGATTGAACAAAAGATAAATCTAAATCAGTATTTGTAGTGACCGCCTTTTGCCTTCAAAACGACATCAAGTCTTCTAGGTCCATTTGCACTCAGTTTTGAAGGAACACTGCTGGGAAGTTGTTCCAAACATCTTGAAGAACTAACCACAGATCTTTTGTAGATGTAGGCCATCACAAATCCTTCTGTCTCTTCATGTAATCCCACAAAGACTCGATGATGAAGAGATTAGGGCTCTGTGAGGCCAAATAATAACTTCCAAGTATCGTTGCTCTTTACACTGAAGGTAGTTCTTAATTACTTTAGCTGTATGTTTGGCTCCAAATTAACTTTTTAGCAGGACCAGACCAAAATCAGACACCTCCTGATGGATAAGTATCTGCCTCTATTTCTCAGCATTGAAATCCCGACTGAATCCCAAACGCCAATTGCTGAAATGCAGCCCCAAACTTGCACGGACCCTTCACCATGCTTCACTGTTGCCTGCAGGCACTCATTATTGTACCACTCTTCACCCCTGCTGTTACATCCAAATGTTTCATATTTTGACTAGTGTTGAGCATTCCGATACTGAAATATCGGGTATCGGCCGATATTCGCGGTATCGGAATTCCGATACTTAATTCCGATACTTTTACAATATCGAATACCGGAATCGGAAGTTCCCATAATGCCTGCGCTCTGCAGTGTCTCTGAAGGATGACAAGCTGGGTGGCAGCGCTCAGCTGAGATCCAGCCTGTCATCAGAATGCCATCCCAGCGTGGGAGAATTCTCCTGATCGTTTAAAAGCCGGCGGGCGGTAAAAATCCGCCGGCTTTTAAACAATCACACGGCCCCATACTGCTTCCCCGCAGCCTCCCACCCCGATCCTCCGCTCCTCTCGCCACCTCCAATCCCAATCGTAAGTTAGGACCGGGCGGGGAGCACAGCACCAAGGAGCGGGGAGCGAAGGACCCGGGCGGGGAAGCCGGCAGAGAAAAGACTTCACCGCCGGCTTTCCCGTTCTGTGCTGCGCTTTCCCGCCGGTTATTTCAAATGAACAGCTGAGGTATCAGGTGATGCCGATCAGCTGTTCATTTGAAGTCGCCGCGGTGCCCTAAGAGGGTTCACGTGAGTTCATGCTTGACTGCATTGCATGAACTCACATGAACTTTCCCACGGCCGCACAGGTCAGCCTCACCTCCCAGACAATCAGCCCGTCATGATTGGTGTGTGTGGGTGTCTGCGAGTGTGTGCGGGGTGTCTGTGCGATGTCTGCGGGTGTGTGTGGTGTCTGTGCGATGTCTGCGGGTGTGCGCGATGTCTGTGCGATGTGTGCGGGTGTGTGTGGTGTCTGTGCGATGTCTGCGGGTGTGCGCAATGTCTGTGCGATGTCTGCGGGTGTGTGCGGGTGTGCGCTGTGTCTGTGCGATGTCTGCGAGTGTGCGCTGTGTCTGTGCGATGTCTGCGGGTGTGTGCGATGTCTGCGAGTGTGTGCGGGTGTGTGCGATGTCTGCGCGGGTGTGCGCTGTGTCTGTGCGGGTGTGCGGGTGTGTGCGTGCAGGCAGACATAGGCCGATGTGACACTACTACTCCCATCGGCCTATGTCTGTCCCCCGTCCACTCCTGTCAGCAGGATCAGCTCGATGGGAGCAGTAGTTCCCATCAGCCTGATCCTGCTATTTAAATTGCCCTACTGTGTCCCCAATAAATTTTAAATACATGTCATTGGTGGCCAGTGGTTGCCTACAATAAATTAATTCATACATTACCTGTCCCCGCCGATCGCCACCTAAAATAAAGTAAAAAATAAAAAACTACACCTATACTCACCTAGACACCCAATTCCCCGAAGCCATCGATCTCCTGTAATAAAATATAAAATAATAAACCACAACCTTATCCTTACCCCTCCGTAGTAGTCCACGAGTGTCCCACGATGATCTCCAGTTTAGAGCAGCCACATAGAATGTGACCGCTCTGAACCACTGCCGCCGCTAGAATGATGGGGCCGTAAAGCAGCCCCGTCATTGCATAAGCGGGTTCGCCGGAGTTCAGGCAGCGCTGCTCCGGTTAGCTGCTTTACGGCCCCGCTGTACCGTGAGAAATTCCCACGGTATAGCAGTGCCGTAAAGGAGGTCTCCGGAGCTGCGCTGCCTGAATGCACTCCGGTGACCTCAGTCAGTGGCTCCCGCTGCTGGGAGCGGACGTGTTCCCGGCAGCGTGAGCTTACAGCAGCCATGCACAGCTGTCACCATCTCCAGATGTGACAGCTGTGCATGGGAGATCAGCGCAGGAACGTGGACAGGTAACTATTTTTTTTTTTTAGTAAACTAAGAATTAAATAAAATTGTGTGTTTTATTTCAAATACATTATTTTTTTCTGGGTGTAGTGTGTTTTTTCTTTTTAACACTTTGTAGGTTAGTAATGGGGGTGTCTTATAGACGCCCATCATTACTAACCTGGGCTTCATGGCAGCTGGCGCTGACATGAACCCCAGCCCTATTACCCCCTGCCACCGCACCAGGGCAGCGTGGAAGAGCGAGGCTAAGTGCCAGAGTTGGCGCATCCTATGGATGCGCCATTTCTGGGGCGGCTGACGGCTGGTGTTTCTAGCCTGGGAGGGGGCCAATATTCATGGCACCCTTCCTGGGCTATTAATATCAGCCCCCAGCTGTCTGCCTAGCCTTTGCTAGCTATTAAAATAGGGGGGACCCCACGTCATTTTTTGGGGGGGTCCCCCATTTTAATAGCTAGTAAAGGCTAGGTATTCTGCTGGGGGCTGATATTAGTAGCCTGGGAAGCTCCGTGGGTATTACCCCCTTCCCAGGCTTCAAACATCTGCCCCAGCCGTCTGCTTAACCTCCGCTAGAGACTAAAATTATGGGGGATCCCACGCCAATTTTTTTTTTAAATAAATCCTTTATTTTAACACTAAATGACATTTGAGGAGTTAATAAAGATGCAGTCCCTAAATTATAATTTATTTTTTAATTAATTTTTCCCAAAAATTTTGACGTGGGCTTTGCTATATTTTTGTATGCCAGCCAGGTACAGCATCCAGCTTCTATGAACGCGCCATTTTCCGGGGTGGCTGCGGACTGCAATTTGCAGCGGGGGGGGGGCCCAGAAAGCTTGGGCCTCCCTGCGCTGCAGATTCCATCCCCCAGCTGCCTAGTTGTACCTGGCTGGACACAAAAATAGGGAGAAGCCCCACGTATTTTTTTTTTTTTAATTATTTCATGAAATTCATGAAATAATAAAGAAAAAAAGGGCTTCCCTATAATGTTGTGTCCAACCAGGTACAAATAGGCAGCTGGTGGTTGGGGGCAGCCCGTTCCTGCCTGCTGTACCTGGCTGGACCCAAATATAGTGCGAAGCCCCACGTCAATTTTTTTTTAATTATTTCAGGAAATTCATGAAATAATTAAAAAAAAATTGATGTGGGGCTTCGCCCTATATTTGTGTCCAGCCAGGTACAGCAGGCAGGAACGGGCTGCCCCCAACCACCAGCTGCCTATTTGTACCTGGCCGGACACAACAATATAGGGAAGCCCTTTTTTTAAAAAATTATTTCATGAAATAATTAAAAAAAAATTGACGTGGAGCTTCGCACTATATTTGGGTCCAGCCAGGTACAGCAGGCAGGAACGGGCTGCCCCCAACCACCAGCTGCCTATTTGTACCTGGCCGGACACAACAATATAGGGAAGCCCTTTTTTTCTTAATTATTTCATGAATTTCATGAAATAATTTAAAAAAAATATACGTGGAGCTTCGCCCTATTTTTGTGTCCAGCCAGGTACAACTAGGCAGCTGGGGGCTGGAATCTGCAGCGCAGGGAGACCCAAGCTTTCTGGGCCCCACCCGCTGCAAATTGCAGTCCGCAGCCGCCCCGGAAAATGGCGCGTTCATAGAAGCGCCATCTTCTGGCGCTGTACCCAACTCATCCAGGGCCCTGGTGCGGTGGCTCACTGGGTAATAAAGGGGTTAAGGCCAGCTTGGCATTATCAGCTGGCCCTAAGCCCGAAATTCATGGGGTCACGCCAATATTAGACATGACCACCATGAATTTCTAGTAAAGTATTTAAAAAAAACACAACACCCAGAATAAAGTCCTTTAATTGAAATAAAGACACAATTCTTTATTGTTCTAAATTAAACTATACTCACCATCACGCCCATTCCAGCTGAAGCCAACGATCTCCTGCAATAAAAGAAAAATAATAAACCAACATCATCCTTACCTTTCCATGGTTCCCACGACAGCTTCAGCTCTGCTACATCGAGATGACAGGCTGGACCGCAGCAGAACGCTGCCATCCAGCCTGTCATCCCGCAGACACTGAGAAGCGCAGGCATGCTTGCGCTCCTCAGTGTCTCTCTGTGACGGCATCCAGATGAGCCGAGGTCATGTCCAATGAACTCGGCTCACCTCATGCACATCACTGACAGCGTGGGAAAATTCTCACGCTGAAGCGCTGAGTGCAGGAGAATTTTCCCACGCTGTCAGTGACGTGCATGAGGTGAGCCGAGTTCATTGTCGGCTCATCTGGATGCCGTCACAGAGAGACACTGAGGAGCGCAAGCATGCCTGCGCTTCTCAGTGTCTGCGGGATGACAGGCTGGATGGCAGCGTTCTGCTGCGGTCCAGCCTGTCATCTCGATGTAGCAGAGCTGGAGCCATCGTGGGAACCATGGAAAGGTAAGGATGAGGTTGCTTTATTATTTTTCTTTTATTGCAGGAGATCGTTGGCTTCAGCTGGAATGGGCGTGATGGTAAGTATGGTTTAATTTAGAACAATAAAGAATTGTGTGTTTATTTCAATTAAAGGACTTTATTCTGGGTGTTTGTGTTGTTTTTTTAACTTTGACTATGGGGTTAGTAATGGGGGTGTCTTATAGACGCCTCTCCATTACTAACCTGGGCTTGATGTCAGCTGGCATTATAAGCTGACATCAACCCCAGCCCTATTACCCCACTGCCACCGCTACAGGGCAGTGGGAAGAGCGAGGCTAAGTGCCAGAATTGGCGCATCCTATGGATGCGCCATTTCTGGGGCGGCTGACGGCTGGTGTTTCTAGCCTGGGAGGGGGCCAATATTCATGGCTCCCTTCCTGGGCTATTAATATCAGCCCCCAGCTGTCTGCCTAGCCTTTGCTAGCTATTAAATTAGGGGGGACCCCACGTCATTTTTTGGGGGGGGTCCCCCATTTTAATAGCTAGTAAAGGCTATGTATTCAGCTGGGGGCTGATATTAGTAGCCTGGGAAGCTCCGTGGGTATTACCCCCTTCCCAGGCTTCAAACATCTGCCCCAGCTGTCTGCTTAACCTCCGCTAGAGACTAAAATTAAGGGGAACCCCACGCCAATTTTTTTTTAAATAAATCCTTTATTTTAACATTAAATGACAAGTACAGTAATCAACACTGTCACTGTACTTCATATATATGTGACTGACATGTTTCTATCTATCTATCTAATCTATGTATGATTCTCTATTCCTTCTATTCTAAATTGTCGGGTACCGCTGCTGAATTGCCGGCCGGCTTTTTTAAAGAGACGGTGCATGAAAACACTATTATTTTTTTTAATAAATCCTTTACACTAAATGACAAGTACAGTAAGCAACACTATCACTGTACTTCATATATATGTGACTGACATGTTTCTATCTATCTAATCTATGTGTGAAGCTCTATTCTTTCTGTTGTAAATTGTCGGGTACCGGTGTATGCGCTGATGAATTGCCGGCTTTTCGCATAATACATTCTACATTATTCTTAGTTGTTTTACTTCATGTAGAATTAACCTACAAGGAAAGAAAGGGTTTATTTTCATTCCGATATTAGTGTCCCATTGACTTGCATTGGTTTCCGGTATCGGAATCGGCGATATCCGATACTTTTTGGGTATCTGTCCGATCCAATCCGATACGATATTTCCTGATATCGGAAGGTATCGCTCAACACTAATTTTGACACATCAGTGTAAAGCCCCTATTGACATTTTTCTGGACAACAAGTTCTATGTTTTCATGCATAGTTGACTTGCCATTGATTTCATTTCCAGTAGCGTTTTTTGCTGCATTTCTTTCATGAAGACCACTTTTCGCCAGACTTCTCCGAACAGTAGATGGGTTGATGAGCTGATCACTGCTGGACGTTGTCTGATTTTGAAGGGAAGTAGGCATGATGTGTCTTTCATTTGTTGAACTAAGTTTCCTTGACTGACTACTGTATCTACAGTACTCATCTTTGCCCATTTCTTGGTGCTTCTTCAAAAGAGCTTGAGCAGCACATATTGAAATCCCAGTCTGCTTTGAAAATCTTTGCCTGGGAGAGATCTTGCTGATGCAGCATAACTACCTGAATCTTGATGCTGTGCTCAGTCTTACTATGGTTAATGACCTGTGACATGAAACCAAGTGCTGCCATTCTTAATTGTCTGTATTTCCTAGTTCAGTATTCCAAATTTTGTGCACCCGTACTTTTTGATTGGTGCTGCTTTACCCCCCTTTTTTGAATTTTTTTTTTAATCTACAGATAACTAAAAGACCTGCTCCTGTGAGAGGCCAGAGTTAATCAGAGGAACCATCTGTGGGTTAGAAGCTGTATGATGTTACAGCGTGCTTGAGTAGTAAGCTGTGCACCAGCCCGCTGAAAATCTGACAGAAATCTAGAGAAATGCCATTATCACATTGGGGAACATGGTGAGCTGGGAGGAAAGTATCCAGTGTAATGACGGGCTGTGTGAAAGGTTTAGTCTAGTGAGACACCAGCCCTGGGATACTATCTGAACACTGTAATACCTCAAGTTCTTAGAAGAATTGGGTAAGTTAAACTCTGTGGGACCATCAGCCCGGCAGGAAGCCTTATTAGGGACTATTAGAGGCCCTCGGTCCTTGACATGGGCAGAGAAGAAGTTCTCCTCCTACTTGGGGTGAAGATGCAACTGATAAGTTGCACTTTACAAGATGAAGATAACCTGCGACAAACTGAGAGTCGTCTGGTAACATTGACCCGAGAGAAGTTGTAATTGCTCATTGTATTGTAAGTTAGGTCTCATTCAGACATCCATTTTTCACAGATATGTCTGTGAAAATCATTTACAGCACACAGGCGGAATCACCGTGCAATCCATTTTTAACAATGTAATGGGTATGAGAAGCTTTTCTAAAAAATAAACTAATTCTAGCATATGAAAGAATCGCTGATTAAGCTCGGATAGAAAATTGTAACACACTGACCAAAGACTGCTGAAAAATCGGTTTGTTTTTCGCAAATGAGAAAAATCAGTGATGTCTTACGGAGACCTTAAAATGAAGATTCCTTGATGAGACGTGTCCTTTAACAGTGGGAGTGGACTGTAGCTGTGTGTCCACATGGTTGTATGAGATTCTGCGTAGTGCATGTTCACACACCCGCTGCTGAGTGTGGTTGGGATTAATTCCATGACAAGTGATGACATTGTGGTCCGGAGGACAGATGGAAGTGCTGGGCCTAATCATATCTGGTGGCTGGTGCATTGGAAAGACTAAATAACTTTGTAATACATCCTGCAAAAAAAGTATTCTGGCATAATAATAACAGGTTATATGTCTTGCAAATATGTTGTGAGATTTTCCCACCTGCCGATGCATACACACCGAATGCAGCGTGAACCGAACCAAAGAAAATCTATTTTTTATGCCAAAACTAACAGAGAAGTAAGAGCAACCGGTAACCAGTCTCCTAAATTATTGCTATAAAGTGATTTTTTTCCAAATTCATGTTGTGCATTTTTTTTGTATTCGAGACACAAAGTAATGTTAGATTTTATGTTTATATAAACATTTAGTGTTAGGAAATCCTCTTTTCATTGTTGCATAAAATGGACAATCAGCATTCAGTGTGCAGCCAGATTAGAGGAGAAATGTCTTCAAACACCCCAGAAACAAACGCTGTGCATACCTGGACTAATGTGCAAAGTATAAAGAAAATGAGGTTCATTATGGATAAACCAGGGAGGATGTTGTTGTCCAGCACAGACTGTCCGTGGTGATTATTGTTGGCGATTAACATGTACACCATGATGCAGATGACGGGGATGCCAAATATGAGGCTGAACAAGAAGGACTTTCTCCACCTGTGATTCAAAATACATGACTAAATAATGCTGAAGAAGTATGAAGTAAGCCTTATTCAGTGATTCCTTCATCAAAGGGCTTGTCCGGTCTTATGATATTGATGGCCTATCAATATCAGATCGTGGAGGTCCTACGTATCCCTACCGATCAGCTGCTATCAGCACCAAGAGGCCAGATATAAACAGTGTAAAGAGATGAACAGCATTGCTCCCGTCATCACATAGTGGCCATTGCCGAAAAATGCTGCTCACCTCCTATTAAACTGAATAGGATCTGAGCTGCAATACCTTGCGGTGGCCACTGCACAATGTAGGGAGCTGTGTTGTTCAGCTCAAATACACTGTTTACATCCCGCCATCATCGGTGGGGGCATCTGATATTGATGATGTATTCTATAGATAAGTGATCAATAGCACAAGGCCAAACAATCCCTTTAACCATTTTAAAGAACCAGCTCTAGGTCATCGCTCATTTGGAAAATGAAAGCAGATCCACACAGATTACAGTAACAGGAAAATGTATGAGATTTTGTCAATTTATGCAATGAAATCCACAGCGGCTTTTATAGCTGGTGCAGATTTCACTGGGAATCAGTCTCATGTGAACGTACTCCTAGTTTTTCATTGCAGACCTTCAAAGACCAGTCCAAACCGAAAAGTGTGCAGTCACTGTGTGTGACTGCAGGCCTATGAATCCACCTCAGTGCAAGCACTGTGTGCTGCGGGAATTCGCCGGTTACTGAGCCGGGACCGGAGGGGGTATGTAGGAGTTATACATACTCCCGACCGGTGGGCGCGGCCTAGCTCCATACACTTGTGTATGTAAGCGAGGCTTCGCCCACTAAACGGGCTCTAGCCAGAAATATGTATAGCTCATACATACCCTCTGGTCCCAACTTAGAAACCAGCGAATCCCTGCAGTGCACAGTGCATTTGCTGGGGGGATTTATAAGTCTGCAGTCACACAGAGTGACTGCAGACTTATCAATTTGCACCGGACAACCCCTTTTAAAAAAAAAAAAAATCACCTACAGGATATTAGTACCAAAGTACTAAAACTGTAATATTGATTATACTGAAAATAATGATATATTATTTAAGAGATGTCTAGATTTTTTACTCCATAAAGCCAAATAATACCAATGATTGTATAAAATGATAAATAGGAAGTTGTTGAACAATGCCTTTGTATTTTTACCATATAGATGTATTACAACCCCTGGCAAAAATTATGGAATCACCGGGCTCGGAGGATGTTCATTCAGTTGTTCATCTTTTGCAACATTGAGTGATGATTTACCTTCTTTTAAGAGTTTGATAATCCTGTCCTTTGTTTCAATTGACATCTCTCGGGTTGGAGCCATGATTCATGTCACTCCCCTTGTTGCAACAGCTCTCCAAGGTGTGATCACTCCTTTTTAGATGCAGATCTAATTTGATGCAGGTGTTAGTTTTGGAAATGAAAATTTACAGGGTGATTCCATATTTTTTTCCTCAGAATTGAGTGATTCCATAACTTTTTCCCTCTGCTTGGTCTGAAAAAAATTACCCTTACTGAGTACCACATTTTTAATCTTGATTTCTTTTAGTGTTTCTTAAAGCCCTAAAGTTGCCATTTGAAATGACTTTAGTTTTGTGCCATGCCTGTGATCTGCTTTTTTTCAACAACATTAAACAACTGAATGAACATCCTCCGAGCCTGGTGATGCCATAATTTTTGCCAGGGGTTGTATATTTTGGAACATGTAGTAGTTGAATTGGTCAGTACTCTTTGCCTATCTTACAATATGGGGTCATTGCATAGATACAGTATTTCCATACATACTGTCTTATTTCTTCTTTATGGTCCAGGTTGTGAACTGATGGCTCTCTTCTAGATAAAGAGGCTTGAAATCCAATCCCCTATGAATAAAATAAAAGGTGTTATTAACTAACAAGTCAAGTGGCCAACATTTTCTCCCCCATTAGTCTTTCCGGTCATATTAGCCATTTCAAAACAATATACCAAGTAAAGGTCATAGACTCCCAGTTCAGGGGTTAAATATATGGAAATCATACAGAGAAAAAACAATATTCTTGGGTGGACAGAAGATACAGCAGCACCGCCACCTGTGGGATAGCAGCCCACTTTTCAATTACCAATGAAATGGGCTCTAAATTACTATTACTGGTAGACATTTTTTATACTTTTAGAGGCAGAGTAATGCTTTATTAAATGAGATTCTAGTATTATGTTTCTGCAATTAATTCCATGAGCTTCACCTCAATGATTTGTATGATGTCTCGGGGACCAACAATTTCAGGATCAAACTTGACTTGAGCTTTGCAGGTGGCAAGAGCCACAGAGGCTTGCAGAATACCTGGCGTTCTCATCAGTCGTGATTCAATATTGTGGACACATGAGGCACATGTCATACCTGTAATCTGTAGATCACAACAACATAAAAGGTATAAAAGTGGAGAAAAGTAACGAATCTAGGAAATAAATTTAATGGAAAAGCCCTTAGGCTTCTTCAAGCTACAAATGAATTGTGATGCCTACATCTGGGTGCATCCAGAGATGCCCTGGTCCACTAGTTTGAGTCTTCCATGTCTATACCAACCCAGCCATAGCACGTTTAGCAGAATAGGTGGCCAGATTAAACTTTAATAATATACTCACCACCAGTTCGATACTGCCATGGGATGCAGTGCAATCTTCCAAAACAACAGCTCCAAAGCCCAGATTTTCAATAAGTTGTGCAATTTCAGATGGTTCAATCTGGTTTGCAATGTATTTGACCTCAGCTTTACCAGCCATCAATGCAACCAGCACGGAAATAATACCTGTAGAGGGACGCCTAATGAATTAATGCTATGATTCACATACGTAGATGCAAAATATTCAAATCTAGATTCTCTCTCACTTTTGTGTGAAGATATTTTCTGATGAAATAAGCTATGAAGTAAGAGGTTTATCCAGGGATAAGCAAGTAAGAGATAAAAACTGTGAAATGAATGAAAGGTTACAGGCAAAGACCCTATAAGACAATGGTCTCCAAAATGTGGCTTTCCAGCTGTTGGGAAACTACAATCCTATTCCTGGCCTATAGACCACCCATAAAATAAAGAAAGTTCTTAAACATAATTCATTTTCAAAATTTAATGCAGCTTGAGATTTAAAAAAAAATGTATGGATTTGTCCTTCTGTAGGTCAATTAGTCTAGGTCAACAATGCACGGGTAATACCCGCTAGTGTTCTGTAGCATGTATACTCTTCATTCTATGCAGTGAGCTGGCGCATGCTCGATTGTTCTGTTCTCGCTGCACAAGCTGGGCATGCTTTCAATAAAGAAGCAGTTTCTTGACTCTCAGTCCGCACAATATGGACAAGCAGAATCATCACCCGACCGCTCACACATAAATAGGAGAAGCAAGGTGCTTGTGGGAAATGTAGGTTCCCAAAAGCAATTAGCAGTCACCTACTTCACATTGAGGAGAGACTCTGGATCACATGTGACCAGGAGCCAGAAGGAGCAGGAATGTAGCTGCTAAATATCTGAAGATAAGTTTGGGTTACTTTAGATACTGTATGCTTTTAGGCTATAGTACTTTTGGAAACATTTAGAGCTTAGATTTTGGGTTAACCCTAGGGAATCTATCAGCATAATTTCATTGCGAAGAATAGAGCTGGAGTGACAGAGG
This sequence comes from Phyllobates terribilis, assembly GCF_046119375.1. NCBI lineage: Eukaryota > Metazoa > Chordata > Amphibia > Anura > Dendrobatidae > Phyllobates > Phyllobates terribilis. The sequence goes on along the minus strand of NW_027362762.1, from coordinate 130,616,081 downwards.
CTTCAGATCTAGAATAGTTCTTCATCCTCATTTGCATATTAATTCAAATGCTGATTTCTCAGTAGCAGAAAACTGACTGGCGATATAAAGGTATTACTAGACTTGTCTTTGAAAGAGCTACATGTCCATAGAAATAGATTTGGCGGTGAAATATTCCCGACAGATTCCCTTTAAGAGCAGTTTAGGAGCTTATAGTGGTAAGAGAAATACCTATAACATCATGCTTGAAACAGAGAGAAAACTGGAAAGCAAAGAAAGCACAATAGGGCCTTATCTGGTGGTGAGCAATGGTAAATGTGACAAAAAACTTGCTTGCCTGGTACAGTGGTGTATTACATAACAAAATTAGTGCTTGGAAGTAATCAGCTGTTGCACATCCACTGGTAAAACCAGAAGTGCCAAAGGGAAAGATGATATTTCATCATGATAGCCAAAACATTTTTAACCCAAAAACTGTTCGTCTTTGAGTTTGCTATCCAGCAGTTTGTGGACAACCAACTTTCCAGTGACCCTGACCATACTTTGAGCACCGTGTGATGAGATAAGTTTGACACTGTCACCTACAATCATTGACTAACTTACGTATTTCGCGGATTAAACTAAATTTCTGCCTAGCAGATTTCTTTATCAATCAATATTGTTGGTAGGGATTTTAGGATAGGGCGCTTTAGAATGAGCTTGCTATAAATTTGAGCTAATTCTCCAAATGGTAAAAAATGTAAAATGTATTTCACTTCAAGCCAGTGTAACATGTTAAATGTTCACATGTTATATATGTACATGGTTCTCTCATCCTATAGTTTATTCACTGTCATTGTGTGATCGTAAAACAATGAATTCAGAAGAAATGTTGGAGGCCCTGATGAGCAAGCTAAAATATGAAATTGTAAAACACGTAGATACCATCTTTCTTCTTCAGGTTCCTCTCGATGGTGGAGACACATGAGGCACATGTCATCCCTGTGACTTGTAAGACACATTTCTGCGGTGAACTATTTTCCATCAGAGGGATATCTGGGTGAGGCTTTTTAGGGGGAACATCCACAATGTAATCTTGATGGAGATTTGCATTCTTGGTTGTCTCTAGTAACTTTGGCTTCAATGTAGAGCTTAACTGGTCACTGCTAGTAGCCAATAGTGAATCTACAGAAACATAAATTTATCATTTATCTTTGCCCCAAAAATGAATATTAAATACCATTGATTTATCTAAAATATTTTAATGCTAGACTCAGAAATACAGCATAATAGTATTAAAACCACACAATAAATGGATAACATTAGTTTACTGCCGGTCTATCCGACCAGTCTTAGAACGGGATGCACTGGAAAAAATAGATTTTTGGGTATGCACTGTAAAATCTGTTTATTGTAGTGTTCATTGGGGGAACCAGAATTAAGGAATAGTCTGCTGCCACCTGGAGGCTGACACTATTATTGCAATTTAAATAAAATTGACTCCTCCTCCTCCCCAGCAGACTATACCTTGCCTGCTGGAGTCAGGCTTCCTCAGTTTTTTTCTAGTGTCAGGTGAAGGAGAGTTCAGTCTCAGACCAGTCTTAGGTTAGGTGTTAACTGTTTTTTAGATAAATGATAGAGTGTAATTGTGCACTCTGTAATAAGATAATAGTGTGTAATTGTGCACTCTGTAATAAGATAATAGTGCGTAATTGTGCACTCTGTAATAAGATAATAGTGTGTAATTGTGCACTCTGTAATAGGTTAATAGTGTGTAATTGTGCACTCTGTAATAGGCTAATAGTGTGTAATTGTGCACTCTGTAATAGGCTAATTGAGTGTAATTGTGCGCTCTGTTTCACCTACATAGTGACAGAGAGTACAGGCTGTCATTGTTCAGTCCGTATCCTCTTGCGTCAGTGTGGCCTGACCAATTTACCTTAACACAGTCGTTAGCCAGGCACTCGGGCGGAGGTCCGTAAGCCAGCTAACTCTTGCCCGCTGCCCACATAGCAACATGTGCATAGAGCAGAAGACAGGGGGAGTCTGGTCTTCAGGACAGGCGAGTATTACCCTGTCATTGGCTTGTGATTTAGCTCAGTCTGTAGCCGAAGTAACTAGAGTGTCTAAGACACTGGCTACAGTTGTGGAGCAATTGCTGGTGACTACTACTGCCGCAGAAGTTCCAACCGCCTTGGTGAGTGAGTCTGACCCTAAATTGTATTTGAAAACATACTGATAGGAAATTTAGATTGTGAGCCCCAAAAGGGACAGCGATGATAATGTATGTAAAGCGCTGCGGAATATGATGGAGCTATATAAAAATAAAGATTATTAATATTATTACTATTATTATATGCTGACACACTACCGATGTCTGAAGGATCATAGAGAATCTCTTTGTAGGTCATCGATAAGTCAACAAGTATGAAAATTGTGGAAACCAACTGCAACTCTGAATAACTGGTGTATCTAAAAAGTGCTGCATTTTTCAGACTATAACAATGGAAACTGCCATCAAGGAATCTGGCAAAGTCACAGTTCGGTGCAAGTATGAAAAATATGTCAACTCCTAATTTTGACAAAGCCATTATGAAATATCTGGAATTACGTGTTGGAAAACTGTGGGATACATGCCCTCCAGTTATCCAGTCTGCCAGAAGTATGCATTTATCAAGCATTTCCTTAAAGGAGCTGTCTCATTACAAGAAACCTTCATCTCTGGACGCAGTTTGCTATTAAAAAACAAACACACTGTACTTGCCATCCCTAGGTATACTCGTAAGTCTCTGTCACTGCTGCCGGTGTCTGGCAAGGTTGGTGGCACTCACGTTTGGCTTTCACACTGTCGACCTATCAGTGAACTCAGCAGCTCTGCCAGTGTGGACTCAATGATGGACAGCGAGTACAGAGCTATTTTATTTTATACCAAACTGCACCCAAGCGTGAAGATTTACCGAAAAAGAACAACCCCCTTATCTTTTCACAGATTTTTTGTTAACTTTTTTATGTTTGTTTTTAAATTTTTATAGATTATCTATTTGGATTAAAGGAGTTATTGCTGTTTATTCCAAGTTTATGCTGTGCACATATGATGGCATATGAGATGTTATAACACAGGTTGCATCACAATTATACAATTTTAATCTGCAGAATTTCTCCTACACTATTTTGTAATACGTATATATGAATAGTATATTAGTACCACTATTAGCGGATAACCTCTCAATGTAAGTATGGCACAAAGGAATATAAAAGCGCACCTTTAATACAAAAAAAAGTGAAAATACAACACATTTTAATGTAAATTATATTTTAGCTCTAGTAAAAAGCAAAAAAATATATAACACTTTATTTATAAAACCTCTAATGTGTGTGGGACATTAATAGACAAAATTTCTGGGCACTTAAGTGCTAAAAAAAAAACTCTCTCATTTACAAATAACTGAACATAGAATACTCCTAGTTTAGCATGGTTTTAGCATAGTTTAGTATGATGATGTTAAAAAAAGGCACATACCAGAAATAAGAGTAGCGTCAAAGCCCATGTCTTCTATAGCCGCTCTTAATTCCTCAGAGGTAGTTTCCGTATGAATATAGAGAATTGTTCCCATCCCCTCAGGTAATGACACTGATATGGATTGGACTCCCTTTCTTTGAGAGATCATATTTTCAATCGTTGACACACAAGACCCACAAGTCATTCCTCCGATCCTGATTGACGCCGTCCTTGTGGAGGTTCTTTGGCTTTGATTAGGAGATGAACAAAGGTTTGATTTTGATTGTAATGCAGGACTGCGTTCATTATCTTCTGGAAGGGTAACCTTAAAATGTCCTGGTGGAAGAGCTTCAATTGCTTTTTTTAACATCAGTAGGCTAGTAACATCCTCAGCAAGAGATATTACAGCATTTTTGTTCTCCAGAGAGACTTTAATGTTCTGAACACCAGGTATACCAGAGATGGAGCCCTCTATGTTGTGTACACATGATTTACAATGCATCCCTTCTATATGAATAGTTCTTGCTATTATATTGTCTATAGGTCTGCCAGTATTCTTAAGCTTGGGGTCTGTAGAGATACTTTGTAGATGTTCAATATTAATTGGTCCGAGTTTTGTTGGATCTGGTTTGCTTTTGACAGAAGCCATAAACCCCATAAAATCAATCTGCTTTCGTAAGTCTTCTGGCTGGATATACTGAGGACAATAAACAATCATTGCTTCTTGGTTTGCAAGAGAAACCTTTATTTTTTCTACTCCTTGAATTTTTCCAATTTTCCCTTCAATGGTATTGACACATGACTGGCACGTCATACCCTCTACCCTCATTTTTACTACTTCCTCTTTATAAAGACCACCTTTCAGTTCTTTGCATTTATCTAGGTTGGTATCAAAACCCATATCTTCAATTTCCTCACAAATCTTCTGTGGTGTTATTTCGGAAGGTATGTAACATACTTCTGCATTGGCTTTATCAAGGTAAACCTTTATGTTAACCACACTTGGTATCTTTGAGATTCTTCCTTCAATGGACTGGGCGCATGACTGGCAGGTCATACCTATAATTCCTACCACAACCGAACTAACTTCAAGGCATGGGTCGGTGAGGTCATTGTGGCTACCATCATAGCCTCTGTTGTCGAAAGCAAATCTTGGTTTTCTTGGTGGTGGTGTATGGTTTGTCTTGAGTATGCCATAGTTCTGGGAAAGAAAATGGCAATAGATATTAATATTACAGACCTGTAACGATGGCTGTGGTATATCTGCAGCTATAAAAATCATCTACGGTGTCCATACGTCAGAAAATAATAAGGTAATTCACCTATCTGATACCATATAGTAATTAAAGGAGCCACTTTTAAAAAGTTCATAATGTAAATAGTTTTTGGCTACTTGCATAAAAAGTTGACAAACTTTCCAAATACATTGAATTTACTGATTCCGATTTATACAGTTGCACTTACAGACTGAATAACGTAGAAATGTCGTTTTTGGCTACGTTCTCTATTGCATTGTGGCTTCGAATAAACAGAAAGCGTGATACCTTGTGGGATCTGTCATCATACAACAGATGTAAACAAAGCCTTTTAAAAGTGTGTCTGAAAGAAAGCAGTCAACTGCTTCTGGTAAAAACCAACAGAGTGTGAATACGACTGTAGATGAAGAATGGGCTATAGGGCAAGATGCAGCTCAGGACTGGGACAAGATAATAGAGCAAAAAAGCTAAAAAAAAAAAAAAAAAAAAAAAAAAAAAGTTATTAGCCAATTGACTTTCAGAACTATAAAAATGTCTCTGTAAAGAGGACCCGTCACCAGGTTAAAAGTGGCCACTTTTTGCTGTTATTGAGGGCAATTGGGCATTTTGTTTTAACAAGCCAAACAGTTAAAGAGATATGGGCCTTTTTATTTAGTGCTAATTTTTATGGTCTTTACCAAGGGGTCGTGGCTCACAGATTCTCTGGAGGTGTGTCTTTAATAATACAGAGCAACCCAAGCTATGAGCCCTTGGTATAGCCCATAAAATTAGCAATTAATAAAGGCCCAGATATCAAGAACCGTATGGTAATTTATAAAATAAAAAAAATGAATAATCTAGGGAGCAGCAGGAATACTTGCAAACCAGCTATTAAACGACCGCCGATTGGTAAAGGTTTACCAATTTGTGGTTGTATTGTGCCGCCGGTAAGTCCGTGTTAAACGCACCCTTAGCTACTGCCAGAAAACCCAAGCAGCAACTTATCTCCTGTAATAACAAAATGATCAGTCATGTTGAAATCAAACAGCCCAATCCCTACTTCCCATGACATCTGCCATAATGGAAGCACAGGACACCCCTGTACACATTAAATGGTTAAGTGGTTCGTTTCACTAAACAGCAGATTCAACAACCATGTTGTCACGGGTGTGTCAGATGTGATAGACACTCGCCCTGCAGTTGGTTGCAGAAGGTCTCTTCATTTGGCATTACAGTCACCTTCTTGGCTGTTTCACTCTAGGACCCAGCGGCTACCTCCCTCCTGCTCTAATTGACACCCTTTCCTGGGTGTTTAAATAGTCTCACTTTACTGCAGGCCGGTGCCGGTGATATTCACATGTTTCCTTATGAAAGCTTGGAGCGAGTGCAGTCTGTTTACTTCCTCTCTGGTGCTAAGAGGACGTGTGTGTTCTCTCTCTGAAGTCGGCTCAAGCTAAGTTATCTTTCCCCCGTGTCGGTCTACCTTGTTGTCTTTAGTTGTCAGTGGGGATCGACTAGTGCTCTTCCCCCCATTCCCTATCCAGGGTCTAGCACTAGGGAAATATAGGGGTAGGTTCCTGTGTGGCGATTGGTGGAGAACCAATATAGGGACGGTAGGGGAGACCGGGTAATATCAGATCAGCCTAGGAGGTCTCCACTCCCCCTTTCCCAAGAGACTGGGCTCCCTTCCCCTCTTCCCTTTGTGTTGTACTTAGTCTTTCCCACACCTTGCGTGACATTATTACCGGCCTTGCACATTCAGTGGAAAAAAAAATAAAACTGACACTTGGGTTTAATTGTGTGTTGTTTTTTTTTGGGGGGGGGGGGGGGTGTTTTTTTTTTTCCTTTCTCTCTTGGTATGGGTTTAGTTGCAGAGCTCACAGAGCGGCTGTGTTGTTTGTCTCTGGAGGTGAATGACCTCCGCAGTGAGGGCCAGCAACAGCATCAGCGGCTACAGGTCGCGAATGTGGGGGTCTCTGCAGGTAGGCCTGTTCGGGTTGCCCTCCCGGACAGATTTTACAAAGGTAGGGACAAGTTTTTTGTATTCAAGGAGGCCTACAAACTGTATTTTAAACTTCATCCTTCCTCCTCCGGAAGTGAGGAGCAACGAGTAGGAATTGTGATCTTGCTCTTGTAGGGAGATCCACAATCTTGGGCTTTTTCTTTACCGCAGGATTCAGTTTGTCTCCAGTTTGTAGAGGGGTTTTTCGGGCTCTGGCCCTCATCTATGATGACCCTGACTGAGTCACCTTGGCTGAGTCTAGGCTACGTCGCCTTCAGCAGGGGAATCGGTAAGTATAGACGAACAGTTCTGAATTCCGTAGATGGGCAGCGGATTCTAAATGGAATGACTCAGCCCTTAGAAGCCAATTTTGTGAGGGTCTTACTGAAAGGTTGAAAGATGCTTTGGCAGTATATGAAACCCCTCAGTCCTTGGAGGCTGCCATGTCGTTGGCTATACGTCTTGATAGATGCTTTCGGAATAGATGGGTGAGATCACCTTCTCCGGGGCCTTCTTATTGGGGTTATGTTTCATTGCGGAAAGTCTAGAGAAGGGACACATTAGGTCCACATCTTCACCTCTGGTGGCAGGGTTCTTCTTCATGAAGAAAAACGATGGCAGTCTACATCCCTGTTTAGATTTCCATGAATTAAATCAAATTACCATCCGAGATCCATACCCTCGTCCTCTGATTACAGATTTATTCAGCCAGGTTGTGGGAGCTAAGGTATTCTCCAAGTTGGATTTAAGGGGAGCCTACAATCTGGTTAAAATCAGAGAAGGAGACGAATGGAAAACAGCGTTCAATACCCCTGAAGGCCATTTCGAGAATCTGGTTATGCCTTTCGGTTTGACCAATGCACCTGCGGTGTTTCAGCATTTCATAATTTATATTTTCCATCATTTGGTGGCGAGGTTTGTGGTGGTCTATCTGGACAATATTTTGGTTTACTCATCTGATTTTGAGACACATCGGGGGCATGTTAAACAGGTGCTCCAGATATTAAGGGATAACAAATAGTGATAAGCGAGCATGTTCGCTACTGCTCGGTGCTCGCCCGAGCATCTCACTGCTCGACATACTCAGCACTCGCCGAGTATTTCCGGGGTTGCTCGGCGGGAGCTCTGGTCCCCTCCCTGCATGTTTGGCGCTCTTTACAGAGCCAATGAACATGCAGGGATTGCCTGCCACTCACTGTAATGCCGTAGCCATGTTGGTTGTGGCATTACAGTGAATGGCTGGCCGGACAGCGTCATCAGGTCTATATCAGACCTGGCGCCGCCGTGCTCGTCACAGTCACTCCGGAATCAGACAGTGTAGGGAGAGGTACTGCTGAGCTAGGGAGAGATTTGTTTGTTTCTAGTTAGTGTAGGTATACCAAACTATATTAGAGACACATATCCATCTCAACAAACAGTGCTTCTGAGGACTAATCCATCCGCAGAGATATCAGGCAGGCAGTGTATATAGGCAGGCAGGCAGGGTATATAGCAGACTGCAGTGCATATAGCACAAGAGGCTCCATTCCAGTTTTGTCTGCTGCGGCTGTTAGATATTTCTAGAAATAGTCCCAGGTCTCAGGTTCCAGGAATAATTTTTTTTTGGATCTTAATCCTCATTATTTGCTTAAAAAGCAATCCAGAGAACACAGTTTTTCTGCGCCATTTGCTTGTTGGCACTGCAAAATACAGCCAGGTCCTTTGCATATTACAGCGCTAAAAATTCAGCTATTTAAAACTGTGTTTTTTCCGTCACACGGATCACATATACAGTACAGACCAAAAGTTTGGACACACCTTCTCATTTAAAGATTTTTCTGTATTTTCATGACTATGAAAATTGTACATTCACACTGAAGGCATCAAAACTATGTATTAACACATGTGGAATTATATGCTTAACAAAAAAGTGTGAAACAACTGAAAATATGTCTTATATTCTAGGTTCTTCAAAGTAGCCACCTTTTGCTTTGATGACTGCTTTGCACACTCTTGGCATTCTCTTGCTGAGCTTCAAGAGGTAGTCACCAGAAATGGTCTTCCAACAATCTTGAAGGAGTTCCCAGAGATGCTTAGCACTTGTTGGCACTTTTGCCTTCACTCTGCGGTCCAGCTCACCCCAAACCATCTCGATTGGGTTCAGGTCTGGTGACTGTGGAGGCCAGGTCATCTGGCGTAGCACCCCATCACTCTCGTTCTTGGTCAAATAGCCCTTACACAGCCTGGAGGTGTGTTTGGGGTCATTGTCCTGTTGAAAAATAAATGATGGTCCAACTAAACCAAACCGGATGGAATAGCATGCCGCTGCAAGATGCTGTGGTAGCCATGCTGGTTCAGTATGCCTTCAATTTTGAATAAATCCCCAACAGTGTCACCAGCAAAGCCAACCACACCATCACACCTCCTCCTCCTCCATGCTTCACAGTGGGAACCAGGCATGTAGAGTCCGTCCGTTCACCTTTTCTGCGTCGCACAAAGATCTCAAATTTGGACTCATCAGACCAAAGCACAGATTTCCACTCGTCTAATGTCCATTCCTTGTGTTCTTTAGCCCAAACAAGTCTCTTCTGCATGTTGCCTGTCCTTAGCAGTGGTTTCCTAGCAGCTATTTTACCATGAAGGCCCGCTGCACAAAGTTTCCTATTAACAGTTGTTGTAGAGATGTGACTGCTGCTAGAACTCTGTGTGGCATTGACCTGGTCTCTAATCTGAGCTGCTGTTAACCTGCGATTTCTGAGGCTGGTGACTCGGATAAACTTATCCTCATAAGCAGAAGTGACTCTTGGTCTTCCTTTCCTGGGGCATTCCTCATGTGAGCCAATTTCTTTGTAGCGCTTGATGGTTTTTGCAACTGCACTTGGGGACACATTCAAAGTTTGCCCAATTTTTCAAACTGACTGACCTTCATTTCTTAAAGTAATCATGGCCATTCGTTTTTCTTTACTTAGAATTTGTATTATGGGAAGAAAAAAAGCAGCTAACAGTCTATTCAGTAGGACTATCAGCTGTGTATCCACCAGACTTCTGCACAACACAACTGATGGTCCCAACCCCATTTATAAGGCAAGAAATCCCACTTATTAAACCTGACAGGGCACACCTGTGAAGTGAAAACCATTTCCGGTGACTACCTCTTGAAGCTCATCAAGAGAATGCCAAGAGTGTGGAAAGCAGTCATCAAAGCAAAAGGTGGCTACTTTGAAGAACCTAGAATATAAGACATATTTTCAGTTGTTTCACACTTTTTTGTTAAGTATATAATTCCACATGTGTTAATTCATAGTTTTGATGCCTTCAGTGTGAATGTACAATTTTCATAGTCATGAAAATACAGAAAAATCTTTAAATGAGAAGGTGTGTCCAAACTTTTGGTCTGTACTGTACATTTTCAGAAAATACTGCCATTTCTGACCTCCATTAAAAATTTGTTTCAGTGTGCCAGTGAAGCAATTTACACCAGATTGCTGTTCAAAATAGTTACCTACAGGCCAGGTATTTAAAACTGTGGTTTGTCCATCACACGGATCACATATAAGTTCCCTCCAAATTCAGTCATTTGTTGTGAGCGTGGAAGATATTGTCCTCCATTTAAAATGGGCAAGGCACGTGGCAAGGGACGGGGAACTGGACGTGATGGTGATGGTGCATTCAGAGGCCGAGGCCGTGGGCAAGCTGAAATTGTGCCATAACAAACACCCACATTTTCTCACTCGACCTTCCTGCCAAAATTAATAGGAGACCGCAGAACACCACTATTGAACACAGAGCAGTGTGAAAAGGTTATTGGTTGGATAGCGGATAATGCTTCCAGTCACTTAGCCACCACCACCTTGTCTTCCACACGGTCAAGTCTCAGTAGCTGTGAGTCTGGACCGCATATTCCTCACCCTGAACCTCCTTCCTCCCACCATGCCAAGTGCCCAGAGACAACTGATCCCACACTTGGACACTCCGAAGAGCTATTCACTTTCCCATTTATAGATTCTGGCCTCTCACCCGGTCCACTTGAAGCGGGGCAAGAGGAGATCGCATGTAGCAATACCCAAATATTTGAGCAGCCACGGTCACACGAAGGCGACGGTGGGAAAGTGTCAGAAGAGGTGGACGATGATGAGACACAATTGCCAGAAAGTCAGGAGGAGGACCAGAGTGCGGAAGTGGAAGATCAGATGGTGGATGATATTGTAACTGACCCAACCTGGCAGGAGGACTTGCAGAGCGAGGAGAGCAGCACACAGGGGGAAGGAGGCAGAGCACCCCAACAGGCAGGAAGAAGCAGTGTGGTAGCTGCAGAAAGAAGGCAGGCAACCGTTCCCCGTAACACCAACACAAAGGAAGTTGCCAGTACAACTGTTAGGTCTTCCCGAGTCTGGTTGTTTTTTAAAATCAATAAATAACCTGGCACTCAATTGACTCGTAAATTCTTTTTGGATTTTTAATAATAAAAGTAGTACAAAAAGCAGACGTTTCGGTCACATAAGACCTTCATCGGTGTACAACAAAGATGAAAAAAATAACTAAGTATCACATGAATCGTTGCATACTGTATATGAGATACAATATTTATAAGACGACATCAAAATAAACCAAGTAGTCATGTACAATAAACATATGAAAATTCAACATGGGACATGGATGGGAAGGAGGACAAGGTAGTAGAAGTGTAAAAGTATAAAAGATGCATCTCGATTCTTACTACAGCGCTCCCAGCACTCGGTGGAACGCACAGATCCTATGGTGGAACGCAATACACGCGTTACTTCCGGTCACATGACCGGCAATCTCCTTTCAGGACCTGGTGAGCGTCATACAATGCTACTTCCGGTGCGCAGGTACTACTCCTTGTAGATTACCGCACTCATTCACTCCACTGCCACCAATGATTGGCCTGAGGCTAACCCTGCACCCTCCCACTCAATATTTAAGACCACTATGGTCCTTTACATTCCAGAATACCCTGGACAAACGGTGGATACAGTGTTCTATCTTCTCTCATGACTGGGCTTCATCTATATACCCAAAAGGTAACATCTCCCATACTCTACTCTCCACCCTGTGCCTCTGGCAACTCCTATGGAGCTCACACCTCCACCTTTTTTTCCCCACAGCTGACAGCACCTACCGGGCTTCTGCCTTATACATATCAATATCTATATACTGGTAGGTCCCATCTTTTATACTTTTACACTTCTACTACCTTGTCCTCCTTCCCATCCATGTTGAATTTTCATATGTTTATTGTCCATGACTACTTGGTTTATTTTGATGTTGTCTTATAAATATTGTATCGCATATATGCAACGATTCATGTGATACTTATTGTTGTTATTTTTTTTCATCATTGTAGTACACCGATGAAGGTCTTATGTGACCGAAACGTCTGCTTTTTGTACTACCTTTTTATTAAAAATCCAAAAAGAATTTACGAGCCAATTGAGTGCCAGGTTATTTATTGATATTACTACGGGCTGGCAACCCTTCCTGGGCACAGTTATCACTCCAGGAGTGCGGTAGTTTCTATTCTCTATATCTGGTTGTTTTTAAAGACTCTGCCGATAGCCCCAAAAAGGCCATTTGCACCACCTGCCAGGCCAGCATCAGCAGGGGTGGCAAAACGACCAGCCTGACTACCACCACCATGATCAGGCACATGGCAGCAAAGCACCCGACTTTGTGGGCCGAACCCCAGGGTCCAGGAACAGTGTCTGCGGGTGGCACCATTGCTTCTTCCGCTGTTGTGCATGCCAGCCAATCCCCTGTCCATGGTGCATGCGAAGATGCCTCCTGCCCTGCACCTATCATTGCACACTCTCAAGTAGCAGCATCAGGAAGCACGTCCACGTCCTTGTCCCAGCGCAGCGTTTAGTTGTCCATACCCCAGTCCATGGAACGCAAGCGCAAATACGCAGCCAATGCCCCACAGGCCACAGTACTAAATTCACACATTTCATGACTGCTTGCGCTTGAAATGTTGCCTTTTAGGCTCGTGGAGACTGAAGCATTCCACAACCTGATAGCGGCGGCCGTCCCTCGGTACTCGGTCCCCAGCCGCCACTATTTCTCCCGGTGTGCCATCCCCGCATTACACAAGCACATGTCCCAAAACATTAGCCATGCCCTCAACAACGCAGTTACCGGGAAAGTCCAGCTAACCACTGGACACGTGGAGAAGTGCTTGTGGGCAGGGACGGTACATCTCGCTGACGGCACACTGGGTTAACATAGTGGAAGCCAGGACCCAGTCGGACCTTGGAACACGTCCTCCCGACACCAAGGATTGCGGGCCCTAGGTCAATCAGGGTTGCCCCCACAGTCTACAGCTCCTGCACCTCATCCTCCTCAGCCTCCTCCTCCTCTTCAGCCTCCATCTCCGAAATGACCACATCAGTCACAAGCTGGAAGCACTGCCTCGGCCAAGCGGCAACAGGCTGTGCTGAAGCTAATATGCTTAGGTGACAAACCGCACAATCCTGAAGAGTTGTGGACTGCTCTGAAAGAGCAGGCAGAACTGTGGCTCACACCGCTGAACCTACAGCCAGGCATGGTCGTGTGTGACAATGGCCGGAACCTGGTGGCGGCTCTGAGGCGAGGCATGCTCACGCACGTACCATGCCTGGCCCATGTGCTTAACCTCGTGGTTCAGCGGTTTCTCAAATCCTACCCGGAGCTGCCGGATCTGCTTGTTAAAGTACACCGCCTGTGTGCCCATTTTAGAAAGTCACCTACAGTTTCCGCCGCCCTTGCCGTGTTTCAGCAGCGTTTGCAGCTTCCGGCTCACAGACTGGTATGTCAAGTCCCCACGCATTGGAACTCTACACTGCAGATGTTGGGAAGGATTTGTGAGCAGAAGAGGGCAGTTGTTGAGTACCAGCATCAACAAGGCCATCGGTATTCAGTTCAGACTCCACACATAAGACCTCAGGAGTGGACATGGATGTCAGACATATGTACCATCCTCCAAAACTTTGAGGACTCCACCAAGATGGTGAGCGGCGATGACGCCATAATTAGCATCACCATCCCGCTTCTCTGTCTTCTGAAACGCTCTCTGCTCACAATCAAAGAGGATGCATTGCAGGCGGAGCACGATGAGATGGAGCAAGGAACCATACAGGGTGATTACACACAGCCCAGCCTCATCTCATCCCAATGTGGATTGGATGACAATGAGGAAGAGGAGGAGGAGGAGGAGGAAGAACAGGAGCTAGTTTCATGCCCTATAGACGGTACTACCTGCACAACTGTCATACAGTCTGTTCAGTGTAGATGGCCAGAGGACAGAGAGGAGGAGGAGGAGGATGAGGAGTTGAGCATGGTTAGTCATCCTCTTGGTGAGGACACGGAAGTCTTACCTGTTAGTAGTCTGGCACGCATGGCTGAGTTTATGTTACGCTGCCTTTCCCATGACCCTCGCGTTCTCAAAATTTTGGGTGATAGTCATTACTGGTTGGTGACACTTCTAGACCCACACTACAAGGAGAACTTTATATCTCTTATTCCTGAGGCGGACAGGTCTACAAAAATGGGGCAGTACCAGAAGGCCCTTGTTGCGGAACTATTAAAAAAATTCCCATCTGAAAACGCTGGCGGTAGAGGGCACAGTTCGTTGGACAACCAAGGAGTACAGGCGAGAGAGACACAAATGCAATCCAGCAGAGGCAGGGGAACACTGTCAAAGTTCTGGGACAGTTTTCTCAGACCCTCCCATCGCACAGGCCCTGAGGTGCGGGGTACTCTCACAAGGAGTGCAAAGTTTGGGAAGATGCTGAGAGAGTACCTTGCCGACCGTACCAACGTCCTCCGTGATTCCTCTGTGCCTTATAATTATTGGGTATCCAAGCTGGATACGTGGAATGAACTGGCTCTCTACGCCTTGGAGGTCCTGGGCTGCCCTGCCGCTAGCATTTTATCAGAGCGGGTTTTTAGTGCCGCTGATGGAATTATAACTGATAAGCGCATCCGCCTGTCAACTGAAAATGCTGACAGGCTGACTTTTATAAAAATGAACGAGGGCTGGATTGGGCCAGACTTCTCAACACCACCGAATGATAGCAGCGTAACAAACTCAAATCCAGTGTCTTTTTTTGGGAGGTGTATTCCCATGCACCTCTTCACACCCACACATGGGTATACGCTTCCTGATTTTGGCCATTTGCTCTTGTCCTCCTCCTTCTCCTCATCCTCATCCACCATATCACCAGGGTGACCGTGGTCCGTGATGCAACACCCACATAATTTTTTTAAAGGGTGTTTATGATGCCCGTAAAAAAATTTTTTTATACAGTATGTTCATGTATACCCCCCAGGGGTAAATGTTTGTCAGCCCATACACTTAGTGCATGGGCATTACAAGTATAGGAGTCCCGCTCCTTTCTAATGGGAACATTTTTTTATGAGGCCCTCTAAGTTTCTTCCAAGGGGCATTGGAGAGCCTCCCAATTTTTGGCAGCCCTTGCATTCACTGCATAGGCCAACACTATGGGAGACCCTCTGCTTTCTAATGGGAATTTGTCATTAATGTGGCCCTACTCTATGTGTCCTTAAATTCTTAATGTTTTTTTTCTAAATTTTGGCAGCCGTTGGACTCACTGCATACCCTATAACTGTATAGCAGACCCTCTCCTTTCTAATGGGAACATGTTGTACTTGTTACTTTGGCCCTGCTCTATGTGTCTTTGAATTGTTAGTAGGGTTTTTCTTAAATTTTGACAGCTGTTGGACTCACTGCATACCCTATTACTGTATAATAGACCATCTCCTTTCTAGTGGGAACATGTCATTACTGTGGCCCAGTTCTATGTGTCTTTAAATACTTAGTGGGGTTTTTCCTAAAATTGGTCAGCCGTTGGACTCACTGCATACCCTATAACTGTATAGCAGAAGCTCTCCTTTCTAATGGGAATTTGTCATTACTGTGGCCCTGCTCTATGTAGCTTTAAATTCTTAGTGGTGTTTTTCCCAAATTTTGGCAGCCCTTGCAGTCACAGCATGGGCATTACCACTATAGGAGACCCGCTCCTTTATAATGGGAACATTTTTTTTTACTGAGACCCTCCTCTATGTCTGTTCAAAGGGGTATTGGGTTGCTTCCAAATTTTTGGCAGCCCTTGCAGTCACTGCATACGCAATAACAGTATAGGAGACCCACTTGTTAATAATGGGAACAATAAAGCATAGCCAGCTGATGGCTCTCTAACAATAGCGAGGGCCGACTGCTGGCCTTTTAAGAATAGTAAGGGCCGTCTGATGGCCCTATAAAAATAGGCTTTATGACTTTCAGAGTCCTTCCATCATAAATGAAACAGGATGTGTCTGATGATGTGTCACACACCACATTGCCAGATAAGGTTGTAAAATGATAAAATGACATTTCCCGTTGAATGCATTTGTCTTAAAAAATAACAAAAAAAACCCCAAAACATTAGGATCTTTCTTTAGTATAAAAAACAGCGTCGCCAATTTAACCTCAATGTAAATCAAATTGTTCAGCTCCTGCACCTCCTCTTCCATCTCCGAAATGACCACATCAGTCACAAGCTGACAGCACTGCAGCACTGCCTTGGCCAAGCGGCAACAGGCTATGCTGAAGATAACATGCTTAATGCTTAGGTGACAAACCGTCCAGCGCTGCAGAGTTGTTGAAAGCTGTAACACAGCAGCCTGATCTGTGGCTCTCACCGCTGAAAATACAGCCAGGCATGGTCGTGTGTGACAATGGGCGGAACCTGGTGACAGAGAAATGACAGCCGGAGTAGACACGGTATCCCTCTATGCCAGTCCTTTCACCGAGCTAAAGAATATGGCTGTGGTGAAATACAACTCCCACTGAGGAGCAGTTTCAGATTGAAAAACATTGGGCCCACCAGAGGATTTGATTCTGAGGGCTCACCTTTCTTCCCCACTCAAGAGCCCCATAGCAGCTGCAAAGTTAGCGCTATCATGAACTTTCCTGAGATAGAAGCCAGGGCACACCAGAGGATTCTCTGGTGGGACCATCCAACCCTGCCGAGAAGCAGTCCTGGCTAAGAAAAGTGTGTGGGAAGGTTCCCAGACACTCTATGGCTGCTTTTTTACTGAGGAGTAAACACCCAAGCACAGGGAGAACATACAAAGTCCTTGCAGATGTTCTCCTTGCTGGGATTTGAACCCAGGATCCCAGTGCTGCAAGGCTTCAGTGCTAACCACTGATCCAATGTGCCGCTGTTCACCCTCTAATATCTAACATGCTGGAGAAACTTGCACCTACTGCCAACTCTATCTTCAGCTCCCTTGTGAGAAACTAATGTATTTGGGCAGCCACAGTATCAAATAAAATTCCTGAGCAGGAAATTGGGGATGGCTTTGCTACTGGTACTGAGGGCAGTGCTAATATCATGGCGTCGTGCCATAGTTTACTGGAAATATTCCAGGCTGGTAGGAGGCAAGCAAATTCCCACAGAAAAGTACCAGCAGTAATGTTCAGGGACCCGCGCTTGTAGAAGGCGGAGACAACACCGGGAGAAATAGTGACGGCTGGGGACCGAGCATGGACACGAGGAATGAGGCATGAGGTTGTGAAAAGCTTCCGCCTCCACAAGCCTAAAAGGTCACATTTCAAGTGCAAGCAGCTGCCCAGAAATCTGGCAGTTTGGTATTGAGGCCTGTGGGTGGGTGGCTGGCTGCATACTTGCGCTTGCATTCCAAGTAACAGAAAACTAAGCAGATGGTGGCCTCTATCATCATCATGGCCTCACCTTGGCACTATGAATTCTCCTGAAGGAGAAGCCAAGGCCCAACGGAGGAGTCTCCGGTTCTCTGGTGGGCCCGTCCAACCGTGCCGAAAAGCAGCCCTTGCTAAGATAAGTGTGGGGGAAGGTTCCCAGACACTCTATGGCTGCTTTTTTTAATGTGGATTGGACGTGCTTATGCATGTTATTTCTCAAGCCACATTGCAGATCAGGCCATTGCCCAACTCTGTAGTCATGAAATTAAATGCGCAAAGAACGATGTTTGTGTGTCAAAGCACCACTGACAAGTGCGAGTTGATGTTGGACGGGCTGCCATTGCTTCTGCAACAAGCTGCATTAGAGGACTTCCTGGGAGAAATGACACCCAGAGTAGATACGGTTTCCCTCTATGCCAGTCCTTTCACCGAGTTAAATACAACTGTCAGCAAAAAAAGCTGTGGACTGGCTCCGTACCATCCCTGGCCACATTCACCTGTCCACGTGTATATGGTTAGGCGGTCCTTCCCAGTAAGTGCACTGGGGAGGGCACGGGTAATGTTGTGGGACCCGTGCTTGTGGAAGGCGGAAAAGATACCAGGAGAAATAGTGGCGGCTGGGGAATGAGTATGGACACCCGGCCGCCGCCGGCATGACGTTATGAAAAGCTTCCGCCTCCATGAGCCTAAAAGGCCACATTTCAAGTGAAAGCAGCTTTAGAGGACTTGCTGGGAGAAATGACACCCAGAGTAGATACGGTTTCCCTCTATGCCAGTCCTTTCACCGAGCTAAATACAACTCAGCAAAAAAAAACTGTGGACTAGCTCCGTACCGTCCCTGGCCACATTCACCTGTCCACATGTTTGTGGTTAGGCGGTCCTTCCCAGTAAGTGCACTGGGGAGGGCAAGGGTAATGTTGTGGGACCCGTGCTTGTGGAAGGCGGAGAAGATACCGGGAAAAATAGTGGCGGCTGGGGACCGAGTATGGATACCCGGTCGCCGCCATAAGATTGTGGACAGCTTCTGCCTCCACGAGCCTAAAAGGCCACAGTTCAAGTGCAAGCAGCTGTCAAAAATTTGGCAGTATAGTATTGCAGCCTTTGGGTGGGTGGGTGGCTGGCTGCATACTTGCGCTTGCATTCCAATGAATGGGGTTGGGACAACTGAACGCTGCACTGGGACAAGGACGTGGACGGTGATTGTTGCAAGTCTGCAACGACAGGTGCATGGCAGGAGGCATCTTCGCATGCACCAAGGATCACTTATGATGGGCACGCTTTTAGGCAGTGACCTGGGAGTCAGAAATGCTTCCAGAGGTCTTCCCCATGCTGTTCCCGTGTCTTTTCAGCACATTATGCATGTGTCTGATGATATCTCACACAAGACATGGCCAGATAAGGTTGTAAAATGTTAAAATGACATTTGCCAGTGAATGCATTTGTCTTGGTTGAAAGCAATGCAAAAATGCATCAAAAACGCTACGTGTAAACATAGCCCAAGGTGTGGAGGAGTATTTTTGGTTTTGGTTATTTATTTTGCCTTATACACAAGTCATTACCCTGGAAAGGATGTTCCTTAACATATTTCCCAGGAAAATCCATTTTGGTTTAGTTTTTGTATGTTTTATTGTGAGTCCAGAAAAGTGGCATAATACTCTGACAACGTTGTTGACAGCAGTGACCTGGGAGTCAGAAATGCTTTGAGGGGTCTTCCCCACACTGTTTCCATGTCATTTGAGCACGGTTCCTGTCGATTTGGGAAATTTTTAGGCACTCTGCAGACCGCCGGGGGGAGCCGTCTGAAAAATATTTGAGTTTCCCATAGACTTACATTGGGCTCGTTGCTCGGGTCGAGCACCTGAGTATTCCAATTTGCTCGACCCGAGCAATGAGTACCCGAGCATTTTAGTGCTCGCTTATCACTAATAACAAACTATATGTCAAACTAGAAAAATGTGTTTTCGCCGTTCAGGAGGTTCAGTTTTTGGGGTTCTTGTTGTCATCTTTGGGTTTTCGGATGGATCAAGAGAAGAGCCGTGCAGTCCTTGATTGGGACCATCCCGAGAACCTGAAGGCTCTACAACATTTTCTGGGCTTTAGTAATTTTTACTGGACATTCATCCAAAATTACTGAGTAATTGTGAAACCCCGCACTGACATAACTACAGGTGCATCTCACTAAATTAGAATATCATTAAAAAGTTAATTTCAGTTCTTCAATACAAAAAGTGAAACACATATTATATAGAGTCATTACAAACAGAGTGATCTATTTCAAGTGTTTATTTCTGTTAAAGTTGATGATTATGGCTTACAGCCAATGAAAACACAAAAGTCATTATCTCAGTAAATTAAAATTATTAATAAAAACACCTGCAAAGGCTTCCTAAACGTTTACAAAGGTCCCTTAGTCTGTTTCAGTAGGCTCCACAATCATGGGGAAGAGTGCTGACTTGACAGATGTCCAGAAGGCAGTCATTGACACACTCCACAAGGTCCCAGAGTTCCAATTTTCATTTGGAAATCAAGGTCCCAGAGTCTGGAGGAAGAGGGGAGAGGCACACAATCCAAGCTGCTTGAGGTCTAGTGTGAAGTTTCCACAATCAGTGATGGTTTGGGGAGCCATGTCATCTGCTGGTGTAGGTCCACTGTGTTTTATCAAGACCAAAGTCAGAGCAGCAGTCTACCAGGAAATTTTAGACCACTTCATGTTTCCCTCTGCCGACAAGCTTTGTGGAGATGGAAATGTCATTCTCCAGCAAGACTTGGCACCTGACCACACTGCCAAAAGTACCAATACCTGGTTTAAAAACAACAGTATCACTGTGCTTGATTGGCCAGCAAACTCGCCTGACCTTAACGCCATAGAAAATCTATGGGGCATTGTCAAGAGGAAGATGAGAGACACCAGACCCAACAATGCAGACGAGCTGAAGGCTGGTATCAAAGCAACCTGGGCTTCCATAACACCTCAGCAGTGCCACAGGCTGATCGCCTCCATGCCACGCCACATTGGTGCTGTAATTGATGCAAAAGGAGCCCCGACCAAGAACTGAGTGCATTTACTGAACATACATTTCAGCAGGCCATCATTTTGGATTTTAAAAACATTTTTCAAGCTGTTGTTATAAAGTATTCTAATTTACTGAGATAATGACTTTTGTGTTTTCATTGGCTGTAAGCCATAATCATCAACATTAACAGAAATAAACACTTGAAATAGATCACTCTGTTTGTAATGACTATGTAGCATATGAGTTTTACTTTTTGTGTTGAAGAACTGAGATAAATTAACTTTTTTATGATATTCTAATTTAGTGAGATGCACCTGTAAAAAGGGGTCTTATTTTTCCAAATGGTCGGATGCCTCCCTCCAGGCTTTTCCTTCCTTAAAGCATTGTTTTGCCACTTCTCCTTTACTCAGTCAATCCGATGTTTCCCAACCCTTTATTGTGGAAGTTGATGTGTCGGATGTGGGGTTTGGAGCTGTGTTGTTTCAGGGTTCATCCCCTGGTAAATGGCGTCCATTCGCCCTCTTTTCTAAAAAATTGTCTTCGGATGAGAGAGATACTAACATGGGTAATAGGGAACTTTTGGCGATCAAATTGGCATTCGAAGAATGGCGACATTGGTTGGAGATTGCTGTTCATCCTATTACTGTTATTACTGACCATAAGAACCTGTCATATCTCCAGTCAGCTAAACGTCTCAACCCTAGGCATGCCAGATGGTCCCTGTTTTTTACTAGGTTCAATTTTGTTGTCACTTTCGCCCAGGGGTCAAAAATGTCAAGGCTGATGCTTTATCCCGGAGCTACCCTGGTGGCGGTGACCATGAGAACCCGGCCCCGATATTACAGAAGGGGGTAGTCATTTCAGCATTATATCCTGAACTGGAGGGTGAGATGTTAGAGGCACAGGGGGATGCTCCTGCCCCCTCCCCTCCAGGAAGGTTATTTGTATCATCTAATCTGCGCCACAAAGTAATTAAGGAACATCATAACTCTATGCTTGCTGGTCATCCAGGTGGTAAACCGCGGACCTCCTCTCTCATCCTTTTTGGTGGCCAGGGTTGCATCGGGATGTGATTGAACACGTATCTGCTTGTAGTATTTGCGCGCGTCCTAAGGTTTTGCATACCCATCCGTCTGGTACTCTTTTTCCTCTACCTATCCCTAGTAAGCCATGGACATACTTGTCCATGGATTTTATTACTGAACTACTGGTTTCTACAGGCAAATTGATGGTTTTGGTGGTTGTAGATAGGTTCAGTAAAATGGTTCACTTCGTCGCATTACCTGCACTTCCAAATGCCAAGACACTTGCTCAGTTGTTTATAAATGAGATCGTGAAGCTTCATGGGGTTCCCTCCGATGTGGTGTCAGATCGGGGGACCCAGTTTGTTTCCAAGTTCTGGAAAGCATTCTCTTCTCGACTGGGGATGCAGCTGTCCTTTTCCTCTGCCTTCCACCCTCAGTAGAATGGACAGACCGAGCATGTCAATCAGAATTTGGAGACGTTTTGCTTCATCGCTCTCCTCGGTGTGGAGGGGGTGTGTGGAGTAATTTAAAGATCATGGGAGACAGGTATAAGCGCATGGCGGACAGAAAACGTTTGCCAGGTCTGGATCTGAATGTGAATGACTTTGTGTGGTTGTCTACCAGGAATTTTAAGTTGAAAGTCCCTTTCTGGAAGCTGGGACCTAGGTTTATTGGTCCCTATAAAATAACCGCCGTCATTAACCCAGCAGCATTTTGTCTTAAGCTTCTTCGGACCCTTAAGGTCAACAATGTTTTCCACAGGTCCTTACTCAAGAAATATGTGGAACCTCTTGAACCCTCACCTCTATCGCCGCCCCCAATAATGGTTGATGGTAATCTGGAGTTTAAGGTTTCGAGAATTGTAGATTCTCATCTCCAACGTCATTCTCTAGAATAGTTGCACTGTAAGGGTTATGGTCCAGAGGAGAGGATGTGGCTTTCAGCACCAGAGGTGAATGCTCCCAGGTTGGTTCATTCATTCCACACCTCTTATCCTGAGAAACCTGGTCCTGAGGCCACTCATAGGGGGGGGGGTACAGTCACGGGTGTGTCAGATGTGACAGACAGTCACCCTGCAGTTGGTTGCAGAAGGTCTCTTCATTTGGCATTACAGACACCTTCATAGCTGTTTCACTCTAGGACCCAGCGGCTACCCGACTCCTGCTCTAATTGACACCCTTGCCTGGGTGTTTAAATAGTCTCACTTTACTGCAGGGCGGTGCTGGTGATATTCACATGTTTCCTTGTGAAAGCTTGGAGCGAGTGCAGTCTGTTTACTTCCTCTCTGGTGCCAAGAGGACGTGTGTGTTCTCTCTCTGAAGTCGGCTCAAGCTAAGTTATCTTTCCCCCGTGTCGGTCTACCTTGTTGTCTTTAATTGTCAGTGGGGATCGACTAGTGCTCTTCCCCCCCCTTCCCTATCCAGGGCCTAGCGCTAGGGAAATATAGGGGTAGGTTCCTGTGTGGTGATTTGTGGAGAACCAATATAGGGACGGTAGAGGAGACCGGGTGATATCAGATCTGCCTAGGAGGTCTCCACTCCCCCTTTCCCTAGAGACTGGGCTCCCTTCCCCTCTTCCCTTTGTGTTGCACTTAGTCTCTCACACCTTTCATGACACATGTATAGTCAGCTCAACTCCAGTGTGAGACATGTAATGACTGACAGTCTGCTCTCCTGTGCTACATGTCTCACACTAGTAATGGTCCCTTACATGTAAAATAATCTATGGAGGCAGATTCTCAGGGAGATCAGTGTCCAGCCCATAGATCTTAACAGCTCATTTACATATTGGAAAAATGTGAATTTCTTTGGAATAAGACATCGACATCGGGTCGCAGGTTTCAAGGTATTATTTTATTCAACTTTCTATGAACTGCATGCTCATATAGACTGCTTGCGAGGGTTGATCCTACCAACAGGTGCCCTTTAAGTCAATTTCGCTTACAAAATACATATGAAGAGTTAAAAATAATACACTAATCTCCATTTGGAATTTGTCTATTGTTTCATTGGAGAAACCTAAGTAATGCAATGGGGAAATAACAGCTGTATAATAGAGGATTAAAATTCAGATGTTATTTACACATACACGGTATCTAGGTGCAACCCTGCCTCCCAATTTCTGCATATCCACAGGATCCAGGTGCCACACAACTTCTGTACATATACACTAGGATGCAATTAACTGTGGGTGTAGATTTTCCGATAGTGGATGCAAGAATCCTCAGTCCAACACCATGGTTTTTCAGATAAGTTTAAGCAGTTGTGGTTTTTCTTTTCCTGTTCTTGTCATTATTGAGATCAATCAATTTAGATCAGTGCGAAGCAAAAAATTCTATTGCTTCACAGTAAAAAACTGATAAAAATTGATAGTCATTAAAAAGGTATCAACCACTGGGGACGAAGTGAAAAGGTGATAACAAAATGTCAAGCTTTCTAGACCATTACGGTCCTTTCAGTCTCAAAACCTTGCTATTTGTCATCACTTTATCCCTTAGCCATTAAAAGTTATCAACTACCCGAGACTCCCAACTTGTATCATTTTTTTTTTACAGAAAAGCAACAGACTTTAAATTGGAAATTATGTTGAAATATAATCTTCCAAATGTTTTTTGCACTGACCTAAACTGACCCGAACTCAGTGATGACCAGAATAGAAAACAAAAGCACAACTGCTTAGTCTTATTGGAATAACTGCATTGTTGAACTGACTGTATTTTGGTAACACGAGAGAAAATGACGGTGACCATCTATGGAGAACATGTACACATCCAAAAATAATTGAATCATAATCTTTGCGGTTATTAAATCGCACAATGGACATCTTATCATTAAGGTTTATTAGGTAATTAGACCACTATGTTATTTATCTCTCAGGTATCAGTGCAAAAATATAATTTTCCTATAGAAAACTAAACAGTTCAATGGGAAGAACTATAAATATCTGGGGGTAATAATATATGTGCAGGATCCCACACAATTTAA
Source organism: Phyllobates terribilis (assembly GCF_046119375.1). Taxonomy (NCBI): domain Eukaryota; kingdom Metazoa; phylum Chordata; class Amphibia; order Anura; family Dendrobatidae; genus Phyllobates; species Phyllobates terribilis. The sequence continues at coordinate 130,591,662 of NW_027362762.1, read as the reverse complement.
ATACCCACAGATTCCTGATTTGTTCTATTGTGTAAAATCTGTATTTTACACAATCTGTATTTTATCTGTAAAATCTTAATGTCTGTAAAATCTGGTGGGAGCTACTGATTACAACTGGTGGGTCATGTATAAATGGTCAGACTGACTCTCCAGTGGATAATCTGTTGCTCCCACCAGATTTTACAGACATTAAGATTTTACAGATAAAATACAGATTGTGTAAAAGCAATAAGACTATTACATTTGGGCTGAACGCACAAGGATCCACTCTCTGCTAATGTGGTTCGTATTACAGCTTCATCCGGGGGGCAAGATGAAGATCTGGGACACCTCCAGATGAATCGTTAATGCCAAACACAAGTCAGGTAATCTGCATATCAGGTCTGTTCTGTCCTGACAGTGAATTGGCTATCTGAAAGTCATATTTTATGTTCATTACAAGTTCTTGTGTATTGAACTCTGTTTTGTTGTTTGGTAACAGCACCATCTGCTGCTGATTTAGTTAATGTATGCTTTATAGTTTCAGTTTGCAGTGTATTGTGGGATTCTCCTGTTGCATTCTGGTCTCGTTATTACACTGAGGAAGAACCAGCAGCCATTTCCTGCTTTAATCTGTAGAGAATCCACCTCACGTGTTCCTCTGTCTTGTTCCTTGCATACAGCCTGTTCTAAGCATAGTTGGTAAGCTATTAACTATGTGTTTAATTCAGTGCTGCTGCAAGTATTTGATGTATTAGATAGATAGGTAATCACCACCTTGTATTACCTCATGTTATACTGTATTGCAGAGTATCTGTATCTATGCATTGTATGGTTATATGTTCTAAAATACCCTGTTATTACATCCTATAGTTTCACCTTTTCCTGTCAAAATACAATAAAAAAAGGTTACAACTTCACAGCCTCTTTTTCTTAAAGAAAACAGGGGGTTTAGCTAGATGTCTCACTGCACACTGATCTGACTATACAGAGCCCGCCATTATCCACGTGGAGCCTGCAACGGATATCGCAGCAGCCTCCTAATGGTGTAACTGAATTGTTGTACCATACTGAGCCTGCTTTAATCCACGCAGAGTCCGCATACAGATATTGCAGCAGTCTCCTAACGGTCGCATCATGTCTGAAGGACAAACATCCTCTATCAACACAAGATCACGAGTTGGTTCCTCCAAGGCATCATCCGTCAGCAATGCCGCTGCCATAGCCCGCGCAAAAGCCGAAGCAGCAAAAGCACGAGCCGCCTTTGCTGAGCAAGAGATCCAACTGAAACTACAACAGGTATCCCTGGATGCAGAAAAGGTACGCTTACAAGCGACATTAGAGAAGCTTGCTATCGAAAAAGAAACAGCAGCAGCCATAGGGGAAGCCGAAGCATTAGAGGCTGCCATATCTTCTGATGGCGAACACAGCAGTGTACTAGGCCTACAGCAATCTCCTCACCATTCACTGCAGCATACTTCAGAGTATGTCCATCAACATTCCAAATCAGATGACTACCCAGATCTACAGCCGGAGACAGAACATTGTGTCAACAAGTCAAGCCAACCAGATTATTCAGACCACCAGAAAGCCAGCTATCAGTTGCCCTGCCGTGAACAAGAAAATACACATTGGGTTAAGACTGACTACAATAATCTTTCTCCAGAACAGAAGATCCGGAATCCGCCCCGACTTCGAGAGACTCCCTTCGCTTCAGAAAGGTACTACACCAGTTGGACTAAACCAGAGACATCTAACAGATATGACCACACAGCACACATGTACTCTGACAACACACCATCAGAACCAATCAAGCTACAATAGACTTTGCCAAGTTCCTTGCTCGACGTGAGTTGTTCACTAAGGGACTTGTAAAGTTCAGTGATCGCGCTGAAAACTATAGAGCGTGGCGAGCCTCCTTCCAAAATGCCATCAGAGACATAGGTCTATCATGTAGTGAAGAAGTGGATCTCCTGGTAAAATGGCTAGGAAGTGAGTCTGATGAGCATGCAAAGAGATTCAGAGACATTAAGGTAAATTGTCCAGGTGTCGGTCTCAAAATTATTTGGAATAGATTTGATGAATGCTACGGCTTGGTAGAGGTTATAGAAAGTGACTTGTTGAAAAGAATAGAAGACTTTCCTAAAATAGCAAACAAGGACTATTCAAAGCTTAGAGAGTTAACTGACTTGTTAATGGAGTTGTCTGTAGCAAAAGCAGAAGGGGATTTTCTGGGGTTGACATTTCTTGACACTGCTAGAGGTGTGAACCCCATAGTTCAAAAACTCCCATACAACCTGCAAGACAAGTGACTTATGCATGGTTCTAAGTATAAACAGACTTACAATGTACCATTTCCTCCATTCAATGTGTTTGTAGATTTTGTATGTGAACAAACAAGAATTAGAAATGATCCTAGCTTTGATTTCACACGGTCTTGTGCCAATACCTCTGTTAGTAAACCTCGTAGAACAACTATAGAGGTCCACAAAACTAACGTTTCCTCCACAGGTTCAGTTCACAAAGAGTTCAGCTCCAGCCAAGGAGAAGAAAAATCCAAGGACCCAAGTAGACAGGGTCCCTTACACAAGAAGCCACATTCATTATTTAAGTGCAGAGCTTTCAGAGAAAAGTCATTGAAAGAAAGGAAGACCTTCCTTAAGGAGAACCACATCTGCTACAAATGCTACTCTTCAACATCCCACTTTGCCAGGGACTGTGAGGTTAGTGCAAAGTGTGCCGAATGTGATAGCGCTGAACATAACACAGCTCTACACCCTGGACCACCAACGGGGACTCTGTCTCAAGTCCAAGAGCATAGTGGGGAGCTAAAGGAAACAAATACTGACGCTCCAGCAATTACTTCTAAGTGTACAGAAGTTTGTGGAAACCTCATAGGAGGAAAATCCTGCTCTAAAATTTCCCTAATGAGAGTTTACCCAACAAACAAAAAAGACAAAGCCATCAAAGTATACGCGATTTTAGACGATCAGAGTAACAAGTCGTTAGCAAAGTCTGCCTTTTTTGATATCCTTAACGTCAGAGGACACAGTGCCCCCAACTCTCTAAAAACTTGTGCCGGTATCGTAGAGACAGCTGGACGGAGAGCAACAGGCTACGTAGTCGAGTCTATAGATGGCAAAATGTGTCTGCCCTTACCAACCATACTGGAATGTAATCAGATTCCCGACAATAGGTCAGAGATACCTACACCTCAAGTAGCATCGCATCATCCTCATCTGAAGCGTATAGAACACCTGATCCCCAACCTTGATCCAGAGGCTCAGATAGTCTTGCTCCTTGGGAGATATATCCTACAAGTCCACAAAGTTAGACAGCAGATCAATGGCCCTTACAACGCTCCATATGCCCAGAGACTCGACCTCAGATGGGTCATTGTAGGAGAAGTCTGTTTAGGAGGTGCACACAAACCAACAACGGTCAACAGCCTGCTTTCCAGTACTCTTGAGAATGGACGCCCATCTCTCCTTCAACCGTGTGAAAATCATATCTTCGTAAAAGAACTACCACACAGCCCTTCAGCACCAAGTATCTTAGTGAGTCGTGCCTACGATGATTGCATTTGGGATGGCAACCAAGATCACCTTGGGTGTACAGTCTTCCGCAAGACGAAAGAAGACAATCGTACAGCAATGTCATTTGAAGATAGACTGTTCCTAGAGATGATGGATCAAGGAATGGTGCAGGACAAAACTAAGAGCTGATTTGCACCTTTACCCTTCAAGCCTCAAAGACTACGCTTGACTAACAACAGAGAACAATTTTATAAACAATTTGTCTACCTCAGGCACAGCTTCCGTAATAAACCAGAGATGAGAGACCATTTCTTTACCTTCACGGAGAAGATATTTAAGAATGGTCATGCTGAGTTAGCACCTACACTTCAAGACTCTAAAGAGCGCTGGTACCTGCCTCTGTTTGGAGTGTACCACTCGAAGAAGCCAGGTCAGATTAGCGTAGTATTTGATTCAAGTGCCAAGTATGAAGGTGTCTCATTGAATGATGTCTTACTATAAGGCCCGGATCTAAACAACAATCTCTTAGGAGTGCTTCTCCGTTTTCGTAAAGGCTATCGCATTCACAGCAGACATCCAACAGATGTTCCATTGCTTCTTCGTTAAAGAAGAAAACAGAAATTTCTTGAGGTTCCTGTGGTTCAAAGATAACTATCCTTCCAAAAAAGTTAAAGAATATCGTATGAAGGTACATATTTTCAGTAACAGTCCTTCTCCTGCAGTAGCCATCTACGGGCTGAGACGCGCGGCTCAAGAAGTTGAAGCAATGTACGGGACAGATGCCAGACTCTTTGTAGAGAAGAATTTCTATGTGGATGACTGTTTGAAATCAACTCCCACAAATGAGACCACGATTAGCATTCTTAAAAGAGCCCAGGACATGCTCGCTCTATCCAACCTGAGGTTACACAAGATCACTTCTAACAGCAAGGAATTGATGGAAGCCTTTCTTCCTGAGGATCACTCAAATGACTTGAAGAATTTAGATCTAGGCATAGACTCCCCACCAATGCAGAAGAGCCTCGGCCTACTATGGGACATAAAAGTTGATGCCTTCAAGATAAACCCATTACTCGCTGAGGAGTGCTATATGACCCATTGGAGTTTGCAGCTCCTGTAATCATTGAGGACAAGGCTATGTTAAGAGACCTCACCAAAGAGGTGTCAAACTGGGATACTCCTCTTCCCACAAAAGAAAAAAACAAGCGGAGCCAGGAGAAATTCCCTCACAGCCTTATCAAGTCTTCACATTACACGCTCGTATGTATCTGTATCTACTTCCAAGATAGAGACACAAACCCTTTGTGTGTTCTCCGGCACTTCAATCAAAGCAATTGCTGTGGTATCTTATTTGAAAACGATAAACACCAGTGGACAATGCTATGTAGGGTTCGTCATGAGCAGAGCAAAGCTAACACCGCTCTGTGAACACACCGTACCATGCCTGGAACTTTGTGCCGCTGTGTTAGCAGTCGAGTTGGCTGACCTCGTCACTATGGAAATTAACCTGGAGATTAAAGACATTGAGTTTTACACTGACAGCAAGATAGTGTTAGGGTACATCCATAATGAAGTGACACGTTTCTACGTCTATGTCAGCAACAGAGTGCTCAGAATCAGAAGGTCTACCTCACCTAAACAATGGAAATACGTACCCATGCATCTCAACCCTGCGGACCAGGCAACCAGGTTTGTTGCTGCTAATCGCCTCAAAGACACAATTTGGTTTACAGGCCCTGAGTTTTTGTATAGACCATTGCCTAGCATGACAGAAACAGCCTTGTTTGAACTAGTGGATCCACATGTTGATGTAGAAATACGCCCTTAAGTGTCTGCCTTACATACAGAGACTTTGAACTGCCACCTAGGATCCCAGCGATTCAGTAGGTTCTCTACTTGGAATTCGCTCATCCGTGCCATTGCCTGCCTGACCCACATTGCTCAGTCGTACAAGACAACCTCATCAACAAAAAAGGGAAACTGCTCAGGCTGACACCATTGTAAACTTGTTCACACATCTCTCAATCTAGAGCAGTCAAAAAATGTAATTATCCGAGCTGTACAGTATGAAAACTAAGCCAAAGAAATTGATTGTGTAAATAACCAAAGACAAATGCCAAAAGATAGTGTTCTGAGGAAACTCAACCCAGTCATTGATTGTGAAGGTCTCTTAAGAATAGGAGGATGGCATAAAGAAGCCAAAATAGATTCTACAGAGAAACATCCCATGATAGTTCCTAGACAACACTATATAGCTACTATGCTTGTTCAACACTACCATGAGCGGACAAAGCACCAAGGTATGTACGTATGTTCACAGAGGGAGCCTTACGAGCAGCTGGACTGTGGATAGTTGGAGCCAAGAGATGTGTATGCAGATTCATCATTAACTGTGTTACTTGCAAGAAATTTTGTGGTGTGTCACAGATTCTGAAGATGGCAGATCTTCCGTACGACTGACTTAGCACAGATCCAACTTTCATGAACGTCGGTCTAGATGTATTTGGTCCTTGGTCTGTGGTTGTCCGACAAACCAGAGGAGGCCACGCCAGCGGGAAGCGGTGGGCGATTATATTCACTTGTCTATCCATTAGATCTGTCCACATAGAGGTAATCAAATCTATGGATACTTCATGCTCCATAAATGCTATCCGGCATTTCATTGCCATCAGAGGACCTGTCAAACATATTCGGTCTGACAGAGGCACGAACTTTGTCGGAGCAGCAAGAGAACTGCAACTCTCTTCCAACTTGGATGTGAATGACGTGGAAAAATACCTAAGCGTACAAGGGTGTACTTGGACTTTCAACCCACCACATTCTTCACACATGGGAGCTGTATGGGAGAGAATGATAGGTGTCGCAAGGAGAATCCTCGACTCAATCTTTTTACAAGAGGGATCTACAAGACTAACACACGAAAGCTTGACAACTTTCATGGCAGAAGTGTCAGCCATAATAAATGCAAGACCATTAACTCTGATTTCCAACGATCCTGATGACCCAACTGTTCTTACCCCAGCCATGTTGCTTACGCAGAATACCGAACCTAATTGCTCTCCACCTGGAGAATTCAATGTTAAAGAATGTTACAGGAGTCGATGGAGACAAGTATAGAGTCTCTCCAATGCCTTTTGGGACAAGTGGAAGAAACAGAACTTTTCTACCCTGCAACCAAGGAGTAAGTGGCAAACCAGCAAGCCTAACCTTCAGCCCGGGGATGTAGTACTAATGAAAGACTGTCAGTCTCGAAGAAACTAATGGCCATTAGGTTTCATTAGCCAGACGTTCCAGAGTAAGGACAAAATTGTACGCAAAGTAGAAGTCAGAATAGTTAAACAAGGTGAGGCCAAATTGTTTCTCAGACCACTATGGGAACTCGTTCCGTTGTTCCCATCCAATAAACACAATAGTGATGTCGGTTGACGTCAAGCAGGGAGTGTTCTGTCCTGACTGTGAATTGGCTATCTGAAAGTCATATTTTATGTTCATTACAAGTTCTTGTGCATTGAACTCTGTTTTGTTGTTTGGTAACAGCATCATCGGCTGGTGATTTAATGTATGCATTCTAGTTTCAGTTTGCAGTGGTATTGTGGGAGTCTCCTGTTGCATTCTGCTCTTTTTACACTGAGGAAGAACCAGCAGCCATTTCCTGCATTCTTTTGAAGAGAAACCACCTCACGTGTTGCTCTGTCTTGTTCCTTGTATACAGCCTGTTCTAAGCATAGTTGGTAAGCTATTAACTATGATTTAATTCAGTGCTGCTGCAAGTATTTGATGTATTAGATAGATAGGTAATCACCACCTTGTATTATTACCTCATGTTATACTGTATTGCAGAGTATCTGTATCTATGCATTGTATGGTTATATGTTCTGAAATACCCTGTTATTACATCCTATAGTTTCACCCTTTCCTGCCAATCTACAATCAATAAAAGAAGGTTACAACTTCACAGCCTTTTTCTTAAAGAAGACAGGGGGTTTAGCTACATATCTCACTGCACACCGTGCTAATGTGTGAGGTCTGTTTAAGGTCTGTTTGTGGTAATATCTTTTATTGTTTGAGGTCTGTCATATTGGAATATTACTCTACATTAGGAATACCTGTGTGAGTACCATTCCTGCTGTGTGATTTACGTTATATAGGAACCAAGCTTTAGTAACAAAAAAAGGGGGCAATCCGCTCACCTGTCTGGTGCATGGCAAAAAAGCCCTTTGTAGTAATATAGGTAGATGCACGTAGAAGACAGCAATTGGCGTACTCGATGAAAAATTAAATCTATTGTTCAGATTAAGAACATGAGTGTCAAAGTGCAGCAACAAAAATGATTTAAAAATATATAACAATGGTAGAGAACAGACGAGCGTCTAATCAGGCATCCGGGAAACTGGTTTCTGACCAGTGCAGATCTTAGTCTAAGCTTGACTGCTCTTTGCCACTCATGTTTTTAATCTGAACAATCAATTTAATTTTTTGTGGAATACTACAAATGTTGGCTTCTACATGGATCTACATGGAAACCAAGCTTTGTAATAAATGTTTGATTTATCATTGCTTATATACATTTTATTGTGCAGGTAGTCTGTATTCCTTCTTTTTCTTTCCTTTTGGATTCTTTCTGGTATCATTTATATGTATGTATTATGCATTTTAATCTGTTTACTACAATCATGATTTTTTTTTATTACAATAAGTTTTGCACATATTCTGCTTCTTTTGGGGTTTCTTACCAGATCTCCACAAGGAGAAACCTTACCCCTTAGATCCCAGTCTTAGCCTCTCTCCCAGCCAAATCAGATCTCGTACTTTGCACTGAAACACCGTGTCTGCAAATTGAGATTCTGGTTTGGCTTTTATCCCAAGTCTTATGGCAAGGCTTGTTAAAGGGTCGATATTGACTTAGGATTCCTACTTCCAATAGGTGTCACTAGAGTTCAAGTCTTGTTCCTCTCTAAAAAAAGCTATTTGCGTATTTAATTTCCCAGATCTAACACACCATAATTAACACACTTTTTTACTACAGTGTCCTAAGGGGTCCAGCAGAACCCTATTGATAAGTGATTTGGAGGCAATCACTTGCTTCTAGCGTTTATTTCAAGGGTCAACAACCTAAAATACATGTGCCATATCTACCTGGCACAGTATATTAATCCAGCACAGGACTACAATACCTGGCAGATGAAGGAGGTAGTTAGTCAGAGACGAAGTGTTGCAGGGAAGGCTAATGTAATTAGCATGTCTGCTCTGCTGGGAGCGCTGCTATTCATTCTACAGGCATAATGTACTGATATACTGACATACTGAATTTCTATATGCCATGTGGTAGATCGGCTCACTTGATTGCACATAGAGAAACACCGTCTCTTTAAATCTTCTGCTGAGTTTATTATTAAGAGCACTGCATAAACTACAGCAATGTTAGCAAAAACAAACACGGCCTTCTTGGCCTAACAGGAAAAACAAAACATAATTTATGCACAGTCCTTGTTGCTACATGTAACCACCCGCTTCAGGAACAAACAATCCTAGGTTTGTCTTTCCTTCCTATGACAAAACAGCTCAGAGCTTCCTGGCCCTCCCCACATCAAATGCTCTGAAAGGCTGTGAATTTATCCTCTGACCTCCTCCCTCTCTACAGGTGTTCAATCATCCTAGCACTAAGATGGTTGATTAACCCACTCGTGCGCTGGAACCTTTTTCCTATGTATAATTACTGCAGCTATTAATCTCAGTGCTACATATCTCCCCTCCAGTACTTTGCCAGTGACTTTGTCACAGCCATTATATTATAAGTAATAAAATAAAGGTCAGACTTTTTATATAACATTAGTAAAAAAAAAAAAAATTGTGCAAACACATATCTTTGATACACTTTTTAAATAGATGAAACAAACCCAGTAAATACAGAAAAACGGCATCTTCAAGGATAATTATTTTGATCTTCAAGTGTTTATTTAGGCTGAGTTATTACGATATGGTTTTAATGCGTTTTCGCAGCGTTTTTTCCACCGCAGAAACGCATTAAAACCGCTTGGTAATAGGTCTGCCATGTAGAGCAATGATAATCCGCATGTGCTGTGCAGTTTATGCGGAAATTTCTGCTCTGGATTATCACTGCGGCACAAACTGCAGCACAACCAATTCAGGCGCGATTTTGCGGCGAAATCAAGCCCATTGACTTGCATTGAATCGCAGCAAACACGCATGTATAATATCTATACACGCAGATTAGCTGCTTTTCAATGTAAATCAATAGGCGCAAAATAGCGCCGGAATCGCGCCACAGCTGGTACCCGGGTCGGGAGAGGAGGCTGCTACTCCTCTCATCCGACCGATGCTCTGGCTGATAACAGCAAGAGCAGCGTGGATGGGAGAAGCAGCAGCCTGCTTCTCCCAGCCCGCATGCCAGCGCCAGTAAAAAAAAGAATAAATAAGTGAAAATAAAAGAAAAAATCCTTATACTCACCTGTCCGGCGGCCCCTGGTGTCGTCCTCTGCGATGCTGTCCCGTCGGCAGCTCGCTGTACACTGCTGGGCGCGGGCTCGTGCCCCACAGTGTACTTACAGGACCTGCGGTGATGTTACTGATCAGCTAATGGTCACGTGACCATCAGCTGATTGCTGAAGCCGTTAATCAGCTGATTGGTCTCATGACTGATCAGCTGATTCTTAGTGTGGGAGCATTCACAAGAATGTTCCCATGCTCACTAGCTCACCGGGGCTCATCAGCTAATCTTCAGATGATGAACCCCAGTGACCCCCTGCAGCACTGTATACTGACAGGGGGTGATTTTACACTCCTGATGGCTGATGTCACTGCTGTAGAAGTGAGACGTATCTTCGTGGGAGACTCACCACTGATCGTGGACTGCATCGTTGATGGCGGACTGGTGAGGAATATTGTTGTTTGTTTTTTAATTTTTTTTCAGGAGATCAAGGGCTTTGCGGAGGCGTGTAATAAAAAAAATTGTAGAACAGTGTTTGTTTTATTTCATTAAAACATTTTATTCTGGCCGTGTCTTATTGAAAAAGCGGTGGCCATTTTACTATGCGGTTAGTAATGGGGGCGTCTATAAGATGCCCTCCATTACTAACCTGGGGCTTCACTTCAGCCGCCAATACAAGGCTGACGTGAACCCCAATCCCATTACTCCCAGCCACCACTTTAGGGCAGTGTGGAAGAGCGAGGCTAACATCTTATGGATGCGCCATTTCTGGGACTGCCGAGGGGTGATATTAATAGCCGCGGAGGGGCTAATATTCATGGCCCCTTCGATGGCTATTAATATCAGCCCGCAGCTGTCTAGTTTAGCCTTTGCTGGCTAGATTTTATAGGGGGAACCCACGTCAATTTTTTTCTGGGGTCCCCCTGTAATCTAGCCAGTAAAGGCTAAACAAACAGTTGTGGGCTGATATTAATAGCCATGGAACATTGTTGGCTAATTGCCCCTTCTGCGGCTACTAATATCACCCCCCAGCGGTTGGCTTTCCCTCTGCTGGTTATAAAAATGACGCGGGAGCCCACGCCATTTTTTTTAATTTTAGGCTTTGTGCCCATAATTCAAACGTAGCAGCACTTTGGATGCAAATTCTTTCTGCGTCCAAATTGTTGTTCACAGAACCATGCGTATTTACCACATTCAATACTTTCTAGTGGTTAAATTTCTGTTGTGGAGACTAGTGACTCCGCAAGAGGAATTGACATGCTGCGGTCCTGAAAGAGGCGCTGCATGTCAGTGTCCAAGGGTGATTCGCAGCCTCTGATGCACGTATAGCGGACATGGGATTTCTAGAGATCCCATCCACTATGCTGTAACATCTGGACACTGTGGGTTTGACGCTGTATATACACGCAGCATCAAAACTGCAGCGGCTCCTGATCATGGCCACGTACCCAAACTCACCCGCAGCGTGTCAATTTCTGTAGCGGACATACCAGTCTCCTCTGCAGATTTTGACCGCTCGCAGTGTCATTATATGCGGTGGATTGACATGTACCGACAACAAAAGTGCAGTATTAGAACACCATGTTTTGGACGTAACATAAATACGTTGTGCCAAAGCGCTGCTGAGTTCTGATCAGGGGATGTAGTGGCTAACGAACCAGCTGTAAGATGTTATTTTATGGCCAGGGAAATGTTTCTCTAGTGGCACCTTCCCAGACTAAAAAAAACAGCTCACAACAGTCGCATAAACTACATGAATAGAAATGCTAATGAATATTGGGGGAATGGGACTAGCTGACACCCAGCTCTTTTGTTTGGTTATGTCAAGGTGTCAATCAGACCTTTTCATGACCAAACAAAGTAAAGAAACACACAGACACAGTGTAAACACTTTATTTGAAATACAACAGACCCATTCTTTAATCATTTAAATGAACCAATATACTCACCCCAGTTCTTATGGTAATCCAAGGGCTTAAGCAGTGTCTTACCACCTTTATTTAGCTCCAAAAATCATTAATTGATGCTCAAAAGCGCATGTAAAAACGCATCAAAAATGCATGTAAATCCACATGCGTTTTTTCTGCCAGGGAGAGGCAAAAATGCTCAGGAAATTTCTGCTTCAATTCCTGAGCGTGTGCACATACCCTTACATAGACAAAACGCACATTTTTGTGATGCATTTCAGCTTAATCAAAGCCTTTATCAAAGCTGTATGCCAAAAATTGCACAATCCTCATTGAAGCGTCTCAATGTCACAGTGACCACTATAATCAACATTTTGAACAATGTTTCATTATAAATATAAAAAACCGAAGGAGTCATAAAATTAAAGTGAATCGGTCACCAGGTGTTTGACACTAAGGCCACGGCCCCACTATCAGTATTTGGTCAGTATTTTTCTCAGGAGTTGGAGCCAAATCCAGGTGAGGAACAATCAGAGAAAAGGTATAATAGAAACAAGTGCACCAAATCTGCATTTATCACACACTCCTGGTTTTGTCTCCCACTCCTGAGAAAAAATACTGACCAAATACTGATAGTGGGGCCGTGGCCTTAATCTGAGAACAGCATGATGTAGAGACAGAGACCCTGATTCTAGCAATGTGTCACTTACTGGGCTGTTAGGTGTAGTTTTTATAAAATCACTGTTTCAAATCAGCAGATTATCAGTAGAGGACTATTAATGCTGTTGCCTTGTAGTCCTCTATATTCATGAGCTCTGTATATCCCCAGGTCCACCACTTATTGGCAGCTTTCTGCCTATGCGCAGTGTACACAGAAAGTTGCCAACCAGAGAACTGGTAGATCTACAGCAGATAAAACAGCGATTTTATCAAAATTGCAGCAAGCAGCCCAGTAAGTGACACATCATTGGAATTGTGGTCTCTGCCCCTACATCATGTTGATCTCAGATGGGGTAGCAAACACCTGGTCACAGTTTCACTTGAAATAAAATAAATAAATCATAAATTAGTTTCTTTCTCTCAATTAAGCAACCATACTGAATCAAAATGCTCATATTGCGGTCATATAATGGTGGTGTTCAATGCAAGGTTTTATCTTTTCTGAACAGGTTTGCAATTACCATAACTATATCCAGTGTAAACAAAAATAACGAAAGCTATGTCATAAATGGTATATAACCTCTATATGGACTCAATTTAGGTCCTCGATAAAGGTGCTTTGGTTTCTTGGTTTGTAACCTATGGACCGAATAAGCCGCGGTTACCTCCCCTTCTCAGCCATTGTACCTGTCCTATTACCTGGAATCACAGCTGTGAACAAAATTGCAGATACTCAGTAACTGTTTTTTGATCTGATGATCGACTAGCACTTGGAAAACCTCTCCTTCATGTGTTGTGAGGTTACCCCTATATACGTGCACTCTAGATCTGCACATCCCGCGCATGTGCGATGCGCCTATAACTTAATGCGCGTTTAGTTGCTAACTATCAGGATGTGGGGACTAAACCTTATTGTTGCGCACGCCGGAGGTCAGTGGAGCGGAAGTCACAATGACTCCCCGGCGCATGTGTGACACCCCAGGGGTCTGGTTGCCAGTGATAGAGATATTACGTCTGAGAGCAGGTGGGAGGTCCTTTGGTCAGGGATCCTGTGCATGCCACACCTCCTGCCCAGTCCTGGGAGGGGAAGAACTTCCCCTATATAAACCCGGGGCTGAAGCAGGGTTAGGAGTCAAGGAGAGTAGAGACAAGAGACAGTCATAGGAAGAAACAGCTGGAGCTCAGTGGGAGCAATACTACTACGAGTCAGGGGCTGGCAGCTGCAGAGCTCGCCCTGACTGAGAAGCTTTCTTACCGGACCCGGCGTCCGAGGCTGTGGGGACTAACTCTTACCCAGCAGCAGAAGCCGACCGGCAGGGGGATTTCAGGTCCTCAGGCCCAGAAACCCGAAGGCACGGTCACACGTGTGGGACCAGCACCGCCATCGTGGAGCGGAAGCCAATAGAAGGCCCCGAGTCACCGGCCATACGGGTGAGCACCACACGGTACACTCAGGGACGTGGGCTACTTATATCCGCTTCTAGCAAGGTAGCCAGAAGAGTACAGTCAGTTTGGGAGGCCTACAACTCCGCCTGGCCAGGGGAGATCCCATCTGCTCAAGGACTGACCAGGCCCCGTTCGCTAGCAAGTACTCCGGGAGGGTCTATCGTTGTTACCAGTAAAGACCCTGAATTACACCGCACCGTCTCTGAGTGGTTCCTGCTACCCCCATCTTCCACGTCGGCTGCCCTGAGGCCATACCCCTCCCGTTGGGGGTTATACTATCACGCTGCACAATTCTACACCGGCCTCAGCGGTCTGCCCTGCAGCGGCAGCTCCATAGCTGCAAATCAACGGGTGGCGTAGTCGACACTCAAATAACATCTATCAAGACTGCCACACACTGAGTCTGACCCCCTGGGCACGGACCAGGTCCCCGCCACTCGGAGACTACAACCCTCATCTGATCCGGTTCCGGGTAAGCCCCCGTGCGCGAGACGCTGCGCGACACAGCAGGCCCAGGGGCGCGTCAACTTTGGCGTAGTCGGCAGGATTTCGTGCCCGCAACCACCGGGTACTGCGTGCCTGAAAAGCAAAAGACTGTTCAAACTTACCAGTGGTGAGGTTTCCCGCCATCCGGCGCCATCTTCTGCCTTCTTCCCGCCATCCGCGAAGTTTTCCCGCCATCCGGCGCCATCTTCGGCCTTCTTCCCGCCATCCGCGAAGTTTTCCCGCCATCCGGCGCCATCTTCGGCCTTCTTCCTGCCATCCGTGGAGTTTTCCCGCCATTGGATGCCATCTTGGGGACGCCGCGCGGGAAGAAGAGGGGCGTGGACTTCGAAAGCGCGCGAGAACTGAAGCCCCGCCTCACGTCCGGACGTTGCGTAAGGTCCTGGAAGGAGCCCAGCAGACGCCGACGTCACCGGAGCGCGACGGAAGGTCCTCAACCCTGACGATCTACTGCAGAGCCGCGGCCTACGGAACAGGATCATCGCAAGGTAGGCCACGGTCCACTAGGGGGGAGGAAGATGTCGGATACGGAGGAGAGCTTCACTGCCTCAACCCCCGCCAGCGCCACCGCTGCTGCAGTTATGCCCTTCACCATGCCCTATATCCCGGGAGCAGCTTGGCTACCCCAGTACTCAGGGGAGTCACATACCCTGCATGACTTTAGAGAAAAGCTGGATAGCCTCTTCCAGGTGTACCCCCTCACAGAAGAGCAAAAAGTGAGCATCCTGGTGGCCCAACTAACCGGGGCAGCTAAAAGGGAAGTAAAATCCTGGCCACCTGGGAGGAAGACTGTCGCAGGGATACTAACCCGGCTGAAGGATACCTTTGATACCCGCACCTCAGCCGAGATTAAGCTTAGATTCTACGGGTGCAAGCAGCGAGCGCATGAGATTATAAGGGACTATGCACTAAACCTACAAGAGGCCCTGAGGGCCATTAAGCAGACCGACCCTGATGGAGTGGGAAACGAGGACAGGCTGTTGACTGAACAATTTATAGAGGGACTGTATTGTAATGCCCACCGAACCCAGTTGCGGGCAATGGCCTTACAGGACCCTCATCTGGGCTTTGCACAGTTCAAGGACAGAGCCATCCGGGTGCTCCGAGAACCGGCACCGGGTGGCGTTATGACCCACAGGCGCCCAGCTATTACTTACCACCAGGAGGCGGCGCCCTTGTCGGCAGGGCCTGTGGGAGCTGATGCGCAGGCTTTGGACAATGACCCGGCTCCAGACCTACACCATCAGGTCCAAGAGCTAGCTAAGAGCGTTGCTGCGCTAACCCGAACTGTGCAGTCTTTACAGGTTTCCACCCCAGGGAAGATCCAGCTGGCATCCGGACCGGAGGACATCCCGTGGCGTCGACCAAGGAGGACCCCACCGGCCAGAGGAAGACCCAGTGACCGATACAGCGAGGACGGACGACCCATCTGCCGCCGCTGCAATCAACCCGGACATATGGCAAGGTACTGTTCTTTAAACGGGCACAACCTGGGGTAGAGGGCCAACCCCCAGGAAAAAGATAACCAGGCCCATCGAACTGGCGCGACAGATATGTGGGAGGACGTCCAGTCTTGCCTGTGGTACTGGATGGCATTCCCATGAGTGCCCTACTGGACACCGGGTCGCAGGTCACCACCATCCCGTACGTGCTCTTTAAGCAGTACTGGAATGACTCGGATATTACCCGCTACCCTGACGACGACTTGAGTATCATCGCCAGCAATGGCCAGCCCGTGCCACAGATCGGATTTAAAGAGGTGACCATCAAAATCGGTAGAGTCGAACTGGCAGCACAGGGACTGATCATTGTAGATACTGACAAACAGGAGAGTCACCCAAAAATAACTCTAGGAACTAATGTAATTGAAAATTGTCTTGCAGAGGTGATTTTCCTTTTACAGCAGGTTGCCAAGAACGCCAGCTCCGGCGAGCAGCGGGTGCTCCAGAAAGAGATCCGGGCACTGATGCGACGGCAACAGGTGGAACTCTCCGGCGGTGAGATTGGTAGCGTAAGAATGTGTGACCCTTTTCCTATTGCCATGCCCCCAAAAAGTGAAATGATGATTTGGTGCCGGGCAGCTATTGGTCTGAGAGGTAGGGATTACCAGGCAATGGTAGAACCAGTTTACTCAGACAGTAGGCCCACCATTTTGACAGCACGGGGGGTGGTTGATGTACGCCATGGGAGGGTGCCCGTTCGCATAATAAATATCGGGGAGAGGGAAGTGTACCTGCCCCGGTATGCCACGCTAGCCAAATTATATACCATTAACCAAAATTCTATACAATCTGTGGAACCCTTGCCTCCATCTCACCCGGAGGAAGGTAACGGCTCTAAGAAAAACATGGAGGACTGGTGTCAGCAACTACATCTGGGTACTGACTCCACTCCCTCACACCAGAAACAAGGAGTCTATCGGGTGGTTCAGGAGTACGAGAGAGTGTTCAGTAAACACCCGTTAGACTTCGGGCGAGTCAAGGGGGTAGAACACCACATCCCCACGGGAGACCATCCTCCTATAAAAGAGAGGTATCGACCCGTACCCCCTGCCCACTACCAACACGCCAAGGGGATGCTTAGAGACATGAAGGAGGCTGGGGTGATCAGGGATAGCTGTAGCCCCTGGGCAGCTCCACTAGTCTTAGTCAGAAAAAAAGACAACACCATGAGGATGTGTGTAGATTACCGAAAAATCAACCGTATCACACACAAGGATGCGTACCCCTTACCAAGGATAGAGGAGTCATTGGCTGCTTTAAGATCTGCTAACTTCTTCTCTACCTTGGATCTCACTAGCGGGTACTGGCAGGTTCCTGTAGCAGAGGCGGACCGGGAGAAGACCGCATTCACCACCCCGATGGGACTTAGCGAGTTCACCTGCATGCTTTTCGGACTCTGCAACGCACCAGGAACCTTCCAACGACTAATGGAGTGTTGTCTGGGCCACAGAAACTTCGAGACGGTCCTGTTGTACCTGGACGATGTCATCATATATTCCAAGACGTATGAGGACCACCTGAAACACCTGGCGGAAGTGTTCGAAGCTCTGGCGAGTTACGGCCTAAAGGTGAAACCCTCCAAGTGTCACCTCCTGAAACCAAAGGTGCAGTACCTGGGACACGTGGTGAGCGCTGACGGAGTGGCTCCCGACCCTGATAAGATCACCGCAATTAAGGAATGGCCAAGCCCCTCCAGCGTAAAAGAAGTGCGGCAGTTCCTCGGGTTGGTAGGCTACTACCGAAGGTTTATTCCCGGTTTCACCAAAAAGGCAGCACCTATGCAGGACCTCCTGATAGGCCAGTCCCGGAAGGCCAAGAACCAGAAGCCGCCCTTCAAATGGGAGGAGCTGGAAGAAGAGTCCTTCCGCCAGCTGAAGATGGCCCTCACGGGGGACGAAATCCTGGCGTACCCGGATTATAGCCAGCCCTTTATCCTCTACACCGACGCCAGTAACATCGGGCTAGGAGCTGTACTGTCCCAGATCCAGCAGGGGAAGGAACGAGTAATCGCCTACGCCAGCCGAAAACTGCGACCCACCGAAAGGAACCCCGAGAATTACAGCTCATTTAAGCTAGAGTTCCTGGCCGTAGTATGGGCAGTCACCGAGCGCTTTAAGCATTACCTCGCTTCTTCCCGGTTCACCGTGTACACGGATAACAACCCGTTGACACACCTGGACACGGCAAGACTCGGTGCCCTGGAGCAGAGGTGGATGGCCCGTCTGTCCAACTACGAGTTCACAATCAAATACCGGGCCGGACGCTCCAATACCAACGCGGATGCCCTGTCCAGGATGCCCAACCTGCCGGACGAAGGAGAAGATCCGGAGGGACTGGAAGAAGTTGAACTCCCTGCGTTCCACCGTCATGGGACTATCCAGTATTCCCACCGGGTAAGGAGTAAGTAGGCTGCTACGTTGAACCCCTTACCTCACAACTGGGCGAAAACGCAAGACAGCGACCCTGCCGTCCGACTGGTGAAGGAGATGCTGACTCGCCCGGAGGCTTGCCTTGAACCAGACGCTCCGGAGGAAGCCAAACAACTATGGGCAGAGAAGAGTCGACTGTTCCTTTACAAGGGGAAGTTGTGCCGCAGAATGGTTAACTCCCGGACGCATGAACTACTCTGGCAAGTAGTGGTGCCACGAAGAGACGCAGCCATGGTGATGGAGGCATACCACGACGGAGCTGGACACTTCGGGTGGAAGAAGCTGGAGTTCCTGCTGCGCGAGCGATTCCACTGGGTAGGCATGAGGGGAACCATTGAGAAGTGGTGCAGAGACTGTGGCCCGTGCAACCTGAGAAGGAAGGACCGTGCCAGCCAGAAGACTCCCCTGCAGTCCATCGTCACCCGGCAACCGTTGGAACTGGTAGCCTTGGATCATGTAAAACTGACCCCAAACAGAAGTGGCTACGTCTACGCGTTAACCATCGTGGATCATTACTCCCGGTTCTTGGTTGTCGTCCCCGTCAAGGACTTAACAGCTCAAACAGCAGCTAGAGCCTTCCAGCAGCACTTTTGCCGTCCACACGGGTACCCGGACCAAGTGCTGACGGACCAGGGACCTGCCTTTGAAGCGGAGGTCTTCCAGGAATTCTGCAATCTGTATGGCTGCCGGAAGATAAGGACGACACCCTACCATCCGCAAACTAATGGACTTTGTGAGAAAATGAACCAGGTGGTAATGGATCTTTTAAAAACGTTGCCCCTGGAAGAACGCAGTCTGTGGCCTGAGAAGTTGCCCGATCTGGTGGACCTATACAACCACATCCCGGTAGGTTCCACCAACTGTACCCCGGCTTACCTAATGAGGGCAAGACCTGGTAAGTTACCTGTTGACCTGGAAATGGGAGTCCTGACACCCGAGGACACTTCACCAGAAACAGACTGGGACACAGAGAGGCAGCAGCAGTACCGGAGAGTACAGGAGAGCGTGGAGCGAAGTCTCTGTCAGGCTAGGGAAAGACAAGAGAAAACTTACAACCAGTATGCTCCCGCTGTTCCCCTGGTACCCGGAGAGCAGGTCTTGAAGAGGAAGAGACGGCTCCACAAGTTGGACGACCAGTGGGAAAAGGACCCGTACACCGTACTGCCCTCAAGCCACGAGAACCCGAAGGTTTGTACCATCAGTAAAGACGGAGGGGAAACCACAGCTATTGTATCCCGGGACCACCTGAAGAAGTGTCCCGAACAACTGAGGAACTCTGAAGAGGAACAAGAAGACCATCGACCCGTAGAGGAAAGGGAAGATATGGTTAGTACTGTGCTCGGGTACTTCCCTCGGTCTTGGACTCAAGTCAATGGTGCAGTTGTGGTACCCGTACTCACCTTCCTCCAACCAGCACCTACGGAGCAACAGGTAGAGCTGGAAGAACAGCCGGTCCAGGAGGCAGAAGACCCCACACCCGCAGACCAGGAGGATCAACCCTCTGCTTGCAGTGAGCCTGCCATATCCCTAGTGAGCCAAAGAGCCGGTAGACAGCTGCCCAGTTTACCCTTGACAGCTCCTACACCCTGTAGTTCAGGGCTAGGCAGTCAGCTCCGTAGGTCCACTAGGGCCACTAGAGGCCAGTTACCCGCACGGTGGAGGATTTGAAGTGTATAAATTGTTTTATTTATGTTTACCTGTGTATTGTTGCTTGTGTATAATTTTGTGTTTCTAGTTATTTGTAGGAGTCCTTGGTGGATTTACTGGGAATCCTGTGTACATAGTTGGAGCGTAACCCAGGACGGACTAAAGACTGTTAAGGACTCGGGGTAGGACAGACCCCCTACCTGGTTACGTCTCCCTGTTTTGGTGAAATGGACACCTTGCTTTTCTTCAAAGACTGCACCCGGTTGCGGACACGCCGTAACCATCTTATGTGTTTCTTTATTGTATTGTTATTGTTATACCTTGTTATGTTTTTCCAAAAATATGTTTAGTCCCGGAGTACTAAATTTCACTAGGGGGGAATGTGACACCCCAGGGGTCTGGTTGCCACAGTGATAGAGATATTACGTCTGAGAGCAGGTGGGAGGTCCTTTGGTCAGGGATCCTGTGCATGCCACACCTCCTGCCCAGTCTTGGGAGGGGAAGAACTTCCCCTATATAAACCCGGGGCTGAAGCAGGGTTAGGAGTCAAGGAGAGTAGAGACAAGAGACAGTCATAGGAAGAAACAGCTGGAGCTCAGTGGGAGCAATACTACTACGAGTCAGGGGCTGGCAGCTGCAGAGCTCGCCCTGACTGAGAAGCTTTCTTACCGGACCCGGCGTCCGAGGCTGTGGGGACTAACTCTTACCCAGCAGCAGAAGCCGACCGGCAGGGGGATTTCAGGTCCTCAGGCCCAGAAACCCGAAGGCACGGTCACACGTGTGGTACCAGCACCGCCATCGTGGAGCGGAAGCCAATAGAAGGCCCCGAGTCACCGGCCATACGGGTGAGCACCACACGGTACACTCAGGGACGTGGGCTACTTATATCCGCTTCTAGCAAGGTAGCCAGAAGAGTACAGTCAGTTTGGGAGGCCTACAACTCCGCCTGGCCAGGGGAGATCCCATCTGCTCAAGGACTGACCAGGCCCCGTTCGCTAGCAAGTACTCCGGGAGGGTCTATCGTTGTTACCAGTAAAGACCCTGAATTACACCGCACCGTCTCTGAGTGGTTCCTGCTACCCCCATCTTCCACGTCGGCTGCCCTGAGGCCATACCCCTCCCGTTGGGGGTTATACCATCACGCTGCACAATTCTACACCGGCCTCAGCGGTCTGCCCTGCAGCGGCAGCTCCATAGCTGCAAATCAACGGGTGGCGTAGTCGACACTCAAATAACATCTATCAAGACTGCCACACACTGAGTCTGACCCCCTGGGCACGGACCGGGTCCCCGCCACTCGGAGACTACAACCCTCATCTGATCCGGTTCCGGGTAAGACCCCGTGCGCGAGACGCTGCGCGACACAGCAGGCCCAGGGGCGCGTCACATGCACACTAGAGCACAGCTGTAAAATAGGGCAGGGAGAAAAAAAAACGCATTAAGTTATAGGCGCATTGCACATGCGTGGGATGTGCAGATCTAGAGTGCACGTCACAGGGCCCTGTGATGTGCAGGGGAGGGGGGAATATTTAAATTAAGTAGGTAGGCAGGGATTTCTTGGCTTCCCCCGGTCGCCAAGTCTAGGAAAACGGATTTTATAAAAAGATATATCAAAGCAAGCAGACCTCTAATGTGGGCCTTACAGGTAAATATAGATTTACATTTCTATCACCTGTATGCCCATATTAGAGGTCTGAAAAAGTCCCAGGGAGTAACAGATTCCCTTTAACTTAGGTGACACTACTACATGCTGTGCCAATTTTGCTTCATTGAGCCTCTGTTGCAAAAGCTGTTGCTACATCCCTACAATGCTTCAACTCTGCTACATCGCTTTTCCTGCTCTGTACATTAAGGCTATGTGCCCATGATGCAGAAATGCTGCATATTTTTTACGCTTCTCCCTGGCAGAAAAAACACATGCGGTTTTTATATGCGTTTTTCCCGCCAGGTAGACGCGTTTGTCAAGCGTTTTTGAATGCATTTCTGCATGCGGGTTATCAAGCGCTTTTCCAAGCGATTTTAGCATCACTTGGAAAAGTGCTTGACAACTTGTTCACACTATATAAATCCATGCAACCGGCATGGATTTATAGTAGTGTGACCAAGTTAGTTAAAAAAAAAAAAGAATAAGAATGGTAAAAAAAAAAAAAAAAAGGTTATACTCACCTTCCGGTGTCTTCACAGTGTTATCTCCGCTGCATCCGGTCTTTGCATTGCTCGCGCTGTTGTGAAGGGCCTGCGGTGAAGTCATTCAGTCATGTGTCAGGTCACATGAGTCAATGACATCATGGCAGGTCCTTCACAACAGCGCGAGCAATGCAAGAGACCGGACGCAGCGGACAAAACACCGGGAGAACACCGGAAGGTAAGTATAATCTTTATTTTTTATTTAAATTTTTTTTTACAGTTTCTATGGTACCCAGGTCTGGATGAGAGTCTCCTCTGCTCCTGGCCTGGGTACCATCCACACATTGAACCGTGTGATATCCGCTTATCCACATGTAGTGATGCGGATGTCACGCGGTCCAATGCAAGTCAATGACGGCGATTACGCTGCATGTCCGCAAAATTAATGGATATGCTGCGGATTTTGAGCGCAGCATAAATGCTGCGGAAAAATCTGCAGCATGGGCATTGACATTGCGGCTTGTCATTGGGGACCATGGGGGACCGATTACCTAGAGTTTCCCAAGCATTTACGCTGCGTAAATTCCGCAGCATAAACACTTGGAAAATGCTTCGTGGGCACGCAGCCTAACACCATGAATAGCAGGAACACACTGTACATGGTATATATTATATAATTATTATATTTAATATTACATATTATAGATTCATGTTTACATTGGATATAACAATATTAATCATGAACATGTTCAGAAAAGACAAGAGCATCATAATGACATGACATGTGAGAATAGATTTAGGTTAGTTACATTATTAAAGGGAACCTGTCACCAGAAAAAAAAAGTCATTAACCTGCAGATATGGGGCTATTCTGCAGGTTAATAGCATTATTAACCTGCCCGACACCTACACTTAGCCGAACGCTGTGAGGAGAAAATGAACTTTATTCCTTATGCAGTGT
This sequence comes from Phyllobates terribilis, assembly GCF_046119375.1. NCBI lineage: Eukaryota > Metazoa > Chordata > Amphibia > Anura > Dendrobatidae > Phyllobates > Phyllobates terribilis. The sequence continues at coordinate 130,568,516 of NW_027362762.1, read as the reverse complement.
TACAGTTTCAGTCACAGGGTTGGTGCTGGTGCGGGTTCAGTCACCGCTCTGAAATACAGAGCGGCAGCTGTAACCGTGCCCCCCGGCCCTGACTGACACTCGCTTTGCATTAGGGCCGGCAATCAGTTAGAGCGATAATCAGAGCGTTGACTGAACCCCGAACGCTGCCGGGGAAAATAAAGTTAATTTTCTTCCCTGCAGAGTTCGGCTAAGTGCAGGTGCCGGGCAGGTTAATAACATTTTTAACCTGCAGATTAAGCCCATATCTTGAGGTTGATGGCGTTTTTTCTCGTGACAGGTTCCCTTTAAATGGGGGTTTTCTGGTTTCGGAAAAACACTGGTCACCAATATGCACTTTGTTAAAAAACAAAACACTGTCATGCAGTATCTGGGGACTATGGGCACTAACCAGGTCCCTAGAATTAGGGCTGTCCTTGTCTATCCCTGTCCCCCAGATTATTTTTGATGGTGGAGATGCTAGGTTCACGTGGACTTGCTATGCTCCTATATCAACCCTTATCTGTCTCCTTCCCAACCCAGGGAGGTGGAAAGCCAAAGTTTATAGGATAACACTAACCAGACAAACAAGGGAAGACGGACAGTGATAGATGAAAAAAACAATCATACTAAATATACTCACCAGAGTGAAACACAGGGTAGCTAAAGGGAGGGGAAACCAAATAGGAGAGGATGAACACACAAACAAAACTCCAAGCAACAATCTCCTTAACAAATCTTCAAACGCCAATGTAGCACCCCGAGGACTCGGCTGCTACAGGGGTATTGCACCTCGAACCAGAGGTGTGGTATTCCACTCCCAGGTAAGGATGGAGAATGGAACAGAGCTCAGTTAGCTGCATGCACTACACGCACCCCATTTCCGGGGGACAGAACAACGGTACTCCCACCAGATAGTTGTGCAGGTACGACAGCGTCTGTCCCTGGCTGGAGTGGGGGGGGGGGGAAGGAACATCCCAGTGGTGTAGGAGCAGACAGGGGAGGGACTCTGGGCATAGGTAGGAGCCCATTGGTTGCATTGTCACCAGGGCTCGGGTGTCAGAGGGAGTATAAAGGTGGGCACCATCTAGGAACAAGGGAGTTCAGTCTGAGGAGAAGCTGAGAGAGAGTTCAGCCAGAGAGGGCTGACAGGGAGCTGTGGCTCCGTCTGGGCCCAGCTCCAGAGCTAGGCCTGAAGCAGAGAGAGGAGAGAAGGAAGAGGAACACAAGGAAAGGCCCAGAGACGCAAGCAGAAGGAACCCTGAGATCCCACGAGTGAACTAAAACGGGTGAAGGGTTGGCAGAGAAGGGTACCGGATCCCAAACTGGTGGAGGTCAATCATCCTTAGCCAGGAACCGGAGGTCGTGGTCAAGCTTTGGCACGACCCCTCGCCACATCCACCAGGAAGGCACGCCACATAGGGTCAGGAAAGCCGGAGAGAGGTTTTGCCCCATAAGGCCCGAGGAAGCCGGACATAGGTGGGTCCCTGGTGAGGACGGTCAGTAGGAAGGAAGAGAGGGGAGCTCTGGACCACGCTCTGGAATCGCCTGGGAGTTGGCCGAGTCCCTGACCTGGTGGACGCAGCACGGCTCGGGTGGTCCTACTGTGCACAAGGATCTGATAAAGAACTGTGAGTAAAGCTTTTAAAACTGCACTTCCCGCCTCTGTGTTCCGGCCGTCACACCTGCACCCTCAGCACTGGGACACCCGCACCATCACTCCCATCATCATCTCTAACAGATCTGCCCTGAGGCCATACTCCTCCCGTGGGGAGTCATCTCATTCTCAGATGCACAAACAACACCGGCCTCAGCGGACTGCCGTGCAGCGGCGGTCCCGTGACCGCAATCCACGGGTGGCGTAGTCGAACATTCTAACATCTACTGCTAAAGACTGCCGCTCAGTTTGACTCCCTGGGCACGGACCGGGTCACCGCCACGAGACTACTACCCCTATCTGATCCGGCTCCGGGTAAGCCCCCGTGCGCGCGATGCCGCACGACACAGCAGGCCCAGGGGCGCGTCACCAACTCCAACCAAGAACTACACCTCCAACTCCTAAGCAGGCAGTAAGAACTTACACTGGCTAAGTTCCAGAGGCAAGCATATAAAGCAGAGGGGAGTGGCCAACACTAAACAGCTGAGACAATCCAAGTAGGAAAGCTCCAGGAGCTTCAACTGAACAGATTAACCCTTCCACTGCCAGCATGGAAAAAAACTGCACTGTTTAATAAGATGTTTCTTCTAACCAGTGCGGGAGTTCGTGAAACCAGACATCGCGATCTCCTGGCCCCTCTCTGTCGCGGTATCCCCGTGACACCCACACAACAACCTGTGTTTTACTCACCCTTCCCATGTCCAGCGATGAGCTTCTGCTGCTACTCGCGCAGTCTGTTATTGCTTGCAGTGCTGGCATGTCAACACTGCTGCAGCCAATCAGTGAGCTCAACAGCTTTGCCCGAGTTGACATCACAAGCCACTCAGAGCTGCAGCATTTCAAAGAAAAACATACCTGGCTGAGATCGAACAAACAGTGTCCAATACATGCTGCCCATGGATTGGGCAGCATGTATCAGATGTCAGGTTCACTCTAATAAAAATGTAATGCTTACAAATATACGTGGCAAACAGAAAAACTACTGCTCAGCTCACAAAAAAATAAAACCTCTTATAGGTTTACATAATAATAAAAAGTTATGGCTCTGAATCTGAAACGGTGGTAAAAGAAAAAAATGTTCTGGCCGCCTGAACAAGTGCACCAAAGTTTCCATCGGTAAAAGGAACAAATTACACGCTTTGCAGCACGTAGCTGCATCCTTCTTTTGTAGGATATGTTCACACATGGGGACATTAAGTGGTTCTTTGGTAAAATAAAATAGAGGCTATTTTTTAAACAAAGTTCTGTTCGCGTCTTGATAGATAAGGAGTATACAGGTGCATCTCACTAAATGAAAATATCATCAAGTTAATTTCAGTTCTTCAATACAAAAAGTGAAACTCATATATTATATAGAGTCATTACAAACAGAGTGGTCTATTTCATGTGTTTATTTCTGTTAATGTCGATGATTATGGATTACAGCCAATGAAAACACAAAAGTCATTATCTCAGTAAATTAGAATACTTTATAACAGCTTGAAAAATGTTTTTAAAATCCGAAATGTTGGCCTGCTGAAATGTATGTTCAGTAAATGCTCTCAATACTTGGTTGGGCTCCTTTTGCATCAATTACTGCATCAATGCGGTGTGGCATGGAGGCGATCAGCCTGTGGCACTGCTGAGGTGTTATGGAAGCCCAGGTTGCTTTGATAGCAGCCTTCAGCTCATCTGCATTGTTGGGTCTGGTGTCTCTCATCTTCCTCTTGACAATACCCCATAGATTCTCAATGGGATTAAAGTCAGGTGAGTTCGCTGGCCAATCAAGCACAGTGATACTGTTGTTTTTAAACCAGGTATTGGTACTTTTGGCAGTGTGGACAGGTGCCAAGTCCTGCTGGAGAATCAAATTTCCATCTCCAAAAAGCTTGACGGCAGAGGGAAGCATGAAGTGCTCTAAAATTTCCTGGTAGACTGCTGCGCTGACTTTGGTCTTGATAAAACACTGGACCTACACCAGCAGATGACATGACTCACCAAACCATCACTGATTGTGGAAACTTCACACTAGACCTCAAGCAGCTTGGATTGTGGCCTCTCCACTCTTCCTCCAGACTCTGGGACCCTGATTTCCAAATGAAATGCAAAATTTACTTTCATCTGAAAACAACACCTTGGACCACTGAGCATCAGTCCAGGTCTTTTTCTCCTTGGCTCAGGTAAGACTCTTCTAGCATTGTCTATTGGTCATGAGTGGCTTGGCACAAGGAATGCGACACTTGTAGCCCATATCCTGGATACGTCTGTGTGTGGTGGCTCTTGAAGCAATGACTCCAGCAGCAGTCCACTCCTTGTGAATCTCCCCCAAAATTTTGAATGGTCTTTTCTTAACAATCCTTTCAAAGCTGCGGCTATCCCGGTTGCTTGTGCACCTTTTTCTAAGACACTTTTTCCTTCCACTCAACTTTCCATTAATATGCTTGGATACAGCACTCTGTGAACAGCCAGTTTCTTTAGCAATGACCTTTTGTGGCTTACCCTCCTTGTGGAGTGTGTCAGTGACTGCCTTCTGGACATCTGTCAAGTCAGTAGTCTTTCTCATGATTGTGGATCCTACTGAAACAGACTAAGGGACCATTTTAAATGCATAGGAAGCCTTTGCAGGTGTTTTTTGACAATTATTCTAATTTACTGAGATAATGACCTTTGTGTTTTCATTGGCTGTAAGCCATAATCATCATCATTAACAGAAATAAACACTTGAAATAGATCACTCTGTTTGTAATGACGCTATATAAGGAGTTTCACATTTTGTATTGAAGAACTGAAATAAATTAACTTTTTGATGATATCCTAATTTAGTGAGATTTACCTGTATGTGTTAGTATTGTTTAGGTGTGTGTGTGTGCGCGCGCACATTCATAATATGTATTTGTATGCATGTAATACAAATAATGTGTATATGTATGTGTAATGTGTATTTTATATATTCTTGTGGGCATGTGTGTAGTATGTGTGTAATGTGTATATAGGAAAATCTCATCCACAACACTGGTACTGTTAGTACCTTACCCATGTGAATGTACCCTCACAGTTACATGACTTTTATGACTGTACACCACACAGTATTTGAGATTTATTCTTTTATTTAAATTGGCACCATATAAAATATGTTGCCGACCACAGGACTTTTGCTTGTGAAACACAAATAACCCAATGGACTTTATTGATTGCATGTCCTGTATGTGGAATGATAGCAACAAGAATTGAAGATTAAATGTGGATGATCATATGAGCTGTATTGATGGAGTGAGCGATTATTTCCTTTGGAGGACTCAAAATCCCTAGTCAAATACCATAGGTCTCTACTAAGGAATTGTGGGGTTTGTTTTTTTTAGCATTTATAACATGGTTATCCTTGACGTCAATCAGTTTAGATCAGTGTGAAGCCAAAATAAACACTGCACGAAAGCTAAATAAATCCTAGAAATGTCAAACTGCTGGAAATTTCATAAATTTTGTATAGTTTTGAGGGACGTATAGTATCATTATTTCCCATTCTAATGCTGACATTTCAACATAACAATGAAAAATGCAGAACACCATCTTTATACTCGTTGATTTTATAAATGAGGACATAATTTTAAAAAAATAAATAAATCTGGTCCTTAAAATGACAATATAAATACAGCCTCAGACTGTGAACAACACCTACAAAATTATACTGTGTCATCATTAATTTGTCAAAAAAGGGCCAAAATAGAGAAGCAGTGTTTGTGAAAAATTAAGTACACCCCTTGAATCCACTGCTTTAAGAACCACCTTTACCAGCAAAAACTTGAAGAAATAGCATTCTGTATGACCACCAGTCCCTCACATTGTTCCAGAGGAATTTTGGACAACTTCTCTTTAGGCTGTGTGCCCACGATGCGTTTAAGCTTTTCCGCAGCGGCACTTCCGCTGCAGAAACGCTTAAAAAAACGCTTGGTAGAAGGTCTGCCATGTTCCCCAATGATAATCTGCAGGGCGCAAAGTCAAAAGTTTACATACATTTCATTGGTATTTGGTACCATTGCCCTTAAACTGAATGACTTGGGTCAAACGTTTAAGATATCCTTTTACAAGCTTCTCGCAATAGTTGGTCAGAATTTGGGCCCATTCCTCCTGACAAATATGGAGTAACTGATCCAGGTTTGTAGGTCGCCTTGCTCGCACCTGCCTTTTCAGCTTCGCCCATACATTTTCAATAGGATTGAGATCAGGGCTTTGTGATGACCACTCCAAAACATGGACTTTGTTATCCTTAAGCCACTTTGTTACCATTTTGGCAGTATGCTTTGGGTCATTGTCCATTTGGAAGACCCATTTCCGCCCAAGCTTTAAACTTCCTGGCTGATGTCTTGAGATGTTGCTTCAGTATTGCCACATAATCTTCTTTTCTCATGATGTCACATGATGCCATCTAGTTTGTGAAGTGCACCAGTCCCTCCTGCAGCAAAACAACCCCACAACATGATGCTGCCACCCCTGTGTTTCACAGTTGGGATGGTGTTCTTCGGCTTCCAAGTTTCTCCCTTTTTCCTCCAAAATGTAACGATGGTCATTATGCCCAAAAAGTTAAATTTTAGTTTCATCTGAGCACAGGACATGTCTCCAAAAATTAAGGTCTTTGTTTCTGTGTGCATTTGCAAACATTAATCTGGCTTTTTTATGTTTCTTTCGGAGTAATGGCTTCTTCCTGGCAGAGTGGCCTTTCAGCCGATGTTGATACAGTACTCGTTTCACTGTGGATATTGACACAATCTTACCAGCTTCCACCATTATCTTCACAAGGTCTTTTGCTTTTGTCCTTGGGTTGATATGCACATGTCGGACCAAAGCACGTTCATCTCTGGGACACAGTACCCGTCTCCTTCCAGGGCGGTATGATGGCTGGACATTCCCATCTTGTTTGTACTTGCGTATAATTGTTTCTACAGATGAACGAGGCACCTTCATGTATCTTGAAATTGTACCCAAGGATCAGCCAGACTTGTGCAGGTCCACAATTCTCTTCCTGATATCTTAGCTGATTTCTTTAGACTTTCCCATGATGCTACACAAAGAAGCAGTGTGTTTCAGGTGTGCATTAAAATACATCCGCAGGTGTGTCTTTAATAAACATTAACTTTAATATAAGATTACTGATTTATTTTTTAGATCTAGATGCAATTAGGATTGTGCGCTCCCTTTTTCTTTGGTTGTTTTTCCACATACATTTTTTTGACCAATAAAATAGTTAATATATTGCACCATCACTTGACCTTTTTTTTCATTTTTTTCTTGTTTGGTCTTGCATAATGTTATTCATGTATAGTGTGTAGGGAAAATCTAGGATTAAGATTAGAGTATAAGATGTAGCATAGGACATAGGTATTAAGTTAGAATGGGAAAAATTCAGTTATGGACACACTAGCTATAGGAAGCATATTGCACAGGTTAGAATACAGTTAAATGTTTGGGGCCAGCCCAGCTTGGAAGGGAGAAGTGTTCATTAATAAGGGGAGCACTTTCTGTTTCTTGTCAGATAGAAATGGTTGAAGATTAGATTGTAAGTGAGGGAGAGTTAGCAGTGTTTAAGGCCAGAGGGCTGGAGGGCATGGAAAGTACGGACAGCTTTGGCAGCATGAGAACTTCGACTGTTTTCTGTGGATATTCCTGCAATTCCGGGGCCTATGGCCAGAATTAGGCACTGCAAAGTGTGCCTTATTCCCTTCCCACAAGTGGAAGTTGGATGGGAAGACACATTAGAGGCGGGACAGAACTCATGGGAGCTGCGAGCCCAGATGGAGTATCCCAGGGGCCACGGGAGCCATCAAGCAAAGGGATAGCTGAGGCCGAATGAACACAGAACATGGAAACGTACTGTGCTGTAACCATAGCTCCCAACTGATTATGGAGTCTTTGCTACGTTTCTTTTATGCGTTTTCCTCTTTGTTTGATGCAATTTTGGGGAAGATATGAAGCAGAGTTTAACGCTTTTTAACAGTGCAGAAAAGCTTTGATTCTTATTGTGGATTTTGGTGTGGATCCGGCAGAAAACAAAAAACACAGTATTTCTGCAACGTGTGAACACGGGCTTACAGCCACAAAACCAGATGTTGTATAGTTAAGCTACATAACGATGAGAAAGTTCTGCCGGCTCCGACTGTGAATGAAGGAACAAAAAAAAATCCACAATCCCAACTAGAGGTGAGCAGGGCGCACAGATGACGTCGCGCTGCCCTGGGTGATCAAAAGCCACTGGGGACACTGGATGGTTAGAGATTTGCGGCCTCCTGTCCAGCCGCCAGGTACCACCAACCTGGACGATGGACCAGAGACCCGGGAATCCATCCACTCATCTCTAGTCCCAACCGTCCCGGATACAGCGGACAGTCCTGGATTTGTGTCTACGCCCTGCAGTCTATGGAGTCTGCTGAATGCCCCTCGTTACCAGTGCCCCTCTGACAACTCCTCCTGGTGGGGGAGAAAGAAATAGTAAACGGGCGTGGATTGGGGTGTGGCCAGGGGCATGGCCAAAATTTGCACGTGCCGCATGATGTGTCCCTCTTTCTGTTCTTCAAAAGTTGGGAGGTATGCTGTAACATCAATTGAACATGGACTGCTAAGTAAAGTTGAACTGTTGGTTATGAAGCAAGTTTCCCCTGATTTATGTGTGGCTGTTCCTGGATCCGGAAACGTGGAGACAGTGGAGGCCTCTGGCCAAAATGTGAGTGTTATACGGTACACACAGCACAAGGGAAAGGAACACTATTTACCTGTAAGGTGTCAGGGTGTGGGACACACAGCAGCTCCTCGCTCATGAATACCACCCTGTTCACCTTATAAGTGGACTGCAAGGCGAGCGGTCAATATAAGTGGCAGTGTGTGCTTACAGCTGCCACTCACTGTGTACCGAAAGGTGACTGAAGAACATCCCTATAACAGAAAGCCATCGGTTCCCAGGAGGAATTAAGTAAATTTCCTACCACTAGCCTCTCCTTCATTAAGGCGGCCTGACAGCATAGTAATGGTATTAAACCTGCAGATTAACCCTATGTCTACTGGTTAATAGCCTTTGGGGACATTACAGGTTCCCTTTTAAAAAGTTCTTATCACTAGTGTGGGGCCTGCTCTTTTAAATCAATAAAAAAAAGTATGCAGCCCCAAACTGGTGATTTTTCTAAATATAAGTTATTTATAAGAGAGCCAAGAACACTCCCCAATGTCCCCTGAACGGGCCTGACTTTCTAGCAAAAGTGAGGCTCAACAACCAGGCTATGGGATCATGGGATTCAGGGCAGAATCCCACAACCCTCCATGATCAGTCTTGCAGTGAAAGCACAAGTTCTCACTCTTTGCTCTAACCCAGAGCTGCTGTATTTAAGCAGTGGCCAAATGGTAGTGGTTACCATTCGGGCACTGCTTGGTTACTGCAAAGATCACAGTTTAACTGCAAAATGGGCAGCAGAGGGTTGTGGGATCCTGCTCTACATCCTGGAATCCCACAGCTTGGAAGTTCAGGTCTGACTTTTGCTAGAAAATCAGGCCCTTTCGGGGGACATTAGGGAATGTTTTGCACACTTCAGTCAATAACTTCTATTTGAAAAAATCCCCAGTCTGGTGCTGTCAATTCTTTTATTAAAGAAAAATGGCAGCCCCAGATTTGTGATCGGTACTCTAACTGCTTTACCCCTGAGGGTGGTTTGTAAGTTAATGACCGGGCCAATTTTTTCAAATTTGACCACTGTCACTTTATGAGGTAATAGCTCTGGAACGCTTCAACGGATCCCGCTGATTCTGAGACTGTTTTTTCGTGACATATTGTACTTCATGATAGTGGTAAAATTTCTTCAATATCACTTGCGTTTATTTGTGAAAAAAATCTGAAGTTTGGCAAAAATGTTGAAAATGTCACAATTTTCAAAATTTTAATTTTTATGCCCTTAAATCAGAGAGATATATCACACAAAATAGTTAGTAAATAACATTTCCCATGTGTCTACTTTACATCAGCACAATTTTGGAACCAAAATTTTTTTTTATTAGGGAGCTATAAGGGTTAAAAATTGATCAGCGAGTTCTCATTTTTACAACAAAATTTACAAAACCATTTTTTTAGGGACCACATCACATTTGAAGTGACTTTGAGGGGTCATTATAACAGAAAATACCCAAAAGTGACACCATTCTAAAAACTGCACCCCTCAAGGTGCTCAAAATCACATTCAATAAATTTATTAACCCTTCAGGTGAGTCACAGGAATTTTTGGAAAGGGGAAGGAAAAAATGAACATTTAACTTTTTTCACAAAAATGTTACTTTAGACCCATTTTTTTTTTAATTTTTGCAGGGGTAACAGGAAAAAATAGACCCCAAAATTTGTTGTGCAATTTCCCCTGAGCACGCAGATACCCCATATGTGGGGAAAAAACACTGTTTGGGCGCACGGCAGGGCTCAGAAGGGAAGGAGCGCCATTTGACTTTTTGAATGTAAAATTTGCTTGAATAATTAGCGGACGCCATGTTGCGTTTGGAGAGCCCCTGATGTGCCTAAACAGTGAAAACCCCCCATAAGTGACACCATTTTAGAAACTAGACCCCTCAGGGAACTTGTCTAGATGTGTGGTGAGCACCTTGAACCCCCAGGTGCTTCACAGAAGTTTATAACATGGTGGCGTGAAAATAAAAGTTTCACATTTTTCCCACAAAAATGTTTTTTCAGCCCCCAGTTTTGCATTTTCATAAGGGTAACAGGAGAAAGTGCACCAAGCAACTTGTTGTGCAATCTCTCCTGAGCTAACAGATACCCCATATGTGGGGGAAAACCACTGCTTGGGTGTACGGCAGGGTTCGGAAGGGAAGGAGCGCCATTTGACTTTTTGAATGTAAAATTTGCTTGAATAATTAGCGGATGTACCCCTGATGTGTGTAAACTGTGGAAAACCCCCACAAGTGACACCATTTTGGAAACTAGACCCCTCAGGGAACTTTTCTAGATATCTAGATGAGTGGTGAGCACCCTTACCCCCCAGGTGCTTCACAGAAGTTTATAACATGGAGCCGTGAAAATAAAAAAAAAAAAAAAAACTTTTTCCACAAAAATGATCGAGTCCCCGCCCCGCATGTTTCACGGTTGTTAGACACCCCCAAAAAAAACATGCGGGGATCACTCGTGCATGGCAGGCGATCCAAGCAAAAAATTTTTTGGCCGCGAAGCATATGGGGTACTCGAGCATGTCACTCGAACACACGTGATACTCAGTGCATACCCGAGCACCCAATGCAAACTCAAGTAGCGAGCACTTGCACTCAACACTGGTCACCATATTGTCAACTTTTTTTTTTTTTCTTTACTTTTGAAAAAATCCCAACCCTAACCCCAATCCTAATACAACCCCAACCCTAACCCCAACCCTAACCCCAACCCTAACCTTAACCCTAGAATTTATTTTTTTACGCGGTTCCTCGTGCGGTATAAGTGATTAGACGACTTTATTCTTCGGGTCGGTGCGATTACAGCAATACCAGATTCAGATCGGGTTTTTATGATTGACAGCTGTCACACGCTAAAAGACACTTTTTTTTTTGCAAAGACTAGTTTTTGCATCGCCATATTTTGAGAGCTATAATTTTTCCATATTTTGGCCGAGAGTCATGCGATGGCTTGTTTTCTGAGGGACGCTTTCTATTCCGATTTTTGTAAGGCAGAATAAACAAAGACCAGCAATTCCGGCATTGGTTTTTTTTTTTTTTTTTATGCCACTCCGCATGTGGTAAAATTGATAAGGCAGCTTTATTCTTCAGGTCAGTACGTTTACAGCCGTACCGTATTTACATTTTTTTTATGTTTTGGCGCTTTTACACAATAAAAACTATTTTCTAGAACAAAAAAAATATTTTTTTATCGCTTTATTCTGAGAGCTATAACTTTTTTATTTTTCGGATGATGGAGCTGTATGGCAGCTTGTTTTTTGCAGGAAAAGATTACGTTTTCAGCGGTACCATTTTTATTTACATTCGTCTTTTTCATCGCGTGTTATTCCATTTTTTGTTTGGCAGTATGATAAAGCATTTGATTTTTGCTTCGCTTTTTATTTATTTATTTTACAGTGTTCACTAAAGGGGTTAACTAGTGGGACAGTTTTATAGGTCCGGTTGTTCCGGACGCGGCGATACCAAATATGGGTACTTTTATTGGTTTATTTTTTTTCATAATAAATAAATATTATGGGTACAATATATTTTTATTTTTGGGGGATTATTTTTTTTCTTTTTTTTTTTTTTACATTTTTTTTCACTTTCCTACCCTTTTTTTTACTTTTACACATTGTCCCACTATGGGACTTTCACTTTTTGAAAGCAGTAGCTCCCTATGCCATGCAGCCTGTCAGCGCTGCTCATAGGGAGACATTACTTTGGTCATGCACTGCGCATTATCAAAGTAACGTCCTGCCTCCTGGTGACCCGGATGTTGTCATGACGACATCGGGTCGTCATGACAACATCCGGGAGCCGCCTCAGACTTCGCTGGAGGCCGGAGAGGAGGTGAGTACTAGCTCTTACCTCCCCCCCTTGCTCCCGTAATGTTGCGATCGACTTCAATCACAGCATTGCGGTGGTTAATGAGCAGGGAGCGGTGCGGGATCACTCCCTGCACATAGCACCGGGTGTCAGCTGACCCGCTTGTGTGCGGGCGCGATCGCATTATGCGTAATAGTACGTAGCCGGTCCATAAGTCTCAGGGCACAGCTACATACTATTACTGACAAGGTCAGAAAGGGGTTAAGATCATTGAGGAAGGGGGGCATTTGTTAATACACAACTCTCAAGGTTCTGCAACAGCATTTCAATTGGGTTTGAGGTCTTAACATTGACTGGGTTATTGCAACACCTTGATTCTTTTCTTTCATTGTCAGGCATTCTGATGTCAAATTTGCCAGTGTCCCTGGGATCATTGTCCTCTTGCATGACCCAGTTTTGGCTAAACTTTAGATTTTGGATAGATGGCCTAAGATTTGGCTCTAGAATACATTGGTACACAGAGGAGTTCATGGTCAACTTGAAAACTGCAAGGTGCCCAAGTCCTGTGGCTGAAAAACACCTGAAATCATCACCCCTCCACCACTGTGCTTGATAATTGGTATAAGGCGTTGTGCTTATATGCCGTGTTTGGTTTTCATCAAACGTGGTGCAGGGCATTATGGACAAACATCCCAACTTTGGTCTCATCTGTCAAAAGACATTGTTCCAGAAGTCTTGTGGTTTGCTCAGATGTAACTTTGCAAACCTTAGCTATGCTGCCATATTCTTCATAGAAAGAAGAGTCTTTCTCCTGGCAACCCTTCCAAAAAAGCCATGCTTATTCAGTCTTTTCTAATTGTTGTCACAAGAGCAGCGTGGGGGATAGTCTGATCAGTGAAGCTAGCTGGCAAAGGGTGGTAGGGAAGCTGTATCAAAACAAGGAGGTCCAGAACATGAGCAGAAGTGTCAGACAGGTGGATAGTCAGAAAAAAAGGAAGATGTCAGACAACAAGCAACTATTATCAGGACAATTCAGGAACTTTTATATCCAACAGCTCAACCCAAGGTTACCCGCAGAAAACTAAAGACAGAAGTTAACCCTCGAGCTCCCAGCCAGGATGACACCACAAGTCCCTGGGAATTGCACATGACCACTTCGTAGATGCTCCATATTACCTGCCACATAGGCACGACACTGTCCAGTGACAAAAGCAGAAACAGAGGGGATGGGTACCAATGCAAATGTCACAATTATACATGTAAAGTCATGAAGTTGAACATTTAACAAGCTAACTGAGGCATTTAGAGCCAGAGCTCTAGCTCTTGGGTCTTTTGCAATTTCTTTGAGCATTGCAAGGTCTGAACTTGGGGTGAATTTGCTGGGACATCCACTTTTGGAAAGATTGTTGACTGCTTTGAATGTTTACCACTTGTGAATACTCTTTCTCACAGTATAATAATGCAGGGTTCCCCAACTCCAGTCCTCAAGGCCCACCAACAGGTCATGTTTTCAGGATTTCCTTAGTATTGCACAGGTGATAATTCCATCATCAGCACAGGCAATAGTTACATCACCTGTGCAATACTAAGGAAATCCTGAAAACATGACCTGTTGGTGGGCCTTGAGGACTGGAGTTGGGGAACCCTGTAATAATGGACTCCAAACTGTTTGGAAATGGTCTTATAGCCCCCTTCCTAAATGGATTGGCAGCAACAATTACTTCACCAAGATCAATGCTGATATCTTCCCTCCTTGGCATTGTGTTACCAAACGCCTGAAAACTGACAAAACTTCTACAATTGTAGAGGTGATCACATTTGCTGATGAACTATTAAATCAATGGCATTTGATAAGCAGCACCTGGTTGCTACTTATCCTCTTAATTCCTATAAGAGCAGTAAGGGTGTACTTATATTTTCAATATTCAACTTCTGCATTTTGGCTTCGTATTTGTTAAATAAATAATGAGATGTGCTGTTGATCTGAGGTTGTATTTACCTAATTTTAAGGCCTTCTATGGACCTTATGTGTATTTTATGTAAAGTCATAAAATTCAAAGAGAGTATACTTAGCTTGCTATTCTCATGACAATTTAGGTCATTTACACATGATAAAAAAAAAAGAAACCTATATCCAACATTCCGAAACGAAACAAATTATACAAGGTTTTATGACTGTTTTATATATTATTTTATTAATTTGTGTTTAAGAAATTAACTAATTTGTTTCACAGCTTGAGTTTTTAGCACTTGCTCAAGTCTTTGAAACTGTAGCCAGAAATGTTATGAGTTTAGGAAAATTCAATAAGAAAAGAAAAATACATGTAACATCAGATATCTAAGCCCACTGACCTCTTCCTTGGGGTCCCCAGGATCTCCGGTCATTATTCCCGATTGATCCCTTTTCTTGTAAGCATCCAGAGAGTTGGGACTTATATGCGGAGTAATATCATGAGACTTCCTCTGGTCGGTCAGAGCTAGATTATTATCCATACTTTTAACACTTTCTTCCTTTCCGTTGATGTTAAAAATGTGCTTTGCCAAAATCATATTGAAATTAATCTTACAAGGCTAGCAAAATTAATACAAAACTATGACATCCAATATATAATCCATATAAAAGAGATGCAGCAATGAGCAATATGCTGGGTTTTATAAGCAGCAACGGTCTGCACTCAGCTTCGTCCACATTCATAACATTCAAGTCTCTTCCTATGAATTACCATTCTTGTTACTGTGAGATATTAGACTGAGCTGTGTCTCTGCACACAGCCCTGCGACTGAGTACAAGAGGGCCGTCCCTCTCATACAGATCACATAGCAGCTGACCGGAGTGTACACAATGTGATGGCTGCATTTCACGCTCCACCCCTCTGCAAAATCACTGCTTTTATATTTTAACTAGATGGTGGCCCGATTCTAATGCATCGGGTATTCTAGAATATGTATGCGGCCGACGGGGCGCAATTAGCAGAGCGGTGTTTAAATTTTGCGCCAAAATCGCTGATTGGTCGCGTTCGGCAACCGCGACCAATCAGCAAAGCGGTGTTTAAATTTGGTGGCAATATTGGTGATTGGTCGCGGCCGATATTTAAATTTGGCGCCGAAATCGGTGATTGGTCGCGGGCAGCGCCAGCGACCAATCAGCGTTTTTTAACACAAATGTCCGGACCTTTGTAACACCATGCAGATACTGTGGGGACATCAGCGGCTAGGGTGTGAAGGGAGGACCGGGGAGCGGTGCTGCGGGTCCGGATACTTCTGCTCCGAGCGCCCGCTCATGTCCCGGGTTCTCGGAGCGGAAGTATCCGCACAGGCAGCGCCGCTGACATCCATGCGGCTAGGGCGTGAAGGGAGGACTGGGGAGCGGCGCTGTGGGTCCAATTGGTCGCAGCCGCTATTTAAATGTGCCGCACAAATCGTTGATTGGTCGCGGACTTGGCCCGCGACCAATGACTGATCTTGCGGCCAAAGTTAAACACTACTGTGCTGATTGGTCGCGGACGCTGCCCGCGACCAATCACCGATTTGGGCGCCAAATTTAAATATCGGCCGCGACCAATCACCGATCTTGGCTCCACATTTAAACACCGCTGTGCTGATTGGTCGCGGCCGATATTTAAATTTGGCGCCCAAATAGGTGATTGGTCGCGGGCAGCGCCAGCGACCAATCAGCGATTTTTAACACAAATGTCCGGACCTTTGTAACACCATGCGGATACTGTGGGGACATCAGCGGCTAGGGTGTGAAGGGAGGACCGGGGAGCGGCGCTGCGGGTCGGGATACTTCTGCTGCGAGCGCCCGCTCATGTCCCTGGTTCTTGAAGCGGAAGTATCCGGACAGGCAGCGGCGCTGACATCCAATTGGTCGCGGACGCTATTTAAAATTGCCGCACAAAATCGGTGATTGGTCGCTGTCTTGACCCGCGACCAATGACTGATCTTGGCGCCAAAGTTAAACACTATTGTGCTGATTGGTCGCGGACGCTGACCGCGACCAATCACCGATTTGGGCACCAAATTTAAATATCGGCCGTGACCAATCACCGATTTGGGCGCCAAATTTAAATATCGGCCGCGACCAATCACCGATCTTGGCTCCATATTTAAACACCGCTGTGGTGATTGGTCGCGGCCGATATTTAAATTTGGCGCCCAAATCGGTGATTGGTCGCGGGCAGCGTCGGCGACCAATCAGCACAATAGTGTTTAAGTTTTGCGCTAAGATCAGTGATTGGTCGGGTCCGAAGACCGCGACCAATCATCGAATTGTCTTGGTGAGGACCGGGGAGCGGCGCTGCCTGTGCGGATACTTCCACTGCGAGAACCCGGGACATAGCGGGCGCTCGCAGCAGAAGTATCCCGACCCGCAGCGCCGCTCCCCGGTCCTCCCTTCCGCATGGAGGTCAGCGGCGCCGGCGGTCCTTCCGCTGCTACCGGCCCGGAAGATGAGCGCCTCGCGCCGCTCATCTCCCGGCTGCATCTCCGTCCCGCAGATGGGTCCGGCGGTCGGGTTCCTTCTGCTGTTGCCGGCCGGGAGATGAGCGCCTCGCGCCGGTCATCTCCCGGCTGCATCGCCGCTCAGCTCCGTCCCGCAGATGAGCCGCTAACGGCCGCCATCTTTTTTTAGAAATCTCCCGGCGCTGATTGGCCGCTGCCGGACCAATGAGCGACGCGGGATTTCCTGGACAGACAGACACACAGACAGACAGACAGACAGGATAAGACGATTATATATATAGATATTGGGCTCAGTTACTATATCTGGAGGAAAGTAATCACATGATACTACATTAATCCTTTAAGGACCCGGACATTTTTCCAGCTCTCCAGCTTTCCTCCCATTGGTTCAATAACTTTTTTAATGTTCTGTTGACAGCCATATGAGATCTTGTTGTTTTGAGGGACGAGTAGTAGTTTTGAATGACTTTTTGGAAATGTCACTGTTCACGAAAACCTTGAAACCAGTGATCACAATATCATTTACATAGTTACGTAGGTTAAATAAAGACCTAGGTCCATCAAATTTAACCTTCCGCCCCCAATTGTACATTTTGTCTAATTTAACTGTAACCTACAATGTTATGTATATCGAGGAAATCATCCAGCCCATGTATAAAAGCTGTTATAGTGTCTGCCATTATAGTGCAACACAAAGGGAAGAGGGAAAGGGAGCCCAGACATTAGGGAAAGGGGGAAGTGGAGACCTCCTAGACTGAGCTAATATCACCCTGTCTCCACTAACGTCCCTATATTGGTTCTTCACCAATCTCCGCACGTGAACCTGGCCCTGTCTTTCCCTGGCGTTACCCCATGGCTAGGGAAGGGAGGACGATGAGCACCAGTCGATCCCCACTGACAACTAAAAACAACAAGGGGGAACAAACAAGGGAAGATAGCTTAGCTTTAGTCAACGTCAGAGAGATGAACACCCATCCTCATAGCTCCAGAGAGGAAGAAGTAATGCACTTGCTCCGAGCCTTCACAAGGGGTAATGAGAGTATCGCCGGCACCTCCCTCTAGTATACAGCAGGTATTTATACACCCAGGCCAGGGTGTTAATTAGCCAGAGAAAGGTAGCTGCTGGGTCCTAGAGAGACAGCCTCTATGAAGGTGTCTGTAATGCCAAAAGTAGAGATCTCCTGCAACCAACTGCAGGGCAACTGTCACTTCTGACACACCCGTGACAGAACCCTTTCCTATTTAGGTGTGGAAATCACCTTACTTCCACCTGTAAAGAGTGCCCCCTGGTCCCTAGTATGGTCTTTGGAAGGAATGTGCTAGTCCTTAGTACTAACCACATATTTATACATGTAAATGAGATCTCCTCTGAGGCGTCTTTTTTCTAAGCTAAACAAGCTCAACTTTTCAAACTTCTCATCACATGAGAGGCCTTCCATCCCTTGTAATAATCTAGTTGCTGCCTTTGAACTGACTAACTTCTGAATATCCTTTTTAAAATGTGGAGCCCAAAACTGGAGCCCATATTCCAGATGTGGCCTCACCAATGATTTATAAAGTGGTAACAATACGTTGGGATCGCGTGATTTTATTTCTCTTTTTATACATCCTAAAATCTTGTTTGCTTTTGCGGCTGCTGCCTGACATTGAGTACTGCTGCTCAGCTTACTTGTAAGCAGAATACCCAAGTCCTTCTCCCCTTCTGTAGTCCCAAGTATATTCCCATTTAATGTATATACAGCAATAGGATTACTCCGTCCTAGGTGCATTACTCTACATTTATCTACATTAAACCTCATCTGCCAAGTGTTTGCCCATTCAATCATCTTATCCAGATCGTTCTGCAATATCGTAATGTCAAGATCAGATTTTAATATCCTACATAGTTTGGTGTCGTCAGCAAAGACTGACAATTTACTCTCAATCCCATCCCCAAGGTCATTAATAAAGAGGTTAAAAAGTATCGGTCCAAGCACAGATCCCTGCAGTCCCCACTGCTGACTATATTCCATTTAGAAAATGTACCATTTATGACGACTCTTTGTTTCCTGTCATTTAGTCAGTTACTTACCCATCTGCATATAGTTCCCCATCTTGCTAAAACTGGAAAAACATTATTTGGGAAAATATACTTTTAAATTTTTGTAATTTTTTTGTTTTGAGATCTGCACTCCAAGACATTGACTGGGAGCAGCTACTGTCAGATAGTGATACAAATGATAAATGGGAAAGCATTGCATCTACACTGCCTTCCAAATAATTATGCAAATTGGATTTAAAGGGGTATTCCCATGTCCAAGATCCTATCTCAATATGTAGTAAGTATAACAATATTATTTGCAAATAACTACCTGTTTGCTGCTTTGTAATGGTATTTTATATTGAATTGGAGATATTTGCAAATAATAATAATAATAGCAAATATCTCCAATTAGAAATGTAGTATAGTTCTTCTGATTCGCTATGTCGCTAACCCCATGTGCAGGGCATTGCAGTAGCTTAGGAATCCATGGTTACGACCACTCATATAGTGACAGTTAGTTAGTGGCCATAATCATGGATACCTAAGCTACTGCAATGCCCTGCACATGGGGTTAGCGACATAGCGAATCAGAAGAACTATACTACATTTCTAATTGGAGATATTTGCTATTATTATTATTATTTGCAAATATCTCCAATTTGATATAAAATACCATTACAAAGCAGCAAACAGGTAATTGAAGCTGCTGGTGCCTCTAGAGTCCTGAGAACCTCAATATGTATAATCCTCCTATTACGGGGATACCGCTGCAGAGAGGAGCCAAAAAAATTGCGGTGTCTGGTTACATGAACTCATGCACGGATTAGAACGGCTTCACCATCCTATTAAACAGTGCAAGTTTTCCTTGCTCTGTCATTGCAAGTGTTAATCAGTTCAGTTGATCTCCTGGAGCTCTCCATCCTCAATTGTTTCAGCTGTTCCTGTTGGCCACTCCCTCCTGGTATATATGCTCGCCACTGACATTTGGTAGTTGCCTGTGATAGTTACCACTACCTAGTTTGGAGTTGAAAGAGAAGTTCAGTATTTGGAGTAGGCGGTTTTTCAGGAGATTTCTGCGTGGAGTTGGTTTGCGTGTTTATCCTTATCCTCTCCCATTTGGTTTGTGCCTCCTATTCCTCCCTTGTTTCCCATTCTGTGGTTTTGTGACTGTATTTGTATGATTGTAGTTTTCTTCTATTTTTTGTCTGTTTACCCCTGTCTGTCTGGTTAGTGTTTTCAACACACTTAGGCCTCACACCTCCTTGGGTGGAGGAGGGAAAAGATAAGAGTTAAGATAAGAGCATAGCAAGGTATGAGACCCCAGAGTCTCCATCATCCAGGGTAATCCAGGGGACAGGCATAGCCTATGATGCCCCTAGTTCAAGCAATCGGATAGGTGCCCACAGTCCTTTGTGACACCTCCAGAGGCTTCAGTTGTGCATAAACCTACTATTTTGCCACCTCTAAACAGTGCTCACAAGCAGAAATAGTTGCAGTTGGCCCAGACATACAGAAAGACTAATTTTAAAACAGTCTCGATAACTGATGAGTGCCATGCAAACCTGAATGGTCAAGATGGCTGGAGTAGTGGATGGTTGGTGGACGGCCACCATGTCCCAACAAGGCTGCGACGTCAGCAAGGAGGTGGTAGAGTTATGTTTGGGCCGGAATCATAGAGAGCTGGATGGTCTCTTTAGAGTCCTTGAAGGTGTGAAAATGACCTCAGAAAAGTATATATTAGAGTTTCTGACTGATCACTTTCTTCCATGATACAAAAAGAATTGTGCCATCCATAGCAAATTCATCTTCATGCATGACCATGCTCCATCTCATGTTGCAAAAGATACCTCTGACTCATTGCCACTTGTCGTCTGACAACTGTGAAACATGTAGGGCAGGGACTACAGCATGTCACTCGAGCACCCGCGATACATGGTGCATACCTGAGTACCTGATGCAAACTCAAGACTAATGACAACTTATTCAATATGATGACCTAATATTATCAAATTTGGTGTCGTACCTCTGGGTTCAAAATGTTCACTATACCCCTTGATAAAAATCCTTGAGTTATCTAGTTTCCAAAATGGTGTCACTTGTTGGTGGTTTCCACTGTTTAGGCACATCAGGGGCTCTTCAAACGCGACATGGCATCCGCTCTTGATTCAAGCCAATTTTGGGTTCAAAAATTCACACAGTGCTCCTTCCCTTCTGAACCCTGACGTGCACCCAAACAGTGTGTTTTTCCCCACATATGTGGTATCGGCGTAATCAAGAGAAATTGCAAAACAGTTTTTGGGGTACATTTTCTCCTCTTACCCTTGTGAAAATAAAAAATTTGAGGCTAAAAGATAATTTTTGTGGAAAAAGTGGTGCACGTTTCTATTATACTTTTCCACTGAATGTTCCACTCCTGCTTTTGGCTTACAAATAATGATGTAAAATACTGAACGTGACCTAAGGGTTTCCAGCTACTCCAGATCCACAGGTTGGCACATCCAACATAAAGTTTGAGTATACCAAAAAGTCCACTAAATGACATATGAGGGTATCAGTGAGATTTATTATCATTTATTATACGAAACGCGTTGATAATAAACCGCGCTGTTACCCTCATATGTCGTTTATTGGATTACTTTTGTAATTATTTATTTTACCATACATTATGCATCTTTTATACATTAAGAGGTAACCTTCTTTACTGTATGAGCATATAGAGTTATGTTGGCCTCCTCTGCTTCTTTGTGGTACAACTAATGGTAATACAATACATTTTGTGAATTAAAAGTAAATGTTTGGAAGGGAATTTTCTATTACACAGGAGAATGCAAAGAGAAAATAAATTCCCTAAGAATGATCAAACCTGCACCATCTAAAAAACAGACTCATTATTTTCTATAATTTCATAAATGGAGACAAGAGAGAAGCTATTGGAAGAGGTTCTCCGCATCCGCATAAAGTTTCACTGCTCCTCTCTTCCTTCTGAGAACTGGATTTTATAGATAGAGCTGGGCAGAGAAGGAGACAACTTTCCAACAACTTGTGGATTTGCTCGTGTAGGAAGAATTTGTGGAATATCAAAAAGGGAGTCCTTCAGCACAAATGACTGTTCAAACCAAGCATTGGCGCTCGGTGCACTTTTGGTGTGGCTTCAAGTTCAGTTCACCTTTCCACCTTCACCCTTCTCTGGCTCCGGTAAAATCAGAGCTGTTAATCAAAGAAGAGGAGGGCAGAGATAGATGCAAAACAAGTAGGTCGGTTGGTGCAGTGAACTGTTCAGCTACAGCAAGGGTGCACAAAATGCCTGTGCTTGGTTTGAACAGTCATTTTGTACTGAAAGACTGACACGTGGAGGTAGACATTATTTAGTTGGTGTATTTACATTACATAGTGTGACAGAGTCACTGGTGATATATGTGAGGAGATATGTTTCACTGCGGCTACTAGGTTCAGTGAACTAAACCTACAAATTTCCTCCAGTATGTTATGTCTTGGGGATTAAACCACCATTTTCAAAGGGAGTGTTTTTTTGTGAATGACATTGTGAAGGGCGGGAGGTCATTCACCATATCTCCACCTCAAGGGTGTGGCTGGACAAGTTAAATGCTCAGTCACTGTTTTTTTTTTCTCTGGTGTGTGGAAGCCAGAGAGCTCCACAGAAGGACTTTTGTTGGAAGTTTCACCGTTGTGCTACCTGGAACGGGAGAAACCCAGCTCACCTATGGACTGAACTATACTTTATCTTTTTGTTTTTCATTATCCCGAAGAGGACGTGTTTATTTTTTGGAACCCTGCTGAGGTTTATGCCATAAATCAAGAAACCTGCAGGAAGTTAACCCAAGACGTGTTTCCTGTGTCTGCCTCTGCGAGAGCAGAGCAAGTCGCTTTACCACAATAGTTACAGAATAAATTAAAAAGAGTAGCAAAAAAGGTCTAAGATCTAGCTCTGAAGACATCTCGTTTTGTGTGCTCTGATCCTCGTATGCAGTCTACAGCTTCATTCTCTCAGCAGGCTGGTCACAATTACTAGAGTAGACCAATTATAGTTTTTAGAATGGAAAGTCATATCTACTGCCAACTATGTTAAAATAGGATGGTTATGGCTTGTTCAATGAAGGTGCCTATTTACATTAGCCAGAACTGAAGTGAACCTATTGATTTTGGCAGGAATGGTTGACCATCTGAAGCTACTTTTCAACCTCTTGGGTCTCATGTATACTGATGTAATCTATTGCTGTACAATATCCTGCACTACTAGTAAAACATGAGATAATAGAACATGAATGTTAGTACATGGACTAGTAGAATGAAGGGGAAAAATAATGATTAGCTATATCGGTGTTTTATTATTTCTCTCTTACCTTGCTGGTATAATGGTGAGATATACTGGATTGATGGGCATTTTCATCTTCCGTAGTGTCAAGTAATCGCACTTCTTCCTCCTCATCCTCCTCTTTCAGAAAGGTCTTTTGAGACATCATCTTTGCTGTAAGACAAGAGACTATCATCATCATCATCTCCTATGAGTAGGATTTGCGTACTACAAAAACTGCATAAGCTAATAAGCTAATCATCCATTGCCAACCATAAAGTGCAGGTGAACCTGCCAATTGATGTTCAATTCCCTCGAAGCACCACTACAGGATAAGCATTACAATTATTATCAGTGGGTTCTCCAGTTCTCCATGTAACCCACAAATGTCAGATGCTTGAGACTGATGCGCTTTGAAGCCACTCTCTGCTAAAGCGAATTGATGGAGGCTATGAATAAGGGGCTCCCTGCTAAGGAATAAAGGTTCTCCTTAAATGGGTTGTCCACTACTTTCAGTATTTGTCCATTCTATTTTTATGATGAAAATAAGTATCATTGTAAATACCTTGTATTGCAGTTACTGCCTGTTAGCGGCGCTATCGCTGGCTGCTCACATGCATCAAGTGACCCTCCGCTGATGTCACGTCCAGTGAGGCATGACATCAGTGACGCGGTCCCTGTGGTGAATGCTGGGTTGTGGGCGGGGTTACCCCACGCGTCACACCTAGCATCCACCGCGCGCTTTCCCAATGAATGAGTAGAGGGAGAGTGCGCGGTGGAGGCCGGGTGTGCCGCAAAGGGAAACCCCGCCCACAGCCCAGCATCCACTGTGGAACGCAGAAGAGAGAACCCCGGCTGCCGCCGGAACTTGACGTGACATCAGCGGATGTCAAGTCAGTTGCAGCCTGGGGGTCAAGTGATGCCTGTGAGCGGCCAGCGATAGCGCCGCTCACAGGCAGTAACTGCAAAGCAAGGTATTTACAAAGATACTTATTTTCAACATAAAAATAGAAATGCCAATTATTAATAGTAGTGGACAGCCCCTTTAAGAAGAGCACCAAAATGGCATGGGTAGACATATAGGCCAAGCAATGCTCCCTGAGAGAGAACATGTGCAAATGGCCTCATCACAGAGGAAGAGAACATGATTTCTAGTGCCACCTATTAAAAGTAGCAATCCAAGAAGTTAACCCCTTCGCGACCTTGGGATTTTCCGTTTTTGCATTTTCGTTTTTTGCTCCCCTTGTTCACAGAGCCATAGCATTTTTATTTTTTGGTCAATATGGCCATGTGAGGGCTTATTTTTTGCAGGACAAGTTGTACTTTTAAACGCCATTACTAGTTTTACCATATCATGTACTGGAAAATGGGAAAAATATTCCAAGTGCAGTGAAATTGCAAAAAAAGTGCAATACCACAGATGTTTCTTTTACATTTTTTTGACAGCAGCATTTAACATGTTAACAGCCGCGGGTGGATCGCAATTCCACCCATGGCTGTTACGGGCACATGTCAGCTGTAATAATCACCTGACATGTGTCCGGGTTCAGTGCGGGCTCAGCGCCGGAGCCCTCACTGAACCGGGGGTGCTGGCCTGGGGCATACTAATACTCCCTGGGCCAGCAAGGGGTTAATATTGACCCTTTTGAGAACCTTTTCACATGACTTAAACTATAAAGACAAACCAGTAACTTCAACTCTCCAATGAAGGCTTCTCATCCAGCCAACCAGTCTCCTACATTGCACTGATTAGGGGTATGAATCCATGAACAGCTGTGTACAATTGGAGGTCTTTAAAAGGTCAATATTGATTTACAGGACTGCTACCTCCAAAAGGTCTCCCCAGGGGCGGAACTACCGCCCGTGCAGCCGGTTCATTGAACGGGGGCCCCGAGGGAGAGGGGGCCCCTCCAGCCTCCAGCAGGGCCGCCATCAGGGCATGTCTGCCCTGACTCCAGTGTGGGGCCCAGCCGGTAGGGGCCCCCTTGGAGGCCCCCTCTTGTGAGTCTCTCTCCTCATGGGGCCCCCGGCCCCATGCCAAGCGCCGGGTCCGGGACATCTCAGCGCTGCGCTGCGCTCCTGCGGCAGCGCCTTCATGATTCCCCTGATTTCCGGTCATGTGACGGCGCCGTCACATGGCCGGAAGTCAGGAGAACCTAGTGTCAACGATTTGGACGAGCGCCAGGATTCTGCAGGGATCGCATGGGGGTAAGTATAACAAGTTTTGTTTTTTTCAAAATACAATTTACTAGGAGTGGGGGAAATGGGAGGTGTGTGTGTGTGTGTGTGTGTGTGTGAGATAAGAGATGCACATGGGGGGGGGGGGGAGATGATAAAAGATGCACATGGGGTGGGGGGAGATGATAAAAGATGCACATGGGGTGGGGGGAGATGATAAAAGATGCACATGGGGTGGGGGGGATGAGAGAGGTGCACATGTGGGGGGAGGGGGATGAGAGAGGTGCACGTGGGGGGAGGGGGATGATAAAAGATGCACATGGGGTGGGGGGGATGAGAGAGGTGCACATGTGGGGGGAGATAAGAGATGCACATGGGGGGGGAGATAAGAGATGCACATGGGGGAGGGGGATAAGAGATGCACATGGGGGGGATGAGAGAGGTGCACATGTGGGGGAGGGGGATGAGAGATGTGCACATGTGGGGGGGATGAGAGATGCCCATGGGGGGGATGAGAGAGGGGCACATGTGGGGGAGGGGGATGAGAGATGTGCACATGGGGGGTGGTGAGAGCTGCACATGTGGGGGAGGGGGATGAGAGAGGGGCACATGGGGGGTGGTGAGAGCTGCTCATGGGGGAATTGGGAGAAAATGAGCTGCACATGGGGGAATTAGGAGTAGGGGGATAATGAGCTGCACATAATGAATGTGGGGTGGGGGAGAGTAAATGATAAATGACGATGGGGTGGGGAGAGCACGGACATGATATAATGAATTGGGGCAGGGGGTGCATGTAAATAATGAATGCGGGGAGCAGGAAGTATAGAGTAGAGGTTCTAATTAAATTATATATTAAGTGCCTATTTACAGTTAATGGGGGCACCGTGGTGGATTACAATTTATATTTGGAATGGTAGGTTGCATAATAACTAACCATATATTGATGGTGGATGCACGTCTGTATTCAGCTGCGTAATGTAGAAGTTGGGGAATGTGCTCTAGATAACTGTGTTATTTTATGCAGAGACGAGTCCTGGCTGGAAGACGTGATGGCGGTCTGTGCTGGATGAAGGAGAAAAGCGTAGCTGAAGGACTTCACCTAGAGACGTCACCAGTGAGTCAGTGCATTACATGTACACTTACACTATATACTATGTACCGGGCTCCTGTGTATAATGTCACTGGTGATCACTGTATTACCTGTACACTATATACAGAGCTCCTGTGTATAATGTCACTGGTGATCACTGTATTACCTGTACACTGACAATATATACAGAGCTCCTGTGTATAATGTCACTGGTGATCACTGTATTACCTGTACACTGACAATATATACAGAGCTCCTGTGTATAATGTCACTGGTGATCACTGTATTACCTGTACACTGACAATATATACAGAGCTCCTGTGTATAATGTCACTGGTGATCCCTGTATTACCTGTACACTATATACAGAGCTCCTGTGTATAATGTCACTGGTGATCCCTGTATTACCTGTACACTATATACAGAGCTCCTGTGTATAATGTCACTGGTGATCACTGTATTACCTGTACACTGACACTATATACAGAGCTCCTGTGTATAATGTCACTGGTGATCACTAGATTACCTGGACACTTACATTATACATACCATGTATAGAGCTCCCGTGTATAATGACACTTATGGTAATATTAGTAATGTGGTGGTAATATTAGTAATGTGGTGGTAATATGTGGTCTGGTCATGGTGTCGCAGTTTTTCTCCCTTCTGTGTGGTATTATTCGGTCACTATGTTGTGGTAATATGTGGTCTGGTTATGGTGTGGCGGTATTCCCTGTATGTGGTATTATTGGTCATTTTAAAAAAAAATTTATATGACACATTCCCTTAAAGAAAACTAAATAAAAATATTTCTAAAAAGAGTATTGGATATTTTAAGAAAATTTTAATAGGTTAGAGTAGGGCCCGGCCAGAAGAGTCTACCTTATCGTGGTGGCGGCTTTAAAAATCTTTTGGCCAAAACAAAAGCTGTTGGCTATGTATGTGGCACCGTCACATGGCCGAACGTCAGGAGAGCCTGGTGGCAGCGACGTGGACGAGCGCCAAGATTCTGCAGGGATCGCATGGGGGTAAGTATAACAAGTTTTATTTTTCTTAAATACAATTAATTAACTAGGAGTGGGGGGGATGAGAGATGCACATGGGGGGGGGAGATGAGAGATGCACATGGGGGGGATGAGAGATGCACATGGGGGGGATGAGAGATGCACATGGGGGGGTGAGAGATGCACATGGGGGGGGTGAGAGATGCACATGGGGGGGTGAGAGATGCACATGGGGGGGGTGAGAGATGCACATGGGGGGGTGAGAGATGCACATGGGGGGGTGAGAGATGCACATGGGGGGGTGAGAGATGCACATGGGGGGGTGAGAGATGCACATGGGGGGGGTGAGAGATGCACATGGGGGGGTGAGAGATGCACATGGGGGGGGTGAGAGATGCACATGGGGGGGGTGAGAGATGCACATGGGGGGGTGAGAGATGCACATGGGGGGTGAGAGATGCACGGGGGGGATGAGAGATGCACATGGGGGGAGGATGAGAGATGCATCGGGGGGGTGAGCTGCACATGGGGGGGATGAGAGCTGCACATGGGGGGGTTATGTTTACATAACTTTGTTGCCTTATGAAGCGCAGGGGGGGGCCCCCAAAAATTTCTTGCACAGGGGCCCACTACAGTCTGTGTCCGCCCCTGGGTCTCCCCACTAGTAGTTAACATAAGTCTAAAAAACTCACATTTTAAATCAGGAGAACCCGCTTATGTGTTTTATGTAAAATAAGATCAAGAGAGAAAAAAAGGGGAGTGAGTGACAAGCGTATGGGGGAGTTGAGATTAAGATATCGTATTATAGACTTGTTAGATCATGTAGTTAAGTTAGTCTCTCTCAGAGACATATCATGGAAATAAACCAAGCTCAAATTTTGTGTACAAGATGGTATACATGCAACACATAAGTGCATGTTTCACAATGGCCATGAATCAGAAAAACCTACAAGAAGCAAAATGAAAATAAACCCTGGTGTAAATAAATAAAAAGCAAGTGCATTTAAATAAAATTTATTTTCATTTTGCTTCTTGATATCATGGAAATGTGTGTTTCAGGTCAAGACAGAGCAATCAAAGGTCTGCAATCCCATAGGAAAGTCATGCAATCACTGTAGAACTGAAAAGGGCTATAGGCAGGGGTGGGCAATTAATTTTCTCGAGGGGCCATTTGAGAGACCATGACTGCTGTGGAGTGCTGAACCAATAGGCTAAAATTAATTCTGCTCAATATTAATATATTATAATTACTTTATATTAATAACTCTATGACTTAATATTGAGCAGAATTAAGTATGCTGATATCCCCGTATATACCGTATGAGCTCGCACACAGCACCCCTCTATATGCATGAGTCCACACACAGCCTCCTATATACAGTATGAGCCCCCACATAGTACCCCTAGATACTGCATGAGCACCCACACCCAGAGGATGCAGAGAGCGGTGACAACGAGCGGCGGGGGAGGGCCGAGTGCGGCCCGTGGGCCATTGTTTCAGCCTTTTGGCTGTCTTGGTCCATGTACCAGACTGGAACAGCTAGAGAGCCGGATGTGGCCCAGAGCCACACTTTGCCCAGGTCTGGCCATAGCAATATATGGAGATACAGGGGGAGATATTAGGTCACCGCAAACACAATTCTACAACCCTTGGCAAAAATTACGGAATCACTGGGCTCGGAGGATGTTCATTCAGTTGTTTCATGTTGTTGAAAAAAAGCAGATCACAGACATGGCACAAAACTAAAGTCATTTCAAATGGCAACTTTAGGGCTTTAAGAAACACTAAAAGAAATAAAGATAAATGTGGTACTCAGTAAGGGTAATTTTTTTCAGACCAAGCAGAGGGAAAAAATTATGGAACCACTCAATTCTGAGGAAAAAATTATGGAATCATGAAAAACAAACACACAAAAGAACACTCCAATACATCACTAGTATTTTGTTGCACCACCTCTGGTTTTAATAACAGCTTGCAGTCTCTGAGGCATGTACTTAATGAGTGACAAACGGTACTCTTCATCAATCTGGCTCCAACTTTCTCTGATTGCTGTTGCCAGATCAGCTTTGCAGGTTGGGGCCTTGTCATGGACCATTTTCTTCAACTTCCACCAAAGATTTTCAATTGGATTGAGATCCGAACTATTTTCAGGCCATGACATTGACCTTATGTGTCTTCTTTCAAGCAATGTTTTCACAGTTTTTGCTCTATGGCAGGATGCATTATTATCTCGAAAAATGATGTCATCATCCCCAAACATTCTTTCAATTGATGGGATAAGAAAACTGTCCAAAATATCAATGTAAACTTGGGCATTTATTGAAGATGTAATGACAGCCATCTCCCCAGTGCCTTTACCTGACATGCAGTCCCATATTATCAATGACTGTGGAAATTCGCATGTTCTCTTCATGCAGTCATCTTTATAAATCTCACTGGAACAGCACCAAACAAAAGTTCCAGCATCATCACCTTGCCCAATGCAGATTCGCGATTCATCGCTGAATATGACTTTCATCCAGTCATCCACAGTCCACAATTGCTTTTCCTTAGCCCATTGTAACCTTGTTTTTTTCTGTTTAGGTGTTAATGATGGCTTAGGTTTAGCTTTTCTGTATGTAAATCCCATTTCCTTTAGGCGGTTTCTTACAGTTTTTTTATGGGCACTTTCTTCATGTTGTATGTGTCATGTTATGATTATTAAAGATTATCTTTTATGAAAAAGGGTTATTTTGCGTTGTTTCTTACAGTTCGGTCACAGACAATGACTCCAGTTTCCTCCAATTCGTTACTCATTTGTTTTGTTGTGCATTTCCGGTTTTGTAGACATATTGCTTTAAGTTTCCGGTCTTGGCGTTTTCAGGTCTTCCTTGGTCTACCAGCATGTTTGCCTTTAACAACCTTCCCATGTTGTTCGCATCTGGTCCAGATTTTAGACGCAGCTGACTGTGAACAACCAACAACCAACATCTTTTGCAACATTGCGTGATGCTTTACCTTCTTTTAAGAGTTTGAAAATCCTCTCCTTTGTTTCAATTGATATCTCTCGTGTTGAAGTCATGATTCACATCAGTCCACTTGGTGAAACAGCTCTCCAAGGTGTGATCACTCCTTTTTAGATGCAGACTAACGAGCAGATCTAATTTGATACAGGTGTTAGTTTTGCAAATGAAAATTTACAGGGTGATTCTATATTTTTTTCCTCAGAATTGAGTGATTCCGTAATTTTTTCCCTCTGCTTGGTCTGAAAAAAATGACCCTTACTGAGTACCACATTTTTAATCTTGATTTCTTTTAGTGTTTCTTAAAGCCCTAAAGTTGCCATTTGAAATGACTTTAGTTTTGTGCCATGTCTGTGATCTGCTTTTTTTCAACAACATTAAACAACTGAATGAACATCCTCCGAGCCCAGTAATTCCATAATTTTTGCCAGGGGTTGTATGTGAGTGACCACGTGTCTGTGTGTTTTCACTATATACTAATAGACAAGAAGGGTGGAAGTGTAGAGTAATTGCAGTTGTATTCCTAAGTTCTACATTTATACCTTAAAGTTGGATCCATCACCAGATTTACCAATATAAACATTATGAAACAGATCTCTTAGACCTCATGAGGCTGAAGATCCACGTCAGAATAGATATATTATCCTGGTATTAAAAGGAGCATTTTGTGAGTCTAGCTAGATGATGAGCTTCTTTTAATATTAAGTAGAAAAACTTTCACAAAAAAATTATACAGTCATTCATGGATTTTCAAATTAAGTAAACGAGCGTCATCAGGTTAGAAAGATCAATTTAATAATATATGTCGTTTGTGTTGTGAAATTTGGTGACAAATACACTTCTACGGAAAGCAGATTGATTTAACTGCTTATGAGTCATCACATCCCCTGCACACCATTACTTTCCTATATTATCTCATGGGTCAGATGCACATAATCATATATTCCTTATACACTCCCTTTCATAGATCAGATGATGACTTCTCTCTACCCCACTTCTAGGTGTCTCATCTTGAGCCTCTTAAGGTGCAATTACACGGGCTAATAATCAGGTATGAGAGGTCCTAGGTAAGCTCATTCCCAACTATCAAGCCATCTAAACAGATCTGTAGTCATCCAAAGAATGAGCAAAGCACTCTTTTTTGGGGTGAAATAACTTTTAAGATGGTTTAAAAATCATTATTCTTGGCAGCACATTGACCT
Source organism: Phyllobates terribilis (assembly GCF_046119375.1). Taxonomy (NCBI): domain Eukaryota; kingdom Metazoa; phylum Chordata; class Amphibia; order Anura; family Dendrobatidae; genus Phyllobates; species Phyllobates terribilis. The sequence continues at coordinate 130,537,104 of NW_027362762.1, read as the reverse complement.
GGTAAACTGAACAAGTGCTGCCAAGAATAATGAGATCTTATACGCACAGAATGATCATGTTATCGATCTGTGCCGGATTCCTTTTTATTTTATTCTGACGGAATTGGGATTGTGATGTATGACTACTTTCATTAAATGATTGCCAATTGGATTGTATGTAGCTGATCGGCAGTCATTTAACAGCCACAGTCGGCCAGTGATAATGCAGCCTCACTTGCTCCCATGAACAGATGACTCCCATCTTAGAGAATTCAACTTAATTTATTCTAGTCTGTAACCAATTGCTTTAAATGGGTTGTCCCACAAGCAAAATACATTTTAATGAATACATTTTGGAATAATAATAAAGTTCCACAGTCGGATTTGCTAAAAAAAAAAAAAGTTTGTGTGCTGAGATAATCTTATAAATGTACCCCTGCTATATAAATGTATAATGGATGTGTCTGACCATGCAGAGCTGCTCCAGTTCATGGTCGGCACATAACACAGCTCTTGGCCAAAGGGTAGGGGGGGCATAAGTCACTTATAATTAGTGAGTATTTAGTTGAAAAAGCAGGGTCTCGCAGTTGCTGCTTTCTGAGGTTACACATTTTCCTATGTGTTTTATTACATGAGTTAGGGTTTCTACTCCACCACCAGACCTGTGTGTTTATCATAACTCAAGTCATTGACCTATAAGCTCAGTGGCCGCTGGAGCTCCTACTTCACTGACTTGATTTATGAGGAGCTCAGAGGGCTGTAGGTGTGACAGAAACCCTTGCTCATGTGATAACACATTTCTCTGCCTGTTTTATCTCAGAATGTAGTAGCTGTGAACCTCTGCAGCGTCGGTTCCATATACTCAATAATCATAAGTGACTTACAGTGGGGAAAAAAAGTATTTAGTCAGCCACCAATTGTGCAAGTTGTCCCACTTAAAAAGATGAGAGAGGCCTGTAATTGACATCATAGGTAGACCTCAACTATGAGAGACAAAATGAGAAAACAAATCCTGACAATCATATTGTCTGATTTGGAAAGAATTTTTTTCAAATTTTGGTGGGAAATAAGTATTTGGTCAATTACAAAAGTTCATCTCAATACTTTGTTATAAATCGTTTGTTGGCAATGACAGAGGTCAAACGTTTTCTGTAACTCTTCACAAGGTTGGCACACACTGTTGCTGGTATGTTGACCCATTCCTCCATGCAGATCTCCTCTAGAGCAGTAATGTTTTGGGGCTGTTGCTGGGCAACACGGACTTTCAACTCCCTCCAAAAGTTTTCTATAGGGTTTAGATCTGGAGACTGGCTAGGCCACTCCAGGACCTTGAAATGCTTCTCCTGGCCAGGAGCTGTGGTATTTGCTGACCATGAACTGGAGCAGCTATGCATGGTAAGACACAGCCATTACACAGTACAGAGCAGGGGCAAATTTAGAAGATTTTCTCAGCACAGGACCACTTTTTGTTTTAACACATCCAATTGTGGAACTTATTATGCCAAGATCTATTCATTAAAAAGTACTTTGCTCATGGAAAAACGGCTTTAATTTTAATTACTATATCATTGGCTAATAACTTTATATCTGTTTAATAACTTTATCCCTGGCTAATAACTACTATTAGACCAGGCAGTTGTCATGTTTTTTTCTTTTTTGCATTGAAATCAAAATGACTCATACTAAAAAGGCTCTGTTCACATTTTGGTCTTGGTTACTTTTTAAAAAAAATAAACTATAATACAGTGCTGGATCAGCAGCACAACAGATTAGGGCACAAAAAAAAAAATTGATTCAGTTATGGTTTCAAATGTGATGAAATTAGTGATGGTGCTAGTTACATTGTTCTACGGCTCAGTAAAATTATGTGATACTAAATTTATATTGTTTATTTCTTGTTTTACTACCTAAAAATATATATATATATATACACCGTATGTATAAAGATTGGTTCAGTTCTTATATCCCATACCATTGTTATTTTTCATCTTTAACCTATAGTAGAAGGAACAAATCCTAGAATGTAACCATGTAAACAGGTGCAATTTGAAGCACTACTCAACAGACAAGACATAATATAACCAAAAAAGAACTACTTAAATAAAGAATCAAAAAATCAGATATTAAATTAAATAAAATCATGAATTTGATAAGACACCAAAATGACAAAACTAGTTAAAAACATGTAGGTTCAAGACATGATAAAAACACAAAAAACTATATTAAAAAGGGGAAGCCGAGCAACATCAGCAGCGTGAACCAAAAGAGGTAACAGGTGGTAAATTGAGATATATACACTGCTCAAAAAAATAAAGGGAACACTCAAATAACACATCCTAGATCTGAATGAATTAAATATTCTCATTGAGTACTTTGTTCTGTACAAAGTTGAATGTGCTGACAACAAAATCACACAAAAATCATCAATGGAAATCAAATTTATCAACCAATGGAGGCCTGGATTTGGAGTCACCCCCAAAATTGAAGTGGAAAACAGACTACAGGCTGATCCAACTTTGATGTAACGTCCTTAAAACAAGTCAAAATGAGGCTCAGTATTGTGTGTGGCCTCCACGTGCCTGTATGACCTCCCTACAACGCCTGGGCATGCTCCTGATGAGGTTGCGGATGGTCTCCTGTGGGATCTCCTCCCAGACCTGGACTAAAGCATCCGCCAACTCCTGGACAGTCTGTGGTGCAACGTGACGTTGGTGGATTTAGCGAGGCATGATGTCCCAGATGTGCTCAATCGGATTCAGGTCTGGGGAACGGGCGGGCCAGTCCATAGCTTCAATGCCTTCATTTTGCAGGAACTGCTGACACTCCAGCCACATGAGGTCTGGCATTGTCCTGCATTAGGAGGAACCCAGGGCCAACCGCACCAGCATATGGTCTCACAAGGGGTCTGAGGATCTCATCTCGGTACCTAATGGCAGTCAGGCTACCTCTGGTGAGCACATGGAGGGCTGTGTGTGTGTGCTGCGTACGGCGTATACAGTGTGTGTTTGTGTGTGGTGCGTATGGCGTATACAGTGTGTGTGTGTGTGTGGTGCGACAGTGCGCAAGAGGCTGGTACCGCCAGCGGTTTCCATATTGAGACACGCATCACTTGGGTGTCCCAATATGGCGGTCGGCGAACTTCCGCCGCTTGGAATTCTGGGATTCGGACACATCTGGATGGAACAGGATGTGAAGACTTTACAAGGTAAGTATATATTAGATTCATTGTGCATTTGCACTACATGTAAGTTAATTGCAAACATTTAGGGTATGAGCAGGCAAACCGTACAGGCAACGCTTTGAATGCAGCATACTTTATGCTGCATCCAAAGAGCTGCGTTATATGAACGCAGGTGAAACCGCATATGTTCATTGAACCATGCGGTTTCACCACATTCAATACATTGTAGTGATCTAATTTCTGTTGCGGAGACTAGCGACTCTGCAAGAGAAAATGACATGCTGCGGTCTGGAAATACGCGCCGCATGTCAGTGTCTGCGGGTGAACCGCAGGTGCACAGAGATGCATAGTGGACACGGGATTTCTACAAATTCCATCCACTATGCTGTAACATCTGGCCGCTGCGGGTTTGATACAGCATAACATGCAGCATCAAACCCGCAGCGGCTCCAGATTGTGTGCACATACCCTTACGGGTCAGTTCACGTTCATCTGGTGGTGACAGTTGGGATTGAGCACAGCATTTCTCGTTTCCTTCCTCCTTAGCGCAACACCTCTACAGCCCTGTCACTCGTTTGTTCTGGACTACCCCCCAAGCCCGCTAACTCCATCAGCCTCAGGCATCTCCTGTCCACTTCAGTACTGCACCCGGAATCGGCCACCTATCCCCCCCCCCCACCCCATCTCCCAAGGTAATTCCACATCCACTGACCTCAAGATGTCAGAAGACTAGGCCCGTTCATTGGTACCTGGCCTGAGCCCTAAGCTCCAGACTTTGAAGGAATGTCCATAAGGGATTCCGGTGTAACAGGCCAGATTAACCCCCCCGTCCAGAATATACCCGGGGTTAAAGTGGCCTAGGTCAGATTATACCCCGGCTATATTCTGGCCTAGGCCAAACTATACCCCGGGGTATAAATTGGCCTAGGCCAGATTATACCCCTCTGGGCCAGAATATACCCCGGGTATTATATTTTTTCCCTGTGGAAAATCAGCAGCAAATCTAGTGCATGGGAACGGGTGGGCTAGACTTACAGCATCTGTTGGAGGCATTACATTGAACTGACAGTAGATGGTGCAGTTCCATCAGTGCATAGTTAATGTTATGTGTTGTAACTTGTTATGTATGTTTCTCCCTGCTCTCTATGATATGCACTTTAAGTTCTTCAGTGTGAGTTCCTATTCTATCCTGATAAGGCATATAAATTGAACTTGGAACACCTCCAACAACAAAAATAAGTTTTCCAATTTTGACAACAATGGAAGATCAACTGTATTGATCAGCTTTTGAGATTCTACACTGCAACAGAACAAAAAGTACCCCCAGTGGATCTACGATCTACCTCCAAAGAAATGTTCAAATGCCAAGTCACAGTTTAGACAAACATCTAAGCCATATCGAGCAGAGAAAGGGATTATTTACTATGGAAAAAAGGAGGTTCTAACTAAACGCCGACTGCCAAATATCCTGAAGGCCTGTCATGACAACCCATCTTCTGGTGGCCATTTTGGCCGAAATAAAACATTTGCCAAAATTTCTGACCGTTATTACTGGAAGGGAATGAAGAACGATGTTCACCAACATGTCAAAGCGTGTCAAAAATGTTTTGTCACAAGTCCCAAAATCAGCAAAGAAGCTCCACCACTCAACAGTATACCAGTGCCTGGAAAAGTATGGAGCTTAGTTGGGATTGATATGATCTGTCCTCTTCAGGAAACATCAAACGGCAACAAATATATAGTTGCTGTTACTGATCATTTCTCCAAGTGGACTGAAGCAACAGCTGTTCCAAACAAGAGTGCCATGTCAGTAGCAAAATTTTTGTACACCATTATTTGCCGCTTAGGCTGTATGGACACTTTGATTAGCGACCAGGGAAGAGAGTTTGTGAACTCGATCATCAACAACCTGATGGATCATTTTCAAAACAGATCATAGCATTTCATCTGCCTACCACCCACAAACAAATGGGCAGCGGGAACGTGACAATCGAACACTCAAAGAATCTCTTAGCAAGCTTGTCAATGACCAAGGAACCAACTGGGACCAGTTCATCCCTGGTGTTTTGTTTGCCTATCACACATCTGTGCATGCCTCAACCAAGTGCACTCCATTTGAGGTCATGTATGTACGAAAGGCTAAGCTTCCTATTGACCTCAATCCATCAGCAAATGACACTGTGGATGTCATGTCTCTTTCAGATGATGCCAACCCTGATGTTCTAAATACACTCAATCATTCATAACAGGATCCACTCAACTGTAAGTACCAACATCTATTCTGCTCAGAAACACCAAAAGTGTGCCTTTGATAGTCGGCACAACAGCAACAAAGAAATCACTGCTGGCACCATTGTTCATATCAAGAATCAATGTCGTATTCATCGCATGGGTTCAAAGATGGAACCACGCTGGGTTGGACCCTACTTAGTTGTGGAATCCTTAACCAAGGGACGAGTAAAACTTAACAACAATAAGACTGGCAAGATACTAAGCAACACCTACCATGCCAGCAACCTTAAGATTTACCAGAATGAAGAGACTTCTCTACCACCCCTGTCCCCTGATGACTGTCCCAGTGACTCTGCCACACAGAAACACAAGCAAAGCAAGACTTTCAACCCACTACCAAGTTCAGGAAGGAAGTATCTTACCACCACTCTTGACTAGTGTTGAGCATTCCGATACTGAAATATCGGGTATCGGCCGATATTCGCGGTATCGGAATTCCGATACTTTTGCAATATCGTATACCGGAATCGGAAGTTCCCATAATGCAATGAGCCAGTTTCATTTTATTCAGCCAATGAGGATCCTAAGAAGTGTGGGCACATCCTGTTAGGCATGTAGGCATCTTAACTAATGGCATGGCTGTGATTGGCTGCTGAAATGATGTCATGATGCACTATAAAAGCCGTCGCCGCCATTTTGAGCTCACTCTGCTGTGAATTCAGTTAGGGATAGGACGCTGTTGTTCTGAGGGACAGTTTTAGCTACCTATTTGGTCTATTCTGCTTTACCCAAGCTACTTTATAAATCGCTGTGCCTTGCAGAGCTAGTGCACAGTTCTCTGTGCTGTTCACCGCTGTCTGCAAGGTCTGTGTGTGTGAGTGCAGCTCACCCTGTAGTGTGTGCTTCAGCCACGTCTGGTTGTAGTGCACTCAGTGTGTGTCACTGCCTCATACATTGTCCTTTTTTGCCAATTCATAATTTTTCCTGATATCTCCTATTAGTGTGGTGGTTCTATCCGTATTCAGCTAAATTGGTTCCAAACACACTATATAGGAGTAGTTAGAGGAGCCTTTCTGCAGCATTGTGCCCTGCAGCCCCAGCCAGATTAGTATTAGCCAATTTTTTGTAGCCTCATCTATTGCATTGTAGGTTACCTTCCTACATTGTAATAGCTACAAAAAGTTTGTGATACTATCGGTATTACATCTTTGGGCACATCCAGTGTCTTTTTGTGACAAAAAAAACCTAAATAAAGTTCACCAAACACTCCACTTTACAGTTGTGCAGGCCACATTAGCTCATATTAAAGTCTAGTCCACACTTTATAAAATTAGTGTTTCTTATACCTGTTAGCAGCTGTTCAGGAATAAGCACACTAAGCCCTTAGTACTTTTCTGCCTATCTTTATCAGTCTACCAAGATGAAGAAGGCAGGGAGTAAGGCATGTGGTCGTGGTCGTGGAGTTTCTGCAGGGAGAGGACGTGAGGATTCTGTGCCTGCAGGGAGAGGACGTGGGGATTCTGTACCTGCTACGGGCACCAGTGACTCAGCATCCCCCAGTTTTACCAGGGAACAGTCCTTTATGCGCAGATTTGTAGGAGCTAGCTGTACCCCACTGCTGCGGGAGGACCAAATTGAAGCCGTTGTCGGATGGATGGCTGCTAACGCATAGACTTCAATTAGTTCCAGATCCTCTCAGGTCCTGAGCACTGAAGAGCACCCATCTGTCTCTTCACCACCTGCCAAATTGCCCAGGCAGTCAGAGAGCCCTGGACAGGAGCCATCTCTACTTCTGTTCTTTGAATCTCTTGGCTTGGAAAGAGGGGGCCAGCCAAGCAGAATTCGAGAATTTGAAGAAGAGGTAGTATGCAGTGATGCGCAACCGTTTTGTCTCTCTGAATCTGAAGAGGCGGATGGGCCAGTGCCTATGGTCAGCAGCACACCTCAGTACGCATCTGATGATGAGACTCAGGTGCCACTTTCTGGTGCGTACTGTGCTGTCGAGACTACCCAGGAGAAGCAGTTGTTTGAAGAGGGTGGTGTAGATGATGAGGTCCTTGACCCATCATGGCGTGAGGGACAGGAAGGTGGTGGGAGCAGCTCTGAGGAAGAGATTTCCCGAACGGCCCAAAAAGGAGGGAGGGGGCAGACTTGGCTGCCTGTAGCCTCCACTTCAGCACCCATTAGGAGCATGGCTCTTCCAAAATCCAAAGCGGGCGCTCCCAAGACTTGCAGTGCCTGGTCCTTTTTTGACACAGTTGCAGATGACATTTGCTTTGTCAAATGCAAGCTGTGTAATCAGAAGGTGAAAAGAGGGAAAAGTGTCAGCAACCTCAATACCACAAATATGTGGAAACATGTGCGGACCAAGCACGTGGTGGAGTTACAAAAACACACTGAAGACCTAGGCCAACCTACAGCACCACCTACCACCTCTTCAGCTCGTGTTGTAGCCTCTTCCTCCAGCTCACACACAGCTGGTTCGGCTTCCTCACAGGATCGCCATGGAAGAACCTCTGGCACTGTTGTACAGAGACACAGTGTAATTCCACCCACAGCACCACTTTTCCTGTCATCCTCACACTCCCAGGCCAGTCTACAGCCATCGTTAGCACAGGCATGGGAGAAAAGGCGCCCATACTCGGAAAACCACCCCCGAGCACAGGCTCTGAATGCTGGCATTGCTAAACTACTGGCCCTTGAAATGCTATCATTCAGGCTGGTGGAGACTGACACCTTCCGTAACTTTATGGCATTGGCAGTCCCACAATACAACGTGCCCAGCCACTTTTATTTCAGCAGGCAAGCCGTCCCTGCCCTGCAACAGCATGTGGAGGGAAAAATTAAACATGCGCTACAAAACGCCATCAGTAGCAAGGTCCACCTGACCACCGATGCGTGGACCAGTAAGCATGGACAGGGACTATACCTTTCTCTCACTGCCCATTGGGTAAATGTTGTGGAGCCGGGTACAGATCTTGAGAGTGGCGCTGTACGTGTTCTGCCAACTCCAAGGATTGCAGGAATCCAGTCTGTACACATTGACTCCTCCTCATACTCCAGTTCCTCTGAATCAGTGCTGCAGGAGCCGTCACGGTCTACCTCCACATCGACCCGTGAACGGTTGGTTACCTGTTATAATGACCGATATGAGCACAGCCGTGGCCAAACGTCAACAGGCCGTATTAAAATTAATTTCTTTGGGGAATCAAAGCCACACAGCGCAGGAGCTCTGGAATGCCATCAAGCAGCAGAGCGACGTGTGGTTTGTGCCAGCGAATCTCCAGCCAGGCATGGTAGTGTGTGACAATGGCCGAAATCTGGTGGCAGCTCTGGGCCTAGGCAACCTCACTCACATCCCATGTCTGGCACATGTGCTCAACTTGGTCGTGCAGAGTTTTTTGAGGGACTATCCGGATCTTGATGCACGGCTTCACAAGGTCCGCATAGAGTGCACTCACTTGCGACGTTCCAGCAACGCAAGAACGTGCATTTGCAGCTCTGCAGTGCTGATTACATCTTCCGGAACATCGCATCATATGTGACCTACCCACCAGGTGGAATTCAACGTTACATATGTTGGAGAGGTTGTGTGAGCAGCAGGCAGCAGTAATGGAGTACCAGCTGCAGCAGGCGCAAACAAGTCGCAGTGCGCGCCGTTCACACTTCACCACCACTGAGTGGGCCTCTATGAAGGACATTTGCAACGTTTTGCGTACCTTTGATTATTCCATGCGGATGGCGAGTGCAGATGATGCACTAGTCAGCATGACTATCCCCCTTATCTGCCTGCTTGAAAAAACACTGCAAGCACTAAGGGAGGAGATTTTGGAAGAGGTGGAGGGTGAGGAGTCACAAATGCCATCTGCTTCTCTACAGTCTGCGCAACGTGGTTCCTCACAAAGGCCTAGGCAGGGGACACTTTGTGAGGAGGATGAGGAGGAGTCAATGGAGGAGGAAGACATCTGTCCAGAGGAGGGAGGTACACAATGCTCTAGTAGTCAGTATCTAGAGCGAGGGTGGGGTGATGCATAGCAGGCAGAGATCACGCCTCAAGCAGGGGACAGCGTTTCTTGGCCAGTTGGCAGTCTGCAGCACATGGTTGATTTCATGCTGCAGTGCCTGAAAAATGACCGCCGCATCGCCCACATTCTCAACACGGCTGATTATTGGGTGTCCACCCTCCTAGATCCTCGCTACCGGGACAACTTACAAAGCCTCATAACACCATTGAACCGGGAGCGTAAAATGCGGGAGTACCAAGACGCACTGGTGCATTCCATCATGTTTTCCATTCCAACCGAGAGCAGTGCTGCTAGTGCTTTACAAAGCAGCTCAGTGCATCGAGGCAGTGGAGGAAGCTCTGCACAAAGAGGGAGCAGAAGCAGCGTCTCAGCACAAGGCAAGACCAGTATGGCCGAAATGTGGCAAAGTTTTGTGTCCCCGCCGCCACAAAAGTCTACACCATCACAGACGGCTCCAGTCAGCAGGAGGCAACGTTTCCGTCAGATGGTGAGACTACATGTCTTGCCCTCTCAGTGTACTCCCAGACGGCTCTTCTCCCTTCAAGTTTTGGGTCTGTAAGCTGGATACATGGCCAGAGCTAAGCCAGTATGCATTGGAGGTGCTAGCTTGCCCTGCTGCTAGTGTATTATCGGAACGCGTCTTTAGTGCCGCAGGTGGTGTACTAACAGACCGTCGCATGCGACTATCCTCCGATAACGTTGACCGGCTTACTTTTCTCAAAATGAACAAGGCCTGGATCTCTCATGAATTTGCCAGTCCTCTTCCAGAATAAATAATTGGTTGGCAACAGTATCCAGGTCTTCTGTTGTGTTCATGTTTCTACCACCTGAACTGTAATCCCTGAGCTCCAACACCGCCAGTTGGCGCTCAGAAGTGACGTCTGCACAGTCAACACTTGCTGCCGCATTATTGGGGTTCAGTAACGTCAGCTGTTCCCCTGCTGTGCGGACGGCAATTTCTCCTGCTCTGTCCACATTCTCATTACTACAGATTTTAAAGTTGCTCCAATTACACCTCTGGCTCCTCTGTTTTCAGTATTATCCCTGAGCTCCAACACCGCCAGTTGGCGCTCAGAAGTGACGTCTGCACAGTCAACACTTGCTCCAGTGTTATTGGGGTTCAGTAATGTCAGCTGATCCCCAGCTGTGTGTCCGGCAAATTCTCCTGCTTTGTCCGCATCCACTGTACTACTGATTTAAAACTTGCTCCAATTACACCTCTGGCTCCTCTATTTTTAGTATTTACCCTGGTCTCCAATACCACTAGTTGCTGCTCAGAAGTGCCGTCTGCACAGTCAACGCTTGCTCCAGTGTTATTGGAGTTCAGTAACGTCAGCTGATCCCCAGCTGTGTGTCCGGCAAATTCTCCTGCTCTGTCCACATTCACACTACTACAGATTTTAAAGTTGCTCCAATTACGCCTCTGGCTCCACTCTGTTTTTAGTATTTACCCTGGGTTCCAGCACCGCCAGCTGTTTCCCAGCAGTGTCTTTGGCACGGGTACTCCCTCCTGCCCAGCCTGGTTCCAGCACGTCAGCTGTTTCCGGGTAGTGTCAACGTCACTTTGCCTCCAATACGTTGTCCTGTTGTGTTGCGGTCGGGTTAGCCGACTCTATGGTGCCTGCAGTTTAGGTGACTCCAATGTGGGCTGCGGGATCTGGCAATGAATGCTGGTTCCATAGTGCCAATAAGACAAGCACCCCCTGTAGGACTGTGGGTTTCGGTAACTGCGGCCGGCTCGCGGCCTTGCAACTTTTTTTTACATGGGTACCTTCTGCTACCCATCCGGGTTCCAGTACCATCAGCTGGTTCTCGGCAGTGCCTTTGGCTTAGGTGCCTCCTTCTCGGTATCCAAGGTCCACCAACGTCTGCTGGTCCTTGGTAGTGCTTTCTGGCACAGGTACCTCCTGCTTAGTAACCGAGTTCCAGTACCGTCAGCTGGTCCTCGGTAGTTCCATTGGCTCTTGTACCTTCTGCTACCCATCCGGGTTCCACTACCGTCAGCTGGTCCTCGTTAGTTCCATTTGCTCTTGTACTTTCTACTACCCATCCGGGTTCCAGTACCGTCAGCTGGTTCTCGGCAGTGTCTTTGGCACGGGTACTCCCTCCTGCCCAGCCAGGTTCCAGCACGCCAGCTGTTTCCGGGTAGTGTCAACGTCACTTTGCCTCCAATGCGTTGTCCTGTCGTGTTGCGGTCGGGTTAGCCGACTCTATGGTGCCTGCAGTTTAAGTGACTCCTATGTGGGCTGTGGGATCTGGCAATGAAGGCTGGTTCCATAGTGCCAATAAGACAAGCACCCCCTGTAGGACTGTGGGTTTCGGTAACTGCGGCACCCCCTGTAGGACTGTGGGTTTCGGTAACTGCGGCCGGCTCGCGGCCTTGCAATTTTTTTTTACATGGGTACCTTCTGCTACCCATCCGGGTTCCAGTACCGTCAGCTGGTTCTCGGCAGTGCCTTTGGCTTAGGTGCCTCCTTCTCGGTATCCAAGTTCCACCAACGTCTGCTGGTCCTTGGTAGTGCTTTCTGGCACAGGTACCTCCTGCATAGTAACCGAGTTCCAGTACCGTCAGCTGGTCCTCGGTAGTTCCATTGGCTCTTGTACCTTCTGCTACCCATCCGGGTTCCAGTACCATCAGCTGGTCCTCGGTAGTTCCATTTGCTCTTGTACTTTCTACTACCCATCCGGGTTCCAGTACCATCAGCTGGTTCTCGGCAGTTCCATTTGCTCTTGTACTTTCTACTACCCATCCGGGTTCCAGTACCATCAGCTGGTTCTCGGCAGTTCCTCAGCCTTCTTGTACCTTCTGCTACATTTCCAAGTTCAAGCTTTTTGAAATGGTTCTTGGTAATCACTCTGGATCTCCCTGACGAGGACCCTGAAGACGAAGACCCTGAAGACCACACCGAAGAAGACGAGGACCCCGAAGACGAGGACCCCGAAGATGAGGACCCCGAAGATGAGGACCCCGAAGATGAGGACCCCGAAGACGACCCCGAAGAAGACGAGGACCCCGAAGACGAGGACCCCGAAGACGAGGACCCCGAAGACGAGGACCCCGAAGACGAGGACCCTGAAGACGAGGACCCCGAAGACGACGACCCTGAAGACCACCCCGAAGAAGACGACGACCCTGAAGACCACCCCGAAGAAGACGACGACCCTGAAGACCACCCCGAAGAAGACCAAGAAGATGACCCTGAAGAAGTTGACCAAGAGGACAAAGAAGAAGAAGACAACCACCAAGATACAGAAAACCAAGAAGCAGAAGTACAAGAAGCTGCAGAACAAAAAGCGGAAGAACATTAAGCATAAGACTAAAAATCAGAGCAAAAGATAATATCTAAATTATAAGCAGAAGATGACTAAGCAGTGTATGGGGGTGAGTCCGTTCCTCCTCGTGGTGCTCCTGGAAAAGAACTGCTGCTGCAGGCCAAACTGAACGCGGACAAATCCTGTTGTAAATCTTTTGTGACGGACAGAACGAAAGGTGTAATGTTCAAACTTTTATAGATAACTACAGGAATGCCTGTCACAAATAAGAATATGATGAAGAAGAAGAATATGAAGAAGATGAAGAAGTAGAATATGAAGAAGAATCATAGTTGAATAAGAAGAATATGAAGAATGTAAAAAAAAAAGAATAATACGAAGAAGGTGAAGAAGAAGAAGATGAAGAAGGTGAAGAAGAAATTGATGAAAAAGATGCTGATGCTGAGGATGATGAAGGAGAAAATGTGGGAGAAGTAAAAAAGAAGGTGAAGAGCATGGAAGTAGTGAAACTTAAATATCTGACAAAATATAAAAATACTTAACATAGTCAATATTTCCATAACTCAGAAAGTCTTAAAAAAAATATTAATTCCTGCTATTCCATTTGATTGGGCTAAACCTCTATGCCTTTATTGTCTCCTCCACCTCCCCCAATACATTCTACATTATTCTTAGTTGTTTTCCTTCATGTAGAATTAACCTACAAGGAAAGAAAGGGTTTATTTTCATTCCGATATTTCTGTCCCATTGACTTGCATTGGTTTCCGGTATCGGAATCGGCGATATCCGATACTTTTTGGGTATCGGTCCGATCCAATCCGATCCGATATTTCCCGATATCGGAAGGTATTGCTCAACACTACTCTTGACTAGTGTTGAGCATTCCGATACTGTAATATCGGGTCTCGGCCGATATTCGCGATATCTGAGTTCCGATACGGAGTTCCGATATGTTTACAATATCGAATACCGGAATCGGAAGTTCCTATAATGCCTGCGCTCTGCAGGGTCTCTGAAGGATGACAAGCTGGATGGCAGTGCTTAGCTGCGATTCAGCCTGTCATCAGAATGCCATCCCAGCGTGAGAGAATTCTCCTGATGCCGTCACAGCCTGACACTGAGTAGCGCAAGCATGCCTGCGCTTCTCAGTGTCTGCGGGATGACAGGCTGGATGGCAGCTTTCGGCTGCGATCCAGCCTGTCATCTCGATGTAGCAGAGCTGGAGCTGTCCTGGGAACCATCGAAAGGTAAGGATGATGTTGCTTTATTATTTTTCTTTTATTGCAGGAGATCGTTGGCTTCAGCTGGAATGGGCGTGATGGTAAGTATGGTTTAATTTAGAACAATAAAGAATTGTGTCTTTATTTCAATTAAAGGACTTTATTCTGGGTGTTTGTGTTTTTTTTTAACTTTGACTATGGTGTTAGTAATGGGGGTGTCTTATAGACGCCTCTCCATTACTAACCTGGGCTTGATGTCAGCTGGCATTATAAGCTGACATCAACCCCAGCCCTATTACCCCACTGCCACCGCTACAGGGCAGTGGGAAGAGCGAGGCTAAGTTCCAGAATTGGCGCATCCTATGGATGCGCCATTTCTGGGGCAGCTGACGGATGGTGTTTCTAGCCTGGGAGGGGGCCAATATTCATGGCACCCTTCCTGGGCTATTAATATCAGCCCCCAGCTGTCTGACTAGCCTTTGCTAGCTATTAAAATAGGGGGGACCCCACGTCATTTTTTGGGGGGGTCCCCCATTTTAATAGCTAGTAAAGGCTAGGTATTCAGCTGGGGGCTGATATTAGTAGCCTGGGAAGCTCCGTGGGTATTACCCTCTTCCCAGGCTTCAAACATCTGCCCCAGCTGTCTGCTTAAACTCCGCTAGAGACTAAAATTACGGGGAACCCCACGCCAATTTTTTTTTTTAATAAATCCTTTATTTTAACACTAAATGACAAGTACAGTAAGCAACACTGTCACTGTACTTCATATATATGTGACTGACATGTTTCTATCTATCTAATCTATGTGTGAAGCTCTATTCTTTCTGTTCTAAATTGTCGGGTACCGGTGTATGCCGCTGCTGAATTGCCGGCTTTTCATGTTTCACTGTGAGCACTGTTCCCATCGATTTGGGCAACCACCTCCCCCAATACATTCTACATTATTGTTAGTTGTTTTCCTTCATGTAGAATTAACCTACAAGGAAAGAAAGGGATTATTTTCATTCCGATAATTCTGTCCCATTGACTTGCATTGGTTTCCGGTATCGGAATCGGCGATATCCGATACTTTTTGGGTATCGGCCCGATCCAATCCGATCCGATATTTCCTGATATCGGAAGGTATTGCTCAACACTACTCTTGACCTTACGTTTAATAGGGTTGTGTACTTTGGATGCACAAGAGACCTTGGACAACCACGGCGTACATATAAAACCAAAAGGTGATGGGAACTGCTGCTTTCGGGCCATCAGCTATATCATGACAGGAACAGAGGACAGCTATGCCCTTCTCAGAGCTAAAGTCATCCACCACATGAAAACTGACTTGTCCAAAAAACTACAGGGCTACTTTAATCAAGATGTGAATGAATATGTGAACACCTCTGGCATCTCTCGTGATGGAGTCTGGGCAACTGATGCAGAAATCATGGCCACAGCAAATCTGTTGAGTTGTGACATTGTCATCCACACAAAAGTCGGTGACACCATGGATTGGTTGACCTATCCCGCAAGCTTCAATCTGCAGTCAACAACGGAACATGCACTTTAGCTTAACATTAAATTGATCATGCTTGTTTTCATCAGTGTTTACTAATCATTTTAATGTTGTTATCAGTGTTTACCTTTGAACGTTTATATTGTAGTGTCCTGTCACCAGCCATGTGTACGATTATCGGCCGAAAGCCTCTCTGGAACCAATAATTGCCCCATGTAAAAGGTACCTTTTTAAGTTGAAGTTTCAGAATGTTATGACTTTTATTATATCCTGAACAGTCAAGTTTTTTTCATGAACCGTCAAGGTTTTCTGGTTGAAGTAAAAAAAGTCTGTGTGTTTAGAGTTTTAAACAATAAAATGTTGAAAAATTATGTAATTCTTGAGTATATCACTCAATGGTGCTCATAAACGTGAAAAATCTGATCTTTAATATACTCAAGAACGGGGCACCAGACATCGCACAGGATTGAGTGATATACTCAAGAACGGGGCCCCAGACATCGCACAGGGGATTCCAAACAGCGCACAGTGGATTCCAAACAGCGCACAGGGGGTCCCAGACAGCACACAGGGGGGCAGAGACAGCGCACAGGGGGGCAGAGACAGCGCACAGGGGGGCAGAGACAGCGCACAGGGGGATAGAAAAAGCTCACAGGGGCCCTCTACCCTCCGATCGGCACCCCTGTGACGTCGGCATGAGGGTCCAGTCGTTGCCCCGGTGACCTCAGGTATAAGAAGCTTGTGTCAGTTCAGCACTGACAGTTGTGAAGCATTGTAGTGCTCATGCATTGCAATGCTTTATAACAGCAATCAGACTGCTAAAAGTGAAATTCCCATAAAACGGACTAAGTAAAAAAAATATATATATATATATATATATATATATATATATATATATATATATCACACAATAATAAAATATATATATATCATTTTATGTTATATATCCATAGATAAGTATTTTTATGTAAAAAGATGATAATAAACAAAAAAGTACACATATTTAGTATTGCCGCGTCCGGAACGACCCGACCTATAAAGCTGTTACACTAGTTAACCCCTTCCATGAACACCATAAAAAAAAAAAACAAACAAAAAAAAAAACACACAAGGCAAAAAACTATGGTATTACTGAAAATGTCATCTTGTCCCACAAAAAAAAAAAACAAGTTGTCATACAGCTCCTTCAATGTAAAAAAAAAAAAAAAGTTATAGCTCTCAGAATACAGCAATGCAAAAAAAAAATTTTTTTTTCTATAAAATAGTTTTTATTGTGTAAAAGCGCCAAATCATAAAAAAAAAAAAAAAAAGATATAAATGTGGTATCGCTGTAATCGTACTGACCCAAAAGAATAAAGCTGCCTTATAAAATTTTAAACACACACGGAACGGCATAAAAAAAACAACAACCCAAAAACAATTCCTGAATTGCTGGTTTTTGTTCATTCTGCCTCCCAAAAATCTGAATTGAAAGCAATCAAAAATGTCATGTGCCAGAAAACGATACCAATAAAAATATCAACTCGGCCCTCACATGACTCTGTTGGCAGAAATATAGAAAAAGTAGAGCACTCAAAATATGTCGATGCAAAAACTAGTTTTTGCAAAAAAAGCGTCTTTTAGTGTGTGGCAGCAGCCAAACATAAAAAACGCTATGAATCTGTTATCGCTGTAATCGCATCGACCAGAAGAATAAAGTCGTCTAATCACTTATACCGCACGAGGAACAGCGTACAAAATAAATAAAACCAATTCTTGATCTACTATGGATTTGTTAATTCTGCCTCTGAAAGATCGCAGTAACGCTCGGCTCACACTAATCCTGCGCTCTAAGTTCAGCGCTTACACCAGGGTTTCCATGTAAATCTCTGAAATACGTGATTCAGATGGAACCCCCAACGAAAGACTCCCTATAATGAGGCAGATGGAGAGACTGTAGATGCAGTCTGGTCTGTGACACCACTGAACAGAAGCCACACAGAGTCCAAAGTAACTCTGCTGCCTCATTATAGTGAATTGATCCCTAAGCGGTTTCATTTGAATCACATCATTCAGAGATTTAGATGGAAACCCCGATAGAAGTGCTCAGCGTAGAGCACAGGATAAACTTGATCCAAAATGTTATGTAAAATGGTCCCAATAAAAGCTTCAACTCAATCCACAAAAAAGCATATCCCTACTCAGGTCCATCATCTGTCAACAGAAATATAGGGGGCTTCCATGTTACTGGTAGTACAAGGGCTCTGGAAAAGAGCTGTAGCTCCTCACCCCCCTCCCCTCCCCTCCCCAAAAGAAATCCAGCAAATTCTTTACTCCCAAATCCAAATGCCCCTCTCCTTTCTGAGCCCCACAGTGTGCCTACACAAAATTTAACGTCCACATGTTTGGCATTTCTGTATCGATGAGAGCCGCCTAATTTACCTCATCCCCTCAGGATGGCTGGACCATCATTGTAAATAAGCCACTGTACTTTGTGTCACCCCCACCTCATTGTAGATTGTAAGCTTTTGTGAGCAGGGTCGTCATTATTTTTGCTTTAAATTATTGTATTATCTTTAGCTATGTTACTTATAACTTTGTATATGAACCTCTGAATTGTAAAGCGCTGCGGAATATGTTGGCGCTATATAAATAAAGATTATTGTTATTTATCGGTGCAGAAGCACGAGCTGGGCACAACGTACTGGTCACTACAAACGCACTGGGCACTACAATAGCAGATTTGCAATTTTCACTCCGCAACATCCACTGCTACTTGTTTATGGAAAACACCCATGGAGTCAAATCATCACTACACCTGTAGATAAATTCCCAAAGGGTAAAATTTCCAAAACGGGGTCTGTGAAGGAATGGCAGCAGGGAGACCCCGCAGAATCTTGCCGCTGCCACCACTGTGATGACATGGCAACAGGGAGACCCCGCAGAATCTCGCTGTTGCCACCACTTGTGATGGATCCACACCCTGCCACCCGCCTGACGTCACAATTACGTCAGACGGAGCACGTGGTATGGACCTGCCCTCTGCACCTATGTGACGTTCCACACCCCCCTCGAGGACGCGCAAGATCAGATTGGTACCGTTCTGCACTGACACCCCTTGTCTACACGGGTACAGGAAGGCACCAGGGAGTGAGAAGAGGAGGCCCACTCAGTCACTGACATGGCACCACACTCGCTCACACCCCTAACAGGCTGAGAGGCTCTTTCTCTAACTCCAGTGAAGCAGAGCCTGGTAAGCCTGGGAGAGCTGCCACCAGTTTCTATTTGATATAACAGACTTATATCAGGCCAGAAACCAGCCCGGTAGCGTGTTCTTTGGACCGAACAATGGACGTAAGGTTCGTGGATCGAGATAAAAGAACCGACAAGGTTAAATTATATATTTAATCGACTTAGGGGCACACTAAACAATACGCTACATACATAAGGGTTATACATACACAGTGGTCAGAGTTACAAATACAATAGCCAGGATACAAAAGATATAAAGCAGTTATGACGAGTCAGTTACCGGTTATATAGAAAGGCCTGGCTTGTGGGGGAGGGGCTGCCACATGGGAGGCTGGTGGGTCCTCTCTTGGTTGATGAACTCCTTCCACACGATTTGATGTCACAACCTCCAAAAGGAAAAAAAAAGACAAAAGGAGCCAGGTCAGCCGGAGCTTTAACCCCTCTGGATCACTCCCACTCCTGCCTCCTGGGTGTGCCCAAATCTCCTCCCCTGGTTTCGCTCAGCTAAAACTCCCAAAAACTAAAGTGGGCCATACCTCCTTAATGGGCAGTCCTAGGGAGCCGCTTCTGGTGTCATCGGATCCAGCCGGGCCCCTGCTACGCATGGATACCAAACACGGGGGTCCTAGGTGCCCCCGCAAGACTGTGCTGGGTATCTCCCCATCCGGGCACGCTGGACTGTGTTTAAAGCTAGGGTGATATTCCCCATTATCCCAGGTTCCCAAAAATCGGGTTGGTTTATCTCTGAGAGATATCGTATTCTCAGAACTCGGTGTTGAGTTATAGTTTCTTAAACAAAGGGACACATGGCCGGGCTGCTGCACCTGCACAGCTGCTGGTGGGGGATTTTGTCACTCAAGGTCTGTGGGCCCCCTCCTTTGCAAGCTGCAGTGTCGAATTATACTGTACATGGAGATCTCTATAAAACCTGCCACGTAGTGCACAGTGATGGTCATGGGATTGTCTTGAATATTCTTCACAGAGTCACTTGAGTGGGGTATTCTGCTCTTCTAGTACGTAGGGTCTCTGTACATGGAGTCTACAAACTATTCTAATCGACGCTTCAGGAGGAAAATAGCGCTCTGTTCCTCCCAAGTCTTGCTGTGTGGCTAAGCAGTACTGTACAGCCACATATGGGGTTTATCCATGTTGAGCAGAAATTGTGTGACAAATTTTAGTGCCAATTTTATCCATTTCCGGTGTGGAAATGTAAAATTTGGGGCTAAAACTAAATTTTTGTGGTAAAAATGTAATTATTTCTTCTTCACTGCCCAATGATATAAAATTCTGTGACATACCTGTGGTATCAATATGATCACTGCACCCTTACATGAATTCATTGAGAGGTGTAGTTTATAAAACGGGGTCACTTATGGAGGGGGCATTCTGCTGTTCTGGCACCTCAGAGGCTCTTCCATTGGGTCACCCGCAAACCACAACAGTAAAATCTCCGCTATAGTATGGCGCGCCTTCCCTTCTGAGCTTTGTACAATGCCTGAAAAGTATTACCCGATTACATGTATTGGCGCACTCAGGAGAAATTGCACAACAAACTGTGAGGTCCATTTTTTCCTATTAGCCCTTATAAAAATTTAAAATTTGGGGCTAAAACAACATTTTAGCAGTAAACATGTAATTTTTATTTCTTCACTGTCCAATGGTAATATCTGTGAGGCACATGTGGTGTCAACATGCTCACTGCACCCCTAGATGAATTCATTGAGAGGTGTAGTTTGTAAAATTACATCACTTATGGGGAGGTTTCTGCTGTTATGTCACATTGGCAGAGCCCCTGAGGTGCCAGGGCACCCTCAAACCATTCCAGCAAAATCTGAACTCCAATATGGGGTTTCATCCCTTTTGAGCTTTGCACTGTGCCTCAAAGTAGCTTTCGACCGCATATCGGGTATCGGTGTACTCAGGAGAAATTCCAAAGCAAATTTTCTCCTGTTTCCCTTGTGAAAATGAAAAATTTTGGGCAAAACCAATAATTTTGCGGGAACAAATTAATTTTTTTTCATTTTAACAGTTCAACGTTATAAACTTCTGTGAAGCACCTGGGGGTTCAAGGTGCTCACCACACATCTAGATAAATTTCCCGAGAGGTGTAGTTTCCAAAATGGGGTCACTTGTGGGCATTTCCACTGTTTTAGGCACATCAGGGGCTCTACAAACTAAACATGGCATCCACTAAGTATTCCAGCCAATTTTGCGTTCAAAAAGTCAAACAGCGCTCCTACACTTCAGAGTCCTGCCATGCGCCCAAACATTAGTTTTCCAATACATATGATGTATTGGCGTACTCAGGAGAAATTGCACAACAAATTTTGGGGTTCATTATCTACTGCTATCCTTGTTAAAATAAAAAAAATTGGGGCTAAACTAAAATTTGTGTGAAAAAAAATAAAATGTTAATTTTGTCCTTCCACATTGCATGAATTCCTGTGAAGCACCTGAAGGGTTAATACACTTCTTGAATGTGGTGCAGTTTTTAGAATGGTGTCTTTTGGGTATTTTCTATCATATAGGCTCCCCCAAAGTCACTTTAAGTGTGATTTGGTCCCTAAAAAAAAAAAACTGATTCTGTTGGTAAAATGAGAAATTGCTGATCAACTTGAAACCCTTCTAACTTCCTAACAAAAATAAATTAGGTTTCAAAATTGATGCAGTTGTAAAGTAGACATGTGGGAAATGTTATTTATTAGCTATTTTGTGTGACATAACTCTCTGGGCATAAGAATTAAAGTTTGAAAATTGGGCGCCGGGCTCACATGTCACAACAACTGCACGAGAACCCCGGGACCACCAACAACACTGGAACGGTGCAGGCACGGGAGGGGAGTATAGGCTTTTTTATTTTATCGGGGCCAAAACATTTAGATCAAGAAGGGGTCATCCTAGTAGTGTACAAACCCTTTAACTTGTTTATGCAAGAGATATGGAGCATAAAACAGTTACAATCCAGAGGAATGCTAGAATTTTATAAAGCTTAATTTAGTTGTTTTCTATCATTTTTAATAAAAAAAAAAAAATTACCACTAATATACAGTACAGACCAAAAGTTTGGACACACCTTCTCATTTAAAGATTTTTCTGTATTTTCATGACTATGAAAATTGTACATTCACACTGAAGGCATCAAAACTATGAATTAACACATGTGGAATTATATACTTAACAAAAAAGTGTGAAACAACTGAAAATATGTCTTATATTCTAGGTTCTTCAAAGTAGCCACCTTTTGCTTTGATGACTGCTTTGCACACTCTTGGCATTCTCTTGATGAGCTTCAACAGGTAGTCACCGGAAATGGTCTTCCAACAATCTTGAAGGAGTTCCCAGAGATGCTTAGCACTTGTTGGCCCTTTTGCCTTCACTCTGCGGTCCATTTCACCCCAAACCATCTCGATTGGGTTCAGGTCTGGTGACTGTGGAGGCCAGGTCATCTGGCATAGCACCCCATCACTCTCCTTCTTGGTCAAATAGCTCTTACACAGCCTGGCGGTGTGTTTGGGGTCATTGTCCTGTTGAAAAATAAATGATGGTCCAACTAAACGCAAACCGGATGGAATAGCATGCCGCTGCAAGATGCTGTGGTAGCCATGCTGGTTCAGTATGCCTTCAATTTTGAATAAATCCCTAACAGTGTCACCAGCAAAGCACCCCCACATCATCACACCTCCTCCTCCATGCTTCACGGTGGGAACCAGGCATGTAGAGTCCATCCGTTCACATTTTCTGCATCGCACAAAGACACGGTGGTTGGAACCAAAGATCTCAAATTTGGACTCATCAGACCAAGTCTCTTCTGCGTGTTGCCTGTCCTTAGCAGTGGTTTCCTAGCAGCTATTTTACCATGAAGGCCTGCTGCACAAAGTCTCCTCTTAACAGTTGTTGTAGAGATGTGTCAGCTGCTAGAACTCTGTGTGGCATGAACCTGGTCTCTAATCTGAGCTGCTGTTAACCTGCGATTTCTGAGGCTGGTGACTTGGATAAACTTATCCTCAGAAGCAGAGGTGACTCTTGGTCTTCCTTTCCTGGGCGGTTCTCATGTGAGCCAGTTTCATTGTAGCGCTTGATGGTTTTTGCAACTGCACTTGGGGACACTTTCAAAGTTTGCCCAATTTTTCGGACTGACTGACCTTCATTTCTTAAAGTAATGATGGCCACTCGTTTTTCTTTACTTAGAATTTGTATTATGGCAAGAAAAAAAGCAGCTAACAGTCTATTCAGTAGGACTATCAGCTGTGTATCGACCTGACTTTTGCACAACACAACTGATGGTCCCAACCCCATTTATAAGGCAAGAAATCCCACTTATTAAACCTGACACGGCGCACCTGTGAAGTGAAAACCATTTCCGGTGACTACCTCTTGAAGCTCATCAAGAGAATGCCAAGATTGTGCAAAGCCGTCATCAAAGCAAAAGGTGGCTACTTTGAAGAACCTAGAATATAAGACATATTTTCAGTTGTTTCACACTTTTTTGTTAAGAATATAATTCCACATGTGTTAATTCATAGTTTTGATGCCTTCAGTGTGAATGTACAATTTTCATAGTCATGAAAATACAGAAAAATCTTTAAATGAGAAGGTGTGTCCAAACTTTTGGTCTGTACTGTATATATATATATATTTTCATTTCATTTTTTTTTTTTTTTTTTTTTGCCAAGAACTCCCTCAGAGCGCATGTGGATTGTGCTGTACAAATATAATAAGGGTACATGCCCACAATCAGGAATAGTAGTGTTTTGGATGCAGTGTATTTTCGCTGTTTACAAAACCCTGCATTCTACATTACAAGCACAGTGAATGGGATTTATAGAAATACCATGCCCACTGTGTTTCTTTTTAACACTACGTAAACTCATCTGCAGTGCGACGACAAAAAACAGCATATCAATTTCTGTAGCGGAGACACTAGTCTCCTGTGTGTATTTTCCCCCAATGACTGTCATCAGATGCAGTAAATTCACATAGCTCCAAAACACATACATTAGTGTAGAATGCAGCATTTTGGACGCAGCAAAGATACATTGTGTCCAAAATGCTATTCCTGATCATGGGCACATACCCAAAACGCCTACAACTGATCATGTAGTAATCACATTATCCGTCATGGATCATCACACACTGCAACTTTGTAACGCAGTTAAACAAAGAACAACTATATTGAGACTTGATTTGTACAATAGGAGAACTGCATTTTTATAAATAATACAGTTATCATACTGTTCAAATCAAGTGTCTAAATATAGTTGTCTTTTGTATAACTGCATTACAAAGGTCCAGTGTGTGATCATCCATCATAGATCATGTGATTACTACACTATCAGCTGTAGGCGTTTTATTATATTTGTAAAGCACAATTCACATGTGCTATATGAGGGAGTTCATAGCAAAAAAAATAAAATAAAAAAAGGAAAATCTAGCTTATATAAATAAATTCACACACACGCGGCCAAAAGCTTTGGCCCCCTTGAAAATTGTTTTATTTGAAAATAACAGCCGCTGCTGACACTGCACACTATTAAAGAAAATTAATATTCATTCTTCTCCATACCCATAGTTATGGCGTGGAGAGGAGTGAATATCCCCGCAGCTCACCTCAGCGTCTGAGGGTGCATAACAGTGTTGTCATGCGCGGCTCAGATGCTGAGATCAGCTGCTGCTGGCAGAACAGGACGCAGAGTCGGAGCAGAGGGGAGGAAGGCGAGTAAGAGTGCCTATTTTTTTCATGTGTGCAGTGATGAGGGGCCATGCATACCAGGATTGGGGATGAGTGGGCAATGCATACCAGGATTGGGGATGAGTGGGCAATGCTTACCAGGATGGGGAAATTTACCAGTAGCTGCTGCATTTCCCACTCTAGGCTTATACTCGAGTCAATAAGTTTTCCCAGTTTTTTGTGGTAAAATTAGGTGCCTTGGCTTATATTGGGGTCGGCTTATACTCGAGTATATACGGTATAAGTGTGGAAGAAAGGGCAAAAATCACACCATGTTTGGAGGCCAAAAGTCACTGCATATCATCCCTAAAACACCATAGCAAACAGTAAGTTTGGAGGTGGGAAAATCATGGTGTGAGGCTGTTTTTCAGCAGACGGCTCTGGGAAACTTCATATATCATTGAAGGAAGGATGAATGGACAAATGTACAGAGACATTCTAGATAAAAATCTTCTGCGATCTATCAGGATGATTAAGATGAAACAGGGGTGGACATTTCGGCAAGACAATGATCCAAATCACACAGCCAAAAAAACTCTCAATTGGTTTCAGAGAAAAAAAATAAAGATGCTAGACTGGCCCTGCCACTCACCTCACCTAAATCCAATAGAACATTTATGGAAGGAACTAAAGCTCAGAGTTCATATAAGGAGCCCAATGAACCTTCAGAATTTGAAGAGTACCGTACATACTCGTATATAAGCCGACTTTTTCAGCACATTTTTTAGGCTGAAAAAAGCCCCCTTCGGCTTATACTCAAGTACATACTTATATTCCGGCTGTGGAAGGTGGTGGTGGTGGGGGGTGTTGCAGCGGCAGAGGAGCAGGGCACAGACAGTAGCTGGTTGCTGCAGCTATCATGTGTGCCCGCTGCTAAAAAAAATTAATGTTCACTCTTTTCCACGCCCTTGGGAGTGGAGAAGAGTGAATATTCATTCTCCTTAATAGCGCACAATGTCAATCGCAGCCGCCGGCTCCTGCAGTAGTTCAGCAATCCTCTGTGCCCGCAATTAGAGAGTATGACATGGGCATGTAGAAAAGTGAATATTCATTTTCTTTAGTAGCAGGCACACAGGATCACTGAAACGCAGCAGGAGCTGTGGCTGCTGCTGACACTGCACACTATTAAAGAAAATTAATATTCACTCTTCTCCATGCCCATAGTTATGGCGTGGAGAGGAGTGAATATCCCCGCAGCTCACCTCAGCGTCTGAGGGTGCATAACAGTGATGTCATGCGCTGCTCAGATGCTGAGATCCGCTGCTGCTGGCAGAACAGGACGCAGAGCTGGAGCAGAGGGGAGGTAGGCGAGTAAGAGTGCCTATTTTTTTCATGTGTGCAGTGATGAGGGGCCATGCATACGAGGATTGGGGATGAGTGGGAAATGCATACCAGGATTGGGGATGAGTGGGCAATGCATACCAGGATGAGGAAATTTACCAGTAGCTGCTGCATTTCCCACTTTAGGCTTATACTTGAGTCAGTAAGTTTTCCCAGTTTTTTGTGGTAAAATTAGGTGCCTTGGCTTATATTCGGGTCGGCTTATACTCGAGTATATACAATATATATGTGTGGAAGAAAGGGCAAAAATCACACCTGAGCAATTCATACGACTAGTTTCTCCATACAGGGGGTGTCTTGAAGCTGTCATCACCAGCAAAGGCTTTTATACGAAGTATTAAATAATTTTCAGTAAACGTGTTTAATACTTTTTCCCTATGTCATTTGTCATTATTACACATACTTTAATTTATGGACATCTATGGTTTGATTTATTTGCCTGTGTGAATTGGATGGGTTGTTACCAGATTACTGTAAGAACTTCATGCCAATAGCACCTTTAGAAATATACAGTATTTACTTAGAAAATCAGTGGCGTGTTCAATACTTATTTCACCGGCTGTATGCTAATAATGCCCTCTCTTCCCCTCATATGTAAACTCGCTGATACAATTAGGAGAGGTGGCCACTCCAGATGGGCCCAACGGTGTCAGAGATTGACTGCAGCATTTAAAGGGGTTAACAGCAGCTTGTGCTCAGCTCTGCTTCCTGATGTTGGAAGCAGCAGCTGGCTGTGTGACACAGCCATCATATGCAGGAAATTATGCAAGCTTAGCTCCTGAGACGGTGTCAAAGATAGGGATCAGACATTGAACATACCAGTATGTCATATGTTGGGAAGGTGTTAAAAGGGACCCAGTCAGGAGAGTCTCACAGCCTAAACCACAGGCAGTATAAAATAAAGTCAGGCTTGTGAAGACCCGGGGTCTTCCGTGGGCGTGATACTACTCCGACAACACAGTTTGAGAGTAAAACAGTGTGGCAATACTTTATTTAACCACCAGATGGACAATTAACACATAGAACAGTCCCAGCAAATACCCAAGATGGTGCAACACTGCACAGCCTCACCCTTCTGCTGACCCGCCTAGGATAGAACAACTGCAACTTTGGGACTTCTAGGGCCAACTATCTCAACCAGTGGCCCCCGCTTTTGGCGAGCCCCTACAGAGAGGAGATGGCAGCAAGCTTAGAAAGCTAGCAGTCCATCAGGTACAAGGCCAGGAGACCCGAGGGTCCTACCCTGGCCTCTCCGAGAGTTTGCATGGGGCCAGATGACCGGCTGGTCCCAATCTGGCTTTTCCGAATGTCTCCGTGGGTTTTAGGCGACCGGAGGGTCCCACCGGGTAACCCCAATCAATATATCCATGGGACCAGGTGACTTCATCGTCCGAACCTGTTCTCCTCAAATGTATCCATGGGTTCTCTGATGGTCAATGAAGCTAATCCGTATCCTTCCAGTCAGGGCCGTGTACCCTTAGGCCGGAATCATGTACAATCCAAATCTGTGTCTCTCTGGATAAAACCATGCTACCAAACTGATGTCCTGAAGAATCTGTCCGATCTTTGATTCTCTCTTTCAATTGACTGCTACAGAGGCATGTCCCTTAAATAGTTATAATCATCCTTTCAACTACACATCCACAGGTAAAAGGATTAGGGATGATATTATTCCACAGGGCTCAGGTCTCATTGTTTGTGCATTTAATCAATTTATATAGTTAGATCAGTGTGAAAAGGTTGTTGGTTGGATAGCAGAAAATGCTTCCAGTCAGTTTTCCAGCACCACAATGTACCACACGCTCCAGTCTCAGGATCCGCGAGTCTGGATCACATAATACTCACCCGGATCCTCCTTTTCCCATCATGCGGAGTACCCGGAGACAAGTGATCCCACACTTGGACACTTCAAAGAGCTGTTCACATTTCTATTTATAGATTATGGCCTCTTGCCCTGCCCACTGAGGAGATCATATGTAGCAATGCCCAAATATCTGAGCAGCCACGGTCTCAAGAAGGAGACGGTGGGAAAGTGCAATTACTGTCGCAAGAGGTGGATGATGATTAGACACAATTGCCAGTAAGTCAGGAGGACCAGGGTGCAGAAGAGGTGGTGGAGGATGAAGTCACTGACCCAACCTGGGAAGGTCACATGCAGAGAGAGGACAGCAGCGCAGAGGGGGAGATATCTGCAGCACCGCAACAGGCAAGAAGACATAGTGGGGTGGCCAGAGACACAAGGTGGGAAACTGTTCCCCATAACACCAACACGAGGGAAGATGCCAGTCCAAGGGTTATGTGTTCCCGAGTCTGGTGCTTTTTTAAAGACTGTCCAGTTAACCCAAAAAAGGCCATTTGCAACATCTGCCATGCCAGCATCAGAAGTGGCAGCAAAATTACCAACCTGACCACCACCAGCATACTCAGGCACATGAGAGCAAAGCATCCGACTAATGGGGCCGAATGCTAGGGTCCAAAAACAATGTCTGCGGGTGACACCACTGCCTCTTCCCGTTTTACATGCACGCCAATCCCCTGTCCAAGACGCAGGCGAAGATGCCTCCCACCCTGCACTTGCAACAATGTCCACGTCCTTGTCCCAGCGCAGCGTTCAGTTGTCCCTCCCTACCCCAGTCCTTGGAACACAAACGCAAATACGCAGCCACCAACCCACAGGCCAAATATTAATTCGCCACATTTCCAGACTGCTTGCCCTGGAAATGCTGTCGTTTAGGCTTGTGGAGACAGAAGCTTTCCGCAACCTCATGGTGGTGGCCTTCCCTCGGTACTCGGACCCCATTCGACACTATTTTTCCTGGTGTGCCGACCCCGCCTTACACAAGCACGTGTTCCATAACATTACCCATGCCCTCACCAACGCAGTTACTGTGAATGTCCACTTAACCATGGACACCTGGACAAGTGCTTGTGGCCAGGGACGCTACATTTCCCTGACAGCACACTGGGTGAATACTGTGGAATCCGGGACCCAGTCGGACCCTGGGACAGAACCCATGCTACCGACACCAAAGATTGCAAGCCCTGGTTCAATCAGGGTTGCCCCCACCTTCTACAGCAGTTCCTGAGCCTCCTCCTCAGCCTCCATCTCAGAAATGACAATATTAGTCGCAAGCTGGAAGCAATACCTCGGCCAAGCGGCAACAGGCTCTGCTGAAGGTAATCTGCTTAGGTGACAAACCTCACACTGCCGCAGAGTTGTTGAAAGGTCTAACAGACTAGACTGATCTGTGGCACTCGTCCCTGAACCTACAGCCAGACATGGTCATGTGTTACAATGGACGTAACCTGGTGGCGGCTCTGAAGCTCGACAACCTCACACATGTACCATGCCTGGCCTATGTGCTCAACTTAGTAGTTCAGTGGTTTCTCAAAACTTACCCTGATCTGCTTGTGAAAGTACACCACGTGTGTGCCCAAGTCAGCTACAGCTTCTGCCACCCCGGAAGTGCTTCAGCAGTGTTTGCAACTTCCAGCTCACAGACTGGTGTGTGAGGTCACCACGCTTTGAAACTCAATGTTACATATGTTGGCAAGGCTTTGTGAGTAGCAGAGTGCAGTTGCTGAGTACAAGCTCCAACACGCCAGTCAGTATTCTGGTCAGCCTCCGCACATAAGAGCTGATGAGTGGGCATGGATGTCTGACATCTGTGAGGTTTTCCAAAATTTTGAGGACTCCACCAAGATGGTGAGCGGCGATGATGCCATAATTAGCGTCACCATCCCGCATCTCTGTCTACTGAAACTTAGCATATTACAGGCATCTAGTCAGATATTATTGCCTTATAGTCCTTGCTGCTGCAACGTGAAAACAAAAAAATTATATTCTATTCCCTATTAATATCGCTATTAGCTGCATTTAGTATAGGGACAGGTGCCAGGTATCATCTGCTAGAAATGAGTCTTCATTATGGTCACATAGATCTCTTCCACTGTCTATAACTTGATTGCTTTTTTCAAAAAACTGACAGATTCGTGATTTTTACAGTGATCTGTACTCAGAAATTCATCAAAGCAGGCAAAATTAACTGGATTTAATGTGTCCATTCACCGTTTCTCTGTAGCATCTGTATGTCAGAGGTAGTGGTGTGAGACTTTACACTACTGGAGCTGGAATTACCAATTCAGAACGCTCCAGTGCTTTGTTTCCATCCATTTCTGGGTGCTTCTTGAAGTATGTTTGGGGTCATTGTCCTGCTTGAAGACCCATTACCTAGGATGCAAACCCAGCTTTCTGACACTAGGCACTACATTGTGACCCAAAATCCCAATTTCATTATGCCTTGCACACAGTCAAGGCACCCCAGGGCCTTTATTTGTAGGCCTCATTCCATTTACAGTAAACAGTTGAATGAAGTGCTTTAACAAAAAGCTCTATCTTGGTGTCATCTGTCCACAAGACACCTGCTGGCCCTGTAAAAATAGTGGAGGCCACCCGCTGGCACTCCAAGTTTACATTATATTGCAGTAACAATATAAGGCTATGCAAAGAATAGCCGGCTGCTGGCCCTCCAAAAATGCTTAGTGAGGGCTGGCTGCTGGCCCTCTAAAATACTGTATGAGTGAGAGCTGCCTATAGGCCCTGAAAAAAAAAAAAAAAAAAAAAATGTCCTGTTGTAACATTTCTTAATTGTTGCATTCCTGTCTCAGTCATTCATTTGTAAACTTGCCTGTTGAAGGAGCCTCTGTGCTCTAAAGCTTGCATTTTTTTTCTGGTTAGCCAATAAATGTATTGCTCCTAGAATACTTTTGTCTTTTTCGAGCATAAAAGTATTTACATACATTCCTTTTCGTAAATAAGGGGAAACCAGTTAATCAAGCCTATTCAAAACTCTTCTCATGCCTTGCTTGTTTTTCAAACTATGTTTTCTATTAAGCATCTGGGATTTGGGCTGATGGGTTCCCTGTAAATTTATGTTTCCATCATAAAGACCCTTGACCTCATGTACAAGTCTCTACAATACTCCTGTTACCATATTAACTTACAATACTTGTCTGTAAACTTTTCATGACCTAGGGCAATGCACTAAAGAGTAAACATCAGAATGAAGCAATAATCTCCAGTCCTATACACATTCCCCAGAGTTTCTGCTCCCTTATTACAGTGACTAGAGTGGCAGAGCACGCGGTACAGGCTTGAAAATGTCCAGTCACTAGGACACCATGCTATTGATTACAACATTTTTTAAGAGTTAGCATTTTGTGCAGAATGTGAGTTGTGATCCACCATTCATAGTGTGTTGACTAAAGTACTAAAAATGCATTAACGTAATTGAGGCTTAAAGATCTTTTCAAAGTATAAGCTGAAAAGGTGTATAACCTCTAATTAGTTCAGTATTGTACAGCAAAATAGAGCACATTAAAAAATGACTTTTTATTAGTAAATTCTAAAATTAACCACATACAAAAGTGTGTATACAGTACAGACCAAAAGTTTGGATACACCTTCTCATTTAAAGAAATTTCTGTATTTTCATGACTATGAAAATTGTACATTCACACTGAAGGCATCAAAACTATGAATTAACACATGTGGAATTATATACATAACAAAAAAGTGTGAAACAACTGAAAATATGTCTTATATTCTAGGTTCTTCAAAGTAGCCACCTTTTGCTTTGATGACTGCTTTGCACACTCTTGGCATTCTCTCGATGAGCTTCAAGAGGTAGTCACCGGAAATGGTCTTCCAACCATCTTGAAGGAGTTCCCAGAGATGCTTAGCACTTGTTGGCCCTTTTGCCTTCACTCTGCGGTCCAGCTCACCCCAAACCATCTTGATTGGGTTCAGGTCTGGTGACTGTGGAGGCCAGGTCATCTGGCGTAGCACCCCATCACTCTCCTTCTTAGTCAAATAGCCCTTACACAGCCTGGGAGGTGTGTTTGGGGTCATTGTCCTGTTGAAAAATAAATGATGGTTCAACTAAAAGCAAACCAGATGGAATAGCATGCCGCTGCAAGATGCTGTGGTAGCCATGCTGGTTCAGTATGCTTTAAATTTTGAATAAATTCCCAACAGTGTCACCAGCAAAGCACCCCCACACCATCACACCTCCTCCTCCATGCTTCACGGTGGGAACCAGGCATGTAGAGTCCATCCGTTCACCTTTTCTGCGTCGCACAAAGACACAGTGGTTGGAACCAAAGATCTCAAATTTGGACTCATCAGACCAAAGCACAGATTTCCACTGGTCTAATGTCCATATTAAAGGTGTTTTCCCTTATCATCTGTTCTCACTAAACAGTCATGGCCATGCTGAAAAAAATAAAATAAAATCAGCTCCGGATACTCACCTTCCTCACGTCCAGCTACATTGCAAAGCCACTATGCCTAGTGACTGGTGACATCATATCATCAGTGCTGCAACCAATGAGCCTGTAAACAAAGACGGGAGCAGCAGTGAGGACACAGTGACAGCTGTGGAGACGGGGAGTAAAGGATCAGTCAGACGTCAGTGATTTCTCTTGTATGCAAAAAAAATACAATTAAAAGTTTGTACCAGTTTTCATCAGATTTTCTCACATGAAAAAAAAGCATCAGAATGTTGTCTGATTTTTCCCCAAACCCTTAGGCTTGCATTTGCACATTTGATCAGTGAATTGGATCAAAATTGGACGAGTCTCTGCGATTTTGTGCAGACCATTAGGTCTGCAATAATACAAGGACTTGAGAACAGCCACATAGACTATAACAGGTGACTTGCAGACAAATCACACAAGTAATCTACACAAAAAAAAAAATGCAGTGGAATTTTAAAAAAAGAAGGTACTTAGCGCATAAATTGGCCAATTCGTGTGAGCCCAAGAGCCAGCCTCCGTTGGGACCCTAAACCTAACATGATGCCTCTCCCGGGCTAAAAGCCTACAATTATATGGGCAGGTAGGATCAAGCTCTATTTAAAGCCGCCTTAGGCTGATGGAAGCACACACACTCTGAGCACTGCTCCCATCAGGCTAAGGCGGTTTTAAATAGAGCTTGATAAATATTTCCAATTTCATATATTCAATATTTACATAATATAGCTTTAGAGTGATGCTTTAAATTGTTATATAGAGTGGCTCTTAGCTTGCATCTGTTCACACTTGTCTTTATCTGTTTGCAAATGCCAGTCAGTTTTTTTAAATTAATATATTTAACCCCTTAACCCCCAGACAATTTTCCATTTTTGCACTTTTGCTCCTCTTCTTCCAAGGGACATAAATTTTTATTTTTCCGTCAATATAGCCGTATGAGGGCTTGCTTTTTGGTGGACGAGTTGTACTTTTGAAAGACACTGTTGATTTTACCATATAGTGTACT
Organism: Phyllobates terribilis; assembly: GCF_046119375.1. Classification (NCBI taxonomy): domain Eukaryota; kingdom Metazoa; phylum Chordata; class Amphibia; order Anura; family Dendrobatidae; genus Phyllobates; species Phyllobates terribilis. The sequence goes on along the minus strand of NW_027362762.1, from coordinate 130,504,078 downwards.
GGAAAACAGGAAAAAAAAAACAGGAAAAAAATCCAATTATGGTGAAATTGCAAAAAAAAAGTGTAGTTTCACAATTTTTTTTTTTTATTATTTATTTAGCCTGTTCACTATATGGTAAAACTGACCTGCCATGATTCTCCAGGTAAGTATGAGTACGCACATCCCAAACATGTATAGGTTCTTTTTTATTTAATTGGTGAAAAAAAAAAAATTCTGAAATTTGGACGAAAAAATTTTTTTGCATTTGTCGCCATTTTCTGAGACCTGTAACGTTCTCATTTACTGCATCAATGCAGCGTGGCATGGAGGCAGTCAGCCTGTGGCACTGCTGAGGTGTTATGGAAGCCCAGGTTGCTTTGATAGCAGCCTTCAGCTCGTCTGCATTGTTGGGTCTGGTGTCTCATCTTCCTCTTGACGATACCCCATAGATTTTCTATGGCGTTAAGGTCAGGCGATTTTGCTGGCCAATCAAGCACAGTGATACTGTTGTTTGTAAACCAGGTATTGGTACTTTTGGCAGTGTGGACAGGTGCCAACTCCTGCTGGAGAATGAAATTTTCATCTCCAAAAAGCTTGTCGGCAGAGGGAAGCATTAAGTGGTCTAAAATTTCCTGGTAGACGGCCGCGCTGACTTTGGTCTTGATAAAACACAGTGGACCTACACCAGCAGATGACATGGCTCCCCAAACCATCACTGATTGTGGAAACTTCTCACTAGACCTCAAGCAGCTTGGATTGTGGCCTCTCCACTCTTCCTCCAGACTCTGGGACCTTGATTTCCAAATGAAATGCAAAATTTACTTTTCATCTGAAAACAACACCTTGGACCACTGAGCAACAGTCTAGGTCTTTTTCTCCTTGGCCAAGGTAAGATGCTCCTGGCATTGTCTATTGTAGCCCATATCCTGGATACGTCTGTGTGTGGTGGATCTTGAAGCAATGACTCCAGCAGCAGTCCACTCCTTCTGAATCTCCCTCAAATTTTTGAATGGCCTTTTCTTAACAATCCTTTCAAGGCTGCGGTTATCCCGGTTGCTAGTGCAGCTTATTCTACCCACTCAACTTTCCATTAATATGCTTGGATACAAGCACTCTGTGAACAACCAGCTTCTTTAGCAATGACCTTTTGTGGCTTACCCTCCTTGTGGAGTGTGTCAATGACTACCTTCTGGACATCTGTCAAGTCAGCAGTCTTCCCCATGATTGTGGAGCCTACTGAAACAGACTAAGGGACCTTTTTAAATGCTTAGGAAGCCTTTGTAGGTGTTTTTTGTTAATTATTCTAATTTACTGAGATAATGACTTTTGAGTTTTCATTGGCTGTAAGCCATAATATTCAACATTAACAGAAATAAACACTTGAAATAGATCACTCTGTTTCTAATGACTGTATAGAATAATATACAAGTTTCACTTTTTGTATTGAAGAACAGAAATAAATTAACTTTTTGATGATATTCTAATTTTGTCAGAAGTACCTGTATTAGGGAAATATGGAAACTTTTGGTTCTTTCATTGTTTTTTTACATGCATGTACATTTTTTTGACCTGTGGATTTCCCACATCTAAATGCTATTCTACGGGGAAAATCATGAAATAAGACTCAGCATACCAGCAAGAAAAATTGGCATGTTGCCGATTTAAAAAAAAAAATGCACCACCTGTCAGTTTACGAAGTGTAAAAAAAAAAAATACAGTGGGCAATACATTTCTATAAATCAAATCCAGTTTGCTGGAACTATAAAAGATACTGCCTTTTTTTTTTTTTTTTTTGTGCAGCAAAATTTTTGCAGGGTCAAAAACTCATTGTGGGAACTTAACCCAAGTGTATTTTCACACATTGTACATTGGCTGTAGACACTGCTGCAAATTCTCATGCAATTCCATAGTGGCAGATTCACATCAAATTGTGCAGATCTTGCTGCTATATTATATTATATTACACACACACACATACATACTCGGCAATTTCTCAGCTTTTAGCAGGCTTTACATGCCAGCCTCCATGCATCCCAGCCTCCTGTGGTGACATTTAGTCCCATGCCTCATCACAGACAGCCAACATACACTGTGACTGGAATGGAAAAGTCAACAGCATAGGTTTTTTTTTATGCTTCCATTGAACTCAATAGACAAGTTCAGTAGTAAAGCTGCAATTTATCTGTAATGTAAACTGACATGGTGCAGACAAAAAAAAACCAAAACACTGCATGTTAAGTTCCTATACAAGCTATAGGTGCTCAGCATGTGCTTATTTTGCTGGGGACCTGGGGCTCGGTATCAGAAGAACAAAGCTCCGACAGCTATAAAAAAAAAACGTAAGAATCAGACCAAAGTATTAAACCCGTTAAGGCCTCATTCACACAACCGTGAAAAAATGGTACTGGTGCCATCAGTGTCCTGGACCAGTGTTTGATCCTTGTGTCTGTTTTTACCATCAGTGTGGTCATCAGTGTTCTTCATGGATGGATGAATAAATGACAAAACTTCACTTATACTTTGAAAATTTAAATACAGACATCACTCTGATGCTGTACTTGTTTTTCCATGGACCCATAGACTTGTATTGGCCCTGGTCATCCATGCTACCGAAAAGCAGGACATGTGTGAGTTTTGCACGGACAAGGAATCTGAAGAAACAACGAAATGTCAATAGCACCCTAGATTATAATGGGTACATGATCTATCCACACAAAAAAAAAAAAAAAAAAAAAAACACAAGAGCCTAAATGAGGCATAAGAAAATCAGTACATACTTGAACATTGATAATAGCATTAGATAAAAGCTGAATGGAAATCTGTAGCTGATATACTTTTCATTTTAGTTAGGTCACACGAAGCAGCCGCCTTTTTCACTAATCTGGATGAAGCATATGAAGAGCATGATTGTGCACCTGACTACTGAGTGAGAGGTAATAATCATATCACCCATTTTCTCACGTGGGAAAAATGAGTCATGAAGATAACGCTTTCTTCATGACACCTAGAACACCACACTACAACCCTGTTAGAGAATGTGCTCACGACCTCCTTCTCAGGTGGATTCCAGCTGGATCATTCCTAAATAAGTGGCGCAAAAATTAACATGGGAAGCCGCCAGAAAAAAAAAAATGATGTGTCCGCATACCCTAATGATTCAAAAAGATACTTTCCGTGAAGATGTCTAACAGATCTGCGTTGTGGCTTTGGTCATGTAACTTACAATGCAGATGGAAACACGCATTTTATCCATTTGGCAGCGGACTACAGATACAGTTGAATCCAGAGGGAGAGAGGGAGAGAGGGAGAGAGGGAGAGAGGGAGAGAGGGAGAGAGGGAGAGAGGGAGAGAGGGAGAGAGGGAGAGAGGGAGAGAGGGAGAGAGGGAGAGAGGGAGAGAGGGAGAGAGGGAGAGAGGGAGAGAGGGAGAGAGGGAGAGAGGGAGAGAGGGAGAGAGGGAGAGAGGGAGAGAGGGAGAGAGGGAGAGAGGGAGAGAGGGAGAGAGGGAGAGAGGGAGAGAGGGAGAGAGGGAGAGAGGGAGAGAGGGAGAGAGGGAGAGAGGGAGAGAGGGAGAGAGGGAGAGAGGGAGAGAGGGAGAGAGGGAGAGAGGGAGAGAGGGAGAGAGGGAGAGAGGGAGAGAGGGAGAGAGGGAGAGAGGGAGAGAGGGAGAGAGGGAGAGAGGGAGAGAGAGAGAGAGAGAGAGAGAGAGGGAGAGAGGGAGAGAGGGAGAGAGGGAGAGAGGGAGAGAGAGAGAGAGAGAGAGAGAGAAAGAGAAAAAAAAAAAAAGAGAGAAAAAAATGAGAGAGAAAAAAAATGTTTTAAGGCATTTTTATTACTTACAGCAAAGTCAAAAGTTTACATACTAATGAAATGTATTTGGTATCATTGCCCTTAAACAGAATGACTTGGGTCAAACGTTTGGGATTTCCTTCCACAAGCTTCTCAAAATAGTTGGTCAGAATTTGGGCCCATTCTTCCTGACAAAACTGGTGTAACTGATCCAGGTTTGTAGGTCACCTTGCTCGCACCTGCCTTTTCAGCTTTGCCCATACATTTTCAATAGGATTGAGATCAGGGCTTTGTGATGACGACGCCAAAACATTGACTTTGTTATCCTTAAGCCACTTTGTTACCATTTTGCCAGTATGCTTCTGGTCATTGTCCATTTGAAAGATCCATTTCTGCCCAAGCTTTAACTTCCTGGCTGATGTCTTGAGGTGCTGTTTCAGTATTATCACATAATCTTCTTTTGCCATGATGCCATCTATTTTGTGAAGTGCACCAATCCCTCCTGCAGCAAAACAACCCCACAACATGATGCTGCCACCCCGTGTTTCACAGTTGGGATGGTGTTATTAGGCTTCAAAGCTTCTCCCTTTTTCCACCAAACGTAACGATGGTCATTATGCCAAAAAAGTTCAATTTTAGTTTCATCAGACCACAGGACATGTCTCTAAAAATTAAGATTTGTGTTCCTGTGTGCATTTGCAAACATTAATCTGGCTTTATGTTTCTTTTGGAGTAATGGCTTTTTCCTGGCAGAGTGGCCTTTCAGCCCATGTTGATACAGTACTCGTTTCACTGTGGATATTGACACAATCTTGCCAGCTTCCGCCATCATCTTCACAAGGTCTTTTGCTTTTGTCCTTGGGTTGATATGCACATGTCAGACCAAAGCACACTCATCTCTGGGACACAGAACCCGTCTCCTTCCGGAGCAGTATGATGGCTGGACATTCCCATCTTGCTTGAACTTGCATATAATTAATTGTTTGTACAGATGAACGAGGCACCTTTAGGTATCTTGAAATTGTACCCAAGGATGAGCCAGACTTGTGCAAGTCCACAGTTCTCTTCCTGATATCTTGGCTGATTTCTTTAGACTTTCCAATGATGCTACACAAAGAAACAGTGTGTTTCAGGTGTGCATTAAAATACATCCACAGGTGTGTCTAATTAACTTAGATGTGGCCCAAAAAAATATCAGAAGCTTCCAAACACATGACATCATCATATGGGCAGTCGAGAATTGTTTAAAGGCATAGTAATCTTAGTGTATGTAAACTTTTGACTTTGCAGTAAGTAATAAAAATGCCTTAAAACATTCTCTCATTATTCTAGCACTTGGCAAATATTAAAAATTATGGTAATCCTAACTGACGTAAAACGGGAAAGGTTTATTCTGATTTCATGTGAGCTATTGAGAAAAACATGCATGTGTCTTTTTAACCCTAGAACGCGCTGGGGCCTCGCAGGCCCGCCCTGTTAACGGTTTTCTATTTTCTGCAAGATTATTTTAGTTAGAATTTTGAAACTCTAGGTATTCCTCATGTATATAGTTGTTTGTCATTTCCAGTTGTTCATTTATTTTTATGTTACAGGCATTTTCGGTATAACAACTCTTTTTTGAAAATACCCATTTTTATGGTCATGCATTCTAGGGTTAAATAGTGTATGTAAACTTCTGGTTTCAATTGTATATACATTTATTTTTGTACTTTCCAAAAATTGGCCTATATATTAGGAATAGGTCACTGGTAGTGTAAAATAATGGTTCACTAGATAAAAAGCACAAAACTACAGAGTCATTTATCTTGAAGCCACATTGACTTTAGCCCTCTAGGAATGCAAGTTCTATCATATGATCACATACACTAAATACATTCCCAGCCGTGCCAGGCAGTACTGTAAGTGCAAACAAAAAGCCCGAGACATTGCTCATCAGGGCTCATACGGAGAGTCATTGTTTCCAAACAGTTTTTTCGAATAGGTTCACATCTATGTTAGGGAATTCAGTGCCATTATCGCAAAATTACAAAAAATTTAAATCATGCAGGGAAAAACAGCTTGACATGCTACAGTTTTTTTCTGTAAAATGATAGACACAATGATATGATAGAATTATAGTAAATAGGATCCTTGGGGTGCTTTGTCTCTAACATTAAAGGGGCTGTCTAGGCATAAAATATTGATGACCTATGCTTGGGATAGTGCATCATTGTCAGACTGGTAGGGGTCCAATACCCGACACCCCCACAATCAGCTATTAGCTCTGACAGTGACTGGATGTGAACACATAATGGAGCTGCACTGCACTTCATTCAATGTGTAAAGGTGGCTGTAGGGTACTCAGGAGATCAGGGGAGGTACCGAGTGTCAGATATCACAGATCCATTATTGATGCTAATAGGTTATCAGTGTTATATAAATAAGAGTGTGGTCCAGTTCACCCGTGCTGAAATAGATAACAAATCTTGCCCTTGGATGAAATAACACACTCCTACTTGGTGGTAGCAATAGGTAAAAGGCAGGGATATCCAGCTGTTTTTTGGATGAAAAATTTCAAAGATAAATTTAATTGGTAGAATTGAATAACAAAACATTCCCAGTGCTATTGAATAAAAATATACAGTGGTATGAAAAAGTGTTTGCCTCCTTCCTGATTTCTTATTTTTTTTGCATGTTTGTCACACATAATTGTTTCAGATCACAAAACAAATGTACATATTAGACAAAGATAACACAAGTAAACACAAAAATGCAGTTTTTAAATGAAGGTCTTTATTATTAAGGAAAAAATAAATCCAAACCTACAGGGCCCTGTGTGAAAAAGTGATGGCCCTCTACCTTAAAACAAATTATCTGTGGTTTATCACATCTGAGTTCCATTTCCTTAGCCACACACAGGCCTGATTACTGCCACACCTGTTCTCAATCAAGAAATCACTTAAATAGGACGTGCCTGACAAAGTGAAGTAGACCAAAAGATCCTCAAAAGCTAAGAAGAACTGCAGGCCTCACTTGCCTCAGTTAACGTCAGTGTTCATGACTCCACCATATGAAAGAGACTGGATAAAAATGCCATGCATGGCAGAGTTTCAAGACGAAAACCACTGCTGAGCAAAAAGAACAAAGGCTCGTCTCAGTTTTGCTGGAAAACATCTTGATGATCGCCAGGACTTTTGGGAGTGGACTGACGAGACAAAAGTTGAACTTTTTGGAAGGTGTATGTCCCATTACATCTGGCGTAGAAGTAACAGCATTTCAGAACAGGAACATCATACCAACAGTAAAATATGGTAGTGGTAGTGTGATGGTCTGGGGCTGTTTTGCTGTTTCAGAACCTGGAAGACTTGCTGTGATAAATGGAACCATCAATTCTGCAGACTTCCAAAAAATCCTGAAGGAGAATGTCCGGCCATTTGCTCGTGACGTCAAGCTGAAGCGCACCCGGGTTATGCAGCAGGACAGTGGTCCAAAACACACCAGCAAGTCCACCTCAGAATGGCTTAATAAAAACAAAATTAAGACTTTGGGAGTGGCCTAGTCAAAGTCCTGACCTTAATCCGATTGAGATGCTGTAGCATGACCTTAAAAAAGGTGGTTCATGCTTGGAAATCCTCCAATGTGGCTGAATTACAACAATTTTGCAAAGATGAGTGGGCCAAAATTCCTCCAGAGCATTGTAATAAACTCATTGCCAGTTATTGCAAATGCTTGATTGCAGTTATTGCTGCCAAGGGTGGCCCAAGCAGTTATTAGGTTTAGGGGGCAATCACTTTTTCACACAGGGCCCTGTAGGTTTGGATTTCTTTTTCCCTTAATATGCAAATTGCTTCTTCAGAGAAAAAGAGGACTTGAACTCTATAGCGCCACCTATTGGAAGCAGCAATCCTACAATTCACAATCAACCATTTAACGAGTCATGCAATATGACTTAGGATAAAAGCCAAATCAGAATTGAGATTCTAAGTCATATTGCACGACTCGTTAAATGGTTGATTGTGAATTGTAGGATTGCCGCTTCCAATAGGTGGCGCTATAGAGTTCAAGTCCTCTTTTTCTCTGAAGAGGCAATTTGCATATTCAATTTCCCCAGAGGAGCATTGCACAGCGAATAAGCCTCCTTACTTTGACGTGCCAGAACCGGTATGTCACTCTCCACAAGGAGAAACGCTACCCCTTATACCTTTTTCCCTTAATAAAGACCTTCATTTACAAACTGCATTTTGTGTTTACTTGTGCTACCTGTCTGATATTTCAATTTGTTTTGTGATCTGAAACATTTAAGTGTGACAAACATGCAAAAGAATAAGAAATCAGGAAGGGGGCAAACACTTTTTCACACCATTCACAAAAAGTTAGGGATATTTGGCTTTCAGCGAAATTTATGGAAAACTTAAAAGTTCCCGCTACAGTGATATTTTATTGTGAAAGTAGGGCATTTAAGTAGAAGCATGCAGTGGTGATTTCCTCATCTCAAACAATTTATTGAAACAAAAGCCAACGACTGATGGGTATATCCCCCCCCCCCCTCCAAAAAAAAAGTCTCAACTTGTCATGTGACCTTGAGCATCAATTACAGCTTGACAACAACGTCTCCTGCTGTTCACAAGTGGTGTCTGTTGAGGCATGCCATCCCACTCTTTTTGAAGGGCGGCCCTCAGGTCATTGAGGTTCTGGGAAACACAGTTACGAGCCACTACACGGAGACTGAGCTGATCCCATAGGTTTTCCATAGGATTCAGGTCTGGAGAAAGTGCAGATCACTCCATTTGAGGTACCTCCAGTCTCCAGCAGCCGTTCCCAAATGATGGGAGTTTGAGCTGTAGCATTGTCGTCCATGAAGATGAAATTAGGCCTGTGTTGTTCGTGCAGAGGCACAATAACTGGATTAGTGATGTTATTCAAGTAGTAGGGGCTTGTCACTGTACCATTCACAAAGTGTAGGGCAATTCTGTATTGACTAGATATACCTGTCCACACTGTAACAACCACCTCTGCTGACAAAAGTGGTTGATGCATAGCGCTCTCTTTGACGTCTCTAACAAGTTTCTGATGTGTTTCTGTCCTGGGCCCCCAAAAAATCCTGCCTCCTGTGTGAATTATAATGTTTCCCCCCTCCCCTGCATGTCACAGTGCCCTGTGACGTGCAGTCGCTGCAGCCAAATCCCACGCCTGCGCACTTCACCTTTTAAGCAAGGCACACCTCTTCCTGCCGTCTATGTTCATTGTAGAGCAGGGATCTTGTGCGCAGGTGAGTCACTCTGACTTCCCGGCACCTGCGTACAAGATCCCTGCTCTACAATGAACATAGACAGCAGGAAGAGGTGCGCCTTGCGTAAAAGGTGAAGTGCGCAGGTGCAGTGTCTGGCCACCGAAACTGGCACGGTGACGTGCAGGGGAGGGGGGGGGGGGGACGACGACGTTATAATTCACACTGGAGGCGGGATTTCTTTACTCCTAAATACTCCTCGTTCTAGACCTGTCCTCTGCCTTTGACACAATTGACTTCTGCCTCCCACTACAGATACTCTCTTCCTTTGGCGTCAACGACCTTGCCCTATCCTGGATCTCCTCATACCTTTCCAACTGCACATTTAGCGTCTCCCACTCCCACACTACCTCCTCAGCCTGCCCCCTCTCTGTTGGGAGTCCCTCAAGGCTCTGTCTTAGGACCCCTACTCTTCTCTATCTATACCCTTGGCCTGGGACAACTCATAAATTCCCATAGCTTCCAGTACCACCTATACGTTGATGACACTCAGATTTACCTCTCTGGCCCAGACGTCACCTCTCTGCTGTCCAGAATCCCAGAGTTTCTATCAGCCATATCCTCCTTGTTCCCTTCTCGCTTCCTCAAGCTCAATGTGGACAAAACTGAACTCATCATCTTTCCCCCCATCTCACATATCTTCCCCACCTGATCTTTCTATCACAATAAATGACATCACACTTTCCCCGGCAATCCGCTGCTTCGGAGTAAACCTTGACTCTGCCCTGTCCGTCAAACCCCACCTCCAAGCTCTCGCCACCTCCTGTGGCCTCCTGCTCAAAAATATTTACAGAATCCGTCCTTTCCTCAACCCTCAATCTACTAAACCGCTTGTGCATGTTCTCATCATCTCCCGCCTCGACTTCTGCAACATCCTCCTCTGTGGCCTACCTGCTAACACTCTCGCACCCCTCCAGTCCATCCTTAACTCTGCTGCGGGAGTAGTTCATCTATCGCCTCTTCTACCCCTCTTTGCAAATCCCTTCACTGGCTCTCTATTGCCCAGCGTATCCAGTTGAAACTACTAACACTGACCTACAAAGCCATCCATAACCTTTCTCCTCTGTACATCTCTGAAGTAATCTCCTGATATATTCCCTCACGTAATCTCCAGTCCTCCCAAGACCTCCTGCTCTCCTCCACACTTATTCGTTCCTCACCCAATAGCCTCCAAGACTTTTCCCGAATAACCCCCATCCTCTGGAATTCTGTGCCCCAACACGTCCGACTATCTACCACACTTGGATCCTTCAGCCGGAACATGAAAACCCATCTCTTCAAGAAAGCCAACAGCCTGCCATGACCACGCTGCCTCCTCAACACCACCGGACCAGCGCCTCACCACCACCAGAGCTGCTGCAACCCCCCACCTACTGTCTCCTTCCCCATCATCCTGTAGAATGTAAACCCGCAAGGGCAGGGTCCTGTTCCCTCTGTACCAGTCTATCACTGTTTGTTACTGTAAGTGATATCTTTATTTTGTATGTAACCCCTTCTCATGTACAGCACCATGGAATCAATGGCGCTATATAAATAAATAATAATTTCTTGCGGACCCCGGGACAGGAACACATCAGAAACTTGTAGAAATAAAAAGACATTTCACAGCAACAAGACCTCTAATATGAGTCATACAGGTAGGTACAGATTTACATTTCTATCACCTGTATGCCCATATTAGAGGTCAGATAGGTGTCGGGGGGTGACAGATTTCCTTTAAAACCAAACAATACAGAAAAACCCCATTGGCCCATGCAGTATATGTGAGTATGAGTAACAGCTAGATCAATATATGAACATAGTAAGAAATCGTATAATACCTTAGTCAAAGTATATAAAACACACACACACACACACACGTGCCCAACATGAAATAAATATATTAGACCAATAGAACATTATATAGGCACTAAAAACTCTATAGAGCCCTCATTAACATCAAGATATGCATGTAATAAACATGATAAAGCTCATACATATGCCTCAATTCAAATGGTATACATAATACTTATCATGACAGATATACAGAGTCAACAAGGCTAAGAGTACCACCCATACACGACCAGAGTTGGGGTAAGGCCACGGCCCCACTATCAGTATTCGGTCAGTATTTTTTCTCAGGAGTGGGAGCCAAAACAGGTGAGGAACAATCAGAGAAGAGGTATTGTTAGAACCTTGCTCTTAGGATTTTTCCTTTGCTGGCCTATTTAATCCTGCTCCGCCCTTCTGGCTTTGCTGGACTTCATTGTATAACTACTTTCTAGCTAGCCTGTGCTCTGTATCTAACTCTGTTAGTTTGCTTGGTCTACGGACCTCTATGTTCTTTATATTTTGTTTGTTCGTCTGTCTGCTACTATTTCTGTTAGGAGGTGTCCCATTTTCCTCCCAGTCCTTAGTACTTGTAGGGATTCCTTCCCCACATCTATAGGTCTCCGTACAGACTAGCCGAGGACTTTAGCGGGTCTGATCGCAGGATCAGGTTCCCTGTTACATCGTAGGGATTCAGCTGAGTTCTATCGTAGGGACAGATTTCCTCTCTTTCCTTAGCTCTGGTAGCAGAACATAACAGGTATAGTAGAAACAAGTCACCAATTCTGCATTTATCACCCACTCCTGGGAAAAAATACTGACCAAATACTGAGTGGGACTGTGGACTAAAACTCAGACAACCCACGCCTATTGCTATGGTTCACAGCTTCTTCAGGGAAAGACTTTATTTTACTCACCTTGACCTGGTCCAGCACTGATTCTCCACCACTTCCCCTATCGTATCTTATTGCCAGCAGCGCTGATGTCATGTCGATATTGCTGCAGCCAATAACGGAGCTCAGCCTGAACTGATCACACACCTCACTGAGCTCACTGATTAGCTGCAGAGCTGTTGATGTGACATCAGTTATGCAGGCAATAAACAGAAGCTAGAGGAAGTGGTGGAGAATCAGTGCTGGACCAGGAGAGGGTGAGTAAAACCCAGTTGTTTTTTTTTGTTGTTTTTTTTAACACAATCTACAACTTGGGGACTGAATCCAGAAAACCAGTCCCTTATTCCAAGAGGAAGATCATTCAAGACACGTCAATGAATTTTTTTTTGTCCTGAATCTTATTTTTTTTAGTCTTTTTGGTCATTTCCTGAGCACTTTCATCGTAGTTTTTTTTCACTGCCAGTGTTTTTTTACTGGATTCGACAATGAAGAAGCCGCTAGTGATTTTTCAAGTGAAAACGTTGGGAAGACGCTCAAAAAGACGTTCAGGGGACTTCCAGGCGTCATTTGAGCCGTCTCATTGACTCGTATGGTAAAGCATAGAGCGTCTTCCAAGCTGAAAATGCCTGAAGAACTGTCAGCTCACTTCTCTTAGCCTCTTGACGTCTTTTGAAACCTTAAGCGGTTAAAAGATGCATAAAAGACTGAACATGTCAACAGCGAGTCGTTGTAACATAGAAAATGCATACGTTCACTGTTTTGAGGGCTGTTTCATGCAAAATCCATTGTGTGCACATAATTAAGGACTCTGTCCATTTAGTGGCTGTAGGTGAAACTTCATTCTTTGTCAGACTTATTGGTGCTTCACATTCATAGTAATTAATCCAATCAGTACCCATTTTTCACAAACCTGACTGATGTTTTGAATTAGTTCTATTTCTAGGCCCTGTTCACACATCACTTTTTCTTGTGCAATTTTTATTTTTTAATGACTAGCCCCTTGTCACATTATAGCCTGCGGTTGTTTTATTCTGGCTGATTGCAAAAAAATTAAATAATAATAAGTGAGAAACGTTCACGATCAATTGGGTTTGCAAGCCTTACTTTTCTATGAACGGAGTCCGGGATGGGAATGGACAGCACATGACCTGTGTTACACACTACTCTCTGAGCAGAAAACATAATAAATAATAATAATAAAAAAAAATTCTTTATGCCATGTTAAGGCACAGTATTTTGAGGTGTTAAAAAGATATGGCAAGTTTTTCCAAATGGAAACCGCGGCAGGAAAGTCTCCTTTTTTGGACAACTATTTTTTTTTCTGAAAAGGTTTTGAAGTTTTTTTGCAGCCGTTTTATTGGACAGTGCCTAGTTTGGAGTGGATTCCATCAGAATCAGCTTTAAAGAAACGACACATAATCTCCTCCTATGAAGAGCAGTGTAAAGCTCCGTTCCCACAATGAGCTTTTGGCGAGTTTTTGATGCTGCAGACTTTCTGCTCCATCTCTGCACCTATTATTTAAATTAGGGTACTTGCATTTTTTTTCAATGTTTTTATGTGATTTTTTTTTTTTTTTTACATGCGTTTTTATTGCTGCATCTTTTGTCTCTTATTTGGTATCATGCTTTAAACAAAGCTGCTTTGTTTTTTATACTTCTTGGAATTTGGTTTTGACAAAACGTTACTGATATACTTAAATGCGGATTACATGCGTTTTTGATACGTTTCTGCATGTGCATTTTTTATTTGCGGAATTTCTGCATCTATTGCAAGTCTATGGGGATAAAAAAAAAAAAACCACAGAAAACTTGGCGTACCCGCAAGAGAAATTCCCATGTTGCAAATCTGAAACACGCACCGCAGGTCAGTTTACGCTGATTAACCCCTTTCTGACATGTGCCGTACATGTACGCCACATGTTGGGTCTCCCCGGGTCTCATTGCCGGAGCCTGCACCTTTCCGGGGGCATGACAGCTGATCTAATCAGCTGTCATGTGCCCCTAACAGCCGCGGGTGGAATCACGACCCACCAGCGGCTGTTACCATGTTAAATGCAGCTGTCAATCTCCGATAGTGGCATTTAACATTGCAGCAGAGGAATAACGTCATTAGTCCCGTGACCGTGGGTCGCCGATGGGTTGGCATGATAACCCGGGGTCTGCAGGAGACCCCTGTGGTTGTCATTACCAGGAGGCCATCTATAAGCGCTACCCAGCGGTTGGCGCTCATAGCCAGTGAGCATTTCTGCTACACCCAGGTGAACTGATCATCGCAGCTTCTAGTCTCCTATGGAGTCTATTAAAGCAAGTGTAAAGTAAAAAAAAAAAAAAAGTTTAAAAATATATATAAAAGTTTAAATCTCCCCCTTTCACCCCATTCCCAAGATCCTAAAAAATGGAGACGCTACGGGTCTCGGAAAATGGCGACTTTTTTTTTTATTTTATTTTTTTTTAAACAAACTTTGGATTTTTTTTTCACCTCTTAAATAAAAATGAACCTATACATGTTTGGTATCTACAAACTCATAATGACCTGGGGAATAATAATGGCAGGTCAGTTTTAGCATTTAGTGAACATGGTAAAATAAATACCCAAAAAACAACTGTGGAATTGCACTTTTTTTTTAAATTTCACCGCACTTGGAATTTTTTTCCCATTTTCCAGTGCACGATATGGTAAAGCCAATGGTGTCGTTCAAAAGTACAACTCGTCTTGCAAAAAATAAGCCCTCACATGGCCATAAAAATAAAAAAAATTATGGCTCTGGAAAGAAAGGGAGCAAAAAAACGAAAACCAGAAAATGGCCCCAGGGGTGAAGGGTTAAAGATTAAAAAAAAAACAAAAAAAACAACAACAGCGGGCCTGAGATTTGTTCTGAACATCCCATCCACTTTGCTGGAAGTGTATGAAGCAGCATTTTTGACACAGAAAAAAAAAAAAAATCACCAAAAATTTGTCACGGACACACAAGCATGAAATGAAGTGCCGGTACCGATACAGATATATCATGGACGACTCCAAATACATCAAAAGGTCGTAGTAATTACAGAAATAACCAAGGTCTGATAACGGTAATGGTACAATAATAATTACTGACTATAAGCCCTCACATATACATTATATATATATATATATATATATATATATTAGATTTCTATATACAGTATATATGAATATTCATGCACAATATAAATATATATAAAAAAAGTGTGTAGACACATATATATATATATATATACATACACACACACACTTTTTATATAGCTATGCTCTGCAGGTATATACACATATAGTAAACTTTGAGTGTATATATAGATATACACACATTATACATAATACATATATCTCGGGTGCTTGGCAATATCGCTATAAGGTGGCTGTATGTCGGTGATTACCTAGCGAGTCCCCGCTCTGCTCCAGCACAACGTCAGCGCTGCTGCCATTGACTAGTGTGTGCAGAGCCGGTGACCTCTGGACTCCCGCACCCCGCCGCCGCCGCCGCCTCTGCCATCAGTGCTGAGCACATGTCAGCCTTTATGAGTGAGGCATTGGTTTCCCCGGCAGCCGGGCAGGCTGCGCTCAGGTAAGGTGTACGCCCCACACTGACTCCCCACCCCCTCTGATGTCAGTCATCTGTAGACCACGCCTCTCTCGCAGGGCCACGCCCCTCCACTATGTACATGGAGAGTTGGATCTTTGCGTGTGTCGTCACGACGCAGTTACGTCATCAGGACGCGCCCGGCAGTGGTTTCACTTTGCTGTGACGTGTAGGCTCCTGTCATGTAGTCATGGCGCTGTGCTTGTGTTCTCTGTTACGGTGAGCCGCTGTGTGTATCTGATAGCCGCGGGTGCAGTCTTGGCTGGGGCGTTGTCGTGTGGGGTGAATGTATTTCCACTGTATCTGTAGGGAAGCTGCTGTAATGTAGTGTTGTCATTGTTTATAGTCCTAGCAATGGGCTATAATGATCAGTAATATACACGGTATCCATAGCAGCAATGTCAGGGCTGACAGCAGCAGTGGCGCCTCCCTCTGTATTGGGGTCCTGTTGATGGTCGCTGGTTCCGGCTGTGCCCCACAGTCACTATAGCCTAATTGTGCTGCAGAGCAGGATCTCCACATGCTGATTGCCTGTTATAAGGAGCTGATTTTCCAGTAACTTAAGAAAATAATCCACAAGGAAAAAATGTTACAAAAAGCTGATACAATATCTGTCACTTTACTTCCTCTAGCTCTGCTGTCACTCTGGTGGTCCCCACCAGTATCTGCGCATACACAAGATGTCGTCACTGTGTGAAGAGGCCGGTGGGGACCTCCATACCAGCTGCACTGGAGTGGGAGGCATTAACCCCTTTATGATTGAGTGATTTTGCATTTCTTGCAGTTAGTTTTCCTTTGCTTCTTCCAGAAGCCATATCTTTTTATTATTTTTTTTCAACTACATAAGTCATATTTGTCGTGCTTATTGTGGGATGAGTGTTTTGAGTTACTCCATCCATTTCACCATACAATGTACTAACCAAAAAAAGACATAATTATGACATTTAAAAATAAATAAATGAACAAGACGTTATATGGCTAGGTGGATGGAAAATACCATATAAAAATACCAGAGCCCCCTGATTCTGCTGTTTCTTTACCATCTTGTGCTGCGTTGCTCCATTGCAGAGATATTCATATTTGCTGCACTGCTTTTGGAGTGCAGTATGTGAAATCTCTGCTTGCAGACCAACTAGGCATTTATTCAGAGTTTTCTCTGGGAACGTGCACTTTAGCTCCTCACTTCTAGACACAGCCACACAGTTTGGCAGCTCCTGAGACTGCTAGGTCAGCAGCTGAGCTGTGATTGCTCCAAAATCTACAAATGTGAATGCTTCTGCAAGTGACAGGTTCAAATTGAAGGGTTAACAGGGTGTTGATAGGTTACTACTTTTTTCATACCATCTTTTTTTAAACAAAGTGCCAGTGTTGTCAGTTTTTGTTTTTTTCCCACATCAAGTGTGATAATAGAATAAATAATCAGTGTTTAGTTGATTGTTATGCAGGAACCTGCCAGATTCTGCTATTCCAGACAGTTATGAAATGCCTATAAAGGTGTTCCTACTCCTCCCTTAACTGCAGATATTAGGGGAGAGAAGGATCAGTCATGTTGGACTTTAGCATGCCCAATCATTTGCACATGGTTTCTTTCGCCCCTTTGAAAACACATCCAGCTGTGTACGGGGAATTGGGAGAGGTAGCTGTCACCTGCCATCTATGGAGTACAGAAATGAGTTGGCAAAGTCTTTATGTAATCCTAGCCTTTACCACTCCCTTAAGTTTTATCCTCTTAATATATTGCAGTCATCATATTATAAAGCACTGTGTACTTAGAATTTCTCATTTTGCCCTTCTACCTAGATGATTTTTCTCTTTTCTCTGTTCTACGTAGAAACAGGAAGTCTCTTGTCCCTGCATTTATCATTCCCCTCTTCACCTCCTGACCCAGCTGCTCCCTCCTCCCCCATGTCAGAGACTTTGCAGTGTAAGGGCATGCTCCCACTTGCGATGCAAGTATTTATTGGATTGCACTCGCCCCAATGTTACCCTATGGGGCAGCTCACATCTGCGATTATTTTCTCATGCCGATTTGGCATGTGAAAACAATCGCAGCATGCTGTGATTGCATCCGCAAACCGGATTGCACGCACCCATATAAGCCTATGGGTGCGTGTGAAATATTGCACTGCACTTAGATATCACCTCCTGTTTCTACATAGAGCTTAGAAGGATTCAGCTAGTCTGATTTTAATCACGTGATGTCATAGACCTAATGGAAAAAGGAAGAATTATCTGGGTAGAAAGGCAAAATGAGCAATTGTAAGTGCACAGTGCTATATAATATGATGACTCCAATATTTCAAGAGGATAAATGTTTATGGGAGGAGTGCTCCTTTAAGCGAAGCACAGCTATGATATTGTTGAATCTAACAAAAGTTGCTTTGTATTGTGTGACTTTATACTGAAAAGCTGATATTATTATACTGTATATTAATCTTTTGTCATTTGTTTCCCTCCCCCCTTTCAAGCATGCTGACATCACTCTTCATTCCTGCACTTATTGTCAGTGTCACCATCAGTTTCCTGTTATTTGTTCTTCTCCTTTGTGTCCGATTCTGGGTTGCAAAGAAGAGGGCAGCATCTGTACAACTCGACAAAGATGGCAAAGAGCTGAAAGTAGTGGCTTTCTTTCATCCATACTGCAATGCAGGAGGTGGAGGAGAAAGGGTGCTATGGTGTGCACTGCGTGCTTTACAGACAAGGTATAGAAAAAATAATAACCGTAATCAGACTTTTACTTAATTGCGCTTAAAGGGATTTTCTGACTTGTTTAACACTGACAGCAGCAAGCCATAAGGATGATAAAAGAAAAGAACATACACTCCCCTCGCAAATCTGCTCCTTTCTCCACGGCTGTTGGCGGACCACTAGTGATTACAATAAAACCACCAGTCACCAGTCTGCATCGAGATTGGTGGTCAGGACATCCTCTCTTACAATCCAAAAGAAAGCCCTTGTATATGTGTGTATATATATATATATATCACAGTACAGACCAAAAGTTTGGACACATCTCATTTAAAGATTTTTCTGTATTTTCATGACTTTGAAAATTGTATATTCACACTGAAGGCATCAAAACTATGAATTAACACATGTGGAATTATATACTTAATAAAAAAGTATGAAACAACTGAAAATATGTCTTATATTCTAGGTTCTTCAAAGTAGCCACCTTTTGCTTTGATGACTTCTTTGCACACTCTTGGCATTCTCTTGATGAGCTTCAAGAGGTGGTCACCGGAAATGGTTTTCACTTCACAGGTGTGCCCTGTCAGGTTTAATAAGTGGGATTTCTTGCCTTATAAATGGGGTTGGGACCATCAGTTGTGTTGTGCAGAAGTCAGGTGGATACACAGCTGATAGTCCTACTGAATAGACTGTTAGCTTTTTTCTTGCCATAATACAAATTCTATGTAAAGAAAAACGAGTGGCCATCATTACTTTAAGAAATGAAGGTCAGTCAGTCCGAAAAATTGGGCAAACTTTGAAAGTGTCCCCAAGTGCAGTTGCAAAAACCATCAAGGGTTACAAAGAAACTGGCTTGCATGAGGACCGCCCCAGGAAAGGAAGACCAAGAGTCACCTCTGCTTCTGAGGATAAGTTTATCCGAGTCACCAGCCTCAGAAATCGCAGGTTAACAGCAGCTCAGATTAGAGACTAGGTCAATGCCACACAGAGTTCTAGCAGCAGACACATCTCTTCAACAACTGTTAAGATGAGACTTTGTGCAGCAGGCCTTCATGGTAAAATAGCTGCTAGGAAACCACTGCTAAGGACAGGCAATAAGCAGAAGAGACTTGTTTGGGCTAAAGAACACAAGGAATGGACAATAAACCAGTGGAAATCTGTGCTTTGGTCTGATGAGTCCAAATTTGAGATCTTTGGTTCCAACCACTGTGTCTTTGTGCGACGCAGAAAAGGTGAACGGATGGACTCTACATGCCTGGTTCCCACCGTGAAGCATGGAGGAGGAGGTGTGATGGTGTGGGGGTGCTTTGCTGGTGACACTGTTGGGGATTTATTCAAAATTGAAGGCATACTGAACCTGCATGGCTACCACAGCATCTTGCAGCGGCATGCTATTCCATCCGGTTTGCGTTTAGTTGGACCATCATTTATTTTTTAACAGGACAATGACCCCAAACACACCTCCAGGCTGTGTAAGGGCTATTTGACCAAGCAGGAGAGTGATGGGGTGCTACGCCAGATGACCTGGCCTCCACAGTCACCAGACCTGAACCCAATCGAGATGGTTTGGGGTGAGCTGGCCCGCAGAGTGAAGGCAAAAGGGCCAACAAGTGCTAAGCATCTCTGGGAACTCCTTCAAGATTGTTGGAAGACCATTTCCGGTGACTACCTCTTGAAGCTCATCAAGAGAATGCCAAGAGTGTGCAAAGCAGTCATCAAAGCAAAAGATGGCTACTTTGAAGAACCTAGAATATAAGACATATTTTCAGTTGTTTCACACTTTTTTGTTAAGTGTATAATTCCACATGTGTTAATTCATAGTTTTGATTCCTTCAGTGTGAATGTACAATTTTCATAGTCATGAAAATACAGAAAAATCTTTAAATGAGAAGGTGTGTCCAAACTTTTGGTCTGTACTGTATATATACATAGCAGGGCCTCTCTTACAGTCTGGCGGAGACCGTTGGAATAGCAGCACTGGAGCAGGGAGCAGATTTGTTGGTTGAGTATATCTTCTTTTTTATTCCCATGGCTTACTGCTGCTGTCATTTTTATTTTTTCTTATAACACAGAAAGCCCTTTTAACTGTAGTCTTTGATTATATTGATACAAGTTTTGAAATCTTAAAGCGATTGGTGATAATTCCAGTCATATCAGTTTTGGCTTAATTTTCTTTTATTGTTTTGTAGGTACAAAAATGCGGTGTATGTTGTGTACACTGGTGACAAAGACGTCTCGGGAGAGGACATCCTTAATGGGGCAGTTGGCAGATTCAATATAAAGTTAAACTACCCTGTTAAGTTTGTTTTTCTAAAAAAACGTTACCTGGTAGAAGACAGACTTTATCCACATTTCACCCTGCTGGGACAGAGTTTGGGATCCATTGTTTTAGGCTGGGAGGCTCTGGTAAAATGCGTGCCTGATATTTATATTGATTCAATGGGCTATGCATTTACATTACCTTTATTCAAGTACCTCGGGGGCTGTCGTGTGGGCTGCTACGTGCATTACCCAACCATCAGTACAGACATGCTGTCTGTTGTCCGGGACCATAGTGCTAGATTCAACAATGCCGCTTTCATTTCCAACAACCCTGTTCTGAGCAGACTGAAACTGATTTACTATATCTTGTTTGCACTTATATACGGCTGGGTTGGATCTTGCAGTGATATAGTAATGGTTAACTCCACATGGACCTTCAACCACGTCTTGGAATTATGGAAATGCAGTGATCGCATCAGTATTGTATATCCACCCTGTGATGTAAAGACCTTTTTAGATATCGAATTGAATCAGAAGCAAGAGAGAAAAGCGCACTCTTTGGTGTCTATTGGTCAGTTTAGGCCAGAGAAGGACCACAAACTGCAGATTCGTGCATTTAGTACTTTACTGGCAAAGAAAACTGCGGAAGAAAGAGAAAATCTGAAACTCATTCTTATCGGGGGTTGTCGCAATAAACAAGATGAGCTCCGCGTAGCCGAACTGAAGAAACTTAGTGCAGACCTTAGACTTCCTGTGGAGTTTAAAGTTAATGTTCCTTTTGAAGAACTGAAGAAACATCTCGGTGAAGCCACCATTGGTCTACATACAATGTGGAATGAGCACTTTGGAATTGGTAAGAATCTATTGGGGAAACCCTTTAGCTTTATAAGGAACCTGTTTGCTTTGTTCATCCTCTATTCCATGACATTAACGAGGCACTTACATTTAATAAAAAAATATAGATGAATGTGTATATGTATGTAATGTAGTGTGAGTATATTAATATACTCACCTACCGCCACTCTCTCTGCTGTCCAGCGTCGTTCTGCTCCTCTTTTCAGTGATGTCACCGTAGTTGAGATTAGCCAGCTCCCTCTATGCTGTGTGTGTGACCTGGAAAACTTTTAGGCCACAACCCCGGTATCCGTATTCAGTCAGTATTTTTTTTCTCAGGAGTGGGAGCCAAAACCAGGTGAGGAACTATAGAGAAAAGGTATAATAGAAACAAGTGCACCAATTCTGCATTTATCACCTACTTCTGGTTTTGTCTCCCACTCCTGAGAAAAAATACTGACCAAATACTGATAGTGGGGCTGTGGCCTTACAATGTAAGTCTATGCAGCCTTATTCTGACTCTCCATAGACTTAGATTGTAAAAGCCGCCACTTCCAGGTTACACAGAGCGCAGCGTGACCCAGAGGAGTCGGCAGAGCAGTGACGTCACTGAGAAGGGGAGAACAGCGCTGGACACTGGCGAGACCAGTGGTAGGCGAGTATATTAATACTGACACTACATTGCATGCACATATACACACATTTAATAAATATAAATGGGAGTGCTTCTTTAATATGTATACAAAGATGCCTGTGTATGTTTTGAATGAGTCCTAACCTGGGGGAAAAAAATCATCAGTTTTGCACTGTTTGTGTAGATTACCCTCTATTTGAGTCATTGCTCAATAGACACCTCCTTAACCTGTGCTATTTCATTTCAGCAGAGTGCCAAGCATAGTGGGGGATGTCAGTGAGCTGAAACTTAGGTGCTTAGATGACTCTTGTTATGTGATCTGAATACTGCGTGCAACACTTTCAAAGTATTTTTTTTGTGGGTTCTCACTGGCACAGGGTTTCTTTCTAAACATTTTAATGTCATGGATCACAAGATGGCTGCAGCTAATAATGCAAAAATGTAATGATGGCTTCCCTTTAATTATTAAAGAAGCGCTCCTGTCCCATGAAGATTTTTCTTTCTAAATCTGTGTTTGTGCATATAGTGTAGTGCGTGTTTATTCTACTCACCTACCGCCGCCTTCTCCAGTATCCAGCGCCAGTCTTCTCAGTGACATCACTGCTCTACATACGCTCCGCATGACGGAAGTGGCTATTACAATGTATGGAGCATCAGAATGAGGTCTCATAGGCTTTCATTGTAAAAGAGACTTGCAGCTCATTCATAGAGCACAGAATGAGCTGGACAGTACGAAGAGCGGTGATGTCACTCAAAAAAGGAGCACAACGGGGCTGGATACCTGATAACTTGGTGGTAGGTGAGTATAGTAAAACACTGACTCTACACTAAATACATATACACACAGATTTAGTGAAAAAAAAAATCTTCATGGGAGTGCATCTTTTATGTAAAGGGGACTTGCTGACTACTCATTTCAATAGCTAAGCCCGCACCTTTCTCTGTCACGGCTGATGTGAAAGTGGTTGGCTTGGCTAATTGCGCTTTATAATAGCTAACACCTTTCACACACAGAACTGGTTATTTGACCACACAAGGAACGCTGTCACATGTTGAACACAAATCCGCAGCAGACCTGCCAGGACCTGGGACCAGAGGGTGTAGCTGAAGCGCACAGCACCTTTCTTTAAGAGCTGATTGCGTAAAACTTTGCATTCTGTAATGAATAGTCAGCTAGCTTAATTTTGAACTTTTTTTTTGCAGTTTTGTCCTGTCCACTGCCTTGTTTAAATTAATGAGATAGTCCAGTACCTATTCTAATAAGACAGGTGCCCCATATCTGTCAATTGTGCATGCATCTTGGCTGGTAACAGTAGAAATGAACCAAAGTAAGTCTTTAATGAGGTGACTAAGAACATTATTGCTAGTTTTCTAATGTAGCTACTATGTTGTGCAGACACCCATTAGCTACTGCTACTACTCCTTTAAGGCTTTTCCCACAGTTAACCTTTCTGGCATTTCTCATGATAAGACCCTGACTTATCATGAAAATGCTGTAATCTCTTGTATAAGGAGGGACCATAGTAGGGCTTGTTTGTTATGGTTTTCCTGTAGACTAGCTAACTATCCAGTCTTATCTTGCAGTCTGTAAAATGTTGATCTGACGTCTTAATGCCCATCATGCTACCTAGATCCCTATAAGTTACCATTGCCTAGGACCGAGGATGACATTTTTAGTTAATGTTGTATGCTCATCTGTCTATATAGTAGATGTAAAATAACCTTTTCCTTGAATTATTTATCTTTACAGGAGTGGTGGAGTGCATGGCAGCGGGAACAATCATTCTGGCTCATAATTCTGGAGGTCCCAAACTTGACATTGTCATCCCATATGACGGCCATGACACCGGGTATTTGGCAGACAGTGAGGAGAGCTATGCTGCTGCTATGGACCGTATCCTGTCTATGTCCGAAGACAACAGGCTACAGATCAGGCAGAGCGCTCGACGCTCTGTCTCTAGATTCTCGGACCAGGAGTTTGAAGTCAATTTCATTTCTGCTACTGAGCTACTATTTAAATAAGGCAGGACCATTGGGGGAGATAATATGTATATAGTGAGGGTGACAGTAAGGAAGGGTGTAAAATATTTTTCTACTGAATCAATAGTGTGTATTAAATGTGATTAACCCCTATCCTATACCGTTGTCTGGTATGTTTCTAGATTATCCATACAGTACTGTGCAAATGGGATAACTTGCTCAATTTCACTAGATTAGAAATAACTATACATATAAATCTATTGCACATGCTTCCATCCATTTGACTCCTAATTCTGTAGCATTTATATTTTTGTCAGGATACAATGCAATTTTTAGAAAAAATTTTAATATGATGGGCATTAGTGTTGAGCGAGCACTAAAATGCTCGGGTGCTTGAAGCTCGGGCCGAGCTCGCCGTGATACTCGGGTGCTCGACCCGAGCAACGAGCCCAATGTTAGTCTATGGGAGACTCGAGCATTTTTGCGGCGGCTCCCCCGGCAGTCTTTTAAAAGCCTAACAAGTGCCCAAAACGATAGTGACAGTGCTCAAATGACATGGGGACAGCATGGGGATCGCCCCAGGAAGCATTTCTGACCCCCAGGTCACTGCTGTCAACAACGTGGTCAGAGGTATTAATACACTTTTACAGGCTCAAAATAAAACGTTCAAAAACGAAAGTGAAAGTGCTTTCCTGTGAAATATGTTAAGGATAGTGTTGAGCGATATCTTCCGATATCAGGAAATATCGTATTGGATTGGATCGGACCGATACCCAAAAAGTATCGGATATCGCCGATTCCGATACAGGAAACCAATGCAAGTCAATGGGACACAAATATCGGAATGAAAATAAACCCTTTCTTTCCTTGTAGGTTAATTCTACATGAAGGAAAACAACTAAGAATAATGTAGAATGTATGCGAAAAGCCGGCAATTCAGCAGCGGTACCCGACAATTTACAACAGAAAGAATAGAGCTTCACACATAGATTAGATAGATAGCAACATGTCAGTCACATATATATGAAGTACAGTGACAGTGTTGATTACTGTACTTGTCATTTAGTGTAAAGGATTTATTTAAAAAAATATTAGTGTTTTCATGCACCGTCTCTTTAAAAAAGCCGGCCGGCAATTCAGCTGCGGTACCCGACAATTTATAACAGACAGAATAGAGAATCACACATAGATTAGATAGATAGAAACATGTCAGTCACATATATATGAAGTACAGTGAGTGTTGATTACTGTACTTGTCATTTAGTGTTAAAATAAAGGATTTATTTAAAAAAAAAATTGGCGCGGGGTTCCCCTTAATTTTAGTCTCTAGCGGAGGTTAAGCAGACGGCTGGGGCAGATGTTTGAAGCCTGGGAAGGGGGTAATACCCACGGAGCTTCCCAGGCTACTAATATCAGCCCCAGCTGAATACCTAGCCTTTACTAGCTATTAAAATGGGGGACCCCCTCAAAAAAATGACGTGGGGTCCCCCCTAATTTAATAGCTAGCAAAGGCTAGGCAGACAGCTGGGGGCTGATATTAATAGCCCAGGAAGGGTGCCATGAATATTGGCCCCCTCCCAGGCTAGAAACACCAGCCGTCAGCCGCCCCAGAAATGGCGCATCCATAGGATGCGCCAATTCTGGCACTTAGCCTCGCTCTTCCCACTGCCCTGTAGCGGTGGCAGTGGGGTAATAGGGTTGGGGTTGATGTCAGCTTATAATGCCAGCTGACATCAAGCCCAGGTTAGTAATGGAGAGGCGTCTATAAGACACCCCCATTACTGACCCCATAGTCAAAGTTAAGAAAAAAACACCCAGAATAAAGTCCTTTAATTGAAATAAACACACAATTCTTTATTGTTCTAAATTAAACCTATACTTACCATCACGCCCATTCCAGCTGAAGCCAACGATCTCCTGCAATAAAAGTAAAATAATAAAGCAACCTCATCCTTACCTTTCCATGGTTCCCAGGATGGCTCCAGCTCTGCTACATCGAGATGACAGGCTGGACCACAGCAGAACGCTGCCATCCAGCCTGTCATCCCGCAGACACTGAGAAGCGCAGGCTTGCTTGCGCTCCTCAGTGTCTCTCTGTGACGGCATAAAGATGAGCCGAGGTCATGTCCAATGAACTCGGCTCACCTCATGCACGTCACTGACGGCGTGGGAAAATTCTCCTGCACTCAGCGCTTCGCGTGAGAATTTTCCCACGCTGTCAGTGACGTGCATGAGGTGAGCTGAGTTCATTGGACATGACCTCACCTCATTCACGTCACTGACAGCGTGGGAGAATTCTCACGCTGAAGCGCTGAGTGCAGGAGAATTTTCCCACGCTGTCAGTGACATGCATGAGGTGAGCCGAGTTCATTGGACATGACCTCGGCTCATCTTTATGCCGTCACAGAGAGACACTGAGGAGCGCAAGCAAGCCTGCGCTTCTCAGTGTCTGCGGGATGACAGGCTGGATGGCAGCGTTATGCTGCGGTCCAGCCTGTCATCTCGATGTAGCAGAGCTGAAGCTGTCGTGGGAGCCATGGAAAGGTAAGGATGAGGTTGCTTTATTATTTTTCTTTTATTGCAGGAGATCGTTGGCTTCAGCTGGAATGGGCGTGATGGTAAGTATGGTTTAATTTAGAACAATAAAGAATTGTGTGTTTATTTCAATTAAAGGACTTTTTTCTGGGTGTTGTGTTTTTTTTTAAATACTTTACTAGAAATTCATGGTGTTCATGTCTAATATTGGCGTGACCCCATGAATTTCGGGCTTAGGGCCAGCTGATAATGCCAAGCTGGCCTTAACCCCTTCATTACCCAGTGAGCCACCACACCAGGGCCCTGGATGAGTTGGGTATAGCGCCAGAAGATGGCGCTTCTATGAACGCGCCATTTTCCGGGGTGGCAGCGGACTGCAATTTGCAGCGGGTGGGGCCCAGAAAGCTTGGGCCTCCCTGCGCTGCGGATTCCAGCCCCCAGCTGCCTAGTTGTACCTGGCTGGACACAAAAATAGGGCGAAGCCCCACGTATTTTTTTTTTTAATTATTTCATGAAATTCATGAAATAATTAAGAAAAAAAGGGCTTCCCTATATTGTTGTGTCCGGCCAGGTACAAATAGGCAGCTGGTGGTTGGGGGCAGCCCGTTCCTGCCTGCTGTACCTGGCTGGACACAAATATATTGCGAAGCCCCACGTCAATTTTTTTTAAATTATTTCATGAAATAATTTTTTTAAAAAAGGGCTTCCCTATATTGTTGTGTCCGGCCAGGTACAAATAGGCAGCTGGTGGTTGGGCGCAGCCCGTTCCTGCCTGCTGTACCTGGCTGGACACAAATATGGGGCGAAGCCCCACATCAATTTTTTTTTAATCATTTCATGAATTTCCTGAAATAATTTAAAAAAAAATTGACTTGGGGCTTCGCACTATATTTGTGTCCAGCCAGGTACAGCAGGCAGGAACGGGCTGCGCCCAACCACCAGCTGCCTATTTGTACC
Organism: Phyllobates terribilis; assembly: GCF_046119375.1. NCBI lineage: Eukaryota > Metazoa > Chordata > Amphibia > Anura > Dendrobatidae > Phyllobates > Phyllobates terribilis. The sequence goes on along the minus strand of NW_027362762.1, from coordinate 130,476,851 downwards.
TGGCCGGACACAACAATATAGGGAAGCCCTTTTTTTCTTTATAATTTCATGTAATAATTTAAAAAAAAAATACGTGGGGCTTCTCCCTATTTGTGTGTCCAGCCAGGTACAACTAGGCAGCTGGGGGATGGAATCTGCAGCGCAGGGAGGCCCAAGCTTTCTGCCCCCCCCCCCCCCCCCCGGTGCAAATTGCAGTCCGCAGCCGCCCCGGAAAATGGCGCGTTCATAGAAGCTGGATGCTGTACCTGGCTGGCATACAAAAATATGGCAAAGCCCACGTCAAAATTTTTGGGAAAAATTAATTAAAAAATAATAATTTAGGGACTGCATCTTTATTAATTCCTCAAATGTCATTTAGTGTTAAAATAAAGGATTTATTTAAAAAAAAAAATTGGCGTGGGATCCCCCATAATTTTAGTCTCTAGCGGAGGTTAAGCAGACGGCTGGGGCAGATGTTTGAAGCCTGGGAAGTGGGTAATACCCACGGAGCTTCCCAGACTACTAATATGAGCCCCCAGCTGAATACCTAGCCTTTACTAGCTGTTAAAATGGGGGACCCCCCCAAAAAAATGACGTGGGGTCCCCCCTATTTAATAGCTAGCAAAGGCTAGGCAGACAGCTGGGGGCTGATATTAATAGCCCAGGAAGGGTGCCATGAATATTGGCCCCCTCCCAGGCTAGAAACACCAGCCGTCAGCCGCCTCAGAAATGGCGCATCCATAGGATGCGCCAACTCTGGCACTTAGCCTCGCTCTTCCACGCTGCCCTGGTGCGGTGGCAGTGAGGTAATAGGGTTGGGGTTCATGTCAGCGCCAGCTGCTATGAAGCCCAGGTTAGTAAAGATGGGCGTCTATAAGACACCCCCATTGCTAACCTACAAAGTGTTAAAAAGAAAAAACACACACTACACCCAGAAAAAAATAATTTATTTGAAATAAAACACACAATTTTATTTAATTCTTAGTTTACTAAAATAAAATAGTTACCTGTCCACGTTCCTGCGCTGATCTCCCATGCACAGCTGTCACATCTGGAGATGGTGACAGCTGTGCATGGCTGCTGTAAGCTCACTCTGCCGGGAACACATCCGCTCCCGGCAGCGGGAGCCACTGACTGAGGTCACCGGAGTGCATTCAGGCATCGCAGCTCCGGAGACCTCCTTTACGGCACTGCTGTACCGTGGGAATTTCTCACGATACAGCAGGGCCGTAAAGGAGCTGACCGGAGCAGCGCTGCCTGAACTCCGGTGAACCCGCTTATGCAATGACGGGGCTGCTTTACGGCTCTATCATTCTAGCGGCGGCAGCGGTTCAGAGCGGTCACATTCTATGTGGCTGCTCTAAACTGGAGATCATCGTGGGACACTCGTGGACTACTACGGAGGGGTAAGGATAAGGTTGTGGTTTATTATTTTATATTTTATTACAGGAGATCGATGGCTTCGGGGAATCAGGTGTCTAGGTGAGTATAGGTGTAGTTTTTTATTTTTTACTTTATTTTAGGTGGCGTACGGCGGGGACAGGTTATGTATGAACTAATTTATTGTAGGTAACCACTGGCCACCAATGACATGTATTTAAAATTTATTGGGGACACAGTAGGGCAATTTATATAGCAGGATCAGGCTGATGGGAACTACTGCTCCCATCGAGCTGATCCTGCTGGCACGAGTGGACCAGGGACAGACATAGGCCGATGGGGGTAGTAGTGTCACATCGGCCTATGTCTGCCTGCACGCACACACCCCGCACACATCGCACAGACACCGCGCACACCCGCAGACATCGCACACACTCGCAGACACACGCACAGACACCCACACACACCAATCATGACAGGCTGATCGTCTGGGAGGTGACGCTGTGCGGCCAGCCAATCACTGTAATGCCCACAAACAACATGGCTGCGGCATTACAGTGACTTGCTGGCAATCCCTGCATGTTCATTGGCTCTGTAAAGAGCGCCAAACGTGCAGGGCGGAGACCCGAGCTCCCGCCCGAGTAACCCGGAAATGCTCGGTGCTCGCCGAACATCCCGAGTAGCGTGATGCTCGGGCGAGTACCGAGCAGTGTCGAGCATGTTCGCTCAACACTAATGGGCATCAAAATATGCATCAATAGGAACATATCCTTACAAGGAGGATTTCTGTCAATTTCTGTTTTTGTATTTTCATTTTTTCCTCTCCTTTTTCATATAGACATAACTTTATTTTTTCACTGATAGATTTATGAGGGTTTGTTTCTTGCAGAATGCGTTGTAGTTTTGAATGACTACATTCATTTTAATGTTTACCATATAAAGTAAGGGAAAATGTAAAAAAGAAATTCCAAGTGCAGTGATAAAGAACACAATTCCACCATTCATTTTTGGGTTTTATTTTTATAGCATTCATCTTGCTGTGAAAATGACCTGACCACATGATTCTCCAGGCCAGAACAATTACGGTGATACCAAATGTATACTGATTTTACTATTGTAGTGGTGGCTTAAAAAAAAAAAAAACACAGCAAAAGAACCAATTTGATTTGAGATGCCGTTATCCCAAATCCCATAACTTTATTTTTCTCTCAATGGAGCTGTGTGGGGGGTAGTTTTTTGCACAGTGGGCTAGCGTTTATTAATTTGGGGTTTTGATTGCTTAAGTTTTTTTGTGGTGTTACAGCAACCGAAAAAAACGCAATTTTGGCATTTTTAATTTTTTTTTCTATTTTACAGCATGTAGCGTCAGTTTAATGAATATATTTTGATAGAGCAGACTTTTGCACATAATTATACACACTTGGTATTGCAGTAAGTTTTTAAAAACTTATTTTTAACTGAGAAAAAAAAGGTGGTAGTTTTGAGTTTTTATTTTTGAAAAAACACTTTTTACTTGTCACCTATTTTTTTTTCAGTCCTCTTAGAGGACATGAACTCGTGTTTGATCACTTTTACTATATATGGGAATATCACAGTATTGCTGTATATAGTGTGAGGCAGTGACCGGGCTCGTATACGAGGGACGTTACATATTCCCCCCCAGCATGTGTACAGAGACCTATTAAATCCATTGGAGTGCATTGCAGTCACAAACTCACCTGCGGCTGCAATGCAGGAATGAAGGTGAGCAATGACCTGGTCAGACTACCTGGCTAAGGCAGATTAAGTAAAACCCGGCAGGGCCTTCATTTTTTGGAGGAGGCAGTGGGGCGGTCTCCTCCCTCCAACCCGGGTTTTCCAGAGGCTCTTGCCACAGGTCCTTTAAAACCCTGCACTAAGGGTTAGTGGTGTTCTATGTTGGAACCTGCTAGGAGCATAGCAGGGAAGCTCCGCAGGATTGAGTGTGGCTGAACCCACGCCTGGGAAGGCTCTGCACCTGTCAGGCTCTGAGAGGCCCGGCGTGGCCGTTGCCCCCGACTCATGTTAACCCGGTTGCGAACCGGAGGACTTTCTGTTTTACCCATGAGTGCTGAATAAAAGCTGTTTATGTTGAACTTGCTTGGGTCACTGCCTCAGTTACTGCACAGTGTGAACACCGCCACCTTACAGCTTGGTGGAGAATGCGGGCAAAGTGACTGAGGCATACCCCCACCGGCAGCTGCATGACCACAATCCGACCTGCCACCTTTCAGTTCCACTCCGTGGACAAAATGGACGAGCTGTTAAAGCAGCTGGTACTTACCCAGCAGCTGCAGTCTCAGCGGCAACAGCAGGAGCAGTACCAGAGTCTCCAACGGCAACAGCAGGAACGGGAACAGCAGCATAATCAACAGCAGCAGCTACTGTACCAGCAGCAGCAAAAAACAAACGAACTGTTGCTGTAACAGATTGCTGCCCTGCGGGAGACTCCGACGGCATCAGCCCTGGAACGTCGCGAGGCCCGGGACAAGGTTCGCTCAGCGTTGAGGAAGATGGGACCGGAGGACGACGTGGAAGCCTTCCTGACCGTTTATGAGCGCACAGCAGAGCGGGAAAACCTACCAGCCGGCCAGTGGGCAGAAGTGGTGGCTCAGTTTCTGGTCGGCGATGCTCAAAAGGCCTACTTTGACCTCCTTCGGGAGGACGCCCAGGACTACCAGAGGCTCAAAGGTGAGATCCTTGCCCGATTAGGGGTCAATACAGACGTGAGGGCTCAGTGTGTGTTTTCATGGGCCTATGTGGAGACCCGACCCGCCCGGTCTCAGGCTTATGACCTCCTGCAGCTGGTAAAGAAGTGGCTCCAGCCTGAGACTTTGTCTCCAGCCCAGATGGTGGAGAGGGTAGTGGTTGACCGGCTGGTAAGGACTCTGCCGGCCGCTATCCAACGTTGGGTGGGGCAAGGGGACCCCGGCACCCTCGACCAGGTGGTCAGTCTCATCGAGCGCTACTCGGCCACTCAGGACTTCATTCGAGACTCTGCCCCCTCTCGGCTCTCACGCCGATCCCTGCCACCCCAGGAGTCTGGAAAGGGGCCGCGTCCCTCTGCTGGGGACAGTCAGCACCGTACCCGTGCTGAAGGGGAACCTCGGAGTGAGAGTGGCAGGAGACAGATTACCTCCCAAACTGTCATAAGACCTAACAGTACCTCCACCCTTAGGTGCTGGTGGTGTCAGTTGCCGGGACATGTGGTTGCTAATTGTCCCCTGACTACGGAACCCATAGACTGCGGATATAGCCGCCGGGTCTCAATGTATGCCCAGACCGTCTGCACAGCGAGCGCCGACCCGCGGGACAGTGAACTCCAACTATGCCAGGTACTGGTTAATGGGTACCCCACGGAGGCGCTCCTGGACTCGGGGAGCCTCGTGACTCTGGTACATGGGTCGCTGGTGGCAGGAGACAACCCCAGTGGACAGCCAGTTGGGGTTGTGTGTATTCATGGGGACCTCCAAGAGTACCCAACTGCAGAGGTAGTTTTTTCCACGCCATGTGGAGATATAAAACATGTGGTGGAGGTGGTAAAAACTCTTCCCTATGGGACTGTGTTGGGAAGAGACTTGCCCCTGTTCTGGACTCTGGAAAAACAAAATCCACCCTCCCCCCGGTAAAATGTATTACAGGCGCTGCACCCGACGAACCTGCCGTAGGAGTGTCCAACCTACGGACAGAGTGTGACCCCGAAAGGTTTCCCTTAGAGGTGCTGGCAGGAGAGGTCGAGGAGACCCTGTCGATCCCCGAGCTGGAAGTGTCCTGGGACACGTTTGGGACAGCTCAGCTACAGGATCCCACCCTGACTCAGGAGTGAAAAAGGGTGGTAGAGGTAAACCGCATAGCCCAACAGCCCGGTGCAGATACTGAATTTCCACGCATGGTAGTCAACAGTGAGTTGCTCTATAGGATAGATAAGATCAGGGACGAGGTCGTGGAACAGTTGGTGGTACCTCAGTCGTACCGTTGGGTGGTTCTAGATTTTGCGCACACACACACTTGCTGGGTGGACACTTAGGGGGAAAAAAAGACGCAAGAACGTATCTTGCAGCGGTTCTTTTGGCCTGGGGTTTACGCGGAGGTCAAAAGGTACTGCGAATCCTGCCCCAAATGTCAGTTGACCTCACCCACCGCAAGTTTTCGTAGCCCATTGGTACCCCTGCCATTGATAGAGGTACCTTTTGAACGGATTGCAATGGATTTGGTAGGACCCATTGTAAAATCCGCCCGTGGCCACCAACATATACTGATGGTCGTCGACTATGGTACCCGGAGACTATACTACTACGCTACACCTTGGCAAAACTGATTGCACTGGCGCTGTTTGTCATGTTCTGTCGTTTTGGACTACCTAAGGAGATCCTGACAGATCAGGGAACCCCTTTTATGTCCAAAGTGACAAGGGAACTGTGCAAATTGCTAAAAATTAAACAATTGCGCACCTCGGTGTACCACCCTCAAACCGACGGGCTATTAGAACGGTTCACTAAAACCCTCAAATCCATGTTAAAAAAGGTGGTTTCTAAAGACGGAAGGGATTGGGACATGTTACTACCCTATTTGATGTTCGCCGTCCATGAGGTACCCCAGGCTTCCACAGTGTTCTCTCCCTTTGAGTTATTGTACGGCAGACACCCTAGGGGTCTGTTGGACGTAGCCAAAGAGACATGGGAACAAGAGCCGACTCCACATAGGAGTATAATTGAACACGTGGCTAGTATGCAGGACCAGATCGCGGTGTGGTCATGCCCATAGTGAAAGAACATCTGTTAGATGCCCAGGCAGTCCAGAGGCTCACATATAATAAAAGAGCCAGAGTCAGGTCTTTTAACAAGGGCGATCGGGTGTTAGTACTGGTACCCACAGCCGAGAGTAAGCTCATGGCCAAGTGGCAAGGGCCATATGAGGTTCGAGAAAAAGTGGGGGAGGTAAATTAACGGGTGTATCAGCCCGGAAGGAGGAAGCCTGAGCAGCTTTAACATGTAAACCTACCAAAGCCTTGGAAAGATCGAGAGTATTTAGTTACAGACGTCACCCCGGGCATATCGCCAGAGAGTTCTCTACCTTCAGCCAGGGAAGCGTCCGAGAGGGAGGTCAGGATAAGTGATGCCCTCACTAAAGTGACGGGAGGCTCGCTCGCTGGTGCAGCACAATACCAACGTGTTCTCAGAGCTACCGAGTCGGACTACGGTTATCCAACATGACATTGTCACCAAAACTGGGGTAAGGGTGCGAATAAGACCGTACCGGGTACCCGGAGGCAAGCCATCACTGCTGAGGTAAAGCAAATGCTTCAGTTAGGCGTCATAGAGGAATCATGGAGTGAGTGGGCTAGCCCCATCGTACTGATTCCAAAACCAGACGGATCGTTACGCTTCTGTAACGATTTCCGGAAATTGAATGAAGTGTCAAAGTTTGCCCTCTATCCAATGCCCAGGGTGGACGAGCTGATTGAGAGACTGGGGCAGGCCCAGTACTTTACCACGCTCAATCTCACCAAGGGTTACTGGCAGGTACCTCTCACAGATTTGGCGAAGGAAAAGACCGCCTTCGTAACCCCGGAGGGTCTATACCACTATGTGGTCTTACCTTTTGGGTTACATGGGGCCCCGGCTACATTCCAGAGGTTGATGGACATAGTGCTCAAGCCTCATCAGGAGTACGCGTCCGCGTATCTAGATGATATTATCATCTTTAGCACCGACTGGCATACGCACATATCACAGGTACAAGCGGTGCTGGATTCTCTGAGCCGCAGGGTTAACGGCAAAACCCCAAAATGTGCGATAGGGCTAAAGGAAGCCTGATATTTGGGGTATGTGATAGGCCGAGGAGATATCAAGCCCCAAATCAATAAAGTAGAGGCCATAAAAAACTGGCCTAAACCGTCAAGTACAAAACAGGTGAGGGCGTTCCTTGGCATCCTTGGGTATTACCGCCGGTTTATACCTAATTTTGCTGGGCAAACGGCGGCCCTGACCGATCTCTTGAAAGGAAAAAAAATCTGTAATGGTTCGGTGGAACCCTCAGGCATAAGAAGCCTTTTAGTCCATGAAGTTGGCCCTGTGTAGACAGCTGGTCCTCATCAGCCCCAACTTCAAGGAAACCTTCATTGTACAGACAGATGCCTCGGAGGTAGGCCTAGGGGCGGTATTGTCACAAAAAGTGAATGGTGAAGAGCACCCAGTCATCTACTTGAGTAGAAAACTTGTCCCAGCAGAGAAAAACTATAGCGTGGTAGAGAGAGTGTTTGGCTATTAAGTGGGCCTTAGAATCACTACGTTATTATTTACTCGGGCGTCAGTTCCGCTTGGTGACAGACCACTCACCCTTGGTATGGGAGAGGAATGTGCGAGTCACCAGGTGGTTCCTGTCACTGCAAAATTTCAGTTTCTCTGTAGAACATCACCCTGGGAAGTTGCAAGCAAACGCGGATGCCCTGTCCCGGGCACCCTGTATGGTGGCAAATGTTCAACCCCACAAGTTTGAACAGGGGGGGGGGGGGATATGTGAGGCAGTGACCGGGATCGTATACGAGGGATGTTATATATCCCACAGAATGTGTACAGAGACCTGTTAACCCCTTAAGCCCCGGAGCATTTTCCGTTTTTGCATTTTCGTTTTTGCTCCCCTTGTTCACAGAGCCATAGCGTTTTTATTTTTTGGTCAATATGGCCATATGAGGGCTTATTTTTTGCGGGACGAGTTGTACTTTTCAATGCCATTACTAGTTTTACCATATCCTGTACGGGAAAACGGGAAAAAAATTCCAAGTGCGGTAAAATTGCGAAAAAAGTGCAATACCACAATTGTTTTTTATTTATTTTTTTTACCACATTCACTGAATGCTAAAACTGACCTGCCCTTCTTATTCTACAGGTCATTACGAGTTCATAGACACCAAACATGTATAGGTTCTTTTATATTTAAGTGGTGAAAAAAAATTCCAAAATTTGGTAAAAAAAAAAAATAAATAAATAAAAAAATAGCGCCATTTTCTAAGACCCATAGCGTCTCCATTTTTCGTGATCTGGGGCTGGGTGAGGGTTTATTTTTTGCACACCGGGCTGACATTTTTATTGATAACATTTGGGGTAGATCCGATGTTTTGATCGCCCATTATTGCATTTTATTGCAATTTTGCGGCGACCAAAAAACGTAATTCTGGCGTTTAGAATTTTTTTCTCGTTTTTTTATATTGATTGGGCGATTCTGAACGCGGCGATACCAAATATGTGTATGTGGGGTTTATTTTTTATTATTTTATTTTGAATGGGGCAAAAGGGGGGTGATTTAAACTTTTATATTTTTTTATTTTTTTTTATATTTTTAAAAACTTTTTTTTTTTTTCCTTTTGGATGCTTCTATAGTCTCCATAGGAGACTAGAAGCAGCAACTATCCGATCGCCTCTGCTACATACAGGGGACGAGCAGGTCCCCTGCATGCAGCAGAAATGGTCCTGTGCTATGAGCACCGACCACTAGGTGGCGCTCATAGCGACAAGATCATGACAACCACAGGCGTCTGCTGCAGACCCTGGGTTGTCATGCCTCCCATCGGCGACCCAAGATCACGTGACGGGGTGGGCGGGGCTTATGACGCGCTACCCGGAAGCGCGCGTTAAATGCTGCTGTCAGAGATTGACAGCGGCATTTAACATGTTAACAGCCGCGGGTGGATCACGATTCCACCCGCGGCTGTTGCGGGCACATGTCAGCTGTAAGAATCAGCTGACATGTGCTCCGTTCAGTGAGGGCTCAGCGCAGCAGCCCTCACTGAACGGGCAGTACGCAAATATGCGTACTAATACGTCCCCGGTAATTAAGGGGTTAAATCCATTAGAGTGCATTGCAGTCACAAACTCACCTGCAGCTGCAATGCAGGAATGAAGGTGAGCAATGACCTGGTCAAACTACCTGGCTAAGGCAGATTAAGTAAAATCCGGCAGGGCCTTCATTTCTTGGAGGAGGTCACAGGAGGCAGTGGGGCGGCCTCCTCCCCCCAACCCGGGTTTTCCAGTGGCTCTTGCCACAGGTCCTTTAAAACCCTGCATTAAGGATTAGTGTTGTTCTATGTTGGAACCTGCTAGGAGCTCAGCAGGATTGAGTGTGGCTGAACCCACGCCTTGGAAGCCTCTGCACCTGGCAACCGTTGTTTATGGACTCATGTTAACCCGGCTGCGAACCGGAGGACTTTGTTTTACCCGTGAGTTGCTGAATAAAAGCTGTTTATGTTGGACTTGCTTGGGTCACTGCCTCAGTTACTGCACGGTGTGAACACCTCCGCCTTACAATAGTAAAAATAGTCTACTATGATGGCCCACCACAAGCTGGACCTAACAGGAGAAATCACATGACAAGCACGGGGGCCACCAGCTGGCCCCAGGTGTGTGTGTGTGTGTGTGTGGTGATGGGTGGCTGTACAGAAAGCCTGTGGCACTTAAATGCCGCTGTCAGTGACTGTCGGGCATTTAAGAGGTTATCATTGATTGGCAGTAGCACTGATTACTGCTGTTAAAGGCAGATGCCCGCTATGTAATCTGTTTGGAGCTAACTCAGAAGTTGACAGAAATACCTGACATACTCCATGATGTAATACTACATCATGGAGCTTTAAGAAAAGATGTCTGCCTAGGAGAACCTCCTTTATTGAGAAAGCTCTTCTGGAGGTGAGCTGATGGCTCGAGATCTGGCTCCTGGTACTCCTGATTGTCAAATCAACTCTTACCACTGTTGTTAATTTCACATACATTCGGTAAAAGGATACACCTGCCCACAGCAGAAAAATCCACTGCAAAATCTGCATGTATAAGGGGGGGCTTACCCACCAATTTTACCCCTCTGCACTGAAAGCGGTGAAACTTGCCGTGAATGTCTGCAAACAAATTGACATGCTTCAAATATAAAAACTCCAAACACAGGTTAATTTCCATGTTGTGTGGATAAGATTGTCAGATCTCATCCACATGTCCGGTACTGTAATCTGCAGACTTTCCATGTGCAAATCCACATAGAAAATCACAACAATTCTTACCAACGTGTAGACGGTCATAGTACATTTTCCACCGTGGATCACCTTTTGCTAATAGTCTGGGCTCTACCTATTAGATGTCTGTATGGCCTACTAAGGTATATAAACTGGTTGTCTGTGTGAACAAGCCCTTTAAACCATTAGTTACCATTCATACCACTCTAACTTTCACACTTTATGGTTGATATTGCCATCCATTGTGTTCCTACCAATATCAGCAGCCATGACACAAGAGTGCACAATACATACATATCATAATAGAGCATTTTAATAAGAGCACGAGACAACATACTGATCGCACTTGTCCACACAGGGTGTTGCATGATCCTAAAATGTGCACTGTGCCATCTATTGTAATGCCATATTAATACATTATTGTAGTAAAACACTATTTTCCCCTCCATTCTTGATGCTATGTACAGAGATAAAACGTAGAGACCCGGCTGTCTTCTTAGTCCAATCCACGTAGTGTTAACAGAACTGTTTTAAGAGGTTGTTTCAGTGTAGATATAAACCACATTATTTACCAGACATTTGTGGCATGCCTTAAACGGGTTGTCTTATAGAAAGCTGTACAAGTTCCCCTTAAAAAATAAATTAATTAATTAATGATTTTACGAGCAAAGCCTCAGCCAACTCGGCATGTCATTGGAGGGGAAATGTAGTATTACTGTAAATCATTGTTTATCAAATTAGTGACTTTTCCTGGTTGGCAAAAACCTGATATAACACTGCCTCTCATACAAAGCACCTATGGGTTATAGATTGGGGGGGTGCCACATGGGGATATGGAAAACTGTTTTCTTCTTGAGACGACCACTGTAAAATTACTCCAATGTTTATGCTGAGACAACCCCTTTGACTTTTGATAAAGTATATGTGCACCTGTCTTACCCTGGATTCTGTCATGTATACTATATCAGCGTTATACAATAGAATACAGTACAATAGAAAAAGATGTTTATTGGTTTCTCAAAGACTCTATACAGAGAAGGCAGATACTCGTTCCCTATCCTACATACATGAAGTACAAAAGCCTGAGTTGCCTAGAGAGATGAAAGGTTTGGCCATGAAACTCTGCAACCAAAAAGGAATTCTTTGTATTGCAAAGCCACAAGGAAACAAAATAGGTTGTTTAACAGTAGATGGTGAAGAGTAAGAGAATAAATAGCATTTACTTATATCTTTTTAATATGTGCTACGTCCCCTGCCGAGCACAATTTTACTGTTTACAGAAAAGAATTTGAGTGATCCGTTTTTATATTTTAGAGCGAAAATCACAATTCTGTCGGTCGTTCCCGTCCCCTCGGCTGACACGTTCCTCTCCACTTTCAGGTGTAATGTAGTAATGTGGGTTTACATTTCCAATATCAGGTACAGGCAGGTTTCAGCCAGCTGGCCATGTACAGTGACTTGAAAAAGTCTTCACATCCTGTGAACGTTTGCACATTTTTTTATGTTACACCAACAAACTTAAAATGTATTTTATTGGGATTTGATGTGATATACCAACACAAAGTAGGAAATATTTGGGAAGTGTAAAGGAAATGAAACACTGTTTTATAAATATTTTAAAACTATAAATCTGAAAACTGCGACATGCGAGAGAATCGTATCACACCAAGCTGACAGTCGGCTCATACTCAGAGCAGAGTGTCATTAACATAATCGTTTCAATTCTGTCACAGAGAGAATATAAGATCTAGTGACCCTGGCCAAATAGTTGTCCTGTGGTGTGATTTTCTCACCTGAGTTGTGGATCGCCGCAGCTCCTGCAGAGAGACCATGGGCCTTTTGGCTGCCTCTCTAATTTCTGCTCTCCTTGCTTGCAATGTCAGTTTGGGTGGACGGCCATGTCTTGGTAAGTTTGCAGTTGTGCCATACTTCTTGCATTTTTGGATGATGGATTGAACAGTGCTCCATGAGATGTTTAGAGCTTGGGCTATTTTTTTTTTTGAATGCCCTAACCCTGCTTTACTTCTCTCCACAACTTTATCCCTGACCTGCCTGTTGTGTGAATTTGTTTTCATGATGCTGTTTGATGCCAATGTTCTCAAACAAACTTCTGATGCCTTCAGAGATCAGCAGTACAGGGTGGGCCATTTATATGGATACACCTAAATTAAATGGGAATGGTTGGTGATATCAACTTCCTGTTTGTGGCACATTAGTATATGGGAGGGGGGAAACTTTTCCAGATGGGTGGTGACCATGGTGGCCATTTTGAAGTCGGCCATTTTGGATCCAACTTTATTTTTTTTCAAATGGAAGAGGGTCATGTGACACGTCAAACTTATTGAGAATTTCATTAGAAAAACAATGATGTGCTTGGTTTTAATGTAGCTATATTCTTTCATGAGTTTTTTACAAGTTTATGACCACTTATAAAATGTGTTCAAAGTGCTGCCCATTGTGTTGGATTGTCAATGCAACCCTCTTCTCCCACTCTTGACACACTGATAGCAACACTGCAGAAGAAATGCTAGCACAGGCTTCCAGTATCCGTTGTTTCAGATGCTGCACATCTCGTATCTTCACAGCATAGACAATTGCATTCAGATGACCCCAAAGATAAAAGTCTAAGGGGGTCAGATCTGGAGACCTTGGTGGCCATTCAACTGGCCCACGACAACAAATCCACTTTCCAGGAAACTGTTCATGTAGGAATGCTCGGACCTGACACCCATAATGTGGTGGTGCACCATCTTGTTGGAAAAACTCAGGGAATGTGCCATCTTCAGTGCATAAAGAGGGCAACACATCATCATGTAGCAATTTCAGATATCCAGTGGCATTGAGGTTTCCATTGATGAAGAATGGCCCCACTATCTTTGTACCCCATATACCACACCATACCATCAAGATACGAGATGTGTCGAAACAATGGATACTGGAAGCCTGTGCTAGCATTTCTTCTGCCTTGTTGCTATCAGTGTGTCAAGAGTGGGAGAAGAGGGTTGCATTGACAATCCAACACAATGGGCAGCACTTTGAACACATTTTATAAGTGGTTATAAACTTGTACAAAACTCATGAAAGATTAAAGTAGCATTAAAACCAAGCACACCATTGTTTTTCTTATGAAATTCTCAATAAGTTTGATGTGTCACATGACCCTCTTCCCATTGAAAAAATAAAGTTGGATCCAAAATGGCCACCATGGTCACCACCCATCTGGAAAAGTTTTCCCCTCCCATATACTAATGTGCCACAAACAGGAAGTTGATATCACCAACCATTCCCATTTAATTTAGGTGTATCCATATAAATGGCCCACCCTGTAGAAAAACAGAGAATAAATTACATACAGGTGTACTGAATTTACTAATTATGTGACCTCTGGAGGCAATTGGTCACTCAGGATTTTATTTAGGGGTATCCGACTATAGTGAGGTTGAATATAAATGCAAATCACAATTTTCAGATTTATATTTTTAAAATAATTAGAAAACAATATCATTTCCTTTTATACTTGACAAATAATTGCTACTTTCTGTTGGTATATCACATAAAATCTCAAAATACATTTAAGTTTGTGGGTGTAACTTTAAAAAAAGTGGAAAAGTTCACAGCATGAATAATTTTTCAAGGCACTGTAAAATAACATTGTAACATTCAATAATTCTGTGAACATCATTTATTTGGCTTCCTGATATTTCGCCATAAACATACATGTTCAGCTCAACGGAGCATGCATTTTTATTTCCATAGAAAGAGGGGAACTAGATAATTTTCTGCATGGACAAATGAGTGGGCATGGTAAAATCTAATCTGCCTTACAAAGATGTCGGGGGAATTAGAATGAATAATCAAAGAAAAAGATGACAATGGTGGTAATGGAAACATCGCAAGATGGCATAATTGGGCAGTTATAGGGAATCTGTCAGTTACTGGACCAGGAGGCACAAGACACCTAGTCCTCTAGTGATAATCTCCTGTTGATAAAACACTGATTTTATCAAAATTACAATAAGCAGACCAGTAGCTATTAAAAATGAGTGAGAAGTGGGTAACAACTATCCATTAAATGTTTTCTTTTTTATGTCATTTAGAAGGACAAAGTAGTTTCTTCATTAAAGGGTGTTATTTTTCATACACTGGCCTGACAATATGACTTTTAAAGATCCTGGGTTCCAGAGGTGCATGATGAGGTCTCATCCAAAGTGTTTGTACTTGTAACGTTTCTTGGAGGTGTGTTGCCACAATCACAATCACAATACATCATCTATCCACATGATGAATAATAAGTTGATGATTGTCCACTTGGACCCATATTAGAATGGAGGTCATAAGTCCCCTATACGAATGGAGCAGTGTTCGAGCCTGGGCAGTGCCATACTCTATTCATTGTCCATGGGACTGATGAAGAGCTTGTGTGACCTCTGCTCCTGTCACCCAGAGAATTCCAGACTCCAGATCTTGTGATCCCTGTAATGGGAGCCCCAGTTATAATTATCAGCAACTTCTCACCTATTCTGTGGCTAGATGAGAAGTTGTGATTGTGACACAACCCTTATAATTATTTGTGATTTAGTCACACATTTTGGTCATTTTTTTTCATTGACTATTTCAGTTAACCCCATAATTGCAATATCTATTCTACAGAACAAATCGGAGACTGTGCGGAGCCTTTACTGACAGGATTTGATGCATCTGTCACCTCATCAGTCTGTCCCTCTACTGCAATCCCTGCACCATGATTATTCCCCATGACACTCTCAGCTGTAGAGCAGTCCTGTGGATTCTCAATATCTTCTGCTTTCTGTGCGGATGTCTGGTCCTCTGTCGATGCTTTCATGTTATGTCGCCTTAGCATATTTTGACTGGTAGTCTCCACAGACATATCGTCACCGGTTTCCTTTTTATCTTCATCTTCACTATTATCACTGTCATCATCTCTGGGCGTTAGTACCTTTTCCATCATGTCTATAATCTCCAGTTCATCATCAGACTCTTCAAAGGTGCTGGGTAAAAAAGAGCAACACATGAATCAGACCTGAAGAAGTTTGTTACAAGTAACCATCATACAGTGGCTTGCGAAAGTTTTCACCCCCTTGGCTTTTTACATTACAATTTGTGTCTAAATATTTTCGTAATCCGATTTGTGTGTGATGCATCAACACTGAATAGTGAAGTGAGAAAAAATATAGGCATAAATTAAATTTATGGGATAAAATAACTAAAAATTGGCATGTGCATATATATTCACCCCTTTGCTATAAAGCCCCTACAAATTTCTGGTGCAAGCAATTACCTTCATAAGTGACATGCTTAGTGACAGGAAGTTCACCTGTGAGTTATCTAAGTGTCACATAGTCTGTCAGTATATACATACCTTTTCTGAAAGGCCACAAGAGGCTGCAACACCCCATTAACCAAACAACACCATGAAGACCAAGGAGATCTCCAAACAAGTCAGGGACAAAGCTGTTGAGAAGTACAAGTCAGGGTTGGGTTATAAAAAAAAATATCCTAATCTCGGATGGTCCCCTGGAGCACCATCAATTCCATTATCATAAAATAGAAAGAACATGGTACCACAACAAACCTGCCAAGAAAGAGCCGACCACCAAAACTCTCAGCCTGGGCAAGGAGGGCATTAATCAGAGAGGCAGTAGAGAGACCAAAGGTAAGCCTGAAGGAGCTGCAGAATTCCCAAGCAGAGACTGGAGTATCTGTCCATATGACCACAATAAGCTGTACACTCCATAGAGGGGGCCTTTATGGAAGAGTAGGCAGAAAAAAGCCTTTAATTACACACAAAAAATGTTAGGCTCATTTTGAGTTTGCCATAAGGCATGTGGGAGACTCCCCAAATGTATGGAGGAAGATGCTGTGGTAAGAGGAGACCAAAATTTAACTTTTTGGCTACCAAAGTAAACTCTATGTTTGGTGTCAAACCAACACATCTTATCACCCCAAGAACACCATCTTCACAGTGAAACGTGGTGGCAGCATCATGCTGTGGGGATGTTTTTCAGCAGTAGGGACAGAAAATGGTCAGAGTCGAGGGGAAGATGTATGGTGCGAAATACAGGGATATTCTTGAGCAAAACCTGTTTCAGTCTATCAGTGATTTGAGACTGGCATGGAGGTTCACATACCAACATGACAATGACCCAAAGCATACTGCTAAAGCAACACTCAAGTGGTTTAAGGGGAAATGTGTAAATGTTTTGGAGAGGCCTAGTCAAAGCCCAGACCTTAATCCAATTGAGAATCTGTGGACAGACTTGGAAGATTGCTGGTTACCAGAGGAAACCATCTAACTTGAAGGAACTGGAGCAGTTTTGCCTTGAGGAATGGGCAAAAATCCAAGTGTCAAGATGTAGATTGCTCAAATACTTGTCCAAAGTGACTTGCAGCTGTAATTGCTGCAAAAGGAGGTTCTACAAAGTACTGACTTTAGGGAGGTGAATAGTTGTGCACATTGAAGTTTTCAGTTATTCTGTCCTATTTGTTGTTTGCTTTACAATAAAAAGAAAACCAAATGTTCACAGTTGTAAGCATGTTCTTTACATGGGCTGATGCAAACCCTCAAAAAACCCAATGAAATTCCAGGTTGTGAGGTAGCAAAACACAAAAAATGCCAAGGGGGCGAATATTTTTGCAAGCCAGTGTACATCACATAAAGGACAAAAACCTCATATGTAATGGGGTTGTTGAAGAGGAGTGTAGCCCTTATTAGTCTGTCCGGACTCCCCTCTCCAAAAGCACTACATTATTAGCATGTAAACAGTGAGGATTTAGACCAGTGTTTCCCAAACTCCAGTCTTCACGGCCCCCAACATGTCATGTTTTCAGTATTTCCTTGGTATTGCACAGGTGATGGAATTATTATTAAGGATAAGAATCTGTCACAGGTTCTCTCAGCTGTACAATTTAGACTAAGGGTCCAGGTAGTAAAAAAAAAAAAACAACACAGGCCATGTTCTCTTTGGTGATATTATAGTATTGTAATGGGGGGACTTTGAGTTTTGCTATGACTCCCATCTCTCTTATAAGTACGAGCCATTACTCTCATGTCATTGTTACTTGCAGAACATCTTTTGAAGTTTTAAAGGGAAAATACTTTTTACCACTAAAATGACAGATGGCAAGTACCTTAAGTTCAATATCTAGTTTTACTTGCATATTGAGACAGTTATTAGTAGGGTTGTGTGTGGCACCGTTTTTTTTTTATCATGCTCCTATTACACCTACGTGTCTTCATCATCAGATCGTGGCTCAAACCGTTCTTCATCCAAATCATCAGATGTCACGTCTTCCTCTCGTTCTTTGGTGGCTGGAGGCCATTGCTTCAATGTTCCATCTACACACACAATAGTTTAAAGAATCTATTTATTAAATGTTAGCAATTTGTTTTCTCATAAGATTCAGCCTGGAAAACTTAGTAGTCACCTTTCCACACTTCTCCATGACAGTTCCTTTATTTTTGTTTATATAGAACATTTTACACTACCTACTGCCAGATTAAGAACACAAAGTTGATCTACAAGTTATCTAAATGTAACTTTTATCATAATTTTCTTAATTTAAATTATACAAACAACAGATGTGCCAAGAATGAAATATCAAAAAATGAAACTCACAACATCATATTGCTCATTTTATTACCATATATTTGTATGTGCACTGTGGGTTGTGCTTACACTATTATCAGTGGTAGCTTAAAGGAGATTTCCTATTTCAGAAAAACCCTGCTGCAGTTTTTTTAAACAATCTTCTTTAATCACCTTCCCAGGTCTAGTGGTAAGTTTACTTTTGGTGTCTGTTATGGTTTGCAACACTAATGTCATATCATCAGTGCTGCAGACAATGGCTGAAGCTCATATCCACCAAGCTAATTGATTGGCTGCCGCACTGTCGACGTGACATGACATTAGTGCTGCAGACCATAACAGTGTCGTAGACTCAGTGCTGGACCCAGAAAGGGTGAGTAAATCACAGGTTTGTGGGTTTTTTTTTTAAACAAACTGCAGCTGGGGAATAGGGGTTTTCAGAAACCAGAAAACCCCTGTAAAGTAATAAAATACAGAAAGCACTATATTTTTTTAAGTTTTTAGGATATACTTTGTACATATGCAAAAGTTTAAAATAAATGTCATGCTGCCTATATTTCAATGCTGATAGGCTCTCTAATTACTGAAAAGCATGTGTTGTATTTTTTAAAGTAGTTAAAAGGGTGTTCAAGTTTGAAAGCTATCTCATATTCAAAGGATTGGGGATAATTTTCCAATCGGTTGGGTCAGACCACCGTGGCCCCCACCAATCCTGAGAATTGGGGCACTGAAGTGTCCTGGTACACTGCCTCTCCATTCATTCTAATAGGAGCACTGAAGATCAACTGAGAGCAGCACTCGTCAATCTTCGGCATTCCCATTAGAGGAGTGGCCCGAAGTCCAATGTAATTTTCCTCCTAACTCCCTATCTAGTGCCATAATTTAAACTATTTTCTAATATGCTTGAATTAAAAATTCCCTATCCTTCCCTAACTACACTACCTGCCCCTGGATGATGCTTCGTTTGAGTATCCCAGCATGCACTGGGATTCTGAAACGAAGCGTTATCAAAAAGGAAGTGAAAAAAAGAAATAGAAATGCAGTTAGATAGTGTGGTTAGGTTAGGGAGTTTTTAATTCAAGTACCGTATATTAGAAAATAGTTTAAATTATGGCACTAAATAGATAGGAAGTTAGGAGGAAAATTACTTTGGACTATGGAGCACCCCTTTAAGAATGAATGGGGCAGATGTGAGCATGATCAACCTCTGCTCCATTTAGCCAGGGAAAAGCCCAGTTATCAGGATTGGTGGGTGCCATGGTGGTTGGTCCTCCAGTGATCGGGGGCAAGGTATCTCCTATCCTGTGGATAGTGGATAACTTTAAAACTTGAGATTATCCCTTTAACGGTTTTAAAATCCATGTCCAGCAGACAACTGTTCCCACGCCCGGATTTTTCTCCCCGGGCCTTGCTTGTTTTTTTAAACTATGTTTAGCTTGATTGCCGAGTCTCTCCCTATTTACATATAAACCTGTTAATCAAGCTGAACAGGTAGAAGCTACGGGGGAAGAGCCTTCATCTTCCTGCGCCTGGCTCGTTTTGAAAAATTATATTTTCCCTGAAATGGTGTAGAGTTTCAGAGAAAAATCTATATCTCTGGTTCTGGCAGCATGAAACTGATTCCAGGCTCCCTTCAACTAGTCAGATCCATCTTGGTACAGAGAGTGACAAAGTGGATTTTCATTGCATAAAATAATATAATCGCCAGTTTCACATGTCCATGTAACAGAGGCCAAGCCTGGGTCACAATAGGCACATAGGAGGCACTTAGCTCAGGGCAGGAGACCAGGGGTCAGTCTGTGTATTGCATGGATTTGTGAAACTGGCCTTGGACAGAAGCCGTATAGGCAGTGATGAACTAAATCCAAGAGATCCATCTCCGTAAAAGCACACAAGGGAAGCTCAGGTGCACATTATAAATGTCCACCATGCCCTGCAGGAAGGCAGAGAAGGAGAGTTTGGCAGAAATTAAAAGTTGGGGAGAAAGGATTAGCAGCATTAAAGGGGCTGTCCACTTTATCTTTATTTTATGTGCTTGGTACAGGATTTTGTAGCACTTACGAATAGACAAGTATTTCAGGATCTCCTCCTTTATGAAGCACTGTCCACTTGTTTGTGCCACCTTCCTCACAGACTGCAGGGTTATCCTGCTCTCAAAATGGCAAGTGATGGAGGGCTATGTGACCAGACCTGTCCATTAGCCTCCTCTAATTAAAAAAAACAGCTTTCCAAAGGAAGAATGAGCCTGATGGACAGGTCTGGTCACTCGCTTCTCAATTACAGGCCATCTAGATTGTTGTGTGGTCTGTAAGGAAGGCGACACTAACAAGTGGGCACTGCTTTACAATGGAGTAGAACCTGTAATACTTGTCTATTAATAAGTAGAGATGAGCGTTGTTCGACTAGAACTGTTCGCCAATCTCAAATTCGAGCTGTTTTGGGCGGTGTTCGAGTTGTTCGACGAACCCGAACGATTTGCAAAAAATTCGGCTGTTCGAGGTTATGTTCGATAACTGTTCGTGCACCAAAAGCTTGTCCTGCATGTCTGGCGCTATTTAGAGCACCAATCATGCAGGGATTGTCTGCCACTCACTGTAATGCCACAGCCATGGTGGTTGTGGCATTAGTGATTGCCCAAATCGATGGGAACAGTGCCAACAGTGAAACATGAAAAGCCGGCAATTCAGCAGCGGCATACACCTGTACCCGACAATTTAGAACCGAAAGAATAGAGCTTCACACATAGATTAGATAGATAGAAACATGTCAGTCACATATATACGAAGTACAGTGAAAGTGTTGCTTACTGTACTTGTCATTTAGCGTAAAGGATTTATCAAAAAAAATAATAGTGTTTTCATGCACTGTCTCTTTAAAAAAGCCGGCCGGCAATTCAGCAGCGGTACCCGACAATTTATAACAGACAGAATAGAGCTTCACACATAGATTAGATAGATAGAAACATGTCAGTCACATATATATGAAGTACAGTGATAGTGTTGGTTACTGTACTTGTCATTTAGTATTAAAATAAAGGATTTATTATTAAAAAAATTGGCGTGGGGTTCCCCTTAATTTTAGGCTCTAGCGGAGGTTAAGCAGACAGCTGGGGCAGATGTTTGAAGCCTGGGAAGGGGGTAATACCCACGGAGCTTCCCAGGCTACTAATATCAGCCCCCAGCTGAATACCTAGCCTTTACTAGCTATTAAAATGGGGGACCCCCCCAAAAAAAATGACGTGGGGTCCCCCCTAATTTAATAGCTAGCAAAGGCTAGGCAGACAGCTGGGGGCTGATATTAATAGCCCAGGAAGGGAGCCATGAATATTGGCCCCCTCCCAGGCTAGAAACACCAGCCGTCAGCCGCCCCAGAAATGGCGCATTCATAGGATGCGCCAATTCTGGCACTTAGCCTCGCTCTTCCACGCTGCCCTGGTGCGGTGGCAGGGGGTAATAGGGTTGGGGTTGATGTCAGCTTATAATGCCAGCTGACATCAAGCCCAGGTTAGTAATGGAGAGGCGTCTATAAGACACCCCCATTACTAACCCCATAGTCAAAGTTAAAAAAAACACAAACACCCAGAATAAAGTCCTTTAATTGAAATAAAGACACAATCCTTTATTGTTCTAAATTAAACCATACTTACCGTCACGCCCATTCCAGCTGAAGCCAACGATCTCCTGCAATAAAAGAAAAATAATAAAGCAACCTCATCCTTACCTTTCCATGGTTCCCACGACAGCTTCAGCTCTGCTACATCGAGATGACAGGCTGGACCGCAGCAGAACGCTGCCATTCAGCCTCTCATCCCGCAGACACTGAGAAGCGCAGGCTTGCTTGCGCTGCTCAGCGTCTCTCTGTGACGACATCCAGATGAGCCGAGGTCATGTCCAATGAACTCGGCTCACCTCATGCACGTCACTGACAGCGTGGGAAAATTCTCCTGCACTCAGCGCTTCAGTGTGAGAATTCTCCCACGCTGAAGCGCTGAGTGCAGGAGAATTTTCCCACGCTGTCAGTGACGTGCATGAGGTGAGCCGAGTTCATTGGACATTAACTCGGCTCATCTGGATGCCCTCACAGAGAGACACTGCAGAGCGCAAGCAAGCCTGCGCTTCTCAGTGTCTGCGGGATGACAGACTGGATGGCAGCGTTCTGCTGCGGTCCAGCCTGTCATCTCGATGTAGCAGAGCTGAAGCTGTCATGGGAACCATGGAAAGGTAAGGATGATGTTGCTTTATTATTTTTCTTTTATTTCAGGAGATCGTTGGCTTCAGCTGGAATGGGCGTGATGGTAAGTATGGTTTAATTTAGAACAATAAAGAATTGTGTGTTTATTTCAATTAAAGGACTTTTTTCTGGGTGTTGTGTTTTTTTTAAATACTTTACTAGAAATTCATGGTGGTCATGTCTAATATTGGCGTGACCCCATGAATTTCGGGCTTAGGGCCAGCTGATAATGCCAAGCTGGCCCTAACCCCTTTATTACCCAGTGAGCCACCGCATCAGGGCCCTGGATGAGTTGGGTACAGCGCCAGAAGATGGCGCTTCTATGAACGCGCCATTTTCCGGGGTGGCTGCGGACTGCAATTTGCAGCGGGGGTGGCCCAGAAAGCTTGGGCCTCCCTGCGCTGCGGATTCCAGCCCCCAGCTGCCTAGTTGTACCTGGCTGGACACAAAAACAGGGCGAAGCCCCACGTCAATTTTCTTTAAATTATTTCATGAAATAATTAAGAAAAAAAGGGCTTCCCTATATTGTTGTGTCCGGCCAGGTACAAATAGGCAGCTGGTGGTTGGGGGCAGCCTGTTCCTGCCTGCTGTACCTGGCTGGACACAAATATAGTGCGAAGCCCCACGTCAATTTTTTTTAAATTATTTCATGAATTTCCTGAAATAATTTAAAAAAATTGAAGTGGGGCTTCGCACTATATTTGTGTCCAGCCAGGTACAGCAGGCAGGAACGGGCTGCCCCCATCCACCAGCTGCCTATTTGTACCTGGCCGGACACAACAATATAGGGAAGCCCTTTTTTTCTTAATTATTTCATGAATTTCATGAAATAATTAAAAAAAATTGAAGTGGGGCTTCGCACTATATTTGTGTCCAGCCAGGTACAGCAGGCAGGAACGGGCTGCCCCCAACCACCAGCTGCCTATTTGTACCTGGCCGGACACAACAATATAGGGAAGCCCTTTTTTTCTTAATTATTTCATGAATTTCATGAAATAATTAAAAAAAATTGAAGTGGGGCTTCGCACTATATTTGTGTCCAGCCAGGTACAGCAGGCAGGAACGGGCTGCCCCCAACCACCAGCTGCCTATTTGTACCTGGCCGGACACAACAATATAGGGAAGCCCTTTTTTTCTTAATTATTTCATGAATTTCATGAAATAATTAAAAAAAAAGTACGTGGGGCTTCGCCCTATTTTTGTGTCCAGCCAGGTACAACTAGGCAGCTGGGGGCTGGAATCTGCAGCGCAGGGAGGCCCAAGCTTTCTGGGCCCCCCCCCCGCTACAAATTGCAGTCCGCAGCCACCCCGGAAAATGGCGCGTTCATAGAAGCGCCATCTTCTGGCGCTGTACCCAACTCATCCAGGGCCCTGGTGCGGTGGCTCACTGGGTAATAAAGGGGTTAGGGCCAGCTTGGTATTATCAGCTGGCCCCAAGCCCAAAATTCATGGGGTCACGCCAGTATTAGACATGACCGCCATGAATTTCTAGTAAAGTATTTAAAAAAAACACAACACCCAGAATAAAGTCCTTTAATTGAAATAAAGACACAATTCTTTATTGTTCTAAATTAAACCATACTTACCATCACACCCATTCCAGCTGAAGCCAACGATCTCCTGCAATAAAAGAAAAATAATAAACCAACCTCATCCTTACCTTTCCATGGTTCCCACGACAGCTTCAGCTCTGCTACATCGAGATGACTGGCTGGACCGCAGCAGAACGCTGCCATCCAGCCTGTCATCCCGCAGACACTGAGAAGCGCAGGCATGCTTGCGCTCCTCACTGTCTCGCTGTGACGGCATCCAGATGAGCCGAGGTCATGTCCAATGAACTCGGCTCACCTCATGCACGTCACTGACAGCGTGGGAAAATTCTCACGCTGAAGTGCTGAGTGCAGGAGAATACTCCCACGCTGTCAGTGATGTGCATGAGGTGAGCTCATGTCCAATGAACTCAGCTCACCTCCTGCACGTCACTGACAGCGTGGGAAAATTCTCCTGCAATCAGCGCTTCAGCGTGAGAATTTTCCCACGCTGTCAGTGACGTGCATGAGGTGAGCCGAGTTCATTGGACATGAACTCGGCTCATCTGGATGTCGTCACAGAGAGACGCTGAGCAGCGCAAGCAAGCCTGCGCTTCTCAGTGTCTGCGGGATGAGAGGCTGGATGGCAGCGTTCTGCTGCGGTCCAGCCTGTCATCTCGATGTAGCAGAGCTGGAGCTGTCGTGGGAACCATGGAAAGGTAAGGATGAGGTTGCTTTATTATTTTTCTTTTATTACAGGAGATCGTTGGCTTCAGCTGGAATGGGCGTGATGGTAAGTATGGTTTAATTTAGAACAATAAAGAATTGTGTCTTTATTTCAATTAAAGGACTTTATTCTGGGTGTTTGTGTTTTTTTTAACTTTGACTATGGGGTTAGTAATGGGGGTGTCTTATAGACGCCTCTCCATTACTAACCTGGGCTTGATGTCAGCTGGCATTATAAGCTGACATCAACCCCAACCCTATTACCCCCTGCCACCGCACCAGGGCAGCGTGGAAGAGCGAGGCTAAGTGCCAGAATTGGCGCATCCTATGAATGCGCCATTTCTGGGGCGGCTGACGGCTGGTGTTTCTAGCCTGGGAGGGGGCCAATATTCATGGCTCCCTTCCTGGGCTATTAATATCAGCCCCCAGCTGTCTGCCTAGCCTTTGCTAGCTATTAAATTAGGGGGGACCCCACGTCATTTTTTTGGGGGGGTCCCCCATTTTAATAGCTAGTAAAGGCTATGTATTCAGCTGGGGGCTGATATTAGTAGCCTGGGAAGTTCCGTGGGTATTACCCCCTTCCCAGGCTTCAAACATCTGCCCCAGCCGTCTGCTTAACCTCCGCTAGAGCCTAAAATTAAGGGGAACCCCACGCCAATTTTTTTAATAATAAATCCTTTATTTTAATACTAAATGACAAGTACAGTAACCAACACTATCACTGTACTTCATATATATGTGACTGACATGTTTCTATCTATCTAATCTATGTGTGATGCTCTATCTTTCTGTTCTAAATTGTCGGGTACCGCTGCTGAATTGCCGGCCGGCTTTTTTAAAGAGACAGTGCATGAAAACACTATTATTTTTTTAAATAAATCCTTTACACTAAATGACAAGTACAGTAAGCAACACTCTCACTGTACTTATTATATATGTGACTGACATGTTTCTATCTATCTAATCTATGTGTGAAGCTCTATTCTTTCTGTTCTAAATTGTCGGGTACAGATGCTGAATTGCCGGCCGGCTTTTTTAAAGAGACGGTGCATGAAAACACTAATATTTTTTTAATAAATCCTTTACACTAAATGACAAGTGCAGTAACCAACACTGTCACTGTGCTTCTTATATGTGTGACTGACATGTTTCTATCTATCTAATCTATGTGTGATGCTCTATTCCTTCTTGACTAAATTGTCGGGTACCGGTGTATGCCGCTGCTGAATTTGCCGGCCGGCTTTTTTAAAGAGAGTGTCTTCTGAGCAGTTTGTCAGCTTTTGGACACCTTTGCAGGTGTTTTCTATGTGTTTCTATGTGTTTTTGTTTGCCTGCCATTGGTTTTAACGGTGTTCGACGGTGTTCTAAGGTGTTCGACGAACAGTTCGACGAACAGTTCCTCGAACATCCCGGTGTTCGACGAACCGAACCGAACCCGAACACTACGGGGGTGGCTCAACACTATTAATAAGTGCTACAAAACCATGTCTCCAACAAATTTGTTAAAAAAAAAAGATAAAGTGGTCAACCCTTTTAAAGGCACAAAAGTACCGATATGAGGAGATGATCAAAGTTTTATTGGCACGTTGTTAGCATTTTTCTAGTATGACAAAGATTAAAACACACAAATGTGTACCCTGAATAATTTCTACGGGTGCAATGGAGTCATCCATATCTGCTGCCTCCAAGGCTCTCATCAGGGTTTGTGGTGCCTCATGTCTCCAGTGCTTCCTGTTTTCTGAGAGATGATCTTCTTTATTGAAGTAAAACATGTAATAGGGTGAGAAAAACGTTGATTTATATAGCAAAATAACTGGCACCAAAAGCTAGGAAATAATTTCAGAAAATACCGAGGTGCTTGAAAATTTGTGAACCCTTCAGAATTTTCCATATTTCTACATAAATGTAACCTAAAATGACATCAAATTTTCACACAAGTCCTAAAAATAAAGAGAACCAAACAAAACAAATGAGTAAAAAATATTAAACGTTGTAATTTTTTATTCAAGAAAATGATCTAAAATCACATGTTTGTGAATGACAAAAGTATGTGAACATTTTCTTTTAGTGTCTGGTGTGATCCCCTTGTGCAGTAATAATTGCATCTAAACATTTCCGGTAATTGTTGAATAGTCTTGCACATTGGATTGGAGAAATTTTAGCCCATTCCTCCCTACAAAACAGCTTCAACCCTGCTATGTTGATGGGTTTTCTCCCGTGAACTGCTCACTTCAGGTCCTTCCACGTCATTTCTATAGGATTAAGATTTGACTTGGCCATTCCAAAACATTAACTTCGCTCTCCTTTAACCATTCTTTTGTAGAACAACTTGTGTGTCTTGTATCATTGTCTTGCTGTATGACCCACATTCTCTTGACATTCAGATCATGGTCAGATATCCTGACATTTTTCTTTAAAATTTGTTGAAAAAATTCGGAAGTCTTGCTCCATCAATGACAGCAAGTCGTACTGGCCCCAATTCAGCTAAACTGGCTCAAACCATGATTACAACCACTGTGTTTCACAGATGGTATGAAGTTTTTATGCTGTAATAAAGTATTTTTCTTTCCTCAAACATAATTAAACAAAAAAGCTATTTTGGTCTCATTCATCGACAAAACATTATTCCAATAACCTTCTGGCTTGTCTGGGTTATATGCTGATGGCTAGCAATGTTCTTTATTGTTCTTTCCAATCCTGTTATGAATGCCATTATTATCCATGTTCTGATGGTGGACTCATGAACATTAGCTAATATGAGAGAGAGGCCTGTAGTTGCATAGATGTTCCCTTGGGTTCCTTTGTGACTTTATGGGCTATTATATGCCTTGCTCTTGAAGTTATCATCTTTGTTAGTCCACCACTCCGAGGGAGAGTAATAGTAGTCTTGAATTTTCTCCATTTGTACACAATATGTCTGATTGTGGATTGGTAGAATACAAGCTCTGGTGAGATGGTTTTGTAACCTTCTCTAACCTGATGAGTATCAATGATTTTTCTTCTAAGGTTTTCAAAAGATCCCTGCTCTTTAATGAAAACAGGTCACCAACTCACATCTGATTCTCATCCCATTGGTTGAAAACACCAGACTAGTTTCAAGTTATCTTCTAAAAGTTCAGAAACTTCTACCACTCAAACAGGTTTTGTTGGATCATTTTTCTTATCTAAAAATCGTAAAGTCAAATATGTTTGCCGCCGTTGTTTTATTTGGTTCTCTTTATCTACTTTTAGAACTTCTGTGAAAAACTGATATAGTTTTAGGTAAAATTTAAGCAAAAATGTAAAAATTTGAAAAGGGTTCACAAACTTTCAAGTGCCACTGTATCAACAGAACAAATTGTATAACGAATATAGTGAATATTCCATTTAAATAACAGATAATACAATTTTATAATTTTCTGATTGGAAGAAATTACCGCCTCTGCCTAGGATTTCTGGAAAAGCTAACTTGGAAAGGGGAAGGAGGATTTTTTTTAGAAACAGGTAAAAAAATAAATGCATTTTGCAGGGTTTATGACCCTTTTTTTTTTTAAAAAAAGGAAGAAAATAGTGAAAAGTTAGTTTCAGTGAAACCTGAAAATGATAGTGACAACATTATTTTCAAGCAGGTGGCACTTGCAATCATGGCATTTTATAAGGATTTGGATATAGTTATATATCGTAAAGTGTAATATGTAAAAAAAACAGCTTAGTAAGATTTTATAAGATGTTACACATTAACCTTTTACCTGCCATTGCTGAGGGGCAGAAATCTCCATCCCACATGGTGTCACCCATAGTATTACACTCAGATGGCATGCTAACTCCTCGTAGATTACCAAGCAGTGTGTTAGGTTCTTTGGAGGTCCAGTGTTTTCGGTTATTCACTAGGTTTCCATCTCCTGTAATGAGGCATAAGATGGTTACATCTGCTATGGAATAAAGTGTTTCTAACCTGTACATCTCTTATATGTCAGGGGGCCTTAGCCACCAAGGTTGGGTGCAGCTGATTCCTCTGCACCTCCAATAACTAGGAGGATAAATAGATATGAATCCTTATAGCTATTTTCCACAATCCAGTGAAAAGCCTTTTTAAAAAAATGTTGTAAAAAGCAGAGATATTTCAATACTATAAAATTAAAAACCAGTAGCACTGACACTTGGTTTGTATGATCGTTCCTATATAAAATAAAAAATCATCCCCCACTACTAAATTGTACTGGGAACTACCACACGTTGCTGTAGACAAAAAACTGAAAAAAACGGATAAGGTGTGCTCAATTAGCGCTGGTGGATACGGCACCTGAAACTTCTTCTAGGCAAGAGAGTCGTTATGATGTATAAGATTACAGTTCAATAGCAGTAGGTAATCCTGGTAAAAGATATTGTTAGTGAGGAGAGACGGTTGCTGTCCTCCTATCATGATTGGGCTGATACTGCAGTTTGTATGAATATCATAACATACTTCTCTGTCCCAATACTGCACATTTGAAGTATAAAGAGTATCCAGTAAATATGTCCATGCTTTAAGTAGAAAAAATGTCTCCTTCCTCTTTAATGATAAAGTACTCGTGATATGAGTGCGGTTGGCAAAGCTTGTCAATCATTCCTTCAATATCTTTTACCAGGATTACCTACTACTATTATTAAACTGTAATCTTATACGGCATAACGACTCTCTGGCCTAAAAAAAGTTTCAGGTGCCGTATCCACCAGCACTAATTGAGCACACCTTATCTGTTGTTCCACATTTCAATACTAATGTTTTTGAATGAAATCTGTAACTTGCCCCTAAGACAATAATCATACATTGTGAGCAGCATAAGGAGAGTAAACAAGCACCGCCTAGGACATAGCATGTACTCTCTTGGGTACACACACCAGAGATGGAGAACTTAGGTTTTAGACCATGCAGTGTATTTTTATTAAAGGGTTATCCACTACTTTTATATTGATGACCTAACCTTAGGATATGTCATCGATATCAGATCAGTGGGCGTCCAACACCCAACACCCAGCACCCTCATCCATCAATAGTTCACAGTTCCGGTGGCGGTCAGATGTGATCAGTTGCAGAGCTGTACAGTACAGCTCCATTAACTGTGTAGTGGCAGCTGCTGGGTATCACACATCTGCACCTATTTGCATAAATATGGAGTGGAGCTTCAGTACCCGGCTGTGGCCACTACATGCTTGACGGAGCTGTACTACTCTGCTTCACAACTGCTAACATCCGGTGGCACAAAGAACAGCTGTTCGGGTGTGGGGATGGTGTTGCACCTGATCTGTTACTGACTACCTATCTCAGAGATAGGCCAAATCAAAATCAAAGTAATGGACAACCCTTTTAAATGAAGGGTTACAAGTTACATGTCCTGACCTTGATCCACATAAATCTCGCGCCAGTTGGTGCCTTCTAATTTTTCTCCATGATCAAAGGTTAACGTGTCATTCAGAGGATCATTTTCCTGTAAAGTAATATCCAACATTTCCTTTATCATGAGAGAATTGTAGCTACTGAAGCAAATAACAGTACTATGTTTGTACACTATATGGAAAAAAATATTGGGACCCCTATACATTACACTTATAGGAGTTATTATGGCATCCCATACTAAATCCAAAGGCATTAATATGAAGTTGGCCCTCCCTTTGCAAGCAATTAGCTTGCCAAAGGTGTTCAATGGGATTGATGTCAGGGCTCTGTGCAGTCAGTCATGTTGTTCCATATCAAACTCCCCCAAACATGTCTTTATGGACCTTACTATGGCCTACGCCAACCCAAAAAAAACATTCCCATAGCATCATTCCTTGTGCACCAAACTTTACAGTTGCAAAATGCAGTCAGGCTGGTAACTTTCTCCTGGCATTCCCTAAACCCAGACTCATCCATCAGATGGCCAGATAGAGAAGCATGATTCCATCACTCCACAGAACAAGTTTCTACTGCTTCAGAGTCCAGTGTCTGCTTGATGATAAACCCATGGCAATCATGGGTAGACATTCATGGCCACTACAGAGGATAATTGGACTGTCATGTAATGCACAGATGTGCAGGGTTTCCTAGAGCGGAAGCAGCTATTTTGGCCCTCAGTTCTGGGTCATAGAGAGGGGTTGAGCAGTGCACCAACTTGTATAGTGACATGGCCTCTAGTGCTAAGACAACTCCTTTAAAGAATGAATGTGACCAGGGAGCACTATGTTGCATCCCACCTTACATAAGAAAATATAAAGCAATGCTCCACAGTTGCATAAACTAAAGTATGAAAACCCCAGGTTTATAGTAATAAGGTTGCTCTGACCTCTTCATTCTCTCTATGGGGACCATCAATCTGAATTTCTTCTGTGATATCATTAATTTCAAATCTTAATCCACCCTAAAAATAGAAAACAATATTACATATCATGGAGGATTTTTTCTCCTTAGATACTATTATGCTTCCCTATTAAATAATATTGCATGAGCATCTTTTCTTATCATTCTGCTTTGCGTCATTCTTCTGTAATTCCCCAGGTAACGTATAAATGAATTGACAACTGGGTGCTCCTATTCTGCCGTCAATGGGCTGCGTAGGGACAAGGGCAATGGTGACATCCAGTTTTAAATTTATTCATACATTCCCAAGGGAATTACAATAAGCTTTATTAAGCTAATTTATTAAAAACAGATATGTCAGCCAGGGAAAGAATTATAGTGGGTGCAGGGGCTACAGTCACATTCGGACCCTGGAACCTTCTGGAGCCCAAAAGGTCCCTTTGTCTCATATAAAAATACTGATACTATTAAAGACTTCTGATATTTGGGGTCATGTTGGAGATTTGAGGGGGCCCACAAGCTTCAAGTTCTGTCTCTAATGTGAGCATTAAAAAGCTATTAAAAAGTCTAACATAATTACTGTCAAGATTCCCCGCTCCCCCCTATACGACAACATATAGACCATAGTGACGATGATCTATGTAAAGTGGCTCAGTTGTCCATTGGCTGTAAGATGTTTAATTGACAATATGCAACATCTCAAGGCAACCACTGGACAACGCGGCCATGTAATTTGACATTACCATGGACTAATGCACTTTTTGTCACATCAGCAAGGAATTTTGAGAATATTATAAAAAAAACTTTATATATTCTTAAAAGGTAAAAACATAAAATCATACACCGGTATATCGTGGGAGTTATGGGTTTCCATGAACTCTATTTCTAGGGGCCCATACATTTAGGGGGTTGCATCCGCATGTCCTTCTCTTATCTCTCAGACCATACGAGATACACAATTCTTTTTTATTATAAGGTGACAGTGGTACAGACAGAATATACCTTTACTTTGTACTTTTCTTCCAGGGCTTTTTGCTCTTGTCGGTTTTGCTTGATGATATCATTAAACTTTTGTTGCATCTCCTAGAATGTATAAAACCCGACATCTTCATCAGCAGCATATCTAACATCTCTGCTCCTATATATATATATATATATATATATATATATATCTGTATCATGGCTTATTTTATGCAGGTCAAGGTGTACTGTAAATACTTTTTAAAGATAATTTACCGTATGTAGAATTCTTGCACTTTTGGTAAAAATATGATAGTAAATCTACAAATTGTAGAT
Source organism: Phyllobates terribilis (assembly GCF_046119375.1). Classification (NCBI taxonomy): domain Eukaryota; kingdom Metazoa; phylum Chordata; class Amphibia; order Anura; family Dendrobatidae; genus Phyllobates; species Phyllobates terribilis. Next base: position 130,444,796 of record NW_027362762.1, on the reverse strand, counting down.
AACAGACAAGTTATACCAAGTGCACATTCGGTTGGAATTCTAGAGGTATAGCTAAGTACTAAAGGGCCCTGTTACGACGTTCCTAGCATCTGCCATGTAGACAAGCAGTAGGATTCTCTTTTTCTGCTCTATTCCACAGTCCCCCTCCTCCGCTTTCCAGGTCCTGGAAAGGACTATGACCTATGATAGAGTCAAGTTTCAAGGACGTCCCTGAAGGCCTGGGTCAACCTCATAGCTTTGCCCTGGTTCCCAACTATCAAATGCCATTTACAGCAGTGCTTTTATGTAGCCTTTATGTCCCCATAGGCCGTAGAGCCCTGGTGCAATGGCAATGCCACTGACTATACATTTACCTCAGCCGGTTCTTTCCCATCTGGCCGGTCTGAAGGAATTTCTCCTCCTTTGTTTCCTGGCTTTACAAGATAAGTCCCATCTGTTGCCTTAGGAGGTTCCTGGAAAGAGCCATATGATTAGCCCACATTTCAATGCATTCTTATAGATTTTTACATAATATATAGTGTGCATTTAATTAATTTTATTGTACTCATTTGAAGTTATAGTCAAACTTGGAGTAAATTATTATATATATTAATATACTAATAACAGGAATTATAATTATTTATATTTCCTTTAATAAAAGTTTTCAAGGTCCTTTGTACCTCCGGGTCCTTAACACTACAGGTAAAAACAAAACGGAAGCAATGCACCTTTCTCTGACCTCACTATCTACTGATTAAAGCTTCATTTCACAAACCTCCTGCTCCTCCCATACATACATACATATATATATATATATATATATATATATATATATATATATATATATATATATATATATATATATATATGCACACAGTTGTGCTCAAAAGTTTACATACCCCGGCAGAATTTTTCCTTTCTTGGCCTTGTTTGAATGATAACAAAAAAACTTTTTCTCCACTCATGGTTATTGGTTGGGTGAAGCCATTTATTGTCAAACTACTGTGTTTTCTCTTTTTAAATCTTAATGACAACCAAAAACATCCAAATGACCCTGATCAAAAGTTTGCATACCCCCGTTCTTAATACCGTGTATTGCCCCCTCTAACATCAATGACAGCTTGAAGTCTTTTGTGGTAGTTGTGGATGAGGTTCTTTATTTTCTCAGATGGTAAGGCTGCCCATTCTTCTTTTCAAAAAGCCTCCAGTTCCTGTAAATTCTTTGGCTGTCTTGCATGAACTGCGCGCTTGAGATCTCCCCAGAGTGGCTCAATGATATTGAGGTCAGGAGACTGAGATGGCCACTCCAGAACCTTCACTTTGTTCTGCTGTAGCCAATGACAGGTCGACTTGGCCTTGTGTTTTGGATCGTTGTCATGTTGGAACGTCCAAGTACGTCCCATGCCCAGCTTCCAGGCTGATGAGTGCAAATTTGCCTCCAGTATTTGTTGATAACGTGCTGTATTCATCTTTCCTTCAACTTTTACCAAGTTTCCTGTGCCTTTGTAGCTCACACATCCCCAAAACATCAGCAATCCACCTCTGTGCTTTACTGTAGGAATGGTGTTCCTTTCATCATAGGCCTTGTTGACCTCTCTCCAAATGTAACGTTTATGGTTGTGGCCAAAAAGTTCAATTTTAGTCTCATCACTCCAAATTACCTTGTTCCAGAAGTTTTGAGGTTTTTCTCTGTGCTGTTTGGCGTATTGTAGGCAAGATACTTTGTGGCATTTGCGTAGTAATGGCTTTCTTCTGGCAACTCGACCATGCAGCCCATTTTTCTTCACGTGCCTCCTTATTGTGCATCTTGAAACAACCACACCGCTAGTTTTCAGAGAGTCCTGAATTTCAGCTGATGGTATTTGTGGGTGCATCCCGAACAATTTTCCTGGCAGTTGTGGTCGAAACTCTTGTTGGTCTACATCAGGGTTCCCCAACTCCAGTCCTCAAGGCCCACCAACAGGTCATGTTTTCAGGATTTCCTTAGTATTACACAGGTGATGGAATTATTGCCTGTGCATGTGATGCAATTATCACCTGTGTAATACTAAGGAAATCCTGAAAACATGACCTGTTGGTGGGCCTTGAGGACTGGAGTTGGGGAACCCTGGTCTACATGACCGTGGTTTGGTTTTTACAGAGCCCCTGATTTTCCATTTGTTAATCACAGTTTGAACGCTGCTGACTGACATTATCAATTCCTTGGATATTTTTTGTATCCCTTTCCTGTGTTATACAGTTCAACTACCTTTTCCCGTAGATTCGTTGACAATTCTTTTGCTTTCCCCATGACTCACAATCTAGAAACGTCAGTGGCTGGATGAAAGATGCAAGAGTCTGTCTGGATCCCAGAAACTCACTCAGCTTTTATGCACATTATTTTATGCACATGATTACAAGCAAACAGGTCACAGGTGAGGATGTTACCTTTAGTAGCCATTCAGACCCATTTGTGTCAAATTCTGTGCATGTTATCAGGCCAAAATCACCAGGGTATGTGAACTTTTGATCAGGGTCATTTGGAAGTTTTTGGTTGTCATTAAGGTTTAAAAAGAGAGAACACAGTAGTTTGACAATAAATGGCCTCACCCAACCAATAACCATGAGTGGAGAAAAAGTTTTTTTTGTTATCATTCATATTCTCTGAGACAAGGCCAAGAAAGGAAAAATTCTGCTGGGGTATGTAAACTTTTGAGCAAAACTGTATATAGTGCTCAGGATACATGAGTACACCACTGAACACAAGAAAAATTTCCAAAATGTTGATAAGACTGCGTTTCATAGAACATTATTTTATCCCAGATCATGAAAGTAAGATTAATAATATAAACTTTCATTACAAAATCGTCAGTTTTACTCAAACTAGTTAAAGTAAAAATGAATACACCCCATGTCAAGAACTACTACATCTAGTATTTTGTATAACCTCCATGATTTTAAGGACAGCACCAAGTCTTTCATGGAATGAGCAAGTTGACGACATATTGCAACATCTAAATTTTCCATTCTTCAAGAACTAGCTCTTTTAGAGCCTGGATGCTGGATGGAGAGTGATGACAACTTGTGTCTTCAGAATTACCCATAGGTGTTTTGGTTGGCTTCAGATCAGGAGACACTTGGCTACTGAATCACTTTCACTCTGTTCTTCTTCAGTAATGCAGCATTGGCCTTAAATGTGTGTTTTGGGTCATTGCCATGTTGGAAAAGTGCACGTCTACCAAGGGCATGGAGTGATGGGAGCATCTTCTCTTTCAATATAGAGCATTTAATCTGTGAATTCATGAGCCCATCAATGAAATGTAGCTCCCCGATACCAGCAAGACTCATGTACCCCCACATAAGAACACTGCCACCCCCATTTTTCACTGTAAGCATCATGAATTTAGAAAAATTAATTTATAAAAATTCATAGTACCCACAGTGGAACATGGTTGTGGCAGTGTCCTTATGTTGTAGCTCCATGAGCTCTTAAAAACAGGTTGTTCTTGAGAATGGAAAAATATAGATGTTGCAATATGTCGGCAATTTGTTCATTCCATACCTAGAAGACTTAAAAATCATGGAGGTTATACAAAATACTAGATGAAGTAGTTTTTCATATGGGGTGTATTAATTTTTGCACCAACTAATTTAAGTAAGAAAAAAAAAATCATAATAAAAGTTGTATTTTTAACCTTATTTTGATGTTATGTGTTAAAAAAAATGTTCTATGAAACTCAATCTTGTCAACATTTTGGAAATTGTTCTTGTGTACAGCGAGCTATTGATTAAAATCTTACTTTCAAAGTGGGTGTACTCATTTATGCTGAGCACCAAGCATAATACTGCAAATACTGAGAACTCTTTCAGATAATTCCTGCTTAGGGAGGTGGAGGAAAAAAAGAACAGCTTAGGCTATGTGTCCACGATGCAAAAATGCTCAGGATTTTTTCCTGAGCGTTTCTGCATCTCCCTGGCAGAAAAAAACGCATGCGGATTGTACATGCAGATTGTACATGCGGATTGTACATGCGGATTGTACATGCGGATTGTACATGCGTTTTCCTGCCAGGGACATGCGGAAATGGAGCGTTATTCACTGACATTTCCGCATGCGGGTTGACAAGCGCTTTCCAAGCGATTAGCATCACTTGGAAAGTGCTTGTGACAACTAGGTCACACTATATAAATCCATGCAACCAGCATGGATTTATATACTGTGACCGAGAGAGTGGTTAAAAATAAATAAATAAATATATACTTACCCTCCGATGGCCCGCGCTGGCTTGTTTCGCTCGGTCCCGGCTGCCGGCAGTGGTGAATTGAAAGACCTGCCGACGTCAGCGTCGCGTGACCCGTCACATGACTCTGACGTCAGCGCAGGTCCTTCAATCCACTGCAAAGTGCCGGGAAGCAAGGAGGAGCGCAGCGCGGGCCGCCGGAAGGTAAATATACATTTATTTTTTATTTTATTCTTTTTTAACAGATTTTTTAATGGTACCTGGGTGTGGATGAGACTCTCCTCTCCTCTACACCTGGGTACCATCCGCACATTAGAACGCGCCAATTACGCAAGTACAGATGCAGTCTTGCGGTATTGGCGCGTTCTAATGCAAGTCAATGGCGGCGAAAACGCAGAATTTCCGCAAGATAATTGGTAGTGCTGCGTTTTTTTCCGCAATGATAATCCACAGCGGAAATTTCCGCAGCATGTGCACAGCACATGCGGATTATCATTGGGGAACATTGCTGCCCTTCTACCATGCGTTTTTAATGCGTTTCCGCAGCTGCAGAAACGCATTAAAAACGCATCGTGGGCACACAGCCTTAAAGTCACAGAGCGACTACAGACATTCATGATTAAACCTGGACACCCCTTTTAAATAAAATGCATATGTTTAAATATATAACTTATCTGTATATTTACATAACTGTATGAAAGAAGAATAATAGACTAGATATATGAATGTATTAATCATATATATTACGCACATGGTATATTGAGCTACTATAGACTAACATTAGGTGCTATATATAGTTTTCATTACACAGTATTCATATGTCTATGAGGGGTAATATAGGGGGACATCTGGCAGCTTTATTAGCGCTATAGATGTGATGTGAGGTAGATGCTGCTTTCCACAGATGAGCGCACAGGACACTGCTCTGTTATTTCCATTGCTGGAATAAATAACAGAGGTCAGTGCTGGGGTAGATAATAACGGTCAATGAGTTTGCAAAACGAAGATACTTAGCGCATAAATTGGCCAATTCATGTATGCCCAGAAGCCATGACAAGGCGATCTTCTTTGCTGGGAATCTAGCCTTATGTGAATTGGCCAATTTATGCACTAAGTATCTTCATTTTTTACCATTTTCTAGAGCAGTAATGCAATTCCAATTTCATATATTTCATGTTTACATGCTATAGCATTCTAGAGTGCAACTTTGTTAGTTATATATGGAGATGGCAACTGTTAGTATGCACCGGTTTACACCTGTTCTGTTTGAAAGTGATGGTCAGTTTTTGATATTTGCATACACAGGCTCTCTGACTGAGCACTCCACCTATTAGCATATGGCAGTTTTAATCCTACTTACCCATATAAATGAAGGCTATCAGCCCAGGAGAGGAATCACAACAGGCTAGGTTCCCAGCAAAGAAGATCACCTTGTCGTGGCTGCTGGGCATTCATGAACTGGCCAATTTTTGCCCTAAGTATCTTTTGTTTTTTCCTATTTTCTAAAGCAGTAATGCAATTCCAATTTCATATATTTCATATTAACATGTCAAAGTAACATCCACAAGAATGTCAGGACCTGAGGTTTCCCAACAGAACATTGCCCAGAGCATCACTCTATCTCCACGAGCCTGTCTTTTTCTCATTGTACATCTCAGTGTCATCTCTTCCCCAAGTAAGTGACACAAATCACCCAGCCGTCCACATGATGTAAATAAAAACATTATTTATCAGACCAGAACATCTTTCATTGCTCCATGGTCCAATTCTGGTGTTCAGGAGCACATTGTAGGAGTTTTCAGTAATGAACTGCATGGGCACTCTGACCGGTCTGCACCTACATAGCCTCACATGCAGAAAGCTGTAATGCACTCTCCCACCCTTTACAGGAGCCATTATTACAAGATAATCAGTGTTAGTCACTTCATTGGTCAGTGATTGTAATGTCATGATGACAGGTATATAAGAACTTGTCAAATTCTAGACGCACTACTTTTCTGTTGGGTATTTGCTTGTTATTTGCACTCAAATCTGCTTTTAAGGCTGGGGCTTCAGTGAATCTTTGGACTTGTGGCAGAAGCTTTTATAGATTACCAAATTTAACAGTTTAATACTTTTGGTAACACCACAGTTGCACCTATCCCAACAATATGTATAGAATTCATACAAAAAGGGACACGTTACCTGGTGTGCACCAGCTTTCATTCTAATTTCTCTAACTTCATTGTGATATTGTTGGCGGATGACTTCAAGTTGTCTCAGATGTTCCTGTTGAGCAAATTTTAAGCATAATTTAATATCATTTACACATAATTCTATTTGGTTTTGATTCCTAAAGCTGAAAATTTTATAGATATAGATATAGATATATATATATATATATATATATATATATATATATATATATATATATATATATATATATATATATATATATACAGTGGTGGCCAAAAGTATTGGCACCCCTGCAATTCTGTCAGATAATACTCAGTTTCTTCCTGAAAATGATTGCAATCACAAATTCTTTGGTATTATTATCTTCATTTCATTTGTCTTCAATGAAAAAACACAAAAATTCCACACCAAACCTAAAAAAGGGGGTGGACAAAAGTATTGTCACTGTTTGAAAAATCATGTGATGCTTCTCTAATTCGTGTAATTAACAGCACCTGTAACTTACCTGTGGCACCTAGCAGGTGTTGGCTATAACTAAATTACACTTGCAGCCAGTTAACATGGATTAAAGTTGACTCAACCTCTGTCCTGTGTCCTTGTGTGTACCACATTGAGCATGGAGAAAAGAAAGAAGACCAAAGAACTGTCTGAGGACTTGAGGAAGCATGAGCAATCTCAAGGCTACAAGTCCATCTCCAAAGACCTGAATATTCCTGTGTCTTCCGTGCGCAGTGTCATCAAGAAGTTTAAAGCCCATGGCACTGTGGCTAACCTCCCTAGATGTGGACGGAAAAGAAAAATTGACGAGAGATTTCAATGCAAGATTGTGCGGATCGTGGATAAAGAACCTCGACTAACAGCCAAACAAGTTCAAGCTGCCCTGCAGTCCGAGGGTACAACAGTATCAACCCGTACTATCCGTTGGCGTCTGAATGAAAAGGGACTGTATGGTAGGATACCCAGGAAGACCCCACTTCTTACCCCGAGACATAAAAAAGGCAGGCTGGAGTTTGCCAAAACTTACCTGAGAAAGCCTAAAACGTTTTGGAAGAATGTTCTCTGGTCAGATGAGACAAAAGTAGAGCTTTTTGGGAAAAAGCATCAACATAGAGTGTACAGGAAAAAAAAAGAGGCAATCAAAGAAAAGAACACGGTCCCTACAGTCAAACATGGCGGAGGTTCCCTGATGGTTTAGGGTTGCTTTGCTGCCTCTGGCACTGGACTGCTTGACCGTGTGCATGTCATTATGAAGTCTGAAGACTATCAACAAATTTTGCAGCAAAATGTAGGGCCCAGTGTGAGAAAGCTGGGTCTCCCTCAGAGGTCATGGGTCTTCCAGCAGGACAATGACCCAAAACACACTTCCAAAAGCACTATAAAATGGTTTGAGAGAAAGCACTGGAGACTTCTAAGGTGGCCAGCAATGAGTCCAGACCTGAATCCCATAGAACACCTGTGGAGAGATCTCAAAATGGCAGTTTGGAGAAGGCACCCTTCAAATATCAGGGACCTGGAGCAGTTTGCCAAAGAAGAATGGTCTACAATTCCAGCAGAGCATTGTAAGAAACTCATTGATGGTTACCGGAAGCGGTTGTTCGCAGTTATTTTGGCTAAAGGTTGTGCAACCAAGTATTAGGCTGAGGGTGCCAATACTTTTGTCTGACCCATTTTTGGAGTTTTGTGTGAAATGATCAATGATTTGATTTTTGCTTCATTCTCTTTTGTGTTTTTTCCTTGCAAGCAAATTAAATGAAGATAATAATACCAAAGAATTTGTGATTGCAATCATTTTCAGGAAGAAACTGAGTATTATCTGACAGAATTGCAGGGGTGCCAATACTTTTGGCCACCACTGTACATATCCTAGAATAATGCTATGTTCTATGTTTATATGGGGCCTTTGGGACTTTACAAGGTTGAACAGATCTGCAGTGTTAGGGTCAGCACAAAATGACTGTTCAAACCAAGCACAGGCAATTTGTGCATCCTTAGCCGCACAGTCTGGTACACTTTCCCTCCTACTCGCATTACATCTATCTCTGATGCTCTCTTCCTTTATTGACATCTCTCGCTTTACAGCAGACAAGGAGCTGTGGGGATAGATGGAAAATAAGTAGGTCAGAAGGGGCACTGAACTCTTTGGCCACACCAAGTGACGGACACCCTATACTAAATTAGGAATTTCTGAATTCCTGTATCACATGTTAATTGTAGCAGCCACTGATGCAATTTCTTGAGTAAATAGGATGCTCTTGGAGAGGCATTTTGTGATTTTTTTTTCTCCTTGTCAAGGAGAAAATACATAATTACACAATATAGATTATGGGAAAAGTTTCTCAATATTTTGGTGCAAATATATGAAAAATATGATGTTTGGACTTTGGTGTTCTGCGGTACAGACTCCAGCAATGTATGGCAGCCCTATTATGGCAGGGCCACATTTTCCATTAAACACAAGAGGCCTGTGTCTATGTGTGGCCTTATGGAATTAGATATCGGCTCTTCAAAGTCATCTGCATAGCATGTAATGTAGCGCTATGCTACATGAGAGCAGACTGAAGAATAATTCTAGAATGTACGTGACAGTTTCTGGAAAAACTATGGGTGTGGATTATGGCCTGCTGACCCTATCTCTCTTACATGATCAGTGATTTATTATAATCTGAGTGAATTTGATGTTTTTATCTTTTATCATCCACAAAAATGCAAGTCTAATTATCAATAAGAAAATTACCTCATGGTCTCTGGCATATTGTTTCTGAGGTAATCTGTTTGCTGCGTGATCCACCCGAACGTCCACTCTTGAGACTGGTATATGCCTGCCATAGTGATCAGCAGACGAAGGACGGAGCCCCTGGACACAACCACCAGTAGTTAAAACAACGATTTGAAAGTAAAACAAGAAAGTTAACAGATGGTAAAAAAAGGAATGTTCTTAATGGATTATATAAGCAAATTTTTTTTAGATATTTGTCTATGAAGTTCAGTATTTAAGCTATTAAAAGGGGAAAAAATGTACCATAATTGCCGTATATCCTCACTTATCCCTATATTTCCTACCGAATACATACTCCCACTTTCACATAATAGTAATTTTTGTTTGTGACAGGTGTCAATATCATTATTAGACACTAAGACACAACATCCCATTGTTTGTACAAAAGAATTTTAAGGCATAGCATTATATTTGTTTTTAACCTGAAAATCGTGTCCAAATTAAATGTACAAGGGGCATCAGTCTACATCAGGGTATAACATAAGCTCTAATAAATCCTTCTTTCCTTCTTACGGACTACTAGGTGACTTGAGAATAGTGTATCCATATTTTGCATGTTTAATGCAAAGTTTTTAATCATCAGAAACAATGTAAATATGGCATCACGTTTTAACTTTTTTTGCCAAATTGTCCCAATTTAGCTAGGTACAGTCATTTTGTAATAAAGTGTTAAATCTATTTTTTCTATTACTTGCTACGAAAATCGATGTCCATAGGAAAGAATGGAGCAGACTGAAAATTGGTTCAAAATCACCTCATATAAGTTCGTATCTCTAAAATGCCAACATGTAGCTAGCAAATCAATTGATTGGAGCGATTTTGAAGTCAATGAATTTGTTTCTACGGACATCAATATCAAACCATTTTTTGTAGTTTTCGATAAAAGGTATGTTATCAGTACCAACTATAATTACTATTAGTTAGAACTTGTAGATTTTTATCGGACTTTTTAGTTTTCCTTCTTGAATCTTCACACCAAGGGCAGGTGCAGACAAGCGTATGTTCTCCATCCAAGAAAAACAGTCTGATTATGCGAATCACACTCTGATCAGAGTTAGATCAGAGTCTGATTACAATGTGACCTGATTTTCTCGGATGAGGAGAATTTAAAAAAAAAGGTTCATAAACTTCTTCATTCAGTCTGTCTGTGAAAATTGGACTGCACTCAGGTGTTATCTGAGTGTGCTCTGATGTTTTCCATGGATTCATAGACATCAATGGCAGAGTGCCATCTGATTGGAGGCAAATCTGGCATGCTGCGATTTTTTTTCCTCGGACAACTCAATCCGATGAAAAAAATTGGACGTGCACTGACTGCCTCTTTGAATAACATTGGTCCAAGTGCAATCCGATATTTTCACGGATTGTACTCGGACCGAAACTGCACGAGCCCTCATGGTGAGATCAGATGTTGTCCAGCAGCCGCCACTGGTCAAGGTAGTTAAAAAGAGTTTTGTCCGCGTGGCCAGCCACATTGTCTAATCTCATCCTTGTGAAAAACGCCTCTTGGTATGTCTTGAGTTATCTGTTACTCTGTAATGTCTGATAATGTTGGTACATGTCCCCTCTGAAAAGTGCCGCAAAATATTTTGGTGCTATAGAAATGAAATTATTATTATTATTATTAAACTTACAAAACTAACTCTTTACTCACCAGTTGTTTTTCAACCTTTATCTTAATCTGTTCTGCCTCCTGTTTCCTCTGTAAATAGTCATTCCTGGGAAATAGTGTTAATTGGTCAATGATTACAAACATTTACATTAATAAAACAAGTCAAGTCATTGAGCCCCTGCATGGATAGTGAGCACAGTCCAATAAGGATGTACAGATAGATAGATGATATTTATGCAGTTGTACGTTTTTTGGACACCACAGAGTACTAATATATGAGCTCTATTACACTATTCTGTCAACTACATAGCTGTATTATTTGTTCACTGTAAAGCCATGTTCACACGTAGCGTTTTTTTTTATGCAAATATTCAGCTGCGTTTTACAGTACCAACAAAGTCTATGAGATTTCAGAAATCTCATGCACACATCTTGTTTTTTTTCCTGACTGTTTTGTCAAAGAGCTGCGTTTTTGTAAAATGCAGCATGCCACTTCTTTCAGCATTTTTCATCGTTTTTCACCCATTGAACGCAATGGGTAGTGCAAAAATGCCGTAAAAGCGCAGGTGTCAGGTTTTGCTGCGTTTTTGGTGCCAAAACCTGATGAAGTTGAATTAGGTTATTTTTTATGCACTAAACTTTATCAGCATGCAGAAGACACAATTGTACACTGACAAAAATGCATTAAAAAACGCTGCAAAAAATGCGGCAAAAACTCAGCAAAACCTGCTTTTTTGATGTTGCTTCTTTACTGCCAGGAGAGCAGGTTTTGCCTGTGGAAAGAAATCAATCAAAAACACAACGGGTGAAGATAACCTAGGAATGGAAAGTGCTGTGATTTTGGCACTTTATGAGATTACAATGGGTTCTGTATGGCAGTATTATTTAGTTACTAAATGTGACGCTATTTGTATTAGTAGGGGACTATAAGGTTATTTTATTGAGCACAGTATGGTAGCAGTAGGGTGGGTACCAACAGAAAAGTATGGCTTAGGTTAGGTTCACATTTGTACATCTGCATACGTACTGTACAGACCAAAAGTTTGGACACACCTTCTCATTTAAAGATTTTTCTATATTTTCATGACTATGAAAATTGTACATTCACACTGAAGGCATCAAAACTATGAATTAACACATGTGGAATTATATACTTAACAAAAAAGTGTGAAACAACTGAAAATGACTACCTCTTGAAGCTCATCAAGAGAATGCCAAGAGTGTGCAAAGCAGTCATCAAAGAAAAAGGTGGCTACTTTGAAGAACCTAGAATATAAGACATATTTTCAGTTGTTTCACACTTTTTTGTTAAGTATATAATTCCACATGTGTTATTTCATAGTTTTGATGCCTTCAGTGTGAATGTACAATTTTCATAGTCATGAAAATACAGAAAAATCTTTAAAGGAGAAGGTGTGTCCAAACTTTTGGTCTGTACTGTATACTTTAGAAATGTTAGCAAACATGTGCCTTTTTTCGCACTACGCAATTCTGAATTACAATGAATACGTACATACAAGTCTGCAAACTTTATTTTTTGTTGCAGATTTTTCAAGTTGCAGATATTTTCTACTTAACGTAATGTTCCAAATCTGTTATAGAAATGAGGTCTATAAGATATTAATGCCTGCTGTCTGTAATTGCCACTTCAACTTTATCTTTTATTTCCTTTGAGTTGCAATGAATGTATTTCCCTGGATCAAAGTAACCAAGAGTAAAGCTAGAAAGCTGCAGAGTTTGCATTTGCATATTTGCCCCGGTACATAAAAGGGTTGAACATCTATCTGTGATATACAACGATATATTTGTGTAGTATTTTAGATGGCACATGTGGAAGGCCATTTTACACTTTGAACTGGGCCTGCAGTGGTGGACACGGACAGAAAAAGGACCTTGTGCAAGAACAATATATGGGCCCGGTGCAGTCCAATACAGGGGTGGACATATCATTGGTGCAACCTGTGCAGCTGCACAGGGACCCAAAAGGTAGGGAGCCACTACCACCTCCAAAGCAAGTAGAATTGTGCATTATGATGAGCTATTGGACTGCAAAGGGCCCATACACTGCTCCTGCACTGAGGCCCTTTTTTCTGTGTCTGCCAAAGGCCCAATAGCCCATCATAATGCACAATTCCCCCTGTTTTGGAGGTGGAAATGGGCACCTTTACCTCTTGCACCCCTGTGTGGTTGCACAGGTTGCACCAATGGTATCTTTGCACCTGCACTGGGGTCCAAAAAGTTATGTCTTGGAGTGTAGCTATAATACCGATTCCCCTTCTATTTTTACTGGGTCGATTACTTACCACTGCCGCGGAGAATCAACTCTTTGGTTTCCTTGTTGCCCATAGTGGGGTTGATACTCATATGGTCTTTGCTGCATGTTATTGAGTCTGGCATAATAATGTTCATAATGTCCATGAATCCTTCCAGGTGATACCTTCTCTTCTTTCCTTTGTCCCCAATTTTGATCAGGCGCCTAATAAAATTAGCAACACAAAGAAAATACAAATCAGTTTAATTTGTAAGGTTATGGATTTACCAAGCTTGGAAAATATAACTTCAGATACAAATGTCAAAGCAATTTACATTATTATACAAAAATGTATCCTGGTCCGTTTGTCCTCTAACTGAATATTACAGCACCCCAGGCTGTCCAGGTGTAGTCCTACTGCCCAGCACCATAAAACAAACTCAATTTGCCCACATTAATTTTGGCACCCACAAGATAGCAATGCCTGTTACCCCAGACATGGACCACACAGTGCTCTTGTCACCTACATGAAAGACAATAGCAGGGAGCTTATAGTCATAATACAGATCTAGGTAAAGTGGTCCCACCGGGGGATCTAAGAAACTGGGCCAAAAATGGCCTCTGCTAGTAACACCACCACCATGGACCTTGCCTGGTAATGCTCAGCCCTATTATCTTCAATGAAGCCCATGGAGTGGTGGTGTTAATACAAAAAAAAAATAGATCCATTATTTTAACCCTGGACCATCACTTTAATTAGCCTTAGGGTATGTTCACATGTGGTGTTTTTTGCAGCATTTTTTAGTTCATTTTTTTTACATTTTACAGTATTAGCAAAGTGAATGCTATTTCAAAAATCTCATTCACACGTTGCATTTTTTTCCTTGCGTCTTTTGAGCTGTTGGGTATTTTTTTTTAAATCGGCAGCACGTCAATTTGCAGTGTTTTTCACCCGTTCAAATAAATGGGAAAAAAAAGCACAAGTAAAAATGCAGAAAAAAAATTGCTTGTATTGCATACAGTGTTTTTCCTGTGATCACTCTGTTTTTTTATGCAGAAAAAAATGCTGCAAAAATGCTATGTGTGAATGTATCCCAACTGTTGTCCTCTTCTGACAATTTTACTAATTTTTTCACCTGTTTCTTATTTGTTTTTGTCCCTTGGAAAATTGAGAGACAACCAATTTTGGCACTAATGATGATTTTTTTGTCTGTTTTAGTAGAATATGTTTCTTAAAGCGAACCTGTCAGCAGGATTTTGCTAACTAAACTACAGTCAGTGTCACGTTAGGGCTGCTGTACTGATTAATATGATACCTGAGATGAAGAAATCAGTAATGTGGTTCTTGTGTAATCAATGTTGGCAGTTTTGAGTTAATGATATGCCCGTGCTCCAGGGTGGGACTGTAGGCAGGGTCTTATCCTGGTGCTCTAGGCCAGATCAACAACATAAGACCTGTCCACAGGCCGCCTCAAAGCACAAGTATGTTCCTCATCATACAGACTGACAGAGAGCCAATATAAGTTTCTCAATTGGTGCATATTAAAGATAACATATATACTGCTCAATGGCTAGCACCTAATGGTGGAAATATAGGTTAGGTCGTTCGACATAGATAAATACTTGAAGAGAAAAATACGACCATATCAACCCAAAATAATATTAAAAATTAACTTTTATTCATAAATAGTATAAAAAGTTACTTCATAATCAATATAGGGCACAGTACAGCAATACAGAAAGACACATATCATGTAGGATGACCATCTCACTGAAGGGACGATCCAGTCCACATGTTATAGGGTCCAAGGCACCACAGCAAAAAAACATATATATATTCCTTCATATGACAGACCAATAAAGAGGATTATCAAATGACCACAGTATAATACCCATAGTAATACCCATATGGTAGTGCATATAACAAATGTATGTGTAAGAATAATATCAAATATTTGGCAATAGCTCATAGAGAACTCAAAACCTATACTGTCAGGGTGCCATATACCAGCAGCTAGGATATACATTCATCATATCAAAACGCCACATAAGGGACACTAATAATGGCCACTATAGCACTATTATAATCAAAGTATGGCGGCTAGGAAGGTTCAATTAATAGAGTTATGTTGCCAGAGTGTATACCAAGCGAGTATGAAGATAGGTGAGTAAAAAGCAAGTGCTGCGTTATGTAGGGGAGAATTACCTGGGCCACAAGCTGCGATGTCAGGGCACCCACATGTGGACCGCTCGTCCACCCCAACGCACGTTTCGGCGTTTGCCTTCTTCAGGGGGCGTCAACTTCCTCTAGGGGCGTGTGTACTTAAATGTTGTGTTGGCCAATCAGGTGGAGGGGGTGGACCCGCAGTAAAGCGCGCAGCGTCCCCGCTACCAAGCAACCGGTGGCGCGGGCGTCATGCAAGGGATCACGTGGTAGTCACATGGACCCACGTGATGCAGGTCCTTGCATAGAGACGCCAGGCGGCATGGGGCACTCAGAGAGCGGCGACGCTCGCGCGTAAGGTCCTTAATCCTACCATAGTCAGGAACTATAACAAGAGGTATAAGCTCAATTAAATGACGTATATACTTCCACTACCACCACATAGATATATAGATAGATCATATGATAAAGACAGTATCCCAACCAAGTAAAAATTAACAATATGACAATCCGCATACTATGTATCATCACATCAAGTAGTATATATGGCAACATGACAAGGTACCCATACAGATCATGTTCAATCCCATATGTATATAAAGGAATGTGGAAAAGCCATATTGTCCTAGTAATAATACATAGTAGGCGGAACATCAAAAGACAACATCCTATATATCATCATGATTAAATCAAGGGAAACAATATCTAATGTAGGGGTAGCGAACTTCCCAGATATAACTTCCATTTAAACACATTAACATATAAAGATCTTTGAACACGAGAGGAAGATCCACAATATATATACACCACAGTAGTCGTTCCCGAATGAAATAGATTATTCAGTATATTCTTATTCGCATATTCATCCATATAATATCAGCCATGATGTAGACACAACTCGCCAGAGGAAGTAAACTGCAAATGGATGATGAAGAATACTAAAAAACAATAATAAAAGAATGTTAAAATCATAAAAACGACAACAAAATATGTGACAGGGGAGAGATTAAAGAAAAGGAGCGAAGCTGAGATTCTCGACTGGGCGGATCCCTCCACACTCAGGACTATACCAAAACATTTTAAACTCCATCATGACTGTGACATCTCCCTCCTGAGGGTTCGGGGGATAGACGCGTTAAGAGTTGGTATTCGTGGAGGGAAACTGAGCCAACGTCTGGCTCAGCTCGAATCTAGATGGATTTGGCGATTAAATACTGTACATCCCAATGGACTAAACGAGAATCTCAGCTTCGCTCCTTTTCTTTAATCTCTCCCCTGTCACATATTTTGTTGTGGTTTTTATGATTTTAACATTCTTTTATTATTATTTTTTAGTATTCTTCATCATCCATTTGCAGTTTACTTCCTCTGGCGAGTTGTGTCTACATCATGGCTGATATTATATGGATGAATATGCGAATAAGAATATACTGAATAATCTATTTCATCCGGGAACGTCTACTGTGGTGTATATATATTGTGGATCTTCCTCTCGTGTTCAAAGATCTTTATATGTTAATGTGTTTAAATGGAAGTTATATCTGGGAAGTTCGCTACCCCTACATTAGATATTGTTTCCCTTGATTTAATCATGATGATATATAGGATGTTGTCTTTTGATGTTCCGCCTACTATGTATTATTACTAGGACAATATGGCTTTTCCACATTCCTTTATATACATATGGGATTGAACATGATCTGTATGGGTACCTTGTCATGTTGCCATATATACTACTTGATGTGATGATACATAGTATGCGGATTGTCATATTGTTAATTTTTACTTGGTTGGGATATTGTCTTTATCATATGATCTATCTATATATCTATGTGGTGGTAGTGGAAGTATATACGTCATTTAATTGAGCTTATACCTCTTGTTATAGTTCCTGACTATGGGAGGGTTAAGGACCTTACGCGCGAGCGTCGCCGCTCTCTGAGTGCCCCGTGCCGCCTGGCGTCTCTATGCAAGGACCTGCATCACGTGGGTCCATGTGACTACCACGTGATCCCTTGCATGACGCCCGCGCCACCGGTTGCTTGGTAGCGGGGACGCTGCGCGCGTTACTGCGGGTCCACCCCCTCCACCTGATTGGCCAACACAGCATTTAAGTACACACGCCCCTAGAGGAAGTTGACGCCCCCTGAAGAAGGCAAACGCCGAAACGTGTGTTGGGGTGGACGAGCGGTCCACATGTGGGTGCCCTGACATCGCAGCTTGTGGCCCAGGTAATTCTCCCCTACATAACGCAGCACTTGCTTTTTACTCACCTATCTTCATACTCGCTTGGTATACACTCTGGCAACATAACTCTATTAATTGAACCTTCCTAGCCGCCATACTTTGATTATAATAGTGCTATAGTGGCCATTATTAGTGTCCCTTATGTGGCGTTTTGATATGATGAATGTATATCCTAGCTGCTGGTATATGGCACCCTGACAGTATAGGTTTTGAGTTCTCTATGAGCTATTGCCAAATATTTGATATTATTCTTACACATACATTTGTTATATGCACTACCATATGGGTATTACTATGGGTATTATACTGTGGTCATTTGATAATCCTCTTTATTGGTCTGTCATATGAAGGAATATATATATGTTTTTTTGCTGTGGTGCCTTGGACCCTATAACATGTGGACTGGATCGTCCCTTCAGTGAGATGGTCATCCTACATGATATGTGTCTTTCTGTATTGCTGTACTGTGCCCTATATTGATTATGAAGTAACTTTTTATACTATTTATGAATAAAAGTTAATTTTTAATATTATTTTGGGTTGATATGGTCGTATTTTTCTCTTCAAGTATTTAGACTGACAGAGAGACAGAAAGGGGCGGCCTGTGGACAGGTCTTAACTTGCTGATCTGGCCTAGAGCACCAGGACCCTGCCTACAATCCCGCCCCAGAGCACAGGCATATCATTAACTCAAAACTGCAAACACTGATTACTCAAGAACCATAAGATGGATTTTTTCATCTCAGGTATCATATGAATCGGTGCAGCTGCTCCAACATGTCACTGCCTGTAGTTTACTTAGCAAAATCCTGCTGACAGGTTCCCTTTAAATAGAAAAGTCGCATTCTAATCTCACTAATCACCTTGACAGGATTGTAGTGCTGAAGACGTGATGGGGGCTTCCACTCATTCTTGTGAGGATATTCAGCACGACATGGGGGAGTCAGTACTTTATGTCTTGGAGGATGAAATTCATGAACTTTGTTCTTTTCATTTCTTGGAGCTTCAGAAAAATAAAAAATAAGCAAAATATAGATACTTGCAAACATTCCCAATTATTCAGTCTGTCTTATAAAGGGACTTAATCAATAGTGGAAAATATTGCAAAGAGAAGGGAAATCTCTTAACCCCTTCACCCTCAGGCTATTTTCCGTTTTTTCCTCCCCTTCTTTCAAGAGCCATAACTTTTTTATTTTTCCCTCAATATAGCCGTATGAGGACTTGTGTTTTGCGGGAGGAGTTGTACTTTTGAATGATTCCATTCATTTTATCATGTGATGTACTGGAAAGTGGGAAAAAAATTCCAAGTGAATTAAAATTGCAAAAAGAGTGCAATTTTACACAGTTTTTTTTTTTTTTTTTTTATTTCCTATGTTCACTACATGGTGAAACTGACCTGGTAATATGATTCTGAAAAAATAAATCAGAAATTTGTAAGAAAAGAAAATGATGCTTTTGTCACCATTTTCGGAGACCAGTAATGTTTTTATTTTTCGGAATATGGGACTGTTTAAGGGCTTATTTTTTTTTGCTCTCTGAGTTGACGTTTGGGGTAAATATGGCATTTTGATTGCTTTATATTCAATTTTTTTTGGAGGGGGGGTGGGTGAGTGACTGAAAAACAGCAATTAAGGCGTTTCTATTTTATTTTTGGCCATTTACCGCACAATTTAAATAATTTTACATTTGTATAGATTGATAGATTGGCTTTTAAGGATATGACAATAATAATTATTTTCACTTTTTAACTTTTTTTTTTTCATTTCTTTATTTTTGAAAAGGGGGAAGGGGGTGATTTGTACTGTTATTTCTTTTTTTATATTTTTACTTTTTTTTAAGTTTTACTTTATTTTTTACTCCCTCTAGGAGAGTTGAACTTGCTGCCTTTTAAGCTCCCATACTATATACCGCAATACTACATTATATAGTGTGTAACTGATGTACTCCTATTAGCACCAGCCAAGGCTGGATTTCATTGGAGGACCAAGATTGCAGCCATAGAGGCTTTCAGGAGGCCACGCAGCTGCCAAGTCAATTCACCGGTTCCTTCCGATTGCATCGTGGAGGGGGGACGCTGGGAGCTGATGTGCGTGCACCGACAAACGAGCCATTTAAATGCTGTGGTCAGTGATTGGCAGCACCATTTAAATGGTTAAACGCCATCAATCGGCGCTAGCTCTGGTCGCTCATGTTACAGACAGATGCCAGCTGTGTAACATGAGGCACAGATGATGTCTCACTATTCCTGGCTAATCAAAACCCCCTCTGGGGAAGCTGGAACGTAAGAGATTTGCAGAATTCCCATCTAGCCGCCAAGAACCACTGACCTGGACGCTGGTCCAGAGACCCATGAATCGATCTGCTCATCTCTACTCACAAACAATGGACATACTGTATGGTGCTGTGCCTGAGCGAAAGCAGCCATGTTTTTCCTAATCCTGTACAATCCCTTATAGAACTATGTACCGTTACCTGGTGCTTGCTTAGGTGTTACTGGCCCATGTGCTTGTCTCTTTGGGGAAGGCCTCCTTCGGTGTAGCACAGTGTGGCTAAATTCTTCTTCTATTAACTAGAAACCAGCAAAACATAAGTTGAAACATAAAGATCAATCAAACCCTTTTCACACAAAAAACAGAATTATCTACAAAGGTCATTCCTTCCTTTGTTCTTTAAACCATTAAAACAGGAACATGCATCATGTATATTATGTTCCATGGAAGGTGGATTATAATTATTAAAGTGTTACCTTCACAAACATTATCTGGAAGACTACAGAGAGACAAAACCTAAGGGGATGGTACAGCATTAGAAAAGCATTGCTGTTTTCCTAGAAACAGCACCACACCTGTCTACAGGTTCTGTCTGGTATTACATTTTCGGCAATGCTCAGACTGGCTGGCAGTATGTATTTCTATGCAGCTGTCACACTCGGGTTGGGAGAGCCATCGGCCAGTCCAAGCTTAGCGTTCCTATCCCTGTCCGTTACACGGTCGCCTGACTCTTCCCTTAGCTTAAGACTAGGGTCACATGAACAAATTTTCTGTCATTCGAGAAAATCTGTCCGATTATGCAAATCACACTGTAATCACACTCTGATCATAATACGATCCAATTTACGGATGCAAATCATGAATGCTGAGATCTTTGACTTGGACAGACTCGGTCAGAGTCAAAAATCGCACATAGCATAATATTGGTCCGAATGCAATCTGATGTTTTGTCGGCTCGTCTGAACGAGCCCTTACTGAAAGTAATGCACCGAGCTGGAATCCATGTAGATGGGGCATGGTGCTGTTTTTGTTAGAAAGTACAGTAGACATTTTTGTTTATTCTTGTACACCCCCTCATAGGAAATAGATTTTTGGAGCAGAACAATAGTGATGTCAAAGTAAATAAAAATTAAAGAATTTCTGGTTTGCGCAAGTTAGGCCACATGCACACGTTCAGTATTTTACAGCTGCATTTTTCACCCACTCCTGGTTTTGGCTTACAAATACTGAAGTGGTGACGTGTTTCTGTTATACTTTTCCCTCTGATTATTCCACTCATGACTTTGGATTACAAATACTGAGGTAAAAAACTGACCAAATACTTAACGT
Source organism: Phyllobates terribilis (assembly GCF_046119375.1). Classification (NCBI taxonomy): domain Eukaryota; kingdom Metazoa; phylum Chordata; class Amphibia; order Anura; family Dendrobatidae; genus Phyllobates; species Phyllobates terribilis. The sequence continues at coordinate 130,423,773 of NW_027362762.1, read as the reverse complement.
GTGAACGTGGCCTAGTTGTTGCATAGAAGCCTTCATTGTTTACTTCCAGAAGATGAAAATCCACCCAGATCATGTGATGGACACACGGGTGCACGGCTCGTTACAAGACCCAGCTCTGACTACTGTGTGATCGTTACATGACAGGACACATTTTTATTAATGGAGGTTCAAAAGCAATGACCATAAGCAAAGATCCTGAAAAGGGTGAGACATTTTACTAATAACTTTAATAATACACTACAATGAATGAGCTTTATTATTCAAAACTGGAGAATCACTTTAAGACAGATAACACGTTACCTACCTTTGGACTCAAAAAATTGTGTATACGCTTTTCTAGAAAAGGCTTCTTCAATATGGAGGTGACTGATGGCCGGTCTCGTGGGGATATTTTAAAGAGCTGAGAGATTAATGTCCTCAGATCATATGAATACTTTAAAGAAAGTGGCTCATACCGACCACGGCAGATTTTCAACACCAGTTGTTTTAAGTTGCCAGCTTCAAACTAAAAAAGAATACAAAATCTGGGTCATTTACATCACCTCCCAAATAATGCACCCCCACAAAGATGCAGTTCCTCTGTAAAGGGGAGCCCTGCACAGGTTCTCTTAAATAAAACGATATGGACATCTTCAAATGCATTTTTTTTATTTAAATGTATGTATTTTGGGCTAAAAAACAGTTTTGTAATTGTGTATTAAAATTTTTTGCATGGTTGGCCTTTTCTCGCCTCGAGTTGAAACGTCTACTGCTGGCTGTAGAATGAGTTAACAGAGAATCCATCGGTGAGCTTGTTCTTACAGGAAAGTTCGTAATTCTTTTATTTGATTTTCTTTAGCACCTCTTAGCTAATATATAACTGCCAAGCTGAATATTAAACGAATGAGAGGAGCTCAGAACAAGCTGACTAACAGATTCTCAGTTAACTCATTCTGCAGCCAGCAATATACAATGAAGCACAGAGTCTATAGAAGACAAACAGTGACAACTCAACAGGCTCATTCACATAGAAAAAACCTGGGAGTCTGAACTGAAACGTAAATTGATGTGCATGCAAAATGTAAATGCATGTTCACATAAGGCAACTAGACAGAGAAAAACCAAAGACAAGCAAAATACCCAAATAACTGGAAGTAAATGGATAAATCGCACAGTGCAAAAATAATGATAAATAATAAAGGGTATTTAGTTAACATAATTTTGATCAAAATAATGTAAAAGCCATCCCGCCACGTCACGGTAGCCCTTATCCATATGTATGTCACTTGACAAATGGTAAGGTTTTAATATTAGAGTTAGGACTGTCCCATAAGGGTTACCGTGACGTGGTGGGATGGCTTTTACATTATTTTGATCAAAATTATGTTAACTAAATACCCTTTATTATTTATCTTTATTTTTGCACTGTGCGATTTATCCATTTACTTCCAGTTATTTGGGTATTTTGCTTGTCTTTGGTTTTTCTCAGGCTCATTCACATGTAGGATTTTTGTGTACAAGTGCTATCCATCTTTTTCACAGATAGCACTTGTACTTATAATAGTGAATGGGGTCACATGTCCGCGTTCTTTCGAGGACCTAGAGATCGGCGCAAAATCATGAAGGCATGTTCGATTTTGATGCGAGTGTCGGATCAAAATAGCATTGCGAGTCTATGGGTTCGTGAAAAAAATTGGACCGCACTCAGATAATATCCATATACGGTACAATTTTCACGGACTCACAGATAAGAGAGGATGGAGAAAAGTTTTTTTTTTCATGTACGTGAAAAAGTGATGAAACCCGGACAAAGCTCTGATTTAACTCGGTCAGTTTTTCTCATACGTGAAAAAAAACTGACATCTGAATGAGGCCTTCCACTTTACATTTTGTACTTTTTTTCTAGATATTTTAATGTGACACAATGCATCCTACATGCCATAAAGAAGTGAATTGCAGGAGACTGATACAATAGGCTATACAAGTTTTACATTATTAGATTTTTTTTTCTTTCAGTAAAGTTTTTGTTTGTATTCTTTTATTTATTCAGTCATTTTTACTTTGCTTTTGCCCAATGCAACATTTGCACAGTAAAATTATTACTCACTGGATGTTTGAGGGTACAAAGTTCATACAGCACACATCCGAGAGACCAGATATCCCTGAAACAGAACAATGTACAATGTTATATTTAGTTATTGATAAAAACTCTGCAATCATAAAGAAAACTAATCCTGTTATTTGTTCCTCAATACAGTTTAAATAAACATTTGGCTCATTTTACAACTACTGTCACTTACTGTAAAACTATAGAAGTGAGAGTAAAAAGTGTAGAAAAATAATATTTGGAAGTAGGTGCACTCACTCAGTTTTTGCCATGATTGTGAGCATGTGGAGAATTTTTGTTTGGGCGCATTCAGACGTCCCTATAAATTGGTCCGAGATTGGACCGCAATGCATGAACTGTCCGCGGGTCGCCCAACCTGAGCGTGACAGCTTTATATATTTCTATAAGGCTGGGGTTGGGAGACGCACCCCCAGTCCATGCATTGCGGTCCGATCTCTGACTGATTTATATGGACCACTGAAAGCACCCTTAGTAAGGGTATGTGCACACATTGAGTATTTGCAGCAAAATTTCTGCACCAAAAACAGGTCTCTTGGTAGAAAAATTTCTGCATAGAATGAGACCGTTTTTGCATGCTTTTTTTTATTTTTACTTTTTTTTATCAAATTCATTTGAATGGGTGAAAAATGCTGCAAAAACGCTAAAAGAAGTGACATGCTGCAGATTTGAAACGGCTTCAGATCTGCAAGGAAAAAAATGAGCAGTGTGTTAGTTTCAGAAATCTTTCACTTTGTTGGTACAGTAAAATGCCGCGTTTTTCTTTTCAAAGGAAGAGCATGTCAAAAACGCAATGTCTGAACATACCCTAAATCTCCCCCATAGCCTTCTAGACAGCAACTCACGTTTTATTGTTATAGGGTCGGTTTTCACAGATTTCTGGAGAGAGGTAGTATGGAGTCCCTACACACGTCCGTGCCAGCTCCATTGTACTTTGGGAGAAACGACAGGAAGAAAGAGATCAGAATCACAAAACAATGTCCCTGCTTCATACGCCAGTCTTCATGAGGGGAATGAAGGAATAAGAAAAGAAGGAATTAATTAAGATGCGCACACAACTTAATAAATTTGGTGCATCTTGTTACAAGCGTATACCTCTGTGCGCCTTGCCAGAATGTTACTCCGGTCAGGGACTGATGTAGCATTTCTGGCATAAGAACGAATGCCAAAAGTGGCAACATTTTGCTGAATTGCCCCCAAAGTCCTCAAATTTGAATCAATAAATTATATTTTTTAGTAATTTTTATTTATGAATTACCACAAATTATGAATTTATATGCAATGCTTTTTTTAAATAATTATATCTATTTATAAATATTCCAATAATGACTATCTATTAAAGAGATATTGCACAGCTCAAAATGCTATGTAATTTATATGCAACATGTTACAAAGCAGAAAGAGATGAACACATTGATATGTACTGTAGGTTTGAAGGATAAGATGCAGTATACGTTGTATCTAAATCATGGAAATTCCTTCTTATTCTGGGCTTGGGAGTCAAGTGGGTGGTCCTAATAACTGATTGACAGTGCAGAATCTTCTTAAAGGAAATTTGTAAGCAGTTTTTGCTACCTCATCTGAAAGCAGCATAATGTAAGCCAAGAGACCCTGAATCTAACAATGTATCACTTAGTTTACTGGGTGTAGTGGATCTGATGCAATCAGAGATTTTAGATGTAGCAGAGCTGAGGAAGCTGCCCCCGCCCACACAAGGCTCTTGGTCTACACAGCTATAGACAGTGAGGTGCTTATCACAAGAGGGGGCAGAGTTGGATCAGTGCTCATGTGGCAGCTAGTCACTCCCCAGCTACAAGCCCGCTGTCTTGGGGTCATTTTTGATTCAGATCTTTCTTTCACTCCTCACATCAAATCACTCGCTCGTTCATGTCATCTACACCTCAAAAACATCTCAAGAATCAGGACTTTTCTCACCTTTGACTCGGCAAAAACTCTTACTGTCGCTCTTATTCATTCTCGTCTTGACTATTGCAACGCTCTACTAATCGGTCTCCCTCTTACTAAACTCTCCCCTCTCCAATCCGTCCTGAACGCAGCAGCCAGGATCATATTCCTCGCCAACCGCTACTCAGATGCCTCTTCCCTGTGCCAGTCATTGCATTGGTTGCCCATCCAATATAGAGTTCGTTTTAAACTTATCACGCTTACCCACAAAGCGCTCCATGCTTCAGTACCCCCCTACATCTCCTCCCTTGTCTCAGTCTACCACCCTACACGTGCCCTCCGTTCTGCAAATGACTTGAAACTAAAATCCTCCATAATCCGAACTTCCCACTCCCGTCTCCAAGATTTCTCGCGTGCTGCGCCAATTCTCTGGAATGCACTACCCAGGACAGTTCGATTAATTCCCAATACCCACAGTTTCAAGCGAACCCTAAAAACACATTTCTTTAGACTGGCGTATCACCTAAACACACTCTGTCCATCCCAGCTTTCCCCCATATTAAAATCTTCTTCAACTTCGGGTTCAAACCAACCATGCACATAAAAGCCTCTGTCAGGACTGCACACATACTGGCTGGCGACCAGTCCATGTATTATTATTTATCCTATTCAGTATATCAAGGCTGCATTATACAATATATGTACTTTTTACCTTTTGTGTCTCCCCCACTTCCTCATAGACTGTAAGCTCGCGAGCAGGGCCCTCACTCCGTTCGATATGAGATATGCTTATTCTGTATTGTCTGTATAAGTCCCCCCTAAAATTTGTAAAGTGCTGCGGAATATGTTGGCGCTATAAAAATAAACTATTATTATTATTATATTATTTATTAGTCACAGCAATGATAATGTTCTAGTGATAAAGCCTTCACTGTTAGTAAACAACAACACACAGCTTGGTAAGTGACACATCATTGAATTCTGTGTTTTAACCCCTACCTCATGCTGTCCTCAGATTATATAGCAAAAGCCTGCTAACAAATTCCCTTTCAAAGTACAGGGCTGAAAATCAACTGACACCCATGATGCGAAGCCAAAAGGTGCAGGTGATGTTTTGTGATATTTTGTCTACTATAAGGCCGTCTATAACTATTGTAGGTTAGCAAGAAGTAAGGGACAAGTGGAAGTACATATGTCTGCCCAAAATTGTATTCAATCTTTAACCATAAAGACAAATAGGTGAACATAAGGGCTGCATAGGCAAAACTGTAGAATACTTTTAATCTTGACTTTTTCAAAGGTTTTAACCCTTTCACAACATGAATGGCTTGTCTCCCCCTTTGGTGTGGGCTCCGGCGCTGAGCCCGCATCTTTCCCAGCACATGACAGCTGATATGTACAGCTGTCATGTGCCCCTAATACCGCTGGTGGATCGCGATTCACCTGCGGGTTAACATGTTAAATGCCGCAGTCAATCTCCAACAGGGGCATTTAACATGACCGCGCCAGAAGCACGTCACTAATCCCGCCCATTGGCACCCGTGTCGTATGACCACGGGTCGCCGATGGGTTGGCCCCCGCGGTTGTCATTGCCGGGATGCTATGAGAATTGCCCAGTGGTCGGCGCTCATAGAAAGTGAGCATTTTTGCTACACTGGAGCAAAAAAGAGGATTGCAGCTCCTAATCTCCCATGGAGACTATTGAAGCCAGTGAAAAGTAAAAAAAAATGTTTTTAAAAATATTTAAAAAAAATAATATAAAAAGTTCATATGACTCCCCTTTCGCCCAATTCAAAATAAAGCAATAAAAAAAACAAAAAACAAATATACACATAGTTGGTATCACCGCGTTCAGAATTGCCCAAAACATCGTATTTAACCAAAAATGGTATAAATAAAACGTAAGCTCGGCGCATAAAAAATAAGCCCTCACTCGGACTCAGATTGAAAATGGAGACGCTACAGGTCTCGGAAAAAGGCGACATTTATTTATTTTTAACAAATTTTGGATTTTTTTTTTCACCACTTAAATGAAAAAGAACCTATACCTGCAGAATCATAATGGCAGCTCAGTTTTACCATATATTGAACGTGGTAAAAAACAAAATAATTTTTTTTTATGGAATTGTAATTTTACCGCACTTTGAAATTTTTTTCATGTTTTCCAGTACACGATATGGCAAAAACAATGGTGTTGTTCAAAAGTACAACTCGTCCCACAAAAAATAAGCCCTTACCCGGCCCATATTAAAAGTTATGGTTGTGCGAAAAAAGAGGAGCAAAAAACGAAAGAGGAAAAAACGGAAAAGGGCCACGGCGTGAAGGGGTTAAATATATTGGAGTGAAATACAATCGGTTGCAAAGGATGGCATACTGCTTAGCGATGACTCTGTGCCTTCAAATTTCATTCTGCCCCACCCCACCATACACATATAAACTTGGTTCGACCAACCTTGCACTAATGTGTATTAGCGCTCTTACCTGTTCAGCATCCTTGCTATACCAAAGTCTCCCAGCTTGGCCAATGTTCCATTATTAGTGAGAAAGATATTCTGCAAGTTAAAGTAAAATGTTACGTGGATCGCTTCATCCAGATCACTAGCAGTTACAAAAACGGAATAATTACATATGGCTTATACCTGTGCTTTAATATCACGGTGGAGTACTTTGCGGTCATGGATGTGTTTCAAACCCAGAGAAATCTGCACAAACCAGTTAAGGATCTGTAATAAAGGATGCTATTAAGACCAATACAATATATACTTATGGTATTCCTCTGATTACATGCTGTTTCTGATAACTGACCGCTGCAGCCAATCATGAGCCTCAGCAGACAGGTCACCAAAGCATTCAACATCATTGCTGCTCTGCCAGAGACCAATAAAGCAGCCTGTGCTGGACCACGGCATTTTTTTTTTTTAATCCACCTCTTGCGTCCGTATTTTTTTTTTAATTAAACAGCCCCTTAAACACCCTGTCTAAGTAATAATTCTGTGTGAGAATAAAATACAGGAGTCCAGGCTCTTATCTCATCTGTCCTCACTGCAGATTTGTCCTTCTTGTGTTTAGCTCACAAAACTTTGCCTAAAGAGAATATTTTTGTGTTGCGGAGCGTCACTTGTATTTTCCAATTACATTGAATTTACTGTAAAACTAAGAAGGAGCCACTGATAGAGGAGAGGTCAGAAGAGATTGAGGATTGGGCAATTCTCTTAGGCATGACCGGAGCTAACCAATAGCTCTGTAACTGAGCACAGACATCCCTGACACACAGAGGAAACATAAAAACCATGTACAAAGATACAAGAGAGGTATCAGCACCGTAAGGGCAGACATAACATACAGGCAACTTTAGAACGTAACCGTCGTTTTAATTTTTATTTCATATATCAATAGTACATGTGAAAATAAGCAACTTTGTAATATATCTGATCCGAGAAATCTGCTTCTTTCTCCTCCTGGACTGATCATTCAGTCTCAATTCATCTTTAAAATCTGTCTTCAGTGAATGCAGACTTTCACATTACTGAGATAGGAGATTACTGTTACTACTGATAATATTCTATGTAGACGGGAGTGGGAGGGGCTCTGCCTCTTGCTCCTCCCCTCCCTGCTCCATAGAATCTTATGAGCACCAACTGTAATCTCCTATATCAGTAATGCAACAATCTGTCTTCACTGAATACAGATTTTACTGTGAATTGAGAATTTTGAAAATGATCGATCAGTCCAGGAGGAGAAAGAAGCAGATTTCTCTGATAAGATATATTAGAAAGTTTCCTATTTTCATGTGTACTGTTGATTTCTGAAATAAAAATTAAAACAATGGTTAATCTTAAAGATCATGTGTAATATAGCCTACTTAAATTCATGTTACTGTCTAATTGATTGCATGTAATGGATTGAGCTAATGAGTTTAATGGTTTAAAATTACTGGTAGATAATTATTGGCTAAATGGTCTTAATTGTAAAGTGATACAGAATATGCTGGTTCTATATAAATAAAGTTATTATTGTTATTTAATGGTTATTCAGCTGAAAATTATTGCTCTCTAATTCCCTACGTACATGCACACTCAGTTTAGTTGAGCGTGCATGTCTTTCCAATAGGGAAAGTGAAGTAGGTCACCAAAAGACACTTTAGCAGTGGTTTTTCTCCCAGAAAAAAAAAAGAAAAAGATTGGATTTCAAAATTTAATTCTCATCTTCAAGGGCGGACATACCATTGGTGCATTTCTACCTCCAAAGCAACAAACGCTTCTGTCACAAACACATTATTGGACTGCAAATGGCTCATAAATTGTTCTAGCGCAGGGGCCCTATTCTGTATGTGTGCACTCCTGCTCATCCTCATCTCCCCCTCATCCATTAGGTGGTCGTCTGACCCTGTCACAATCAGCAGATTTGAAAATCTTTTCTCTAATGTGTAAAGACATAGAGGCATTGTTCTATGATGAGCATTTCCAGAACAAGGGGCCCTTATACTGTTCTTGAACCAGGACCCTCACCTGGCTCTATTCTCCCCATCTTAGCTTTAACATTTTGATGTAATTTGGCTGGTTTGCTCTATTAGTTTGGCAATTAGCTTGCATATTAGTAAATGAGCTACAACACTGATTTCTGAATGTAATGAGGCGCTTATACAGTGAAGGAAATAATTATTTGATCCCTTGCTGTTTTTGTAAGTTTGCACACTGACAAAGACATGAACAGTCTATAATTTTAAGGGTAGGTTAATTTTAACATTGGGAGATAGAATATTCAAAAAAAAATCAAGAAAATCACATTGTATAAATTAGATAAACTTATTTGCATTTCGCAGTGAGAAATAAGTATTTGATCCCCTACAAACCATTATGAGTTCTGGCTCCTACAGACCAGTTAGACGCTCCTAATTAACTCATTACCTGCATTTAAGACAGCTGTCTCACATACCTGTATAAAAGACTCCGGTCCACAGACTCAATTAATCAGTCAGACTCTAACCTCTACAACATGGGCAAGACCAAAGAGCTTTCTAAGGATGTCAGGGACAAGATCAGAGACCTGCACAAAGCTGGAATGGGCTACAAAACCATAAGTAAGATGCTGCGTGAGAAGGAGACAACTGTTGATGCAATAGTAAGAAAATGGAAGAAATACAAAATGACGATTTGGGGCACCATGCAAAATCTCATCTCGTGGGGTATCCTTGATCATGAGGAAGGTGAGAGATCAACCTAAAACTACGTGGGGGGAACTTGTTAATGATCTCAAGGCAGCTGGGACCAAAGTCACCAAGAAAACCATTGGTAACACATTACGCCTTAAAGGTTTAAAATCCTGCAGTGCCCGCAAAGTACCCCTGCTCAAGAAGGCACATGTGCAGGCTGGTCTGAAGTTTGCCAGTGAACATCTGGATGATTCTGTGAGTTATTGGGAGAAGGTGCTGTGGTCATATGAGACAAATATTGAGCTCTTTGGCATTAACTCAACTCGCCGTGTTTGGAGGAAGAAAAATGCTACCTATGACCCAAAGAACACCGTCCCCACTGTCAAGCATGGAGGTGGAAACATTATGTTTTGGGGGTGTTTCTCTCCTAAGGGCACAGGACTTCTTCACCGCATCAATGGGAGAATGGATGGAGCCATGTACCGTAAAATCCTGAGTGACAACCTCCTTCCCTGCGCCAAGACATTAAAAATGGGTCATGGCTGGGTTTTCCAGCAAGACAATGACCCAAAACATACAGCCAAGGCAACAAAGGAGTGGCTCAAAAATAAGCACATTAAGGTCATGGAGTGGCCTAGCCAGTCTCCAGACCTTAATCCCATAGAAAACTTATGGAGGGAGTTGAAGCTCCGAGTTGCCAAGCGACAGCCTCAAAATCTTAATGATTTAGAGATGATCTGCAAAGAGGAGTGGACCAAAATTCCTCCTGACATGTGCGCAACCCTCATCATCAACTACAAACAACGTCTGACTGCTGTGCTTGCCAACAAGGGTTTTGCCACCAAGTATTAAGTGTTGTTTGCCAGAGGAATCAAATACTTATTTCTCACTGCAAAATGCAAATAAATGTATCTAATTTATACAATGTGATTTTCTTGATTTGTTTTGGGGGATATTCTATCTCTCAATGTTAAAATTAACCTACCCTTAAAATTATAGACTGTTCATGTCTTGGTCAGTGGGCACATTTATAGAAACAGCAAGGGATCAAATAATTATTTCCTTCACTGTATACTATACTGAAACTTGGAAACCAATTGACAAGAAGCAAAGTCACCAATGACTGATAAACATCTGGACCACGGTCTTATTGCAGTGGGTAGACTGATTGTGTACCTGGTCTTCAGCAAACAGAATGCCCCTCTGCATGTTAATCCTCTTCATCAGGTCTCCACCGTCACAATATTCCATCACAATGTACAGATTATTATTCTCTGAAATTATATTTATACTTTAATGAAAATATATATACATTTCTGTTCTACATTGTACCAGAGAATTGCTATAGAGTTCTGAAAGTTACCAAATAAGCTACATGAACCAATCTATAACATTGTTTTTTATATAAGTGTAAACTGTTTTTTTTTCTCTTTTTTAAAATATTTTAAGTGGTATTCCCATAATAGGCAGTGATGCCATATTGCTAAAATAGGCAAATAACTGATCCCTGTACCTGATGATCCGGCAAATGAAGAGGTAGAATACTTAGCTTTTCTCCTCCACAATGATATTTTCACCCACGTTACTGCAACCCAACTCCATTTAAAGAGGGCCTGTCACCAGGTCAAAAGTTGCCAGTTATTGTTCTTATATTATTTACAATAATCCAATAGTTTTCACCGTGTGCAAAATCGGCAAAGTGGAGAAACTCAGCTTTGCAAGGATCACATAGTTTAAAGAAGACTAATTCAACAAAATGGGGTTCTCCAACAGAGAAAACACCCTTGAGAAAAATCAGTGGGAAGGAGGTAAATCTTGAAGAAATGCTTCCCAAACTGCCGCTCAAATGTGTTTAGCATAACTACCCTGTATGTTAATGTCTCACTCTGGACTGTGTTTTAAAGAGGACCTATCACTTGATCAAAAACTTTGTACTTAAATTAGTAGTAAAACTCCTTGAATTCTCTTGATTCTGCTGCTTTTTTTCTGTTTTCCGCTGCATCGCTCCATTGCAGAGATTTGTTGCTTTTGGAGTGCAGTATGTGAAATCTCTGCTTGCTGCCAAGTTATGATTGGCAGCGCCTGGGAGGGAAGAATGAAGGCATACACCCTCAGAGATGACTCTGAAGAAAAGACCAGTTTTTTGCAAGCTGATATTTCACATACTGTGCTCCAAAAGCAACAAATGTGATTATCTCTGCAATGAAGCAACACAGTGCAACATGGGAAAAAGCAGCAGAATCAGGGTAACTTGGGGATTTTTGCAAACTATTTAACTCAATTTTTGAGCAAATGACATGTCCTCTTTAAGATTATTTTCCAGAGTGTAGCACTGGGCTACAAAGGAGCCATGTAAACTAGTTTTGGGTAAATCTGCATTGAGTTTTCCGCATTTTCCTGCTTGGTCATTCACCTTAACTCTTTGTCTCACAAATTATTAACAAACCTTCTATTGATGTGAAAAATGTTACAATATTTGGGTGATTCATCTTAGCCAGAAGAGTAACCTCTTTGTGGGAAGCCTCTTTCTCCTTCCTGGCCATCTATGGAAGACAAGAAAACACTTTTAATTTTTTTTACATCATCAAAGTTTTAATTGCAAATAGTCAACATACAATGTGTAAAATGAAACTGTTCAGTTCTGAAAAAAAAAACAATAGCAGGGGCCATATGAATGCAAGCTTGTTTCAACTGAGTGCAGGTGATTTCAGTGGGAAGAGGGGAATAAGCTAACACATCTGGCAGAAATTTATCTCCCTGGAAAACAAATGACTGACCAAGTTCATTTCCAACATGGCTGATGCCATTTTCTCCTCCCAAGAAACAGTGATTGGTGGAAAGTTGAGACTCCAATATACACATTAGATGGTCAGCCTGTGCCACCAGAATTGGCAAGTTCTGCCACCGTTCGTCTAATAACTATTGGCGCTTTTATATTCAGCAGCAGTACAACATAGTAAATGCAACAGAAATAAGCAAGTGATAAATTATATTTTGACTGTTACCTCACAATAGGAGATGTAGAGGTAACAAACAGTGATAGTCACTTACAAAACAACATTCGTTGTATTGCACTGTACATTGGCGCAAAATTTCAGCACAACCAACATTTGGCTACAAATATGTTACATGGGAATCCAGTCTTACTCTCCGAGGCTGATCAAGTTATGTACAACACTTGAGAATTATGACATTCGTATGATACAATTCATTGATTAGATCTTCCTGCTAATAATTATGTATAAATAAATATATTATATATATATATACAGTACAGACCAAAAGTTTGGACACACCTTCTCATTTAAAGATTTTTCTGTATTTTCATGACTATGAAAATTGTACATTCACACTGAAGGCATCAAAACTATGAATTAACACATGTGGAATTATATACTTAACAAAAAAGTGTGAAACGACTGAAAATATGTCTTATATTCTAGGTTCTTCAAAGTAGCCACCTTTTGCTTTGATGACTGCTTTGCACACTCTTGCCATTCTCTTGATGAGCTTCAAGAGGTAGTCACCAGAAATGGTTTTCACTTCACAGGTGTGCCCTGTCAGGTTTAATAAGTGGGATTTCTTGCCTTATAAATGGGGTTGGGACCATCAGTTGTGTTGTGCAGAAGTCTGGTGGATACACAGCTAATAGTCCTACTGAATAGACTGTTAGAATTTGTATTATGGCAAGAAAAAAGCAGCTAAGTAAAGAAAAATAATTGGCTTTAAGAAATGAACGTCAGTCAGTCCGAAAAATTGGGAAAACTTTGAAAGTGTCCCCAAGTGCAGTTGCAAAAACCATCAAGCGCTACAAAGAAACTGGCTCACATGAGGACCGCCCCAGGAAAGGAAGACCAAGAGTCACCTCTGCTTCTGAGGATAAGTTTATCTGAGTCACCAGCCTCAGAAATCGCACGTTAACAGCAGCTCAGATTAGAGACCAGGTCAATGCCACACAGAGTTCTAGCAGCAGACACATCTCTACAACAACTGTTAAGAGGAGATTTTGTGCAGCAGGCCTTCATGGTAAAATAGCTCCTAGGAAACAACTGCTAAGGACAGGCAACAAGCAGAAGAGACTTGTTTGGGCTAAAGAACACAAGGAATGGACATTAGACCAGTGGAAATCTGTGATTTAGTCTGATGAGTCCAAATTTGAGATCTTTGGTTCCAACCACCGTGTCTTTGTGCAACGCAGAAAAGGTGAACGGATGGAGTCTACATGCAATAAAAAAGGATTTTGGGGGTATGTCAAAAGTAAAAGAAAAGTCAAAGATGCTATAGGATTTTTACAGGATGAAAATGGAGAAATGGTAAGAGAGGATGTTGAGAAGGCCGAACTTTTTAATTCCTATTTTGCATCTGTTTTCTCTCAGAAAGAAAATGTAACATCAACTGATCTTCACTGTCCTTTTAAAGGAATAGAGGAATCCAAGTTATCTGTAAACAGAAAGATTGTGAGGGAATATTTAGCTAACATAAATGGGTTCAAGTCTCCAGGTCCAGATGAATTACACCCCAGAGTACTGAAGGAGATCGTAGAAGAAATTTTAGAACCACTCTCCATAATCTTTGAAAATTCTTGGAGAACAGGAGAAGTCCCAGAAGACTGGAGAAGAGCAAATGTTGTTCCTATCTTCAAAAAGGGGAAGAAGGTGGACCCAGGGAACTATAGGCCGGTGAGTCTGACTTCTATACCAGGAAAGATCTTTGAACAAATTATTAAACAACATGTATGTAAGTACATGGATAAGAATGAAGTGATTAACCAGAGTCAGCATGGGTTTGTAACTAACAAGTCATGTCAGACTAACTTAATTTCCTTCTATGACAGAATCACTGACTGGGTGGATCAGGGAAATGCTGTAGATATAGTATATCTTGACTTCAGCAAAGCATTTGACAAAGTATCTCACACCATCCTTATTGAAAAAATGACCAAGTATGCAATGGACCAGGCAACTGTTAGGTGGATTCATAACTGGCTTAGTGATCGGACTCAAAGGGTGGTTGTAAATGGCTTCACATCCAGCTGGATGAATGTCTCAAGTGGGGTACCACAGGGCTCCGTCCTGGGACCTGTATTGTTCAACATCTTTATCAATGATTTAGATGAAGGAATTGAGGGTAAACTGATTAAATTTGCAGATGACACAAAGCTAGGAGGGATAGCTAATACTAGAGAAGAGAGAGAGAGGATTCAAAAAGACCTAAATAAACTGGAGCAGTGGGCAGCAACCAACAGAATGGTTTTTAACAGGGAAAAATGCAAAGTACTACATCTGGGCAATAAAAATGAAAAAAGCATATACAGAATGGGAGGAATAGAGCTAAGCAACAGTACATGTGAAAAAGACTTAGGTATACTAATAGATCATAGACTGAACATGAGTCAACAGTGTGATGCAGCAGCAAAAAAGGCAAATACAATTCTGGGATGTATTAACAGAAGCATACAGTCTAGATCACGTGAAGTCATTATCGGTCTTTACTCCTCTTTGGTCAGACCTCATCTGGAATACTGTGTACAGTTTTGGGCACCACATTTTAAAAAAGACATAGACAAACTGGAGCAAGTTCAGAGAAGAGCGACCAGAATGGTGACTGGTCTGCAAACCATGTCCTATGAGAAACGGTTGCAGGATTTGGGAATGTTTAGCTTGCAAAAAAGAAGACTGAGAGGAGACTTAATAGCTGTCTACAAATATGTCAAGGGCTGTCACATTGTAGAAGGATCATCTTTATTCTCATTTGCACAAGGAAAGACTAGAAGCAATGGGATGAAACTAAATGGGAGGAGACACAGATTAGATATTAGAAAAAACTTTTTGACAGTTAGGGTGATTAATGAGTGGAACAGGCTGCCACGAGAGGTGGTGAGTTCCCCTTCAATGGACGTCTTCAAACAGAGGCTGGACAGACATCTGTCTGAGATGATCTAGTGAATCCTGCTTTGAGCAGGGGGTTGGACCAGATGACCCAGGAGGTCCCTTCCAACTCTACCATTCTATGATTCTATGATTCTATGATTCTATGCCTGGTTCCCACCGTGAAGCATGGAGGAGGAGGTGTGATGGTGTGGGGGTGCTTTGCTGGTGACACTGTTGGGGATTTATTCAAAATTGAATGCATACTGAACCAGCATGGCTACCACAGCATCTTGCAGCGGCATGCTATTCCATCCGGTTTGCATTTAGTTGGACCATCATTTATTTTTCAACAGGACAATGACCCCAAACACACCTCCAGGCTGGGTAAGGGCTATTTGACCAAGAACGAGAGTGATGGGGTGCTACGCCAGATGACCTGGCCTCCACAGTCACCAGACCTGAACCCAATCGAGATGGTTTGGGGTGAGCTGGACCGCAGACTGAAGGCAAAAGGGCCAACAAGTGCTAAGCATCTCTGGGAACTCCTTCAAGATTGTTGGAAGACCATTTCCGGTGACTACATCTTGAAAATCATCAAGAGAATGCCAAGATTGTGCAAAGCAGTCATCAAAGCAAAAGGTGACTACTTTGAAGAACCTAGAATATAAGACATATTTTCAGTTGTTTCACACTTTTTTATTAAGTATATAATTCCACATGTGTTAATTCATAGTTTTGATGCCTTCAGTGTGAATGTACAATTTTCATAGTCATGAAAATACAGAAAAATCTTTAAATGAGAAGGTGTGTCCAAACTTTTGGTCTGTACTGTATATATATATATATATATATATATATATATATATATATATATATATATATATATATATATATATTATTGATGCAACTCACCCTGGAGAGATTCACTTCTTTGATTACACATTGGATTCTATCATTTTTCCCTTTTGCTAGAAAAGCTTTTCCAAATGCTCCTTCTCCGATCATCCGGATTATTTCATAGTTATTCATGTTTTACCATCAGATTGGACCTTAATTGGGAGAAAAAAAAACGAATTTAAGATAATGAAGCCTTTACTAAAGCATTGATGGGTTACACCACACATTGCTTTACTCTAGAGGACAACGTACAGGTCCTTTACTTTAGATGGCCATTGTGAGAGCAGTCTAAATATTTCAAAGGATTGTCTCTTTGACTCTTAATGTTTAATTACTAAAGGTGGATTAAGTGATCTGGAAATGTATTCTATTAGTCACAGGCAAAATTCAAGTCAAGAATAGCTCTGCTTTGGAGAGTCACCAATGACCACTAAAATCCATGCATGTCCATCATTTCTACTTTCATGGAAGTGAATAGAATGAGGTGTGCACTGTAACTTCTCCATTCACGGAGGCCATGAGATGGGGATTGTGCATCTCCATTCTAGAGTACATATAGTAGGTGCAGGTCCCTATTGATAAATGTCTAAGATGGCAATGTATACCCCATCATAAATTAATAAGCTGATTTAGATATAGAAAACATGTACTATAATATGATCCTTTAATAAATAATTTATAGCAATAGTACATAGTATATAGACCTATATGTACATTGGAGAAAGTTTATGAAAACTGCAAAGTAAAATTGGAGAAGTTGCCATATCTCCTTTTACAGGTCCTTTGGGAAATAAAAGTAGTGACTGGATTGGGCTCCAAAGGAAACTGCCCAACTTTTTCTTTTCGCTCATTTTTAAACATTTGTTCAGAAATAGAAATTTAACAACAAACATGCAATGTTAGTCACTCACCAGCTTCAACACACTCCACTCTGCTCAACATCCCCAGCAGACTGAGAGCTTCCAAGTGAACACATGCTCTGGTTCTTAGTCAAAGCTAGTCATATGCATTTAATCAAGACCTGCAGTGCTACGATTTAACCCAGTCCTATCTGGCTTTTCTACTAAGTGTATTACAAAAAAATTATTATGGGAACTGTTTTGTGAAACATCATTTTTTTTTGTAAGTTTGTGGGAATAAAAGTACTTTTTTTCTTTTAGATATATCTGTATATAGCATTATATTATGCCTATAAAGAAAAAGAATACTTTTTAGAGTTTTAGGCAGAGTAATTTCTCTCTTACACAACAGTGGCTCACTATTAAAGCTTCTACCCTCCATACCAGAGGTAATCTGAGTCCAGTAAAGATGAACTCTTTGAAAAATAAAATAATTAATTTAACATATAAAAGCATCTATTCAGCACACTGAACTGCCAACGGTGCTCCTCACCCACTGTCTTGGTTTCATCTAAAGAGAATCAACCTGGGAAAATGAGAGAAAACATGGCAGCGGGTAGGGAAACAGGTCATGTACTATGATTACCATGGGCCAATACATAGGGAAACGAACATTAAAGTATCAACACAGCCTGGTTTCATGGCTGGACCCCATCTCCACAATCCCCTGTGTGACTGAACCACAAACATATAATGGTATGGATTGCCATATGTGTACATACTGTATATATATATATATATATATATATATATATATATATATATATATATATATATGTATATATATATATATGTTCTATAATAAATTACATACTGTAATTTATACAGCAAGCCTAATTAGTATTAAAGGGGTATTCTCAAGTTTGAAAGTTCTTTCATATCCACAAGATAGAAGATAACTTTCCGATTGCTGGGGGACCCTGACTGTTGGGCCCCCAGTTACCCGCTAAATGCACCAAAAAATAAAGTAAAAATAAACATTAAAATCATCTCACTTTTGCCACCTTTTAATAATAAAGAAATGATATAAAAGCATATTTGGTATGTCTTTCAAAATCCAATCTATTAAAATATAAAATTAATTAATCCAGACAGTAAAGGCTTTAAACAGAAAAATTATCAAAAACGACAGAATTGCGTTTTTTTTTTTATTTGCCATGCCTCCCCGGGGGCTATTAAAAGTATGTTTTTCTCTGAAATTCTGCTGCATTTCAAAGACAAACATACCTGGCTGCAGGGGCGTTGCTAGGGTCCTAAAAGATCAGGGACTCAAGCCCAGGTTTTTCCCCATATAACCTCCCCGTCACTTAAAAGAGGATCTACACACGTGGTCAAAATTGTTGGTGCCCCTCGTTTAATGAAAGAAAAACCCACAATGGTCACAGAAATAACTTGAATCTGACAAAATTAATGATAAATTAAAAATCTTTGAAAATGAACAAATGAAAGTCAGTCATTGCTTTTCAACCCTGCTTCCACAGAATTTAAAAAAAATTAAACTCATGAAATAGACCTGGACAGAAATGATGGTACTCTTAACTTAACATTTTGTTGAACAACCTTTTGAGGCAATCACTGCAATCAAATGATTCCTTAACTGTCAATGAGACTTCTGCACCTCTCGACAGGTATATTGGCCCACTCCTCATGAGCAAACTGCTCCAGTTGTCTCGTGTGTGAAGGTTGCCTTTTCCAGACATCATGTTTCAGCTCTTTCCAAAGATGCTCAATGGGATTTAGGTCAGGGCTCATAGAAGGCTACTTCAGAACAGTCCAATGTTTTCCTCTTCGCCATTCTTGGGTGTTTTTAGCTGTGTGTTTTAGGTCATTATCCTGTTGCAAGACCCATGACCTGCGACTGAGACCAAGCTTTCTGACACTGGGCAGCACATTTCTCTCTAGAACCCTTGATAGTCTTGAGATTTCATTGTACCCTGCACAGATTCAAGACACCCCGTGCCAGATGCAGCAAAGCAGCCCCAGAACATAACAGAGCCTCCTCCATGTTTTACAGTAGGGACAGTGTTCTTTTCTTGATATGCTTCATTTTTCTTTCTGTGAACATAGAGCTGATGTGCCTTGCCAAAAACTTCCATTTTTGTCTCATCTGTCAATAGGACATTCTCCCAGAAGCTTTTTGGCTTGTCAACATGTAGTTTGGCAAATTCCAGTCTAGCTGTTTTATGATTTTTTTTTCAACAATGGTGTTCTCCTTGGTCGTCTCCCATGAAGTCCACTTTGGATCAAACAACGACGGATGGTGCGATCTGACACTGATGTTCCTTGAGCTTGAAGTTCACCTTTAATCTCTTTAGAAGTTTTCCTGGGCTCTTTTGTTACCATTCGTATTATCCGTCTCTTTCATTTGTCATCAATTTTCCTCTTGCGGCCACATCCAGGGAGGTTGGCTACAGTCCCATGGATCTTACATTTCTGAATAATATGTGCAACTGTAGTCACAGGAACATCAAGCTGCTTGGAGATGGTCTTATAACCTTTCCTTTAACATGCTTTTCTATAATTTTCTTTCTAATCTCATGAGACAACTTTTTCCTTTGCTTTCTCTGGTCCATGTTGAGTGTGGTACACACCATGTCACCAAACAGCACAGTGAGTATCTGTAGCCCTATATACAGGCTCACTGACCGATTATAAGATTGAAGACACCTGTGATGCTAATTAGTGGACACAACTTGATTTAACATGTCTCTTTTGTCACATTATTTTCAGGGGTACCATCATTTCTGTCCAGGCCTATTTCATGAGTTTATTTTTTTTAAATATTCTGTGGAAGCAGGGTTGAAAAGCAGTGTCTGACTTTCATTTGTTCATTTTCATAGATTTTTAATTTATTATTACTTTTGTCAGATTCAAGTTATTTCTGTGACCATTGTGGGTTTTTCTTTCATTAAACGAGGGATACCAACAATTTTGACCACTTGTGTATACATATATAATTACAGTATATCACTTTTGCTAACCTAAAATACACAATGCACAGACCAATGTTACCAAACTTACTACTATACAAGGCCAAAATAATACCGATATACAATGTCCTCTACCATCACCACTACATAGTGCATATATAGTATTATAATATGACAATTACCGCTACATAACACACACTGTATAAAGACCAATAATACCACCATACAAGTACCACTGCATGACTGATATTACTGCCATACGGTGACCATATAGTGGTAGATACCAGTCCTGCCAACCATATTACAGAGATTACAGTACAATTATATAGAGTATAGTGACGTTCTTTCTGATGGAGTCGTTTACTTTTCTCATGTTTTTCATTTGGTCCAGACCACCAAAACAATTTCTTCTACCAGGACTCATCTGCAGAGATTACAACAAAGACACATTTCCAGCACCATCCCAGTCTATCCACAACCTGCACAACCTCCCCATGCGGCCTGCTCTTCCGGCGTGGAACAGTGACCCCAATAATTCAAAATTATGTCATTACTATGATTACCCCTCCACCAATTAAAGCTGCAAAGACTGTGTACCAGATAGAGGGGGCTTATAAAAATAATAGTGTCCCATAGAAAGTAGTAAAGCCCCCACTATGCTACCTAGCAAGTAATAATGCGAGATATGCTCTTATGAAAGTTATAATATCCAAAGTGTCCCCTCCATGCAATAAATACCCATGGGTATCCGCTTTAAGTAACAATGCCCCTCCCCCTCAAAGCCACAATCAAAATTAATAAAGCACCCATTTAAAAGAAATAACATCCTGAGTGAAACCACAAGCCCCCTATATACTGTATGACAGTCTCACAGCTCTCTACATACTGCATGATGATCCCCCCAGCTCTCTATACACTGTATGATGGTCTCCACAGCTCCCAATGCATTGTAAAATGGTCCCCACAGCTCCCCAAACACCGTATGATGGTCCCCACAGCTGTGTACACACTGTATGATGTTCCCCACAGATCACTACACACTGTATGATGGTCCCCACAGCTTCCTATGCTCTGTAAGATGGTCGTCACAGCTCTCTATGCACTGTATGATGGTTTCCACAACTCCCTATATCCAATATGATGGTCCCCACAGCTCCCTATAACTGGTATTTTGGCCCCTTCAACTCCTAATGGCCCCCACAGACCATATATACTGTATGATGGCCCCTATACACCCTTGTACACTATATTATGCCCCCCACAGCTCTCTATATACTGTATGATGGCCCGACAGCCCCTTATACACTATATTATGGCACCCAATCCGTCTTATATTAAGTATGATATATATATATATATATATACACAGTATGTAGCTAGGGGCAGGGAGCTTAGATTAGTGGCACCACTCCAGCACTGCACTAAAAAAGAAATACTGGTGCTTTAAGTTTATACAATGATAGACTGGACTTTTATGGACGCGGCATTATCGCATAAATGTATTTTTTTCCATTTTGTAATATCTATAGTTTTAATGGGGAAATGGGGGATGATTTTAATTTTTTTCATGTTTTTTAAAACTTGTTTTTTTTTTACTGAATTTACTAGCCACCATAGGGGACCTGAACCTGCGTTTGTCTAATCGCTTGTGCTATATAATGTAATACCTCAGTATAGCTGTACAGTGCAAAAGTCTTCTTTGAAGCCCAGACACGGCTGAGTTTCAACAGAGCTCTGTGATGGCAGGCATGGGGGTCTTCAATAGAATCCCAGCTGCCATAGCAACCCATTAGAGCCCCATGAGCACGTTGAAGGGTGGCAGATGGGCGCACATTGTTAAGGGGTTTTCCAGTCTTTTTGTTAAAACTCTGCAGTCACTGTATGTGACTGCAAACTTCTGAATCATTTCATAACAGGCACCACGTTTAAGGATTCTCTGGTGTTGACAGTGAGAGTGGGCAGTCATTTGACCACAAATACTTGATTTCCATACTTCAGGCCATATTCAGACTAGATGTGCGTTGCCTCGCTCAATACACGTCTAGATGGAATGTGATCGGGAGTATAGAAATCACACACTTATGGTCACATGGATGTCCACTCTTTCCGTCAACACCGGAGAATCCTCACAGCGTGATGCTCCCTGTGAGGATTTAGAAGTCTATAATATCATAGAGTGACTGCAGACTTTTAGCATAAGACTGGACAACATTGACTGAGCCTGCACTATAATGCGGGCTCAGCCTGTGAGCCATACACCCACTCCCGATTTGCACCGTACATGTATGACGAATATCGGGAAGGGATTAAAGTGAACATGATACCTGATAACGGATGTGCTTTATTGGTAACATTTTGGGGTACATAATATTTTTTTGATCGCTTCCAGAATAAGGCTGGATCATCTTCCTGTGTTCTAAGCTGAGCACTTACCTCGGGGGTTTCCGTGTAAATTCCACAAAAATGCAATTTAGACAAAACCCCTGACAGACTCACCCACGTTAATGAGGCAGATGGAGACACTTTGGACTCCGTTTGTCGTCTGCTCCGGTGGTCTCCATCTTTTTAGGAGTTTCCAGAATGGTGGTCGTCCACACTTGTGCGATAAAAAGATGCCTAAAATGATGGGACACCGCCGAAACACAGACCAGTCCAAAGTGACTCCTTCTGCCTCCTAAGTGAGTGGTTCTGTCATGGGTTTTGTCTGAATAGTGTTTTTGGGATTTACACAGAAACCCCAATGTAAGCGCTCAGTAGAGAGCGCAGGATGTGAGCCGAGCTTTATTCCGATTTTTGGGAGGCAGAATGAACAAATAGACAGCAGTACAAGAATAGTTCTTAGTTTTATTTTTGCGTGATTCACCGTGCGGTACAAGTGATAAAGTGGATTTATTCTTCGGATCGGTGCGATTACAGCGATACCAGATTTATGTCGTTTTGCTACTATCATACAATGAAAATACTTATTTTTTCATAAAAATGTTTATTTTCGTTTCCATATTCTGAAACTTTTTTATTTTTTTGGCGAGCAGAGCTGTGTGAGGGCTTATTTTTCACAACTAGTTGAAGATTTTTTTGCCACCATTGTGTGTCTGAAAAATCTGAATAAAAAGTGATCAAAAATTGTTATGCACCCCATGACATTTTTTGATCACTTTTTATCCAGATTTTTCAGACGCACAATGAATAAAAGCCAGCAATTCAATTATTTATATATATTTTTTCTTTCTTCGCACAGATCACCGTGAGGTAAAAGTGATATGGAGGCTTTATTCTTCGAGTGCAATTACAGCGATACCAAATTTACATAGATTTTTTATGCTTTGCTACTTCTACACGCTAAAAAAAATATTTTACAAAAATTAACTTGTTTTTCCATCGCCATATTCTGAGAGATGTAACCTTTTTTTATTTTTTTGCAGAATGAGCCATATTAGGGCTTCTTTTTTGTGGGACAATGTAGTGTTTTCATTTATACCTTTTTATTTATTTACACACACAATGATATACACACTCAGATACACAGAACACACACTCATATACACACATAAAGATATACACTCATACACACACATACTGTATATATATATATATATATATATATATATATATATATATACATACACACAATGATATACACTCATACACAGAGAAACACACTCCTATAGTCCTATAGATGCACACACTCACCTCCTCCTGTCTCATCCTCTTGAGTTATGCTCTCCAGTGGCTTCAGCCCCTCACCCTCCTGAGCCTAGAGGCTGCACTGTACAGCACACAGGTCAGCCTCTCTCCTCCTCCAGCACACAGGTCAGCCTCTCTCCTCCTCCAGCACACAGGTCAGCCTCTCTCCTCCTCCAGCACACAGGTCAGCCTCTCTCCTCCTCCAGCACACAGGTCAGCTTCTCTCCTCCTCCAGCACACAGGTCAGCCTCTCTCCTCCTCCAGCACACAGGTCAGCCTCTCTCCTCCTCCAGCACACAGGTCAGCCTCTCTCCTCCTCCAGCACACAGGTCAGCCTCTCTCCTCCTCCAGCACACAGGTCAGCCTCTCTCCTCCTCCAGCACACAGGTCAGCCTCTCTCCTCCTCCAGCACACAGGTCAGCCTCTCTCCTCCTCCAGCACACAGGTCAGCTTCTCTCCTCCTCCAGCACACAGGTCAGCCTCTCTCCTCCTCCAGCACACAGGTCAGCCTCTCTCCTCCTCCAGCACACAGGTCAGCCTCTCTCCTCCTCCAGCACACAGGTCAGCCTCTCTCCTCCTCCAGCACACAGGTCAGCCTCTCTCCTCCTCCAGCACACAGGTCAGCTTCTCTCCTCCTCCAGCACACAGGTCAGCCTCTCTCCTCCAGCACACAGGTCAGCCTCTCTCCTCCTCCAGCACACAGGTCAGCTTCTCTCCTCCTCCAGCACACAGGTCAGCCTCTCTCCTCCTCCAGCACACAGGTCAGCCTCTCTCCTCCTCCAGCACACAGGTCAGCTTCTCTCCTCCTCCAGCACACAGGTCAGCTTCTCTCCTCCTACAGCACACAGGTCAGCCTCTCTCCTCCAGCACACAGGTCAGCCTCTCTCCTCCTCCAGCACACAGGTCAGCTTCTCTCCTCCTCCAGCACACAGGTCAGCCTCTCTCCTCCTCCAGCACACAGGTCAGCCTCTCTCCTCCTCCAGCACACAGGTCAGCTTCTCTCCTCCTCCAGCACACAGGTCAGCCTCTCTCCTCCTCCAGCACACAGGTCAGCCTCTCTCCTCCTCCAGCACACAGGTCAGCCTCTCTCCTCCTCCAGCACACAGGTCAGCCTCTCTCCTCCTCCAGCACACAGGTCAGCTTCTCTCCTCCTCCAGCACACAGGTCAGCTTCTCTCCTCCTCCAGCACACAGGTCAGCTTCTCTCCTCCTCCAGCACACAGGTCAGCCTCTCTCCTCCTCCAGCACACAGGTCAGCTTCTCTCCTCCTCCAGCACACAGGTCAGCCTCTCTCCTCCAGCACACAGGTCAGCTTCTCTCCTCCTCCAGCACACAGGTCAGCTTCTCTCCTCCTCCAGCACACAGGTCAGCTTCTCTCCTCCTCCAGCACACAGGTCAGCTTCTCTCCTCCTCCAGCACACAGGTCAGCTTCTCTCCTCCTCCAGCACACAGGTCAGCTTCTCTCCTCCTCCAGCACACAGGTCAGCTTCTCTCCTCCTCCAGCACACAGGTCAGCTTCTCTCCTCCTCCAGCACACAGGTCAGCTTCTCTCCTCCTCCAGCACACAGGTCAGCTTCTCTCCTCCTCCAGCACACAGGTCAGCTTCTCTCCTCCTCCAGCACACAGGTCAGCCTCTCTCCTCCTCCAGCACACAGGTCAGCCTCTCTCCTCCTCTCTGCAGGCAGCCGGGCTCCTCTCCCCCACAGCAAGGGAAAGATAATGTCAGGGCAAGTAGGGATGACAGCAGTGGGGGCGGTAGCAGTCAGTGCACAGAGTAACTTTCACCTTACTCGCTGTCGCCCCCACTGCAGCCCGGCAGGCGATCCGGGGCTCTGGTCTAAACGTTCGGGGCTGGGGTCCCTGATCTTTCACACTAGCGACGCCACTGCCTGGCTGTGATTGTACAGCCAGTGACTGACAGGTTCCCTTTAATAATATGTCATTAAAAAGTCTTCATAACATCATATGTACCTAAAAATGGTAAACATCAGTTTGCCACACAGAGCATAAGACATCAGAGAAAAATAAAAACAAACCAAATTTTTTTTTTTTGTTAACAAACTTTCAAAAATTGTTTTCACTACTTGAAGGAGTGGTCGGATACCTAGTTTTTTATAAATATATTAAATAGTGATGAGCGAGCACTAAAATGCTCGAGCGCTCGAAGCTCTGGTCGAGCACACTGGAATACTCGGGTGCTCGACCCGAGCGACGAGCCCAATGTAAGTCTATGGGAAACTCGAGCATTTTTCTGGTGGTTTCCCCCCCCCCCCCCGGCGGTCAGCAGAAGGTCAAAAATTGCCCAAATCGATGGGAACAGTGCTCAATTAAACGTCAGGCAGGCAGAATATATAGGCAGACAGGCAGGGTATATAGGAGGGTGCATGAAAAACATAGCAGGGCACTTGGAACACACTAGTGCCCTCCGATTTTCATGCACCCGTCTCTTTAAAAAAGCCGGCCGGCAATTCAGCAGCGGCATACACCGGTACCCGACAATTTAGAACAGAAAGAATAGAGCATCACACATAGATTAGATAGACAAAAAACATGTCAGTCACATATATAAGAAGTACAGTGATAGTGTTGGTTACTGTACTTGTCATTTAGTGTTAAAATAAAGGATTTATAAAAAAAATAAAAAAAATTGGCGTGGGGTTCCCCGTAATTTTAGTCTCTAGCGGAGGTTAAGCAGACAGCTGGGGCTGATGTTTGAAGCCTGGGAATGGGGTAATAACCACAGAGCTTCCCAGGCTACAAATATCAGCCCCCAGCTGAATACCTAGCCTTTACTAGCTATTAAAATTGGGGACCCCCCAAAAAAATGACGTGGGGTCCCCCCTATTTTAATAGCTAGCAAAGGCTAGGCAGACAGCTGGGGGCTGATATTAATAGCCCAGGAAGGGTGCCATGAATATTGGCCCCCTCCCAGGCTAGAAACACCAGCCGTCAGCCACCCCAGAAATGGCGCATCCACCACCTCATGCACGTCACTGACAGCGTGGGAGAATTCTCCTGCGCATGCGCTGAGCGCAGGAGAATTCTCCCACGCTGGGATGGCATTCTGATGACAGGCTGGATCACAGCTGAGAGCTGCCATCCAGCTTGTCATCCTTCAGAGACACTGCAGAGCGCAAGCATGCCTGCACTCTGCAGTGTCTATGAAGGATGGCATGCTGGATGGCAGTGCTCAGCTGCCATCCAGACTGTCATCTCAATGCTATCCCAGCGTGGGAGAATTCTCCTGCGCTCACCGCATGCGCAGGAGAATTCTCCCACGCTGTCAGTGACGTGCATGAGGTGAGCTGAGTTAATTGGACATGAACTTGGCTCATCTGGATGCCGTCACAGCGAGACACTGAGGAGCTTCACTGAGAAGCTTCTCAGTGTCTGCGGCATGGCAAGCTGGATGGCAGCGTTCTGCTATGATCCAGCCTGTCATCTCGATGTAGCAGAGCTGAAGCTGTCCTGGGAACTATGGAAAGGTAAGGATAATGTTGCTTTATTATTTTATTTTTATTGCAGGAGATCGTTGGCTTCAGCTGGAATGAGCGTGACGGTAAGTTGAGTTTAATTTAGAGCATTAAAGAATTGTGTTTATTTCAATGAAAGGACTTTATTCTGGGTGTTTGTGTTTTTTTTAATTTTGACTATGGGGTTAGTAATGGGGGTGTCTTATAGACGCCTCTCCATTACTAACCTGGGCTTGATGTCAGCTGGCATTATAAGCTGACATCGACCCCAACCCTATTACCCCACTGCCACCGCTACAGGGCAGTGGGAAGAGCGAGGCTAAGTGCCAGAATTGGCGCATCCTATGGATGCGCCATTTCTGGGGCGGCTGACGACTGGGGTTTCTAGCCTGGGAGGGGGCCAATATTCATGGCACCCTTCCTGGGCTATTAATATCAGCCCCCAGTTGTCTGCCTAGCCTTTGCTAGCTATTAAAATAGGGGGGATTTTAATAGCTAGTAAAGGCTAGGTATTCAGCTGGGGGCTGATATTAGTAGCCTGGGAAGCTCCGTGGGTATTACCCCCTTCCCAGGCTTCAAACATCGGCCCCAGCCGTCTGCTTAACCTCCGCTAGAGACTAAAATTACGGGGAACCCCACGCCAATTTTTTTAAAATAAATCCTTTATTTTAACACTAAATGACAAGTACAGTAACCAACACCATCACTGTACTTATTATATATGTGACTGACATGTTTCTATCTATCTAATCTATGTGTGATTCTCTATTCTTTCTGTTCTAAATTGTCGGGTACCGGTGTATGCCGCTGCTGAATTGCCGGCTTTTCATGTTTCACTGTGAGCACTGTTCCCATCGATTTGGGCAATCACAGTAATGCCACAACCACCATGGCTGTGGCATTACAGTGAGTTGCAGACAATCCCTGCATGATTGGTGCTCTAAATAGCGCCAGACATGCAGGACGGGGACCCGAGCTCCCGCCCGAGCATCGCGCAAGTACTCGGCGAGCTCCGAGAATCTCGAGTACTGAGATGCTCGGGCGAGTACCGAGCAGTGGCGAGCATGCTCGCTCATCACTAATATTAAACTATTCTCCCTATCCTGCTAATCCCTATATCAGAAGTGTGGACAGAAGTGAATAGGGACAGAAGTGTGGCTGCAGCCACTGAAGCTGCGGTCACTCCTCCATCACCTCACCTGAAACACGACATCATAAGGGGCCAATGGTGAAAGAAGCTGTGGTAGGTGACTGCAGCACTGTCCCCTGTTGACGTCCTGTTTCGGGGGTGGTGGGGGTGATAAAAGCTGCAGAAAAGTGACTGCAGGGTCATGATCCTATGACGATCCATTTGAGGCACCCTTCAAACAAAACATCACAGGAAGTATAGCAAAAAAAAAAATCACATATGGGGAATAGTTGTATAGGGAGAATGATAGGAAATGTTATAATAAATTACAAAAGTGGTTAGGGCTTAAAGATAGATATTTATAAATGGCAATATAGGTATCTGCTCACCCCTTTAAATAAAAAACAAAAAAAAAGAAACTATATATGTTTGGTATTGCTGTAATTGTATTGACCTGGAAAATCATATCGGCAGGTAATTTATACTGCACAATGAATGTCAAAAAACAATTATGGAATTGTGTTTTTTTGCCAATTTCTTTGTATTAATTATTTTCACATTCTCTAGTATAGTGTTTTGTGCGCGGTTGAATGACACCATTCATGTTACATCGAAATGTGGACGTTTCTTCTCCTGCACATGGCTATTTAGGTTGAATACATTACAACGGTTTATATCTAATAATGGGCAATGAAATTAGAGACCAGAGTGTTATAACAAAGCAATAAAAGGAAATAATTGTTTTGGATGAACTGTGCCATATTGAAATGAATGACTTTATTACTGGAATTGCTGCGCCCTATGAAATGTAGATTAAGGTGCGGCTACAATTTATTATGGAAATAAAACCGCCCTATAACAGTAATCACATTATTGGTTTTCACCAGAACTTACTAATAGGCTTAGGAAGAATTCCCTTTACCAGTATCAGCCCGATTCATTATTGCATTTGTACCTTTTTCTCTAGTTTATGGTGTTTTTGGCCTTTTTTAATTATTATTTGTGCAAAGTTTTCCTTTTAATTTGTACTTTTGTTTTCTAAATCTATGGCCTCAATTCATCATTGCATTTGTGTCTATTTTTTGCTGTTCTTTGCCTATTTTTGATTTATGTTAAATTCCTCTTTAAATAGACTTAAAGAAAGGTGTAAATTATATATTTGCATGTTATTATTATTTTTTTTTTTATGTTCGCCCATTGTGCGAATGGTTTTTCATTTCCGGATGATTGGGACCGATTCATCAATTGCGACTTTTTAAAAAGTCAGAAAAGTTTTGTGCCTATGTACTCCGGTCCGTCCATGCTTTACAGCAGGCATCTTAACAGAACATGCAACTTTATGCTATAAAAAAAGTGCAAAAAAAAAAAAAAAAAAGGTGTTTTTCATTTTGTGCAAGATTCATAAACCACGTGCATCATTTTGAAGAATTTGGGGCAAAAATGTCAGTGAATACATAAAGTGCTTAAACTCCCCACCCCCTCCAAAAAAACGCTAATGATGAATCGATCCCTAAGTTTCTCATGTTATGTAGCCTGTACATCTAATTGCTCTATAAACAATGGTGCTGTGGTAACACGTAGTGTGCATGACCCCTATGGCGCTACACAGAAATTTATTTTCAGCTGAATTCAGTGTTATTATTGAATTTTATTCTTGTTTTATCTGTTATGTTTTTTTATAGTTTGTAGCTTGAATACACATTTTCACCCAGCTTTCCCTAAGTTCCGAAAGTCACATTTTCCTAGCAGGGAAGTGTATAGGAAACCTGAGCGGCGACCACTTTTGCAATGGTATGGGTTGGCACCCAGCTTTCCCAGAAATAGATACATTTCATGTTGTTTTGTATTTGATCTTTTAGGTACAATATTTGTGTTTTTTGTGCACGTTGTAACATTGTTAGCTGGTCCCTTCTGTTCTCAGCATTACCTCCTGACTGCTCCTCCTCTGGTTTCTAGGGATACAAGACACAACATATAGAAAGAAAGAGCATTTCCAGAATTGCTCCTACCCCTGTCAGTATAACAATCATTCACCCTTTATACAATGCCGGGTCACTGGCCGATCACACCCTGATCACCCGGCCATGTACTCACCAGCAGCGGCTGGCCGCCCGTCTACCTCCGGATGATCACAATACAACACAAGCTTCTGTACAGGTACACGAGCACTAGCCCTTTCCAGATGCATCATGGGAGATGTAGTCCTGCGTTCACCTGCATCTTCTCCTCCCCCCTGGTGTCACCTTACACAGCTAAACAAGGCAACCTCTTGTTTTTTTTTTTTAAAAATTCAGGAACGAAAACACAGGTTGTTCCAATGAAGACAACATCCTGATAACTTTTGTAATAAAACATTTGAGAAGATCAAAGTGGGACACTTCAGGTCCATCATGTGACAGATCCAGTTTTTCCAATTTATACAAAATTTATGAGAATCGTATATGGCAGCTGCATCCAAGCTGTGTCTCTCCAGGTACAGCGAAACTACTACTAGTCCCAGGATGTCCTGAAAGATATCAGGGCGTACTGGAAGTAGTGCTAGTTTTAGTCAGAATGGCTTTATCAAAGCATAAAAATAATTAACCCGATCGGTAAACAGTGTAAACAAAAAAAAAAAATCAAGAACAACATAATTACATTATTTTGGTAGCTGCAATTCCACAAAAAATGCTTTAGAAAGAGATTAAAACATAACATCTATCCCAAAATAATATCAATAAAAACATTGTCTCGTCCCGTAAAAAAAATATGCCATCAGACGGCTACACCACCCTAAAAATAAAAATGTTACGGGTCTCGGAAAATAGCCACACAACCCCCAAAATTATTTTTGCAAACTTCTGATTTTTTTTTCCACCACTAAAATAATAAAAGAAAACTGGACTTGTTTGGTATTGCAATAATCGTACTGATGAGCAGAATCATATTTCAACGTCATTTTTACCACAAAATGTACACCATAAAAACAAATTCCCAGAAAATGTCAGAATTAAATTTTTTCACAATTTCTCCCCACTTGGAATTTTTCCCCTGTTTTCCAGTACACTTGTCTCGAAAAAAACAAGGCCTCATATGTCTATGTGGATAGAAAAATAAAAGAGTTATGGCTCTGAAGACGGGGAGGAAAAATCAAAAATGGAAAATGGCCCCATTGTGAAGGGGTTAATGGGCCCAGAGAAGTAATAAATATAAAATATTGATACTCACTTCTCAGGCCAGCCTTCACCGTATTCAGCACTGCCTCCAATAGTGTTTCTTCTGACTCGGCTCTGATCGCTTAAACTTTATACTACAATACTATGGCAGGAAATAGTAAAAATCACGGTCTACTATGAATGCCAGCTACAGCCTGGTCCAAAGGTACGATCATGGCTGGTACAGGGGAAATTCAGTAGGCCCTCGGCTTTCATGACAACCAATCAACACCATGCAAATCCATTACAGGGGGCCAATGGTCATGTGTCACGGTGCACCCCACGGCCACTGTCAGAGATTGACTCTCTATTGCGCTACATAAAAATAACAAATTGATCCTCATTTACCTCCTGCTGACCCAGCGCTACCTCTCCGCTGCTGCTCACAGTCTTTGCTGACACGACTTCAGGACTTTCAGACCACTATTCGGGTCTTTTTCAAAGATTCTACATTGCCAGCTATGTAGACTCACAATTAAAGCACCATACAAATTAGACTAACGTCAGCCGAATCCGACGATATCTGTGGTCTAAGGTACATGAGGGCCTCTCGACTCTCTCCCAACAAATGATGACTACCAACAAATGAGAGCAAAAAAGCTTCGAAGACAATTTATTGTAACTAGAGCCACACTGCTGACTATGAATACCTCCAAGAGAACACAAAATGGGTGCACATAGTCTCTTTAAAAATACAACATTTATTCAATTTCTAAACTAAAAAATCAAATACATATCATATTACAACAGAGTATCACAATGGAAAACCACAAGGAGTATAATGAAGTACATATATGAGACATCAGTGTAGATATACTCTACCATATATTATTATCCTTACTTTATCCTGAAAAGTTACATGAACCTTACTGGTTCATAGCAATTACATTAGAGCATTAGTGGCATAACATGATCCGAAAAAAAAAAATGCTAACATATCAGGCAAGTTAGTAAAGCATGTGGTTCCAGCGCCCCAATGCGCGTTTCACTCTCGTTTCGTCAGGGGGTGATGACAACTATGATGTCAGGAAGGATGAGGATTCAGCATTTTGATTTTGGACTGCAAATCATTTTGTTTTCGGTGAAATAAATACTTTTGTTCTTTTGTAGAGAGCCAGCAGCATTCATAGATAATTCACTTTTCATGCTCGCTTCAAGCCTTTCCTAAATTTATGGAAATCTTTTGAACAGTTCAGGGCATTGTCTAATTTTAAAACAAATTATGAAAAATCAGAAACTTAAAGTGTACTTTTTTAAAGACACTCCATTTAAATGCCCTTCATCTTTTATTAAATATCTAGATGTCCTCCCCTCCTGTTAAACATTAAATCCCTCATAAAAACATAGGACATTCTTTTTTTGTCCAGGAGAGGCAGGAAAAAAAAGTTCTTCAAAACCTATATTCCACACCAGAATGAGCCGGTGACGTGCTATCGTAAGCCTTTAACTATAACACAAAGCCTCCTGATGAACCCGAATGGAAGGGGAAACGCATTGAGGCAAAAGCAACTAATGATAAGTTTCCTGTTATCCTACTTTTGGGGACTTAAGTATTTATTTATTTTACTCACTTATATAATGCAATTAATTCCAAAGAGCTTTACAGACGCTCATGGGCACTGTCCCCATTGGGGCTCACAATCTAAATTCACTATGTCTTTGGAGTGTGGGAAGAAACCGGAGAACCCGGAGGAAACCCACACAAACACGGGGAGAACATGCAAACTCCTTGCAGATGTTGTCCTTGGTGGGATTTGAACCCAGGACTCCAGCGCTGCAAGGCTGCAGTGCTAACCACTGAGCCACCGTGCTGCCCTATGTATGACTATATTTTGATATGTCTGATCTCTATTATTGTAACCAAACTTCACATTTAGCCTGCTTTACCCTATGTCTTTTTGTCATATTAATAGGACACAATAGGGAGAGTTAAGGACAGCCACTGACGAGTGAGGGCGCTATATCTTGATTTGCTTTAGGGTGCCAACCTCCACGACTAGGCAGTACCAGTTTAGGCATCTAAATAGGGAATCGCAGGACTCTGGTGTTGTCTGGTGTACATATTTATATTATATATTTATACAAAAGGACCTATTCACATCCTTTACTTATTATAGTAAAATAGATGTCCAAGTTATCTTGAGTATAATTATACCTTCTAAATAGTCTGTTACATAGTGTATTGGTGTTTTTTTAATAATTTAAATAAAAATTAATTTTAAAGGGATTATATGTTCACCTACTTAATTCAATCCCTTCTAGTTGATCAGTTACTTTACACAAATGTGATTTCTAAAATCTATAACAATTAATATTCCTTACAAAGTTCTCCAAACCAGCTTATCTACTCTCTTGGGAGAAAGATTTAAAAGTAACCTTTTCCGAAAATGAATCAAAAGCTATTATATTAAACTCCCATGTTTTTTTCAGATGTATACTCCTACAGGAAAAATCTTAAAAATCACTTCCCGTTGATAAAGAACATCTCAATTCTTACACCATTTAGGGTTAGCTGATTCAAACATTTGTTGGAGAGGCTCTACACATATAGGTACACTTTCACCCCAAAATAAAGTTGATCTGGTCAGAAATAGAAACAACTAGAGATGAGTGGATGAATTTGCGGGACTCCGGTCCAGTGACCAGGTCAGTGGTTTGTGGCGGCTTGATGGGAGGCCCGCGAATCTCTTACCTTCCGGCTTCCTCAGTTTTTAATTAGCCATGGCTGGCACAACTTCATCTGTGCATCACGTAGAAAAGATGATGTTGCGCCAGCCCTGACGGATCAAATGCCGCACTGGGCATGCGAGAAAGTAAGATTTGCGGGCCTCCCGTCTAGCTGCCAGGCGCCACTGACCTGGCCGCTGGACCTCAGTCCAACAAATCAATCCGCTCATCTCTAGAAACTACCTTAGGTGATCTAGGCATCCTTTCATACCATCTCTCTGGATGAGGTGCGTCTGTCCAAACTCACCAAGAATTTTAAACCATTGAAACACAACCTACTTGCAATTCTTTTTGGCAACTGCTAAACACTGGATTCCTTTACATTGGAAACAATCCATTCCTTCTACCCTTTCTAAATGGCTATCAAAAGTTTACTTAATCTTCCATCTCAAAGAACTTTCCAGTTGGGAAATCCATACACATTCTTGATTTGTTAACACTTTGCTTCCCCAGTCAAAAAATGCTCCCACCCTATTAGTTAAAATGTTCTCCTCATTAATGATTAGTGTTGAGCAAGCACTAAAATGCTCGGGTGCTCGAAGCTCGGGCCGAGCTCGCCGTGATACTCGGGTGCTCGACCCGAGCAACGAGCCCAATGTTAGTCTATGGGAGACTCGAGCATTTTTGCGGTGGCAGCCCCGGCAGTCTTTTAAAAGCCTAACAAGTGCCCGTGCTCAAATGACATGGGGACAGCATGGGGACCGCCCCAGGAAGCATTTCTGACCCCCAGGTCACTGCTGTCAACAACGTGGTCAGAGGTATTAAGCCACTTTTACGGGCTCATAATAAAACGTTCAAAAACGAAAGTGAAACTTTTTTCCTGTGAAATATGTTAAGGAGCATCCTTTCCAGGGAAAAGACTTGTGTATAAGTTAAAATAAATTACCAAAAACAAAAATACTCCTCCACACCTTCGGCTATGTTCACAAGTAGCATTCTTATGCGTTTTTGCACTTTTGTATTGCTTTCAACTATGACAGATGCATTCACCGGGAAATGTCATTTTAACATTTTACAACCTTATCTGACCATGTGCTGTGTGACACATGCTTAAAGTGCTGAAAAGACATGGGAACAGCATGGGGAAGACCCCTGGAAGCATCTCTGACTCCCAGGTCACTGTCTAAAAGTGTGCCCTTCATAAGTGATCCTTGCCACATCAGAAGATGCAGACTTGCAACTATCCCCATGCAAGTTCTAGTCCCAGGGCAGTGTTCAATTGTACCTCCCCCATTCCTTGCAATACAAGCGCAAGTATGCAGCCTGCCACCCACCCACCCCCAGGCTGCAATACCATACTGCTTGCTTGCTTGAACTTGAAATTGGGCCTTTTAGGCATGTGGAGGCGGAATCTGGCCACCACGTCATGGCTGTGTTGGCGGCCTGGAATCCAAACTCAGTCCCCAGCCGCCCGGTGGCCGAGTGTCCATACTCGGTCCCCAGCCGCCCCGCGGCCGGGTGTCCACACACGGTCCCCAGCCGCCTGGGGGCAGCCGGGTGTCCATAAACGGTCCCCAGCCGCCCCTATTTCTCCTTGGAACATCCCCCCACACACTTTTCTTAGCCCGGCCTGCTTTAGGCAGCATTGGACGAGCCCACCAGAGAACCAGACTCCTCCGGTGGGCCCTGACTTCTCCATCAGTGGAGTTGAGAGTGCCAAGGTGAGGAGCATGATGATGATGACAGAAGTTAGCATCTGCTATGTTTTCTTTTAATGCAAGTGTAAGTGTGCAGCCTGCCACCCACCCACCCCCAGACTGCAATTCCATACTGCTAGCTTGCACTTGAAATGGGGCCTTTTAGTTTGGAGGAGGCCGAAGCTGGCCACTACCTCATGGCTGCTTCGGCAGCAAAGTATCCATACTCAGTCCCCAGCCGCCCCTATTTGTCCTGGTGTGCCTTATACATAAGATTAAGCGCGTATACCAAAACATTACCGGTGCCCTCCCCAGTGCATTTAGTGGGAAGCAGAGCCTATTCCGCTGTAGTGTGTGCATGCCAAACCCCTGTTCATGGTACATGCGAAGATGCCTCCCACCTTGCACCTGTCGTTGCAGACTTGCAACTATCCCCATTCAAGTCCTTGTCCCAGGGCAGTGTTCAATTGTAACTCTCCCATTCCTTGCAATGCAAGCGCAAGTATGCAGCCTGCCACCCACCCACCCCCAGGCTGCAATACCATACTGCTTGCTTGTTTGCACTTTAAATTGGGCCTTTTAGGCATGTGGAGGCGGAATCTGGCCACAACGCCATGGCTGTGTCGGCGGCCTGGTATCCATACTCGGTCCCCAGCCACCCCTATTTGTCCCGGTAACCTTTCCCACACTTTTCTTAGCCTGGCCTGCTTTAGGGCAGCATTGGCCGAGCCCACCGGACTATCAGACTCCTCCGGTGGGCCCTGGCTTCTCCATCGGTGGAGTTGAGAGTGCCAAGGTGAGGAGCATGATGAGGATGATAGAAGTTAGCATCTGCTTTGTTTTGTTGTAATGCAAGCGCATGTATGTAGTAGCGGCTAGGCCTGAGGTGGTCCGCGTTTTGGCGCATATCCTACCTCCTCCGAGGATTGCTGGATGTTTTCCTGCTACTATCCAAGTTCTATGACTCCGGTTAAAACAAAGCTTCAGGTGATAAATGATGGATGAGGTAGTGGCAAAGGAGAAAGAGCAGGAGGAACAGGGACCATTCACATCAATATCAGGCCAGTCAACCAGATATGTCTTGTAGGATATGTTTCTGTAACAAAAGGAGCGGTTCGGCTACACAGTTATAGGGCATACAGTGAGTGCAATGCCTACCAAAAATTTCGAGGCACTCCAATGCCCCTTGGAAATTACATGGAGGTCAGAGGGCGTTAACTAAACCTTTTTTTCCATTTATAGCAACTGGGTCTCCTGTGCACTGTTGGCCTAAGATATATAAAACACTGAATGTAGCAGTATAAGACACTGACCATATTCAGACCCGCAAATCAACAGGCCTAAGCAGTTGGCCTAAGCAGTGAATGGAAGGCTTTCCAAAAATTATGAGGAACTGCAATGCCCCTTACAAGAGCCATGTGTGGCACCCCAGGGGTCTGGTCACCACAGTAATAGAGATATTACGTCGGAGAGCAAGTGAGAGGTTTCCTGGTCAGGATCCCTTAAACATGCAACATCCTCCTGCCCCAGTCCTGGGAGGGGAGAATTCTGCCCTTATAAACTGGATCTGGGGCGGGGTTCAGTGAGTCAGAGAACAGTCAGAGTCAGAGTGAGAGCAAGGGAAAGTAACAGCAAGGAGCTCTGTAGGAGTTAGGAGCTAAAGACCAGGGGCTGGAAGCTGAGCAGAGCTCGCCCTGGCAGAAGACAATAGGAACCGGACACAGGAGTCCGAGGCTGTGAGGACTTATATATCCAGCAGCAGAAACCAGCCGGCAGGGGATTTCAGGTCCTCTGGCCATAGAAGCCCGGAGGCTCAGTCACAAGCAAGGGACCAGCTCCGCCGTCGTGGAGCGGAGGCCAACAGAAGGCCCCAAGTCACCAGCCATACAGGTGAGCACTACACGGTACAATCTGGGACATGGGCTACTTCTACCCGCTTACAGCAAGGTAGCCAGGAAGAGTGCAGACAGACGGGGAGGCCTACAACTCCACCTGGCCAGGGGAACTCCTGCTTGCTCACAGACTGACCAAGCCTCTTATGCTAGCCGTACTCCCGGGAGGGTCTACCTTATAATCATCAGTAAAGACTCTGAACTGCACTGCAAAGACTCTGAGTCATTCCTGCTGCGCTCGTGCACCATCACCCCCATCATCCACACTCAATGTCCTGAGGCTATATTCCTCCCGTGGGGAGTTATCCCATTCTCTGCTACGCACACAACACCAGCCTCAGCGGTCTGCCTCGCAGCGGTGGTACTCCCTGACCGCAATCCACGGGTGGCTCAGTCGGACAATTAACCTCAAAACCTAAGAAAGACCGCCACTGGTTTGACCAGCCTGAGCCACGGGACTGGGTCACCGCCACGGAGACTACAGACCCCAGAGACCCGGCACCGGGTATCCCACACATGTGTACACACGGCCCAGGGGGCGCGTCATATGCAGTACAGCATACTACAAACATAAGTCCCATTATTGGGGAGTGGGTGTCCCATAGTATTTGCTTATGCCCTGCAAGCAAAAGCTGCCAAAAATTAGGACGGAGCAACTTGCAATGCCCCTTACAAGAGCCATGCAGTACAGCATATTACAAACATAAGTCCCATTATTGGGGAGTTGGTCTCCCATAGTATTTGCTTATGCCTTGCAAGCAAAAGCTGCCAAAAATTAGGACGGAGCAACTTGCAATGCCCCTTACAAGAGCCATGCAGTACAGCATATTACAAACATAAGTCCCATTATTGGGGAGTGGGTCTCCCATAGTATTTGCTTATGCCTTGCAAGCAAAAGCTGCCAAAAATTAGGACGGAGGAACTTGCAATGCTGGCACTCTGGTGGTATAGGGGTGGTGGAGGCTGAGGATAAGGAGAAGAAGATAAAACAGCCGAAATGAGGTAGCGTATACCCATGTGTAGGTGTGAAGCAGTGCATGTGAATACACCTCCTGAAATAACACAGTGGATTTGACTTTATGTTACTCTGCTGTCATTTGGTGGTGATGAGAAGTCTGGCCCAATCCAGCCCTTGTTCATTTTGATAAGGGTCAGCTTGTCAGCATTGTCAGTTGACAGGCGAGTGCGCTTATCAGTTATAATTCCCCCAGCGGCACTAAAAACACGCTCCGATAACACGCTAGCGGCAGGGTAGGCCAGGACCTCCAAGGCATACAGAGCGAGTTCATTCCAAGTGTCCAGCTTGGATACCCAATAATTAAAAGAGAGGAATCACGGAGGATGCTGGTACGGTCGGCAAGGTACTCCCTCACCATCTTTTGAAACTTTCCACTCCTTGTGAGAGTACCCCGCGCCTCAGGGCCTGTAAGCTGGGCGGGTGTCAGAAAACTGTCCCAGAACATTGACAGTGTTCCCCTGCCTCTGCTGGATTGGAGTTGCATCTCTCTCGCCTGTACGCCTTGGTTGGGCAACGAACTGTGACCTCTGCCGCTAGCGTGTTCAGATGGGATTTTTTTTAAGAGTTCTGCAGCAAGGGCCTTCTGGTACTGCCCCATTTTTGTAGACCTCTCCACCTCAGGAATAAGAGAGTGAAAGTTCTCCTTGTAGCGGGGGTCTACAAGTGTCACCAACCAGTAATGACTGTCACCCAACATTTTGACAACGCGAGGGTCACGGTTAAGGCAGCGTAACATAAAGTCAGCCATGCGTGCCAGACTGGTAACGGGCAAGATTTCCGTGTCCTCACCAAGATGACGACTGACCATGCTCTCCTCCTCCTCCTCTTCCTCCTCCCCCCTGTCCTCAGGCCACCCACGCTGAACCGACGGTATGACACTTGTACAGGTACTACCGTCTACAACGCATGATAGCAGTTCCTGTTCTTCCTCCTCCTCCTCTCCCTAATTGTCCCCCAATGCACATTGGGATGAGATGAGGCTGGGCTGTGTGTAATCGCCCGCTACGGCTTCTTGATCCATCTCATCATACTCTGGCTGCAATGCCTCCTCTTTAATTCTCTGCAGAGAGTGTTGCAAAAGACAGACAAGTGGGATGCTGACACTAATGATGGCGTCATCGCCACTCACCATCTTGGTGGCCTCCTCAAAGTTTGTCAGGATGGTACATATGTCAGACATCCAGGTCCACTCCTGAGGTCTTATGTGTGGAGTCGGACCTGAATATCGACGGCCTTGTTGCAGCTGGTACTCCACAACTGCTCTCTTCTGCTCACAAATCCTTTGCAACATGTGGAGGGTAGAGTTCCAACGTGTGGGGACATCACACACCAGTCGGTGTGACGGAAGCTGCAAACGTTGCTGCAACACAGCAAGGGCGGCGGAAGCTGTAGCCGACTTGTGAAAATGAGCTGACAGGCGGCGTACTTTCACGAGCAGATCTGGCAACTCGGGGTACGATTTAAGAAACCGCTGAACCACGAGGTTAAGCACATGAGCCAGGCATGGTACGTGTGTGATCTCACCTCGCCTCAGAGCCGCCACCAGGTTACGGCCATTGTCACACACGACCATGCCGGGATGTAGGTTCAGCGGTCTCAGCCACAGATCTGCCTGCTCTTTCACAGCTGTCCACAACTCACAAGCAGTGTGAGGTTTATCACCTAAGCTTATGAGTTTCAGCACAGCCTGTTGCCGCTTGGCGGAGGCAGTACTGCAATGCTTCCAGCTTGTAACTGATGTGGTGATATCTGAGATGGAGGCTGAACATGAGGAGGAGGAGGAGGATGCGCAGGAGCTGTACACTGTGGGGGCAACTCTGACCGACATAGGGCCCGCAATCCTCGGTGTGGGGAGGATGTGTTCCGTCCCAAGGTCCGACTGGGTCCCGGCTTCCACTATGTTTACCCAGTGTGCCGTCAGAGAGATGTACCGTCCCTGGCTACAAGCACTTGTCCACGTGTCCGTTGTCAGGTGGACTCTCCCAGTAACTGCGTTGTTGATTGACGGCAGATGCTTTGGGACACGTGCTTGTGTAGTGCGGGGATGGCACACCGGGCAAAATAGAGTCGGCTGGGGACCGAGTACCGAGGGACGGCCACCGCCATAAGATTGCGGAAGGATTCCGTCTCCACCAGCCTAAAAGGCAGCATTTCCAACGCAAGCAGTCATGAAATGTGCGAATTTAGGACTGTGGCCTGTGGGGCGTTAACTGCGAATTTCCGCTTTCGTTCAAAGGTCTGGGATATGGACAATTGAACGCTGCGGTGGGACATGGACGTGGACGTTGATGCTGTTTCTTGAGAAACTGCCATAACAAGTGAAGACTGAGAGGAGGGGGCATCTTTACATGCAGTATGGACAGGGGATTGCCTTGCACACACAACAGGGGGTTCTATTGCACGCACAACAGTGGAAGAAGCAGTGGTAACACCCGCTGACACTGGTCGTGGACCCTGGGTTTCGCCCCACAAAGTCGGGTGCTTTGCTGCCATGTGCCAGATCATGCTGGTGGTGGTCAGGCAGGTAGTTTTGTCACCCCTGCTGATGCTGGCATGGCAGGTGGAACATATGGCCTTTTTGGGGTTATCAGCAGAGTCTTTAAAAAAATTCCAGACTCTGGAAGACCTACCGCTTGTACTGGCAATGTCCCTCGTGTTGGTTTTACGGGGAATGGTTGCCTGCCTTCTGTCTGCGGCCACCACACTGCTTCTTCCTGCCTGTTGGGGTACTCTGCCTCCCTCCCCCTGTGTGCTGCTGGCCTCACTCTGCATGTCCTCCTTCCATGTTGGGTCAGTTACTAGATCATCCACCACCTCCTCCTCTTCCACTTGCGCACCACGATCCTCCTCCTCACTTCCTGGCAATTGTGTCTCGTCATCGTCCACCTCTTGTGACAGATTGCCAACGTCGACTTCCTGTGGCCGTGGCTGTTCAAATATTTGGGCATCGCAACATGGGATCTCCTCTTCCACCACTTCAAGCGTATCAGGCGAGGGGCCCAAATATGGAAATGGACCAGTGAACAGCTCTTCAGAGTGTCCAAGTGTGGGATCACTTGCTGTCTGACGACACTCGGCATGGTGGGAGGAAGGAGCATCAGGGTGAGGAGGAGTATGCGGTCGAGACTCATGGCTACTAAGAGTTGACCGAGTGAAAGACAGACCGGAGGTGGTGGTGCCCAGGTAACTGGAAGTATTATCTGCTCAATACTGGTGTTGTTCTGTGCTTCCCTAGTAATTCGGTCAAGAAGTGGGAGCGAGAAGATGTGGCTGTTGGTTGTGGCACATTTTCACCTTGGCCACGGCCCCGTCCTCTGCACGAACCATCACCAGAACGTCCACTTCCACGTCCCTTGCCACGCGCCTTGCCCATTGTAAATGAAGTAAAATAGCTTACACTTGCACTATCAATGGAAAAAGGGTAATAAAGAGTAGATTAGAACCGTGGAAGAGGAAAACCACAGTTATTGTTTACTGGGGTATACCACACTTTTTTAAATAGAGATATTTGCGGCTGAACAGTGAGCGACACACTCAAACTGCTTTTTTTTTAGATACCAAAGGCCCAAAACTGGATAGTACAGCGATTTGACCCGTGGAATTGCGAAACCACACTGGGATGTCGGGCCTACACAAGACTATTTTCAGCAGATATATTTTTGTGTCACAACAGTCAGGAGACACTACTGTTTTTCTTTACGGAAAATATACCAAAACCTGAATAATAGAGATTTTTTACCGTGGGATGGCAAAACCACAGTTATTGTTTACTGGGGTATACCACACTTTTTTAAATAGAGATATTTGCGGCTGAACAGTGAGCGATACACTCAAACTGCTTTTTTTTTAGGATACCAAAGGCCCAAAACTGGATAGTACAGCGATTTGACCCATGGAACTGCGAAACCACACTGGGATGTCGGGCCTACACAAGACTATTTTCAACAGATATATTTTTGTGTCACAACAGTCAGGAGACACTACTGTTTTTCTTTACGGAAAAAACTACCAAAAGCTGAATAATAGAGATTTTTTACCGTGGGATGGCAAAACCACAGTTATTGTTTACTGGGGTATACCAGACTTTTTTAAATATATAGATTTGCGGCTGAACAGTGAGCGACACACTCAAACTGTTTTTTTTTTTAGATACAAATGGCCCAAAATGGATAATACAGAGGTTTGAACCATGGAAGTGCAAAACAACACTTCTGTTTCTCTA
The DNA here is from genome assembly GCF_046119375.1 of Phyllobates terribilis. NCBI lineage: Eukaryota > Metazoa > Chordata > Amphibia > Anura > Dendrobatidae > Phyllobates > Phyllobates terribilis. The sequence goes on along the minus strand of NW_027362762.1, from coordinate 130,381,041 downwards.
GCCTACACCAGACTATTTTCAACAGTTATATTTGTGTCTGAAAAATCAGAGACACGCTTTTTTTTGGGGGGGGGGGGGATGGGACACACCAAAAGGTTAATAAGACGGGTATTTGTACAGTGTGAAGGAGGGAAAAAAAAGGAGGATTTAGATGAAAAAAAAAGGATTTTTCCTGGCCCCCGACACCTGGTGCTAAGTCCAGCAATTTCAGCAACAGGAGCACACAGGACAGTAATGCAGCGTTTGCTGGTATAACCACTGTGTCTCCTATACAGCCTGCCTTCCTGGTATCTGGGATGGATATTAGTCCTGAAAAGGACTGTTTGTTTGTTCTGGCAGCCTTTACAGACCCTACACTAACTATTTTGCAGTTTATATCTCTCCCTAAATCAGCAGCGCTGTCCCTACACTGTCTAATCCGGAGCGACTGTGTCCAAGATGGCGGCGCCCGGTTTTAAATACTCGAGGTGACGCTGTGCGGCCAGCCAATCACTGTAATGCCCACAACCAACATGGCTTTGGCATTACAGTGACTGGCTGGCAATCCCTGCATGTTCATTGGCTCTGTAAAGAGCGCCAAACATGCAGGGCGGAGACCCGAGCTCTCGCCCGAGTAACCCGGAAATGCTCGGTGCTCGCTGAACATCCCGAGTAGCGTGATGCTCGGGCGAGTACCGAGCAGTGTCGAGCATGTTCGCTCAACACTATTAATGATATCTACGACCTTCATTTTAAGACCATCCACTTGTCATCATGTCACTTGATGGTTTTCACATTTTTTGCATCTCCCTTAACGAATCCAAAAATAAAGTATTATCCTCACTTTTAATACTGAAGCATCTTTATGCTACAACCATTTCGTATTTTTCTCTATAGATGTATTTTCTTTTTGTGTTACTAACCTCACCTTTTATAACTGGTGGTACGTGTGCTGCATTTATCCTGGTTGCTCTTTCTGTGCACCCTCATTTATTTTGAATTGTTTTGATTAATTCGGTAAATAAAGGATTAAAAAAAGTATCTCAATTATCTCCATTGCTCTTCTTCAATGGGCCCCAATGTCTCTTTCCCATTTTTTCTTTACTTTGTACCGGGTATTTTGACAGCACTATTTCTAACAATGACTGGTATTGTACGGAGATAACTCCCGGTGAATAATTCAGGCTGGCAAAAAGGTGTATTATTCTATTCAGGGGTCTAACTGTCATCTCCAGCGACTTCGCATGGTCAGCATGTCGTAACTGCAAGAACTTGTAAAAATCAGTGTTCAAATTCCTCTTGAAGCTTAAAGAAGGGCATAACCAGTAAGACCAGTAAGAATATGTGCCACCAGCCTTATATCCATTTCCACCAAGCAAAACCCTCTAAATTAAATAGGTAGGGAAACTCAATTCTTTCAGCAATTCTTTACTATAGAACTCTTTGCCACATGATATTGTAATGTGCTAATCTGGCCTGATTTTCTGGTCAGACTGGTGCATGTAAGTAGCAGGCAGCTCCTGCACTGGTCCACTATATGGACATGCACATAAAACTGTACATGGAGCCAGTCAAGCCCCAATTTGCAGATATACAGCGGCTTGCGAAAGTATTCACCCACCTTGGATTTTTACATATCTTGTTACATTACAACCTGTGTTTAAATATTTTTGTAATCTGATTTGTGTGTGATGCATCAGCACTAAATAGTCTAAGCTGGTGAAGTGCAATGAGAAATTATAGGCATACATTAAAATTTATTGGATCAAATAACTAAAAATTGGCATGTGCATATATAGTCACTCCTTTTGCTATGGAGACCCTAAACATTTCTGGTGCATGTGTGGCACCCCAGGGGTCTGGTTACCACAGTAATAGAAATATTACGTCTGGGAGCAAGTGGGAGGTTTCCTGGTCAGGAGCCCTTAAGCATGCAACACCTCCTGCCCAGTCCTGGGAGGGGAGGAATCTGCCCTTATAAACTGGGTCTGGGGCGGGATTAGTCAGTCAGAGCCTGGAGTGAAGTTCCAGACACAGGGCGAGAAACAGCTAGGAGCTCTGTAGGAGCAGGAGCTGAAGACCAGGGGCTGGAGCTAAGCAGAGCTCGCCCTGGCAGAAGAATCTAAGATCCGGACACAGGAATCCGAGGCTGCAAGGATCTTTAAGTCCAGCAGCAGAAACCAGCCGGCAGGGGATTCCAGGTCCTCTGGCCATAGAAGCCCGGAGGCTCAGTCACAAGGAAGGGACCAGCACCGCCATCGAGGAGCGGAGGCTATCAGAAGGCCCCAAGTCACCAGCCATACGGGTGAGCACCACACGGTATACTCAGGGACGTGGGCTACTTCCACTCGCTTACAGCAAGGTATCCAGGAAGAGTGCAGATAGACGGGGAGGCCTACAACTCCACCTGGCCAGGGGAACTCCTGCTTGCTCTCAGACTGACCAGGCCCCTTACGCTAGCCAGTACTCCTGGGAACGTCTGCCTTAATATCATCAGTAAAGACCCTGAACTGCACTGCAAAGACTCTGAGTCGTTCCTGCTTTCTCACCGCATACAGCACTACTAGTGTTGGGACGCCCGCGCGCCATCACTCCCATCATCCACATTCCCTGCCCTGAGGCCATACTCTTCCCGTGGGGAGTTATCCCATCTTTAGCTGCGCACACCTAACCAGCCTCAGCGGACTGCCTCGCAGCGGCGGTACACCCTGACCGCAATCCACGGGTGGCGTAGTCGGACATTAAAAGCAAAAAACCCTATAAAGACTGCCACTGGTTTGACCACCCTGAGCCACGGGACCGGGTCGCCGCCAGGGAGACTACCACCCCCAGAGACCTGGCTCCGGGAATCCCACACACATGCACATACGGCCCAGGGGGCGCATCAACTTTGGTGTAGTTGGCAGGATTCAAACCAACCCGCCACAAAGGGGTATTGCGTGCCTGAAAAAGACTTTGCACTTACCTGGGTGAAGTTTCCCGCCATCCGGAGCCATTTCCCTCCATCTTCGGTCGTCTCCCGCCATCTTCAGAAGTTTCCCGCCATCCGCAGCTGTTTTCCCGCCATCCGCAGTCGTTTTCCCGCCATCGGACGCCATCTTTGGAACGCCGCGCGGGAAAGAGAGGGGCGTGGACGCCGAAAGCACGCGAGACCTGAAGCTCTGCCCCACGTACCGACGCTGCGCAAGGTCCTGGAAGGGAGAGAGAGCGACGCTGACGTCACCAGGACGCGACGCAAGGTCCTCGTCCGGAGCAGCACCAGCAGAGCCGCGGCCTACAGAAGAGGATCGTCGGAAGGTAGGCCACACTTAACTAGGGGGGAGGAAGATGACGGACACGGAGGGACCCTCTACTACCAGCGCGGCCACTGCCGCAGTAATGCCATTTACAATGCCCTACATCCCCGGAGCGGCCTGGCTGCCCCAATACTCAGGGGAGTCGCATACCCTAAGCGACTTTAAAGAGAGACTGTACAGTCATGGCCAAAAGTATTGAGAATGAGACAAATAGTAATTTTTCCAAAGTTTACTGCTTCATTTTTTGTAATGGCAATTTGCATATACTCCTGAATGTCAAAGAGTGATCAGCTTAACAGCAATTACTGTACTTGCAAAGTCAACATTTGCCCAGAAAATGAACTTTAACCCCCAAAACACATTTCAACATCATTGCAGTCCTGCCTTAAAAGGAGCAGCTAACATCGTTTTAGTGATTGATCCATTAACACAGGTGTGGGTGTTGATGAGGACAGGGCTGGCGATCAATCAGTCATGATTAAGTAAGAATGACATCACTGGACACTTTAAAAGGAGGCTGGTTCTTGGTATCATTGTTTCTCTTCAGTTAACCATGGTTATCTCTAAAGAAACACGTGCAGCCATCATTGCACTGCACAAAAATGGCCTAACAGGGAAGAGTATTGCAGCTACAAAGATTGCACCTCAGTCAACAATCTATCGCATCATCAAGAACTTCAAGGAGAGAGCTTCCATTGTTGTCAAAAAGGCTCCAGGGCGCCCAAGAAAGACCAGCAAGCGCCAGGACCGTATCTTAAAACTGTTTCAGCTGCGGGATCGGACTACTAGCAGTGCCGAGCTTGCTCAGGAATGGCAGCAGGCTGGTGTGAGTGCTTCTGCACGCACTGTGAGGCGGAGACTCCTTGAGCAAGGGCTGGTTTCAAGGAGGGCAGCAAAGAAGCCACTTCTCTCCAGAAAAAACATCAGGGACCGACTGATATTCTGCAAAAGGTACAGGGAGTGGACTGCTGAGGACTGGGGCAAAGTAATTTTCTCTGATGAATCCCCTTTTCGATTGTTTGGGACATCTGGAAAACAGCTTATTCGGAGAAGAAGAGGTGAGCGCTACCACCAGTCTTGTCTCATGCCAACTGTAAAGCATCCTGAAACCATTCATGTGTGGGGTTGCTTCTCAGCCAAGGGAATCAACTCACTCATAGTCTTGCCTAAAAACACAGCCATGAATAAAGAATGGTACCAGAATGTCCTCCAAGAGCAACTTCTCCCAACCGTCCAAGAGCAGTTTGGCGCCCAAAAATGCCTTTTCCAGCATGATGGAGCACCTTGCCATAAAGCAAAGGTGATAACAAAATGGCTCATGGAACAAAACATAGAGATTTTGGGTCCATGGCCTGGAAACTCCCCAGATCTTAATCCCATTGAGAACTTGTGGTCAATCATCAAGAGACGGGTGGACAAACAAAAACCAACAAATTCTGGCAAAATGCAAGCATTGATTATGCAAGAATGGACTGCTATCATTCAGGATTTGGTCCAAAAGTTGATTGAGAGCATGCCAGGGAGAATTACAGAGGTCTTGAAGAAGAAGGGGCAACACTGCAAATATTGACTTGCTGCATTAACGCATTCTAACTGTCAATATAACCTGATTGACTTCTACGAGGAGGTTAGCTCTCGAGTAGATCAGGGGGAACCAGTGGATGTCGTGTATCTCGACTTCTCAAAAGCGTTCGATAGCGTGCCACATAATAGGTTGGTATACAAAATGAGAATGATGGGGCTGGGGGAAACCGTCTGCAAGTGGGTAGCTAACTGGCTAAAGGATAGAAGGCAGAGGGTGGTTATAAATGGAATATACTCAGATTGGGTAAGCGTCACTAGTGGGGTACCACAGGGGTCTGTACTAGGCCCAATGTTATTTAATATCTTTATTAACGACATAGTCAACGGGATAAATAGTAAAATATCAATATTTGCAGATGACACAAAGTTATGTAAAACAATTAATACTAAAGAGGACAGTGCAGACCTACAGAGGGATTTGGATAAGCTGGGTATGTGGAGCATTAAATGGCAAATGAGGTTTAACGAGGAGAAATGTAAGGTCATACATATGGGAAGGAAAAATGGAAGTCACCAGTACTCACTGAATGGGAAATCATTGGGGAATTCAGAGATGGAGAAGGACTTGGGCATCTTGATTGATAGCAAACTAAATTGTAGTGCCCAAAGTCAGGCCGCTGCTGTAAGGGCAAACAGGGTAATGGGATGTATCAGAAGAGGTATAGCTGCAAAGGATGAGAACATTGTTCTTCCACTGTACAAAGCACTGGTCAGAACACACTTGGAATACTGTGCTCAGTTATGGGCCCCAATATATAGAAAGGATATAAATGAGCTTGAAAAGGTACAAAGGAGGGCAACAAAATTAATAAGGGGAATGGAGGGACTGCAATACCCAGAGAGGTTGGCAAAACTAGGACTATTCAGCCTGGAAAAGAGAAGGTTGAGGGGGGACATAATAAATGTGTACAAATATGTTAGGGGACAGTATAGAGACCTTGCCAGGGATTTGTTCAAAAGGAGGAATATTATGGTAACAAGAGGGCATTCACTAAGACTGGAAGAGAAAAGGTTTCAGCACCAGCATAGGAAGGGGGTTCTTTACGGTAAGAGCAGTGAGAATATGGAATTCACTGAGTGAGGAGACGGTAATGTCGGATTCACTACACCAGTTCAAGCGGGGACTGGATGCATTTCTAGATACCAGGCAGATTTCAGCGTATACTTAAAAATAAAATAAAATAGTAGGTTGATACAGGGATTTATTCGGACTGCTGGTTTCAGAGTCGGGAGGGAATTTTTCCTCAGGTGAAGATTGGCCAAATCATTTGGGGTTTTTGCCCTCCTCTGGATCAACTTTAGCAATTACAGAACTAACAGGTCGAACTTGATGGACGCAAGTCTTTATTCGGCTTTACAAACTATGTTACTATTGGTACTCATAATATGATTGCAATTATATTTCTGTATGTGATATAAACATCAGACAAACACTAATAAAAACCAGAGGCCAGCAGATCATGTGAAAATATAATTTTGGCCATGACTGTACAGCCTATTTAAGGTATACCCCCTGACGGAGGGCCAGAAAGTGAGCATATTGATAGGCCAGCTAACCGGCGCAGCCCAGCGTGAAGTAAAGTCCTGGTCAGTCCGGGACAAGGAGACCGTAAAGGAGAACTTGGCCCGTCTGAAGGACACTTTTGATACCCGCACCTCAGCCAAGATCAAAATGAGATTTTATGGGTGCAAGCAGCGGGCCCAAGACAGTATAAGAGACTATGCTTTGAGTTTGCAAGAGGCCCTGGGAGCCATTAAACAGGCAGACCCTGACAGTGTGCGGAATGCAGATGAACTGTTAACTGAGCAATTCATTGAGGGTCTGCTGTCCGACGCCCACCGAACCCAGTTGCGTGCAATGGCCTTGCAGAACCCTGGTTTAGACTTTGCAAAGTTCAAAGACAGGGCCATCCGGGTGCTCCGAGAACCGGCACCGGGTAGCGCTGTAACCCACCGGCGCCCTGCTATTACCTATCGCCAGGAGGCGGCGCCCTTGTCTGCAGAGCCTATAGGAGCTGGTGCGCAGGCTTTGGACAAAAACCCGGCTACAGACCTGCACCATCAGGTCCAAGAGCTAACTAAAAGTGTAGCTGCGCTAACCTGAACTGTGCAGTCTTTACAGGTCTCTCCTCCAGGAAGGATCAAGCTGGCCACCAGTCCGGAGGATGTCCCGTGGCACCGACAGAGGAGGATCTCATCGTCCAGAGGAAGACCCAGCGACAGATACAACGAGGACGGACAACCCATCTGCCGCCGCTGCAATCAACCCGGACACATGGCAAGGTACTGTCATTTAAACGGGCACAACCTGGAGTAGAGGGCCAACCCCCAGGCATAAGATCATCAGGCCCATCGAACTGGCGTGATAAATACGTAGGGGGACGTCCGGTCTTGCCTGTGGTACTGGATGGCATTCCTATGAGTGCCCTACTGGACACTGGGTCACAGGTGACTACCATCCCGTACGTGCTCTTTAAGCGGTACTGGAATGACTCGGACATAACCCGCTACCCAGATGATGACCTGAGTATCATCGCCAGCAATGGTCAGCCCGTGCCGCAGGTGGGATTCAAGGAGGTGACCATTAAGATCGGTAAAGTCGAACTGGCGGCACAAGGGCTGATTATTGTGGACATTGACAGTCATGAGAGTTACCCTAGAATAACCTTGGGAACTAACGTGATTGAAAATTGTCTTGCAGAGGTGATTCTCATTTTACAGCAGGTTGCCAAGAACGCCAGTTCCAGCCAGCAGCGTGTCCTCCCAAAAGAAATCCGGGCACTGATGAAACGGCAACAGGTGGAATTATCTGGTGGTGAGATTGGTAGCGTGAGAATGTGTGACCCGTTCCCTATTGCCATGCCCCGAAAAGTGAGATGATGATATGGTGCCGGGCAGCTATTGGTCTAAGAGGTAGAGACTACCAAGCAATGGTAGAGCCCGTCTACTCAGACAGTAGGCCCACCATTTTGACAGCACGGGGAGTGGTCGATGTACGCCATGGGAGGATGCCCGTTCGCATCATAAATATCGGGGAGAGAGAAGTACACCTGCCCCGGTATGCCACGCTAGCCAAATTGTTCACCATAAACCAAAATTCTGTAAAGGCCGTAGAACCCTTGCCTCCATCTCAACCAGAGGAAGGTAACGGCTCTAAGAAACAAATGGAGGACTGGTGTCAGCAACTGCATTTGGGTACGGACTCCACTCCCTAACACCAAAAACAGGGAGTCTACCGGGTGGTTCAGGAGTACGAAAGAGTCTTTAGTAAACACCCGCTAGACTTCGGGCGAGTAAAGGGGGTAGAACATCACATCCCCACAGGAGACCATCCACCCATAAAGGAAAGATACCGACCTGTACCCCCTGCACACTATCAGCATGCAAAGGGGATGTTGCGGGACATGAAGGAGGCTGGGGTAATCAGGGACAGCTGTAGCTCCTGGGCAGCTCCACTAGTTCTAGTGAAAAAGAAGGACAACACAATGAGAATGTGTGTGGACTACAGAAAGGTCAACCGTATCACACACAAAGATGCGTACCCGTTACCTAGAATAGAAGAATCTTTAGCTGCATTAAAATCTGCTAACTTCTCCACTTTGGATCTTACTAGCGGGTACTGGCAGGTTCCTGTAGCAGAGGCAGACAAGGAGAAGATTGCATTCACCACCCCGATGGGTCTCAGCGAATTCAACTGTATGCCGTTCGGGCTCTGCAACGCACCAGGAACCTTCCAGCGGTTGATGGAATGCTGTCTGGGACACCGGAATTTCGAGACGGTCCTGTTATATCTGGACGATGTCATCGTCTATTCCAAAACCTACGAGGACCATCTGAAACCTGGCAGAAGTGTTTGACGCCCTGGCAAGCTACGGCCTAAAGGTGAAAACCTCCAAGTGTCACCTGCTGAAACCAAAGGTACAGTACCTGGGACACGTGGTGAGTGCTGACTGAGTGGCTCCCGACCCCGATAAGATCACCGTGATTAAAGACTGGCAAGACCCTCCAGCATAAAGGAAGTGCGGCAGTTCCTCGGGTTGGTAGGCTACTACCGAAGATTCATTCCCGGTTTCACCAAAATGGCAGCTCCTATGCAGGACCTCCTGATAGGTCAATCCAGGAAGGCCAAAAACCAGAAGCCGCCCTTCAGGTGGGAAAAGCTGGAAGAGGAGTCCTTCCGCCAGCTGAAGATGGCCCTCATGGGGGATGAAATCCTGGCGTACCCTGACTACAGCTAGCCCTTTATCCTCCACACGGATGCGAGCAACATCGGGCTAGGAGCCGTACTGTCCCAGATCCAGCAGGGGAAAGAACGGGTAATCGCTTACGCCAGCCGAAAACTACGGCCTCCCAGAGAGAAACCCTGAGAATTATAGCTCATTCAAGCTAGAGTTCCTGGCAGTAGTGTGGGCAGTGACCGAACGTTTCAAGCATTACCTTGCCTCTTCCAAGTTCACCGTGTACACGGATAACAACCCGTTGACACACCTGGACACTGCAAGACTTGGTGCCCTGGAGCAGAGATGGATGGCCCGCCTGTCCAACTATGAATTCACCGTCAAATACCGGGCGGGACGCTCAAATGCCAACGCGGATGCCCTGTCCAGAATGCCAACTTACCGGACATAGGGGGAAGATCCAGAAGAACTGGAAGAAGTCGAACTCCCTGCGTTCCACCGTCATGGGATTACCCTGTATTCCCACCGTGTAAGGGACAGGAGCTCTGCTACGTTCAATCCCTTACCCCACTACAGCTGGGCGGAGACACAAGACAGTGATCCCGCAGTCCGTCTGGTGAAGGAAATGCTGACACAGGCTGATGCCCGTCTTGACCCAGACGCTCCGGAGGAGACCAAGCAACTGTGGAAGGAGAAAAGTAGACTGTTTCTTAACAAGGAGAAGCTGTGCCGAAGAATGGTCAACTCTAGAACACATGAGCTGACCTGGCAGGTAGTGGTCCCAAGACGAGACGCGGCTATGGTTCTGGAGGCATACCACGACGGAGCAGGACACTTCGGATGGAAGAAGCTGGAGTTCTTGTTGCGTGGACGGTTCTACTGGGTAGGCATGAGAGGAGCCATCGAGAGGTGGTGCAGAGACTGTGGCCCGTGCAGCCTAAGAAGAAAAGACCGTGCCAGCCAGAAGACTCCCCTGCAGCCCATCATCACCAGGCAGCTGTTATGTTCTGCTACCAGAGGTAAGGAAAGAGAGGAGATCTGTCCCTACGATAGAACTCAGCTGAATCCCTACGATGTAACAGGGAACCTGATCCTGCGATCAGACCTGCTAAAGTCCTAAGCTAGTCTGTACGGAGACCTATAGATGTGGGGAAGGAATCCCTACAAGTACTAAGGACTGGGAGGAAAATGGGACACCTCCTAACAGAAATAGTAGCAGACAGACGAACAAACAAAATATATAGAACATAGAGGTCCGTAGACCAAGCAAATTAACAGAGTTAGATACAGAGCACAGGCTAGCTAGAAAGTAGTTATACAATGAAGTCCAGCAAAGCCAGAAGGGCGGAGCAGGATTAAATAGGCCAACAAGGTCATGTGACCAGCAAAGGAAAAAACCTAAGAGCAAGGTTCTAACAGCAGCCACTGGAACTGGTAGCCCTGGACCATGTGAAACTGGCTCCAAGCAAATCTGGGTACGTCTACGCCCTCACCATCGTAGATCACTACTCCCGGTTCCTGGTGGTGGTCCCTGTCAAGGACTTAACGGCTCAAACAGCAGCTAGAGCCTTCCAGCAGCACTTCTGCCGTCCACACGGGTATCCGGAGCAAGTGTTGACTGACCAAGGGCCAGCCTTCGAAGCGGAGGTCTTCCAAGAGTTCTGCAATCTGTATGGCTGCAGGAAGATAAGAACAATGCCCTATCACCCTCAGACCAATGGACTATGAGAGAAAATGAACCAGGTGGTGATAGACTTGCTAAAAACGTTGCCCCTGGAAGAACGCAGTCTCTGGCCGGAAAAACTGCCTGATCTGGTGGACTTATATAATCACATCCCTGTAGGTTCCACCAACTGTACCCCGGCTTATCTAATGAGAGCAAGACCTGGTAAGCTGCCTATTGACCTGGATATGGGAGTCCTGACACCTGAGGACACCTCGCCAGAGGCAGACTGGGATACAGAACGGCAGCAGCAGTATCGGAAAGTACAGGAGAGCGTCGAGCGAAGTCTGTCTCAAGCAAGAGAAAGGCAAGAGAAGACTTATAACCAGCATGCTCCCGCTGTTCCCCTGGTACCTGGAGAGCAGGTCTTGAAGAGAAAAAGGCGGCTCCACAAGTTGGACGACCAGTGGGAGAAGGACCCGTACACAGTACTGCTCTCAAGCCATGAGAACCCAAAAGTCTGTGTAATCAGTAAGGATGGAGGAGAGACCACAGCCATTGTCTCCATAGACCACCTGAAAAAGTGTCCTGAGCAGCTGCAAAGCCCTGACGAAGATCAAGAGAACCCTCAACCCGCAGAGGAAAGGGAAGAAATGATCAGTACCGTACTCGGAGACTTTCCTCGGTCCTGGACTCAAATCAACAACGCAGTGGTGGTACCCGTCCTCACCGTTCTCCAGCCAGCCCTTCAAGGGCCTACAGAAGAACAGGTAGTGTCAGAAGAGCAGCCGGCCCAGGAGGCAGAAGAATCCATACCAGCAGCCCAGGAGAATCAACCCTCTGCTAGTAGTGAGCCTGCCGTGCCCCTAGTAAGCCAAAGAGTACGCAGAAAGCTGCCAGGCCTACCCGCAACACCTTCTACACCCTGTACTGCAGAACCAGATAGTGGGTTACGTAGGTCCACCAGGAGCACTAGAGGACAGATGCCCGCTCGCTGGAGAGTCTAATGCCAAGTATATATTTACCTGTACATACATAAATGCTGAAAAAGGTTTAAGTTTTTGTTGCCTGTTCATTGATTATGTTTCTCTAGTTACCCTGCAGGTTTATTTGGACTGACAGGTTATGGACGCTGAGTAACCGGAACTAAATTGTAGATAGTTGCACCGTGGTGCCTCTTGCGAAGATGGCTGCGGAAGAGAAAAACCTGTCTGGCGTGGCCTCCTTGTGGCCCAAAGTAGCTAGCCTCAGCCTTGCAGCCACGCTCAGGGCCGTTTGGGGTTTGCTTTGGACAGGTCCCCTACTCTATTCCAAGACTTCACCTTGTTGGGTGACATGGACACCCGGTTACGGACACGCCGTGACCTTTAAAACTACAGCTTCTTGTACATATGTTGTTGTATTATTGTTTATATGTACTTGTGTTTTTTTAAAAATGTGTTTAGTCCCAGAGTACTAAATTTCACTAGGGGGGAATGTGGCACCCCAGGGGTCTGGTTACCACAGTAATAGAAATATTACGTCTGGGAGCAAGTTGGAGGTTTCCTGGTCAGGAGCCCTTAAGCATTCAACACCTCCTGCCCAGTCCTGGGAGGGGAGGAATCTGCCCTTATAAACTGGGTCTGGGGCGGGATTAGTCAGTCAGAGCCTGGAGTGATGTTCCAGACACAGGGCGAGAAACAGCTAGGAGCTCTGTAGGAGCAGGAGCTGAAGACCAGGGGCTGGAGCTAAGCAGAGCTCACCCTGGCAGAAGAATCTAAGATCCGGACACAGGAATCCGAGGCTGCAAGGATCTTTAAGTCCAGCAGCAGAAACCAGCCGGCAGGGGATTCCAGGTCCTCTGGCCATAGAAGCCCGGAGGCTCAGTCACAAGAAAGGGACCAACACCGCCATCGAGGAGCGGAGGCTATCAGAAGGCCCCAAGTCACCAGCCATACGGGTGAGCATCACACGGTATACTCAGGGACGTGGGCTACTTCCACTCGCTTACAGCAAGGTATCCAGGAAGAGTGCAGATAGACGGGGAGGCCTACAACTCCACCTGGCCAGGGGAACTCCTGCTTGCTCGCAGACTGACCAGGCCCCTTATGCTAGCCAGTACTCCCGGGAGGGTCTGCCTTAATATCATCAGTAAAGACCCTGAACTGCACTGCAAAGACTCTGAGTCGTTCCTGCTTTCTCACCGCATACAGCACTACTAGTGTTGGGACACCCGCGCACCATCACTCCCATCATCCACATTCCCTGCCCTGAGGCCATACTCTTCCCGTGGGGAGTTATCCCATCTTTAGCTGCGCACACCACACCAGCCTCAGCGGACTGCCTCGCAGCGGCGGTACACCCTGACCGCAATCCACGGGTGGCGTAGTCGGACATTAAAACCACAAAACCCTATAAAGACTGCCACTGGTTTGACCACCCTGAGCCACGGGACCGGGTCGCCGCCAGGGAGACTACCACCCCCAGAGACCCGGCTCCGGGTATCCCACACACGTGCACATACGGCCCAGGGGGCGCGTCACATGCAATTACATAAGTCACATGCTTAGATTACACACCACCTGACTTCATTTCACTAAGTGTTACATGGTCTGTCAGTCTATTGTTACAGGGTCACTGGCAAAGTACTGGAGAGAAGATGTGTAACACTAAGATTGTTAGCTCCAGTTTTATAAACATAGAAAAAGTATTCCGGCACACAAAGTATAGAAAGGGGTTAATCAGCCATATTTGTGCTAGGGGGATTAAACACCTGTAGAAAGGGAGGAACTCAGAGGATAAAATCACAGCCTTTCAGAGCATTTGGTGTGGGGAGAGCCTGGAGGCACAAGCTCTGGAGCTGTGGTGTGCATGTTAAGGAAAGCTAAACCTTGGGTTGTTTTGTTCCTGAAGCGGGCGGTAACCCGTAGCAACAAGGACTGTGCCATACATTATGTTTTGTTTTTCCTGTTAGGCTGGGAAGGCAGTGTTTCTTTTGCTAACAATGCTGTGGCTTATGCAGTGCTCTTATTAAACCACAGAAGATTTAAAGAGACAGTCTTCCTGTGTACCTCTTTGTGCAACCAAGTGAGCCCATCTACCACAGTTGGTGGAGAATGTGGGCAAGATCCCCAGGAAGCAATTGTGACGGCTGTGAAGAGACTGTATGTCCTGGGTGGAGGCAGCTATGAGCATTGAACAGCGGTAAGACAAAATGGAGGAGCTGATCAAGCACCTGGTCCAAAGCCAACACCAGCAGTACTAGGAACATCTGCAGCAGCAGCATCGGGAGCAGCTGAAGCAGCATAGGGAGCAGCTGCAGCAGCTGGCACAACAGGAGACAAGTAAGCTGCTTATGCAACAGCTGCAGCAGTAACAGCAAGAGTTGACAACAGCAGCAGCAGATTGATTTACTCACAGAGGTGGTTCGTGGCACTGCAGCGGCTCCGACTCCAATGTCAGCTGATGATTTCTCTGTATGAAAGGCAGTAAGGAGAGCCTTGCAAAAAATGACCCAGAGTGATGACATAGAGGTCTTTTTAACCGTTTTTGAAAGGGTCGCCGATAGAGAAACTCCCACCAGATCGATGGGCGGATGTCCTGGCGCCATACTTAACGGGGGAGCCACAAAAGGCCTACTATGATTTGGATTTACAGGACGCCAAAGAATATGAAAAATTGAAAACAGAAATTTTGGCGCGCTTCGGGATGACAATGTCTGTCAGGGCACAACGGGTCCACCGCTGGGCATATCACCATGACAAATCCCCTTGCTCCCAAATGTTTGATGTGCTGCACCTCATCCAAAAGTGGTTACAGCCAGAGTCCTCTACCCCAGCGCAAATAGTGGAGCGAGTTGTAATGGACCGGTCCGTGCACTCCCTTCCGAGCCCGATGCAGACTTGGGTTGCCCAGGGAGATCCCTGGAACGCCGATGACTTGGTTGGACTGGTCAAAAGGTATCAGAATGTCGATGGGTCTGTGAGGAGGCAAGCCATTCCATACTGCGGGACGGAGGTTAAAAAGGGGGTGGGGCGTCATGCCAAGGCCCTCATCGGGGGATGTAATTTGTGGGAGATGTCACGGTCCAGGTCATATAGCAGCCCATTGTCCCCTGACCACCGAGCAAATGGACTGTAGCATGGGATGCCGTGTTCCTTCTATGCATATCCAGCTTGCTGTGTGGATTGTCCACCCGGCAAGGGGCCCCAAGCTCGTCCTGTAACAGTGAATAGCCTGCAAATGTCTGGACTACTAGACTCAAGAAGTTTGGTGACCCCCGTGAGGGCCACACTCCCTCTCCAATTGATCCCTAGGAAGAAGGTTGGCATCTGCTGCATTCACGGGGATGCTAAAGACTATCCAGTGGCCAGAGTGGTCATTGAGACAGCCCGAAGTACTGAGTCTCATGAGGTCAGTGTGGTCCCAGATTTGTTGCACCCAATCATCATAGGCCGGTACTTTGTGTTGTTTTGGGACTTGTGGGGGAGGAGCGGAGACCTGGATTACTTGGGTAAGAAACGGATTGGCCCTAAAAAAATCTCACTAACCCCAGAGTCTGACGGGTTTCCCTTCTGTGTAATGGGAAAAGAGGAGAAAGTAGTATTCCCTGAGGCAGACATTCCTGAGATTGGGGTGACCAGAGAAAATTTGGGGTTCACCCAACATAGAGATCTATCACTAAAATAAGCGTTCAATAAGGTAGCCGTCATAAACGACATAGCACAGGAGTCGGGGGCTGACACCAGGTTTCCCTATTTTATGTTGAGTGGGGATTTATTGTACTGAGTTAATAAAGTGAGGGAGGAGATAGTGGAGCAGTTGTTTGTACCAGCACCCTATAGAAAAAGGGTGTTGGATAGAGCCCATTCACATATCTTAGGTGACCATCTGGGGGTGGACAAAACTCAAGAACGAGTCATGCAGAAGTTCTATTGGCCCAGATGTCACAGAGAAATCCTAAGATATTGCAAGTCCTGTCCCACCTGCCAGTTAACTGCTACCACCTCTCTCTTCCAAAATCATCTCATGCCTATATCCATCAATGCAGGGCAACAGAGGGATCTCGTTTGAATCTCCATGTGGGCTGGACAAGCCAGAAGGGAACAATAAGGATGTCACAGTGGCAGAGACACTGTCCCTGACCTAGAAACAACAGTGCCGAGAACTATTTCAGCGGAACAGGGACCTGTTCTCAGAGTTGCCAGGATGTACGCAGGTGGTTGAACATGAAATCCTGCCGGGAACACATGTGTGGATGCCGGCGGGAGAGTCGTGTTTCTGCAACAACCACATGAAACTAAATGTGATGTTGAAATGTGATGGCCTCCATTGATAATCTCGTAGAGAAGCTAAGGTCAGCCAGATATATCACCATCCTGGACCTAACGAAAGGTTACTCCCAAATCCTTCTCTCTCAAAGTGCAAAGGAGAAGACGGTCTCTTCTACACCTGACGGTCACTTCCAGTATACCAGAATTCCGTTCGGGCTGCAAGGAGCCCCAGCTACATTCTGGAGGGCCATAGAATGGACCTTAGCCCCTCACAAAAAGTATGCCACATCTTACCTCGACGATATTGTGATATTCAGCCTCGATTGGGGAAGTCATCTGCAGAAAGTCCAGGCCGTGCTGGATTCGCTGAGGAAAGTGGGGTTTACCATTAAGCCAAAGAAATGTACCATCGGGAAAAAGAAGAGAAAATACCTGGGCTACATAGTTGGGAGAACCAAAGTAAAGCTGCAATTGAATAAGGTGGAGGCAGTCCAAAATTGGCCGAAACCGATCTCCAAGGAACAGGTTTGGGAATTTCTGGGAATGATGAGATACTACGAGCGGTGTGTCCCGAATTTTGCCATGATAGCCGCACCCCTCACCAACCTTCTTAAGGACACGAAGACTGAGATGGCCAAATGGTCTCTTAAAGCAGAGATGGCGTTCCAAGAGTTGAAACTCTGGGCTACAGGACTTCAACTTTCATGTGGAACACAGGCCTGGGAAGCTACATGGCAACGCAGATACCCTGTTTAGACTTCCCTGTATGGTGGCTGAAGGTGCCAAAACCTACGGCTTTGGGCAGAGGGGGGGAATATGTGACAAGGTCACTGGCAAAGTACTGGAGTGAAGATGTGTAACACTAATATTGTTAGCTCCAGCTATATAAACATAGGAAAAGTATTCCAGCACACAAATTATAGAAAGGGGTTAATCAGCCATATTAGTGCTAAGGTGATTAAACATCTGCAGAAAGGGAGGAACTCAGAGTATAAAATCACAGCCTTTCAGAGCATTTGGTGTGGGGAGGGCCTGGAGGCACAGGCTCTGGAGCTGTGGTGTGCATGTTAAGGAAAGCTAAACCTTGGGTTGTTTTGACCCTGAAGCGGGCGGTTACCCATAGCAAGAAGGACTGTGCCATATGTTATGTTTTGTTTTTCCTGTTAGGCCGGGAAGGCAGTGTTTGTTTTGCTAACAATGCTGTGGCTTATGCAGTGCTCTTAATAAATCACAGAAGATTTAAAGAGACAGTGTTCCTGTGTACCTCTTTGTACAACCAAGTGAGCCGATCTACCACACTATACACACCTTTTCTGAAAGGCCACAGAGGTTGCAACACCATTAAGCATGCGGCACTACTAACCAAACAACACCATGAAGACCAAGGAGATCTCCAATCAAGTAGGACAAAGTTGTTGGAAGTACAAGTCAGGGTTGGGTTTTAAAAAATATACCAATGTCTGATGATCCCCTGGAGCACCATCAAATCCATTATCATCAAATGGAAAGAACATGGTAAAACAACGAACCTGTCAAGAGAGGGCCATCCACCAAAACTCTCAGCCAAGGCAAGGAGGGCATTAATCAGAGAGGCAGTACAGGGACCAAAAGGTAAGCCTGAAGGAGCTGCAGAGTTCCCAAGCAGACCTTAATGTGATTGAGAGTCTATGGTCAGACTTGAAGATTGCTGTTCACCAGAGGAAACCATCTTACTTGAAGGAGCTGGAGCAGTTTAGACTTGAGGAATGGGCAAAAATCCCAGTGGCAAGATGTGGAAAGCTCAGAGACTTATCCAAAGTGACTTGCAGCTGTAAATGCCGCAAAAGGAGGCTCTACAAAGTACTGACTTTAGGGGAGTGAACAGTAATGGACACTGGAGTTTTCAGTTATTTTGTCCCATTTGTTGTTTGCGTCACAATAAAAAAGAAAGACAAATGTTCACAGTTGTAAACATGTTCTTTACATGAACTAATGCAAACCCTAAAAAAAAAAACTGTGAAATTCCAGGTTGTGAGGTAGCAAAACATGAAAAATACCAAGGGGGGTGAACACTTTCACAAGCCTCTTTACATTGTCTGCAAAGTTCAGCGCTTTGACCACTTTCAAACTGTATAAAATACCAAACTCATCATGTACTTGGCATTCCAGGGTCCAGCCCTGGCTCCCCGTCGCTATTTTGGGTCCCAGGATTTTGGCTATAGCGGTGAAGTCACGCCAACTGCGTGGGTAACCATTCTGGCCAGTCACTGCTCGCCAATGGAGATCAGTGGTGCATGCTGTCAACCCAGGTTTTGTACCCAGGAAGGCTGAGTAGCTGACAAATGTATTTTACAGAGTTTGAGGCCCATTTTTCTCAAAGTTGATGTAACATACCTGGCGGCGTCCTTGCATAGTGGTCCATCTCCCACTGTGCAAGAGTGCGCACTTGATCTCCAGTCCAGTTTGCTAGCCTGGCTTCCCTCCATGCTGTCTGTTTGCCTCTGTGTCTGCTTCTTAAGGGCGGCGCCCGATCACTTCCTGCTTTTTGTACCTGCTGCAGACACACCCCTTGTGCGTCCTCAGCCTATTGCTGTCTGCCATCTGGTATTTAACCCAGCTGCTCCAATGAATCCCTGCCTGAGCATTGTGTTCTGTCAGTTGGCCTTTGGGCACTGATATGCCAGGTCCCGTTTATGTTTCCTGCCTTCGGCATCAGTTCCCGTGTCTGAACTGTGTCCTGTCTGTATTATCTTCTAGCCTGTTGTCTTCTGCCTATCCTGGAGGCTGTATTTCCAGGCCTGTGTGAACCCGTTTCTGTATCTTGCTGCTGTGTCTGTTCTTGTCTGAATACTCTCCTAGCCTGTTTTGTTTTTCTCTATGTCCGTACTTTCCCTTTTTCTGCAGAGTCTGAACTCCTAACTCCTGCTCGTTGTCACTGTACTTCCGTTTGTGGTCCACTCGCTACTTCTCTGCAAGTACCCTGTGGGTATCTGGTTCTGCCTTTCCCTTCTAGTCTGTTCCGTGTGTACGGAGCCCTGTCCCCACCGCGTCTGCGGTTTTCGCTTTGCTCAGCTCTGTCCACCGCGTCTGCAGTTTTCGCTTTGCTCAGCTCTGTCCACCGCGTCTGCGGTTTTCGCTTTGCTCAGCTCTGTCCACCGCGTCTGCGGTTTTCGCTTTGCTCAGCTCTGTCCACCGCGTCTGCAGTTTTCGCTTTGCTCAGCTCTGTCCACCGCGTCTGCGGTTTTCGCTTTGCTCAGCTCTGTCCACCGCGTCTGCGGTTTTCGCTTTGCTCAGCTCTGTCCACCGCGTCTGCGGTTTTCGCTTTGCTCAGCTCTGTCCACCGCGTCTGCGGTTTTCGCTTTGCTCAGCTCTGTCCACCGCGTCTGCGGTTTTCGCTTTGCTCAGCTCTGTCCACTGCGTCTGCGGTTTCGAATTTGTCTCCGAGTCTGTACTGGACCCTACCCAGCCTGCGCTCTAGTTTACCTGTTCCTGTATTCCCCGGTGTGGGTCAACAGCCGTGTCCGGAGTCTGACCTGGAGTAGACCCTGGTTCCTCTGCTCGGTTCCTCCCTGGTGCACTGGCGTCGTATGCCGTCGTGTGACCTTGGTCGGATCGGGCAGATACTTAGTTACGCCCCTCCAGGCAGTCTCCGGTTCATTGCACAGTGGAATCACTACATAAACACGCACACGCCAGTCAGTCCGGGCGTGTGCATTACAGTTGACAACACCATTAGCCTAAATTTTGTATATTGCACTGGAAAAAACTAGGGGGTACCAAAATAATAAAATGGAGGTTTTGGTGGCATTCGGCCTCGTTAAAACCTCCCCACTTTTAGACATGCCTAAGTAAATAAGTACACCTCCTCCTTTGATATTCAATGCTGTGTTTAAGTATGTAATTACATTGGAGCGTCTCTTTAAAGTGGTCAAGAAAATGATCATGCAGGTACCAAAACCGGTAACTTACGGTGTCATCTGTCTTGTACCTGGGCTCCTCTAATCTTTATATCCAGAAAATGAAATGATCCTTGCTCTCCTCACAAAGTAGAAATGAGAGGAGATGTGACACAGTAAATTTAGCACATGTTGTGCGAGTCATTACTGTAATGTATCATAGCAGACCATCTGTTTTAAAGGGCAAGTAATAGCAAACATCACAGCTAACAATGCTCATTGCAGATATCATTGGATTTCAGTCTAATAACTAAGTGGCCTGAAAAATGCTGTAAAATAGTCCTAAAGGGAGCAGCCTTAAAGACCCAATACACATTAGATTAATGTCGGCTGAACTTACCGATATTAACTGGTTAGGTCGATTGTCTAATGTGTATGGGGTGCAGTCCGACTGTCGGGAGGGATGTCAATCAGGCATGTTCAATTTCAGATTGCTGATCGCATTGTTCTCCTGGAGATAAGCCACAGTCTGACGTATCAGTTGGCAGCTTTCTCATAGAGAACCCAGGAGTGCTTGAGCTCTGAAAAACCTGTGCTTACCGAAGGGTATCCAGGGCAGTCTGGTGATCCTGATCCAAGGCTGTTTGGATAGCCTTCGCCCTAGGCTGTGCTGTCCTGCTGGTGGATGTGACAGTGGTCATAGTACTAAGGGTGGTAACAACTGCCACCAGGGTGTAGGATACAAAAGAAGTAAAGGAAGGACCCAGGCAGGGGGAAAGGCATCTCCTCATACCCAGGCTGCAGGGGTCCCTTGAGCAGCAATCAGCAGAGGAGGAAGGTGGTACTAGCAGCGTGATATGCGAAGGCTTGGTCCGAGGAAAACCCGACCTTGCATGAGATGCAAGCATATTAGGGCAGGCTGGATAGCAGAGAGCGAGCAGTCTTCTCTGGACTCCGAGCTTATGAGTGCCAGAGAGGGGACAGGGACTGCTAAGAAACCCGACTGGTGATAAATGGGAGGGGGAGCCACTGGGACTCTGCAAGCATCAAGTTCCTGAATCACATACAGCTTACCCGGTCTGAGGGTCAATAAGGTGTGAGAGCGCGGTGATGCCCCGACAGGATTGTGACAGAGGGTGCCGAGGCTGGCCGGTGCAGGTGCGTGAAGCAAGCAGAGGAGCAACAGAGGAAGAACCATAACGGGTAAATACCAATGGAAAATAGCAGAAAGGGACAGAGCCCACGGCATAAAGGGGCAGAGCCCGCACCATTAAGTGGATAAATTGCCTGCTCTGACTGGTCAAAGAGCGGGTGCATGATGAACCCATTGATTGGCCAGGGGGAGAGACCCACCAGCTGCGCTGATTGTGCAGAAGCCCCGGGCCACTTACCATGTTGATTGGCCAGCAGACGAACACTCGCCGGAAACTGATTAACGGATGGTGCCCACTGTATTGATTGGCTAGATGTGTGAGAATACTTAAAGGGAATCTGTCACCCCCCTGAGCGATATCAGACCTCTACTATGGGCATACAGGTGATAGAAAAGTAAATCTATACTTACCTGTACGGCCCATAGCAGAGGTCTGATTGCAGAGAAATCTGGTTTTATAAAGTCTGTTTCCCAGAGGCTTGGCATCCGGGGGACGTCAAGCAAACCCCTCCTATCTGCTTACTATTCCCCTAAATCGCCACCTCTGTGCTAAATTACCATATTTCTCCCCTCCCCTGCACGTCACAGGGCCCTGTGACAGACCCTGTGACGTGCTCTGCTCTGCCTCCCCTCCTGCGCATGCGCAAAGCGCCGCTACCATGGAGCGTGCTTTGCTTCCCTCCGGCCCCGTTTGGCTGCGTATTGCACCGCAGCTTTGTATTGCGCAAGCGACAGTGAGTCACTGAGACTTCTGCTCCGCTGGCAGTGACTCATTATGTACATAACATACTGCAGAATGAGTTACCAGTGAATCCATCAGTGATCTCGTTCTGGGGACACGCATTGTAACCTTTATCTGTTTTCTGAACTGTCTTCCAAGTTGATTTATGTACATTAATCAGGCAGCATCTATCAGACACTGGCTGTATTAATTAAGCCAGGTATGTTTGACTCTGAGACGCTGTGGTGTTTCAGAGAAATACATACTTTAAAAGCCACCGGGGCCTGAGCCTGCTCCCAGTGGCTTCTCCTCGCCAACTCCCCTTGAGTGGTCTCTTCCTGGGTGGGTGTATAGGGAGAGATCTGTTAGTCACTGGTAGCGGGTGCGGTGAAGCTGCCAGAGTCCCATCTTTTCGACTAGTCTCTGGTTCAGCTCAGTCCCTGGTGGCTGGTAATGTATTGTCATACTGTACATAGCTTACAGCCAGCGCCCATGGATCGAGCAGCATGCATCAGCTTCTCTTTAAAAACAAAAAAAAGCCATATCCAATTCATGCTAGAAACATCCATGTAGACTTCTCAATAATTAACTGTAACATCAGGCCAACATTTTTTTTTTTAGCAAAAAAAGCAGTGAAAAAAAAACCCTATTGCGCTTTAACCTTGCCTTAAGTAACTAATGAGGGATCATAGCTCGTTGCCTAGTCCCCAAACGATCAGATACTAGTAAAAAAAAGAAAACTAAACATAGTACTAACACCTGCCCCCCTGGGTCCAGCACCGGCTCGTCACCTCTGTTCCAGTTTCTGTTTTTTGGTGGCAGCGTTGGCAGCATGTTGACCGCGCACATCACCGCTTCAGTCAATAACTCAACTTAGCGACTCTGCTATTGTAGACAGCAGGCAGAAATTGCTGAGTTCAGTGATCGGCTACAGCTGTGATGCGCTCTGTCAACATAACGTCACCGCTGCAGCCAAACCACAGAGACCAGAGCAACAGAGGGGAGCTTTTCCTAGATCCGGGTGAGTACTGTCTGTATTTGTTTTATTATTTACTAGTACCTGATCTTTAGGAGATCACTTTTTTTTTTAAAGAAGCACTCACATCAAAGTTTTTATCATCTTAATATATTGCAGTCATCATATTTATATGGCACTGTGTACTTACAATTGCTCATTTTCCCTTTCTATCTAGTTAATTCTTCTCTTTTCCATTAGGTCTGTGACATCACGTGATTAAAAACTGACCAGCTGAATCCTTCTAAGCTCTATAAAAGACAGGAAGTCTCTTTTCCCTTCATGAGTCATGAGTCACTGCAAAGTCCCTGGCAGGACGGAGCTGATGGGTCAGGAGCTGAAGAGGGAAATGATTTATGCAGTGAAAAGAGACTTCATGTTTCTACATAGAGCAGAGAAAAGAGAATTTACTGGGTAGAAAGGCAAAACGAGCAATTGTAAGTGCACAGTGCTGTATAATATGATGACTGCAACATACTAAGAGGATAACATTTTTGATAGGAATGCTTCTTTAATGATTCAACAAATAATATCAATAGGTGGCTGAATTCGTGTTTTCCTGGCCTACATTTCACTTACACAAGAATTGTGTTTAGCTCTAGGGTGAATCTGAGAGCGATGGTGTCTACACATAGTATATAGGTAGTGGTGTGTACTGGAGAACAATACCGGCTTGTCTAACACTAGGAAACAATACATGGGGGCAGCGAGATTCGCACGGTTCTTTGGAGAACAAGTCACACTGGCATAAGACAAGAGCATATAAGAAAACAAGTTGGAAAAATAAAACTATCAAAGGTCTGATACGCTGGAGCATAGACACTAAACCATAGCCAGTAATGAAAACAAGTGATCCCAACATACCTGTTTCTGCCGGTGAATGATCTCGGTTTTGTTCCTGCTCGAATCTTTCAGTGTAAGCAAAACAAATACCAAACGAGTCTAGACAAAATCACGTCAGTCACCAACATAAGGGGAGCCCCACCCAGGAAATAGTGTTATTTCCAGTAACTTTAATGGGGGGGGGGGGTCACAGTCTTATGTAAATAAAGTATAATTATTATATAATGAAACTTAATGATTAAACTCTGCTGTATTTCATAATTTCTTTCAACATAGAGTTTGAAAACCCCCATAGATGTATAGATAGATAGTCCGGCTTATGGCTGAGAAAAGGATCCAGTAAAGTCCAGTCTACGGGGAGTACAGGTGCGGGACTCTCATTCTAATGATCATGGTCATCCTGACAATGTGGTCCACAGTGATAGGAGCTTTGATAAAGAAAGCAAGATAGCATTGAATTGCGTAGTTTTATTTCTTCTTACCATGCTTCTATTGGAATTAATTTTTATTATACTACAATGAAGTGGAATTTTATTCAGTAGCTGGAACGTTACTCTTCTGGAAACTTTTTCACGTTTGATCAGATCATGGTTCTGGGAATACTGAACTCAAATATTCATGATTGGGGAGCTGGCAATCCTTCTTTTTCCTCTTTTTTGTATGTAATAAACGCCTCCACTTTTGAAGAATTAAAAAGTTGGGCTCAGCCACGCATCATCCTGGATATTCCCCAGCTCCATCAATTTTGACTTAGCTACCCAAAACTGCTGAGCAAATTCCAAAAGTTGAAAAATTATTTTTGCAACTTCACGTTGTGCAAAAGTTTTGGAACTTTTCAAAGTGTTTTCTGGTGTAAACACTATTAAATTGGCCTCAAGGCTGCGCTAAAATTTGGAGTCTTTTGGCGTTCCCTGCCATTTTCACTTGGCACTGACAAAGGGGTTGGAGCTAGGGTGGAACAGGGTGCGGCGACTGATGCTACTCAAATTCATGACTAGCAGGGGCGTTCGCTAAGCCACAAATCTTACTCCACCAGGGACTGTAAAATCTGTAAAGTGATTAAAGTCAATAAAAAAAGTAATGTTTAAAAAAAAAAAATGAAAAAAAAAAAAAACACCTCACAAAAAATACACAAAATTACCATATTCAAATCTCACAAAAACTTTTATTCATAAATAAGTAGTGTTGTGCTAACAGGCTTGTAGGACCCTGGTCCAGCAGTCATGTGGGTAGTCTGTGGCTGCTGTCCCAGAGCCCTGTGAACTTCTGAATTTCCTCCTACATTCCGCATCCCCGGGGCCTGACGTGCGCTTTAATGATGACATAGTGCCAAGCCTACTAGTCAATTGAGATGCCAGAAATTCCACCAGGAAGCAGGAGGCTTGCAGGGCTCTGGTATGGTCGCCATGGACTGCCAACATAGACGATGGACCAAGGTCCTGCCAATCTTTTGGATCATCTATAAAAATAAGGTCCATTCTCCTGTAGTGCTGTGTTGAGATGACTTCAACCGATTTCCTTCAGAGCACATCTCAGGCTGGTCTTCAGTATTACTGCGAATCTGTCACCTTCAAAAGCTCCGAGACCCAGTCAGGGTCCACCTCTTCTTCCTCAAAATCCCTATAGATTAGAGAATAAGAGAACGCAGATTAATTTACTATCATTATAGAGCGATCACATCCTGCTTCGTAAAGCACAGGGAAAGTATACTCAATGAGGCACATTCATCAAATGGAGTGCACCAGCAATGAGGCAGAACATTCATCAACACTTCGGTGCAAGTGACGTGTGAAAAAAATGTTCTCTGACATGTATAAAAGGGCATGGTAAAACAACCTGCAAAGAAAGAACGACAGAGAGAGAAAGAAAGAAAGAGAAACAGAGAGAGAAAGAGAGAAAGAAAGAAAGAGAGAGACAGAGAAAGAGACAGAAAGAAGGAGAAAAAGAAAGAAAGAGAGAGAAAGAGAAAAAGAAAAGAGAGACCTATAATAGGATCTCAGATGGAAATTCAGTTAATTAGTTTCCCAGGCTCTTGGCTCCTTGCAGCCTTTCCTGCTCCATGTAATCTCAGTTTATAGTCTCACTCACTAGTCATCGACCAGAAGACTGATCAGCCAGTTGCTATTAGCAGCCAAACAATAGGAATGGTATAAAGTTACTATGTATGTTCCCCAGAGCCGGTTTTAGGCAAAGTAGGGCCCTAGGCAAAAGTTTAATGTGTGGCCCTAAATGCTGACATTCTGCATCATCACACTCAAACATTTTGGTTGTATTTGAGCACTGAGTTCAGGCCGTTTAATGAGCGTGATAGACAATATTGAAGTCGTTAGACGCTTGTTGCACGCAGGCACACGCACTGTGTGTCTGTACCCGACCATTTACATAGACTATTAACATATACACTACCGTTCAAAAGTTTGGGGTCATTTAGAAATTTCATTATTTTTAAATGAAAAGCACATTTTTTTTCAATGAAGCTAACATTAAATAAATCAGAAATACACTCTATACATTATTAATGTGGTAAATGACTATTCTAGCTGCAAACGTCTTGTTTTTATTGCAATATCTACACAGGTGTATAGAGGCCCTTTTCCAACAACCACCACTCCAGTGTTTTAATGGTACATTGTGTTTGCTAACTGTGTAAGAAGGCTAATGGATGTTTAGAAAACCCTAGAAAACCCTTACACAAGTATATTAGCCCAGCTGAAAATGGTTTGGCTGAATTGAGAAGCTATAAAATTGACCTTCTGTAACATACCTGGCGGCGTCCTTGCATGGTGGTCCATCTCCCACTGTGCAAGAGCGCGCACTTGATCTCCAGTCCAGAATGTCTCTCTGGCTTCCCTCCATGCTGTCTGTTTGTGTCTGCTTCTGCTGCTTAAGGGCGGCGCCCGATCACTTCCTGCTTTTTGTACCTGCTGTGGGTCACACCCCTTGTGCGTCCTCAGCCTATTGCTGTCTGTCACCTGGTATATAGCTCAGCTGCTCCCATCTATCCCTGCCTGAGCATAGTGTTTCTTTCAGTGTGTGCTTGCACTCTGAAGGTGCCAGGTCCCGTTCTTTGTCTCCTGCTTTGCGGTATCTGTTCCCGTGTCTGAACTGAGTCCTGTCTGTCTCCTGCCTTGCGGTTTCAGTTCCCGTGTCTGAACTGAGTCCTGTCTGTGTTCTCTTGTCTGCCTATCCTGGAGGCTGTATTTCCAGGCCTGTCTGAACACGCTCCTAGCCTGTTCCTCCCGCCTTCTAGGGGCCGATTATCTAGACCCGCTCCGGTATCTTGTCTGTCCTGTCTGAACACGCTCCTAGCCTGTTCCTCCCGCCTTCTAGGGGCCGATTACCTAGACCCGCTCCGGTATCTTGTCTGTCCTGTCTGAACACGCTCCTAGCCTGTTCCTCCTGCCTTCTAGGGGCCGATTACCTAGACCCGCTCCTGTATCTTGTCTGTCCTGTCTGAACACGCTCCTTGCCTGTTCATCCTGCCTCTCTGGGGGCCGTATTCCCAGACCCGCTCCTGTATTCCGCTGCAGTGTCGGTCTCCTCCATACACTCAGTTCCAGTCTGAACTCTCTCCTATCCTTTACCTGTTTTGCCTCTATGTCCGTTCCCTTCCCTTTTCTGCAGAGTCTGAACTCGTACCTAACTCCTGCTTGTTGTCTCTGTACTCCCGTTTGTGAGTTTGTGGTCCACTCGCTACTTCACTGCAAGTACCCTGTGGGTATCTGGCTCTGCCTTTCCCTTCCTGTCTGTTCCGTGTGAACAGAGCCCTGTCCCCCCTGCTCAGCCTTGCCTGCTCTGACTCCTTTGCTCACCGCTCCGGCGGTTCTAGCCTGCTCTGACTCCTTTGCTCACCGCTCCGGCGGTTCTAGCCTGCTCTGACTCCTTTGCTCACCGCTCCGGCGGTTCTAGCCTGCTCTGACTCCTTTGCTTACCGCTCCGGCGGTTCTAGCCTGCTCTGACTCCTTTGCTCGCTGCTCCGGCAGCCTTGCTCCGCTCTGACCCTTTTGCTCACTGCTCCGGCAGTCTCGCTCCGCTCTTATCCTTTTGCTCACTGCTCCGGCAGTCTTGCTCCACTCTTGTTCACCGCTCCAGGCGGTCTCGTCTTGCTCACTGCTCCGGCAGTCTTGCTCAGCTCTGACCCTTTGCTCACCGCTCCTGGCGGCCTTGTCCTGCTCTACTCTTGCTCACCGCTCCAAGCGGCTTTGTCCTGCCCTGTTCTCGCTCACCTCTCTGGGCGGCCTCACTCTGCTGTGTTTGTCCGCCACATCTGTGGTTCTGTTCCTGAGTCCCAGTGTGTACTGGGTCCTATCCCGCCAGTGTCCCTACCTGCTAGTGCCTCCCTGTCTGCACTCTAGCTGTGCTTGCCTGTACCCCTCTGCCTGTATTGTTCCTGAGTCCCAGTGTGTACTGGGTCCTATCCCGCCTGTGTTCCTACCTGCTAGTGCCTCCCTGTCTGCACTCTAGCTGTGCTTGCCTGTACCCCCCTGCCTGCATACCCGCCTGCCTGCATACCAGTTGTGCCTGCCTATACCCACCAGTCTGTGTGCCAGCCTACCAGTCTGTTCCTGTATTCCCCTGTGTGGGTCAACAGCCGTGTCCGGGGTCTGTCCTGGAGTAGCACCTGGTCTCTCTGCTCGGTTCCTCCTTGGTGCACTGGCGTCGTATGCCGTCGTGCCACCTTGGTCGGATCGGGCAGATACTTAGTTACGCCCCTCCAGGCACTCTCCGGTTCATGGCACAGTGGAATCACTACATAAACACGCACACGCCAGTCAGTCCGGGCGTGTGCATAACACCTTCCTTTGAGCTAGTTGAGAATCTGGAGCATTACATTTGTTTGTTCTATGAAACTCTCAAAATGGCCAGAAAAAGAGAACTTTCATGTGAAACTCGACAGTCTATTCTTGTTCTTAGAAATGAAGGCTATTCCATGCAAGAAGTTGCCAAGAAACTGAAGATTTCCTACAACGGTGTGTACTACTTCCTTCAGAGGAGAGCACAAACAGGCTCTAACCAGAGTAGAAAGAGAAGTGGGAGGCCCCGCTGCACAACTGAGCAACAAGACAAGTACATTAGAGTCTCTAGTTTGAGAAATCGACGCTTCACAGCTCCTCAACTGGCAGCTTCATTAAATAGTACACGCAAAACGCCAGTGTCAACGTCTACAGTGAAGAGGTGACTCTGGGATGCTGGCCTTCTGGGCAAAGTGGCAAAGAAAAAGCCATATCTGAGACTGGCTAATAAAAGGAAAAGATTAATATGGGCAAAATAACACAGACATTGGACAGAGGAAGATTGGAAAAAAGTTTTATGGACAGACGAATCAAAGTTTGAGGTGTTTGGATCACACAGAAGAACATTTGTGAGATGCAGAACAACTGAAAAGATGCTGGAAGAGTGCTTGACGCCATCTGTCAAGCATGGTGGAGGTAATGTGATGGTCTGGGGTTGCTTTGGTGCTGGTAAAGTGGGAGATTTGTACAAGGTAAATAGGATTTTGAATAAGGAAGGCTATCACTCCATTTTGCAACACCATGCCATACCCTGTGGACAGCACTTTATTGGAGCCAATTTCATCCTACAACAGGACAATGACCCAAAGCACACCTCCAAATTATGCATGAACTATTTAGGGAAGAAGCAGGCAGCTGGTATTCTATCTGTAATGGAGTGGCCAGCGCAGTCATCAGATCTCAACCC
The DNA here is from genome assembly GCF_046119375.1 of Phyllobates terribilis. Classification (NCBI taxonomy): domain Eukaryota; kingdom Metazoa; phylum Chordata; class Amphibia; order Anura; family Dendrobatidae; genus Phyllobates; species Phyllobates terribilis. The sequence continues at coordinate 130,351,782 of NW_027362762.1, read as the reverse complement.
CATTGAGCTGTTGTGGGAGCAGCTTTACCGTATGGTACGCAAAAAGTGCCCATCAAGCCAATCCAACTTGTGTGAGGGGCTTCAGGAAGCACGGGGTGAAATTTCTCAAGATGACCTCAGCAAATTAACAGCTAGAATCCCAAAGGCCTGCAATGCTGTAATTGCTGCAAAGGGAGCATTCTTTGACGAAAGCAAAGTTTGAAGGAGAAAATTATTCTAATAAAAATCATTATTTCTAACCTTGTCAATGTCTGGACTATATTTTCTAATCATTTTGCAACTCATTTGATAAATAAAAGTATGAGTTTTCATGGAAAACACAAAATTGTCTTGGTGACCCCAAACTTTTGAACGGTAGTGTATACAAGTTAGAATAATGCAATAAAATATATAAACATACACACACGTATACACAAATATACAAGGCACACACATGTACATGGCACACACTTATACACGGCACACACACACGTACACGGCACACATGCTGCACAACAAATGCTCAGTAGATACACACATTACACACAGCACATGTATGCAGGACAACAATATTCATATAAACACATACAAATCTCTCACAGACAGCACACACCTCACTGCTTTATGCTGAAGGGAATGAAGATGTTCCTTACTATGAGCTGCAGCTTCTCCTGCTCACAGCAGCACTGTCCCAGCAGACACCTCCCTGCCTTCTCCTCTGCTGGGAGCTGACAGGAGCACGAGGAGGCTGACAGGAGCACGAGGAGGCTGACAGGAGCACGAGGAGGCTGACAGGAGGAGTCTGGCAGGAGCAAGGGGAGGCTGGCGGGAGGAGGCTGGCAAGAGCAAGGAGAGGCTGGCAGGAGGAGGCTAGCAGGAGCAGGTGGAGGCTGGCAGGAGCAAGGGAGTGGGGGCCCTAGGCAGATACCTAGTCTGCCCTGCCCTAACTCCGGCCCTGGTGGTCCCGTAACAATGTGACACATTTTACATGAACTTGTTTTTAATTTTGGAGATGTGCTGACAACAGGGTTTCTAGAGAATAGGAACAGCACAAGATGAGTCAGAGCTGAAAATGTAATGAAAGGGGAAGGAGAAACGATCCCAACAGCGTCTACTTACAAGAATTGTGGATGATGTCAATTCTAAAGATATCCTGATGTGAATAACTACGACTTCCTACAGTGACCGAGAGGAACACCGACTGCTGTCAGTCATTTTCAATAATATGAAAAGGCCTCAGACTGATCCTAATATTCACTATTCACAGCACAGACTAAAAAAATCAACTATTCAAATGCAAGATTTCACAACACAGTCTACATACATTAGTAAACAGATCTTTTAGAGTCTTGATGAGACTGATGCATTTACATTGAAAACCACATCAGAATGACTGTGTAATCATGATTATAGGGCTTGTTCAGACCAGCGCATCATATAGACGTGTGCTGTCCATGTGTGCCATGGACCGAACACTGAAAAACAGTAAAACAAATATGAGGGCACCACCCAATCATCGGGATCAACCTAGCACATACTTGTAAAGAAAATGTCAAGAAAGAGAAAGAAAAAATATGCAATTGCTATGGGATGACCATACGAAATAAATCATTTTATTCAATACAAATTAATAAATTAAAAACAATTTAAAAGGCAATAATTGGCCAAACATGTACAGACAAAGGTGGAGGGCTATAATAAGGCCAACACCTATCCTCATTTGCTAAAAGAAGTTGTAAATAGTTTACACGGTATAGATAAACCACACTGCAAGGTATGTGCCAATATATAAATTTACCATGTAAAATCCAATGCAAAAAATGACATGATATAAAAGATGTCCAATGTAAGGCTAGAATAAAACACAATAATAATGACAATCAAAGCCAGATGGAAAAATAGTCCAATGGTGCTATACATGATGAATCCTGAAATTGCAAAGGAAGGCAAAAGAGCCTGACAAACATTGCAGTAATGGGTAAAGATCCTTGTTTGTGGCATCAAATGAAATAAGGATCAAGGACCTCACTCGTATCGCCAGCCCTGTTGTGGCTTTCTCAGGGATATATGAACCGAACACTGAGAGCACACGCACCAAATATAGCCTATATCCCAGTGCACATGCATTATTTTTCCAAAAGGAATAGTAGTGCATGTAAATAGCAAGCATCTCCAGCATAGTGAATGAGCACATGGAGCCAATCACAATTTGCCCAAGTTTTAGTATGGCCTTCTGAACCTGGCCTTAAAAAGGTGGTGTCAACTACCCACTACACGGTAAAATAATAACAGCTATTCTCCCCTCCGGTTTGGGCACCCTTCCATAGATGTCGGCACCTGCTCTCCCGGAGCTCGTGTGACATTGTTATGTCACGTGAGCCCTGCAGCCAATCAGCGGCCACTTCACTCTCCCCTCCTTCAGACAAATCAGACATCATAAGGAAGTCCAAGAGCAGCAGAAGCTCTCGTTTCTTCCGGGTGTCATTTTCTTCCAAAGGAAGTGAGCATGAAGCAGCCAATGACTGGCTGCGGGGCTCACGTGACATAATGTCATGCGAGCCTTGGGATAGCAGGCATTGACATCGCTGGAATGGCGCGTGCACCGGAGGGGAGTATAGCTGTTATTTTACGTGGGGGGAAATATAGTTATTGAGATAGGGTTCTGCAAATAGTGGACAACTCTTTTAAGATTAGCATATTTTGTGTCCATTTGTAGTATGAAACAGTCATGAGACAGGTGCATTCAGTCTCCACACACCCAGACTGACATCTGAGGCTTGTTCTAAGCAGGGTGTTATCTCAGCAGGGAGGAGGGTCGCTGAGGAGCTGTCAATCCAGCTAGGTTGGTGGAGATTGGAGTTAAACTTGCATAAAAGATTATACCGGGGCAAACACAGACATAAGATGGCCACTGTGTATGAACAGTATATTGACCCTTTGCAGTCCAGTAGCTCATCATAATATACCCCTTTATGTGTTTATGACATAAGCTGATTTTGCTGCCTTGGAGGTGGAAATGGGCCCCTAACCTCTTGAGACACTGGTCGCAGATTGCACAAATGGTATGTCCCGACCCCTGGATTATACAGACATTCTGACAAAGGTAAGTATACCATTCTCATCAGGTCTAAAAGATCTATTTAATAGTGTATGCAGTTTATATTATGAGATCTCGTGACTGATACGCATGAAGGTGATTTTCAGGTTAAGTGTAATATTGCAAATTTCTGCAGCCATATTAAAGATGTAAGTCCCAACCAAATGTAGATGTTATAGAATAATGATGGTCCATGATGCAGTCATTTCGGGTTGTTAGACCAGCTTGGTCTAACAACTTGATTTGGTTTGGACCAGCATCTGTAATATGGGGCAAAAATTTAGCCTGTATTATGCTCATGTTAAAATGACCTATAGTGACTGTCCACTGTTCATTATTTTCAGGCTTCATAAAGGGATTTTCTACATCTATGTTTCAATACATTTACAAACTTGGTCTGTAGAATTAACAAAATCAGCTTTACTGACCGAATACTGCCTCTCTGCTGCTGTGTCTACAGTCTTTGTTGGCATGTCTACAGCACATGATGCCAGGGATGCCGTCTACAGCATGTCCTGGCTGCAGTGGTGATGTCTTGTCTACAGCTCGTGACCACTGCAGCCAATCACTGGGCAGAATGGTCAAATGCTGTCGACCTTGGTATCACCCCTGAGGCAGGACATGTTGTAGTCATCTCACCAAAGACTGGGGCAGGCTTGTACAGTATTAAAATGTACATGTTGGTAACCCCTTTAAAGTGGATTTGTCATTAGATTTTAAACAAAAACTGCATACATTATTTAAGAGTATGCACCAAGATTGGAAGTTATCAACTTATCCATGGGATAGGGGATAACTTTCTGATCATTGGGGCTCCAACTGGTGGGACCTGCACAGATTCTGAGAACAGGGCCCCATTTGAATGGACCAGAAGATGAGCATGGGCACCTCCCTCTATTCATTCTCTATGGGACTGCCAGAGATAGCAGAGTGCTGCATTCGACTGGTCTTTGGCAATTCCATCCATTCTTGGAATTGGTGCAGGTCTCAGCAGTCAGAGAACCAATGATCAGGAAGTTATCCCTAATTCATCAGATAGTATGTAAAGATCGGCAATCACAAAAGTTGCAATCAATTCAGGACTTTATTCCATATAATATTCAAAACATCTGTTATATGACATGTTTTGGCTTTTACACCAAAGCCTTTTTCAAACAATCTTGTTTGAAAAAGACTTAAGTAAATATATATACTCATGAATATACCCAAGTATATTCATGAGCCATCCCTTGACACAAGCACCACTTTTTCTCCGAGTGCCGACTGGAAACATAAGTGCAATTCATCAGATAAGAGATAACTTCCAAATCTGGTAAAACCCCTTTAAAGAAATCTGATGGGCCTGATGGGGAGGTGAAGCTAACTTTGAAAATCTGTGTCAGAATAGCTGCATCATCCTTTTTGAAAGTTTAAACTCAATCTCTGCCGACCTAGTCTGATTGACAGCTCCTCAGTGTCCCTCCACTTTGCCGATGCTGATATCTCACACTGCTCAATACAAGCTGCAGCTGTCAGTCAGGCTGAGCGGAGACTGAATACATTTGGACTTAGAAGCTCTTTTACCTTATAGCTGGAATCATAAAAATGCTCATTTTAATATAATTATATAGCCATTTTGACGTGGATTTAAAAAATAATTACAATAGCATCATCAGTTCCAAAATATATATTTAGAAATGTATATAGTTTATATTGTGAAATCTGGTGACAGATCCATATCTAGTTAATTATACAACTATATCTGCCTGAAGCCACCTTAGCATACTTATTGTAAGGGCCCGTAGGCTAAACTCTGCACGATCGACCGTCAATCTAATGTGTATAGGGTCTCCCAGCTCTGCCCTAACGAAGAAGGACTCGGCCTGTTGAAATTCAGACTACTGATCTTCGCATGTATGGAGGAGTCAGGAAAGATTCCTGCTGGCCCAAGAGATCATTCTGCCAACAATTTTCTAATGTGTATTGGACCTTACGTTTTTTTATCTCCCAGAGTGGGGCCTGCAGGCGGCTAGATTTTATCTTTTGGTAATGTCTATTTAGGGGATTTAGAACTTTGTAAAACTGCTTACGAAAGAGGGATTTTTGGTACTCACCATAAAATCTCTTTCTTGGAGCCTTCATTGGGGGACACAGGACCATGGGTGTATGCTGTTGTCGCTAGGAGGTTGCCACTAGGCAAAAAAAGAAAATAGCTCCTCCTCCGCTGTATACACCCGCCTACAGGCACCAAGCTCACCAATTAGTGGCTAAAGCAGTAGGAGGAACATAAAGTAATTAACTATGCAATGCCCAACGGGGCACAACCGTGAAAACTAAATTAGATGCCCAACAGGGCCAACTAGACATATGCCCAAAATCAGGGAGGGTGCTGCGTCCCCCAATGAAGGCTCCAAGAAAGAGATTTTACAGTGAGTACCAAAAATCCCTCTTTCTTTATCGCTTCATTGGGGGACACAGGACCATGGGACGTCCAAAAGCAGTCCCTAGGGTGGGAGAACAAAAGATAGCCACAGATTAGGTCTGACTGCTGGCAACCGCCGCCTGCAGAACCTTCCGTCCAAGACTGGCATCAGCCGAGGAATAAGTGTGGACTTTATAAAACCTTGAAAAGGTGTGGAGTGAAGACCAGGTTGCAGCCTTACAGATCTGAGAAGCTGAAGCCTGATGGCGAACAGCCCAAGAGGCCCCCACCGCCCGGGTGGAGTGAGCCCTTACCCACGGAGGGGGAGGTTTGTCCGAGACGCGATATGCCTCCAAAATGGTCGAACGTATCCAACGGGCAATGGTTGACTTGGAAGCAGGAAGGCCCCTGCGACGCCCTTCAGGGATGACAAACAGGGCGTCCGAACGTCGGAGGGAGGCTGTTCTAGAAAGGTACACACGTAAGGCTCTGACCAGATCCAGTTTGTGCAGGGATTTCTCCCATGGGTGCCGTGGGGCCGGACAGAAGGAAGGCAAAACAAGGTCTTCATTGATGTGGAAAGAGGAGACTACTTTCGGCAAAAAGGAAGGCACCGGCCTGAGCACTACCTTGTCTTGATGGAAGACCAGAAAAGGTGACCGACATGAGAGGGCTGCGAGCTCTGCAACCCTCCTAATAGAGGTAACGGCCACCAGAAAAGCCACCTTCCAGGAGAGAAGAGAGGCTGAGATGTCCTGAATGGGTTCAAACGGGGTCTGTTGGAGGATGCTTAGGACCATATTAAGGTCCCATGGATCCACCGGGAGGCGATAAGGCGGCGCCAGGTGAGCCACCCCTTGTAGAAACGTCTTGACCTGAGGACGGGAAGCCAAGTTATGTTGGAATAGAATGGACAAGGCCGAAACTTGGCCTTTGAGAGTGCTTAGAGAGAGTCCCGCTTCCAGACCAGACTGAAGAAAGGCCAAAATGACCGGTAACGAAAAGGACATGGGAGCTAGCAGATCTTTCTCGCAGTGACGAAAAAAGGCTCTCCAGGTTCTGTGGTATATGTGCGAGGTTGCGGGTTTTCTGGCACTAATTAGGGTCTGGATAACCCGCCTTCCTCAAGACTGAACTCTGATGAAGAATAGGCCCCGGAGAGAGGAGGTCCGGACGGTCTGGTAGTCTCCAGGGGGAGTCGACGAGCAGGTTTACTAGATCTGCGTACCAGACTCGTCTGGGCCAATCCGGGGCTACTAGAATTACCGGTACTCCTTCTGTCTTGATCTTTTTGACGACTCGAGGGATCAATGGTAGAGGGGGAAAAAGATATGGCTGCTGGAACTGAGACCATGATATGACTAGGGCGTCTTGAGCGATCGCAAGGGGATCGCGGGACCGGGCTACAAAGGATGGAACCTTGTGGTTTAACCGAGACGCCATGAGGTCGACATCCGGCGTGCCCCATCGTAAGCAAATCTGATGAAACACCTCGGGATGGAGAGACCATTCTCCTGAGGCAAGGCCCTGTCGACTAAGGAAGTCGGCCGCCCAATTGTCGACCCCCGGAATGTAGACTGCTGAGATTGCCGGAACAGTGTTCTCGGCCCAAACTAGCACTCTTGCCACCTCTTTCAAGACGGACTTGCTGCGCGCTCCTCCCTGACGGTTTATGTATGCCACAGCCGTGGCGTTGTCCGATTGTACGCGGACTGGGAACCCTGCAAGAATATCCTGCCAGTTACGCAACGCCAGGTAAATTGCCCTTATCTCCAAGATGTTGATCGGTAGGGAGACTTCGTGGGGACTCCACCAGCCCTGCACCGTGTGGTGAAGGAAGACTGCCCCCCAACCGATGAGGCTGGCATCGGTCGTGACCACCTGCCAGCGAAGCGGTAAGAATGACCTCCCGGGTCTGAAGGAAGAGGGGCGAGTCCACCATGGTAATGACCTTCTCACATGAAGAGGTAACCTGATGCGTCGATCTAGAGACGACGGGTTCTTGTCCCATGCCGACAGAAGGGCCAGTTGAAGAGGCCGGGTATGGAACTGGGCAAAAGGCACTGCTTCCATAGCTGCCACCATTTTTCCCAAGACACTCATGCATAGGCGAAGAGAGTGTAGACTTGGGTCGGAAAGGTGGTGGATTCCCTAACGGAGAGAGTTTATCTTTTCCCTCGGGAGAAGGACCCGGGCATGGGTCGTGTCGAACTGCATCCCTAGAAAGGTTACGCGTTGAGATGGGACCAGGGAGGATTTGTCTGTGTTTATCAGTGAGCCTAACCGAGAGAGCGTGTTCAAGGTGATCTGGAGACAGTCCTTGAACGTGGGACCCTTGATCAATAGTTCGTCGAGGTAGGGGATAATTACAATCCCCCTGGCTCGTAGAATGGCCATGACTGTCGCCATTGCCTTCGTGAAAACCCTCGGGGCGGAGGGAAGCCCGAAGGGGAGAGAAGTGAACTGATAGTGTGCGTTCTGGAAGGCAAATCGAAGGAACTTCTGATGTGGTGCGCAGATTGGGATGTGAAGATACGCATCCTGAATGTCCACTGAACATAGATATTCCTCGGCTTCCATCGAGGCGATTACCGACCTGAGGGACTCCATTCTGAAGTGCCGGATGCGTACCTGACGGTTTAGTTGTTTGAGGTCCAGAATCGGACGTAGTGAGCCGTCCTTTTTTGGAACAACGAAAAGATTGGAGTAAAAACCGGAAAAACCTTTCCTGAAGGGGGACTGGAACTATGACTCCTAAGTGCAGAAGGGAGGCGATGGCCTGAAGAAAACCAGGAAGCAGAGATGGATGTGGGGGGCGGGACCTGAGAAATCATGTTCCTGGCATGGCGTTGAATTCAATCTTGTAGCCAGAGGTCACAATCTCCTTGACCCAGGCGTCTCCTATTGCCGAGACCCAAGAGTCTCGGAACAGAAGTAGACGGCCTCCCACCCTGGGAGAAGTCCCAGGTGGGAGTGACCCGTCATGCTGAAGAAAATCTGTTGGATCGTGATCCAGAGGGCTTAGAAGAGCGACCCTTTCGGCGCCAGTTGGGAGTGGGCCTAAAGGTAGGCTTACGTCTCTCTCGCTGTGCTGGGGTCCTGTTGAGAGGAGGGGCCCGGTTGAGCGAACTGACGAAAGGACCGGAACTGAAGGGAACGTCTCCTAGGAAAGGGGCATTTAGGTCTCGGCTGGGGATGGGAGGTGCTCTTACCCCCAGTGGCATCAGAAATGATCTGGTCTAACTTAGACCCAAACAGCCTAGAGCCTTGAAAAGGGAGATTAGTTAGTGATTTTTTGGAGGCCGGGTCGGCGTTCCAAGCGTTCAGCCAAAGAATTCTACGTATAGCAATGATATTGCTAGAGACGCGGGCTGAACAGGCAGCGGCGTCAAGGGATGCCGTGAGCAGATATTTTCCTGCGTGGGCGATCTGATCCGCTAGGTCAGCCAGATCGTCCGGGGAAGCCCCCGTTAGGATACCCTGCCTAAGCTGTTTGGCCCATGCGGAGACTGCCTTTGATACCCAAGTTGAGGCGAAGGAAGGACACAGAGAGGTGCTAGCAGCCTCAAAGGCTGACTTAGCCAAGGCCTCAACCTGTCTCACCGTAGTGTCCTTGAGGGAGGAACCGTCTGGAAGAGACAGCACCGTCTTGGCCGAGAGACGAGAAACAGGAGGATCCACAGATGGGGACTCCGTCCATTTACTGACAAGATCATGATTAAACGGGTATAGCATGTCTAACTGTTTCTTTCCGGTGAAGCGCTTTTCTGGATGCTCCCACTGTTTCTGAAAGACACCGTCAAATTCTGTATGATAAGAAAAGGTGCGAGCCGGGCGCTAAATTTTCTTGAAGGAAATGGAGTAGTCCTGAGAAGGGCTCTCGTCCTCTTTAACATGCAGAGTCTGATTGACGGCCGATATAAGGCTGTCAACCATGTCCTGGATCTTAGAATATTGGTCCGTGTCGGATCCAGAGTCAGAATCTGATGCCGAGTCAGATCCCAGGGCGACCTCTGGGGAAGAGGTGTGAGATGCAGGGAGCATTTTGGAGTCTGGAGAGCTGGAAGACGAACTTGTGTGAGTCCGTTTCTGAGAACGTGCTCTCAGTCTGCCCTTGGGAGGAGGGGGCAGGGGTGCCTGCGAATCATCCATGGGAACGTTCGGAGCACTGGTGGCCGTGGATAATATAGGTAAGCGTTCTAGGACCTAAACCAGAGATTGAGATACCTTGGTGAGGTCAGAGACAGACTGGGACATAGCAACAGCCCACTCCAGAGGAGGGAGAGTTACTTCTTCCTGGGCGGCCGGGGGATCTTGGGGAGCCAGCATGGTGGGAGGCTTGCAGGTCGAGCAGAAAGCCATTGTCAGACCCGCGGGCCACTTAGTACTGCAAAGAGCACAGGCGTAGTATGTGACTGTGTGAGCGGGACGGACAGAAAACTCCCTGGGTTTGGGCATATGTGCCTAACCAGTAATACTGCAGAGGAGGGAACCTGTGGGCAGGAAAGGTGTGTGTTGGTGCCAGGGCAGAGCCTACCCAGACTAGGAATATCCACAGTCCAGTATCCCCAGTCGGAAACTCCGGAGCTGAGGCCGAAGGGAGCCGCTGTAGGAGGTGCGGTGCTGAAGCAGCCAGGCAGAGCCAGGAACAGAGAACAGCGTAGAGGGGTGGGGCAGGAGCCGAGCGTGCTGTCCTGAGCGACTTGGGGGAGCCGAGGCTCTGATAGGTGGAAAGAATGGGGGCGGGCTTAGGAAACCAGCCGCTGATAGGTCTCCGGGAGAAATGTGGGCATGCCGGATGCATCACAATGCTCCTCGGTCCTGATTGGCCGATTGCCGGAGGGGGCGTATACCCGCCGGTAAAAGGAATGCCCCACCTGAGACGCGGGCCCCGACAGAGGAAGCGCGGGCAGATTTGTCGCACAAAAAAGAGAAGAAGGAGGGGGCTGAGGGGAACGCCATGATGCGGGGGACACCATGCTGCGGGGGACGCCATGAAGATGTGAGGAGAGGGGGCGTGGCCAGGGAAGTGCTGCTGTAAGTAAGCTGTTGTTGTCCATATCCAGTGTTCTGGGCCTGGGGGGCTGCAGTTGTAAGGCAGCAGGACTGGGAGGGATTGTACCTTTGTTTGAGGTCCTGATACCTCTTCTTCCTCTCCCCCTCTGAGGGTGGTCCCAGGAGGTCCCCCGTAGATAGGGGGGATCCTGGCTCTTCCTCCTTCCCGCACTGACCGGTGCTGGACAGTGCAGGAGACGGTGTCGACCACAGAATCTGGGGGAAGGTCACCGCAGTGACCACCGTCTCCCTCCCAGGCCGCTCCGAGGAGGGGGCTGGGGTGGGGAATAGGCAAGGACTGGCCACCGGGAATCACCCTGAGACCCCTGGGGGTGACAGGGGATAGGTCTTGCCCAGCGGGTCCGAGAGTGGGCGTTGTGGGGAATGCCACACAGCTCTCTCGGTCGCTTGAGAATGGAGATAACAGGGGACGCAGTGTTTCCCGTTAACCCTGAAGAGCTGTAGCTGAAAAATAAAGAACAAGGATTAATAAAACACAACAGGGTTGGATCAGTTAGGATCCAGGTCTACCTCCTACAGACACTAAGCTTAAACTGGGTGTATACTGCGGAGGAGGAGCTATTTTCTTTTTTTGCCTAGTGTCAACCTCCTAGTGACAACAGCATACACCCATGGTCCTGTGTCCCCCAATGAAGCGATAAAGAAATAACTATATCAAGAAATGAGTAAGCGCAGAAAACAACAAATGTTAAAAGGTGGACAATCACTTTCACACTGGCTGGTTAGTGTAGTGTCACGTTTAAGAATGCTGTTTGCATTAAAAACATATATTTTACCGATTCTTGTAAATTATATTATTAAAATGGAATAAACGTGGAGGTTTTACCCCACGAGGAGCTGGAACCTGTCTCTCTTTTTAAAAATTCCTGATAGAAAATGAATAAGAAATATAGGACTCACGTGTCTTCATCGTCAGATCTCGGCGCCAGTCTCTCAAGATCAATCTCAATTTCTTTTTCTTTGCTGTCTGTGGCATCTGGAGCTTGACTGTTGTTAAAGAGCGGACCCTTCAGACAATCTTCAGGGGCTTCTGTTGTGTAGACAAATAAGAAAATCCAGGTATATCAGAGGTCGCCGACTTTTTGTACTTTTCAAGTCTCTTTCTAATATGATTCTTTGTATTAAAGGAAAAAAGCTAATAAAGATGAAATGACCTGGCTCTTACGCGGCTGAAGCCTGAGCTAGAAGATCAGTTGTGGATGCAGGAGTGTGTGCAGGGGTTGCAGTCGCACCCAGGTTGGAGAGCCTGGGGAACCAAGAGGTCACTTTGTCCCAAGAAAGACCTCTTAAAACCCAGTGATAATTGGGAGCTCTGGTGACACTTGTGAGCCCCAATGTCAAATCTCCAAGTTGGATATTTTCAGATACGGATTATACACAAATATGATCAGTCATATAAGTCATATCATGGTATCTCTGTGGATGTTGTGTGCTGGGGCTTCTACAATTTAATACTAATATTTTTAATATTAATGTTCCTTTATAGATTACCACCATAGTCTGCAGCGCTATACAACCAGACAAAGTAGAAACAACAACTAACAAGGTAAGAACAGCGCTGAACCCTGCAGGGCAGATGTCACTTGATTACCTATTTAATATGTAAGGTTGAAATTTCACTTGTTGTTGGGTTTTCCTTTAAAAAGCTCTTCTATTCTCAGTCAGTCATATTGCTAGGATATATTTAATCAATTCAAGTGGTTTTCTTAAAGGGGTTGTCCAACTAGAAACTATTCCTTCTTTTAAGCATGGATTGATTAACCCCTTCAGGACCGGAGCATTTTTCAGTTTTTGCGTTTTTGTTTTTTGCTCCCCTTCTTTCCAGAGCCAGAACTTTTTTATTTTTTGTTCAATATGGCCATGTGAGGGCTTATTTTTTGCGGGACAAGTTGTACTTTTAAATGCCATCACTGGTTTTACCATATTGTGTACTAGAAAACAGGAAACAAATTCCAAGTGCGGTGAAATTGCAAAAAAATGCAATTCCACAGTTGTTGCTTTTTTACCATGTTCACTGAATGCTAAAACTGTCCTGCCATTATTATTCTCCAGGTCATTATGAGTTCATAGACCCCAAACATGTATAGGTTCTTTTTCATTTAAGTGGTGAAAAAAAATTCCAAAGTTTGCTAAAAAAAAAAAAAAAGGCGCCATTTTCCGAGACCCGTAGCGTCTCCATTTTTCGGGATCTGGGGCTGGGTGAGGGCTTATTTTTTTGCGAGCTGGGCTGATGTTTTTATTGATACCATTTTGAGGTATATCTGATGTTTTGATCGCCCGTTATTGCATTTTATTACAATGTTGTGGCGACCAAAAAAACGTAATTCTGGCGTTTGGAATTTTTTTCTTGTTACACCATTTACCGATCGGATTAATTATTTTTTATATTGATAGATCGGGTGATTCTGAACGTGGCAATACCAAATATGTGTATGTGGGGTTTATTTTTTATTATTTTATTTTGAATGGGGCAAAAGGGGGGTGATTTAAACTTTTATATTTTTTTAAGAGACTAGAAGCAGCAGCTGTCCGATCGTCTCTGCTACATAGAGGCGATGAGCAGATCGCCTCTATGTAGTAGAAATGCTCACTTGCTATGAGCGCCGACCACTGGGTGAGGTGGCGCTCATAGCAAGCGAGAAATGACCACAGGGGTCTGCTGCAGACCCCGGGTTGTCATGTCCACGCATCGGTGACCCTCGATCACGTGACGGGGTCACTGATGGGCGGGGCCTAGGATGCGCTTCAGAGATTGACAGCGGCATTTAACTGGTTAACAGCCGCGGGTGGATCGCGATTCCATCCGCCGCTGTTGCGGGCACATGTCAGCTGTATAAATCAGCTGACATGTGCCCAGTTCAGTGTGGGCTCAGCGCTGGAACCCGCGCTGAACAGGGGGTGCCGACGTGGTGCGTACTATTACGTACCACGTCGGAAAGGGGTTAAAAATAATAAGTTGAGGAATATTCCCCATACGTCCCCTTCTCTCCCATGGATCCTGCACAGGCCGCTCTGGAGGCCCAAAAGTAATGTATGCCCCGATCGGAAGTCACAGCAATCCTGAAGCTTGTAATTGGCTGCAGCGGTCAGGTGAGTAGAAGAGCACGTCTTTATAGAAATATCCCATTATGTGTTCTTCTAATCAGCCTGTAATTGTGACTTCTGAATAGGGTAGACACCACTTCCGGAATTGACGCAGACCTCCGGAGCGCCTGTGCTGGATAAGTGGGAGAGTTGGAAGGTGATTATGACTCTGTTTATTATTTTCAATCAATCCATACCAGAAGAAAAAAAAAAGTATTTTTTTTTCGGACAATCCCTTTGATATTCAAAGTTATCCCTATCTTTAAGGCAATTCTAACAGATCACTGGTGGTCTGACTGCTATAAGGATGCCCATTACCACTCCAATCATTGTCTACAAGACTGAAATAGCCTCCCGCTGTATGCGGTTTTCTCTGAAGTCTAATAGGTAATGAACAGAGCGGAGGTGCGCATGATTGACCATTCAGAAAAAGATCGCAGAGGCCTCTTTTCAGAATTTTTGGGGGTCCCAGTAGTCAGAGCTCCTTCGATCAGTAAGTTATCTACTATGAGATAAATTTCAGTCTTGGGAAAACCCCTTTAAAAATATCTGGAAGTCCAAACGGTGGAGTACCCATGAATCCTGAGAGTGCAGGGGTCAGTATTGGTTCAGTATCAGTTTTTCCCTACACAGCAGTGCTTCTGGCCAACAAGGAGTAGAGACACTGAGGAGCTGTCAATCGGGCAATGTAGGCGCAGATTGAGATTAAAATTTCCAAAAGCATTATATAGCCATTCGGACATAGATTTTCACAGTAAGTACACCAGCTTCTTCAGGTATAAGATCTATTTAATAATGTATGCAGTTTGGATTGTGAAATCTGGTTACAGATTCCCTTTAAGGCCTTCTATATCATATCAAAGCAAATGCCAATGTCAGTGGGATCGCCAAGGTATCTTATGTGTATGGTGTCCTGCCAGCTCTCTCATCTCAAAAGATTATGGTGGGAAAAAGAAGGATCAAGTTTGTTGACTTTCCTTTTGTTCTCATGGGAAATAAGCCATCAGAAAAAAAAATGAAAGCTCGGTTTCCCATACATAATGGGGTTGGGGGGCACTACTGAAAGATACTCGACAGCTTTGGAGTTGTGTGACTTCTGAGATATCAGCCGCCCCGGTTAAAGGTGTGCGCTACATATGGCCATTGTAATTTACAAGCTGGCTTCATATAAGGAGCTTTTTTATGGTCACTCTATGGTGGTATTAGAGAACTGTATGGTGGTATTTGCTTTGAAGTCACTGACATAATCAATGATAACAGTGAAGACAACCAGTCGTCATCAGCAGTTACCAAACCAGATCCCCTCCCCAGACCTTTGTAATGGGGTAATCGTCTTAATAAAGACCTGAGAGTTTTATCACAGGAGATCATTGCAGTCTTTATGTAGATGTGTGTGTAATTATGGCCAGAGACGGAGTGCACTCACGATACACGTACTGGATCTGTAGATGGTGTAGGTCTTAAATGCCGAACAGAGATCCAGGTTATTCAGGATATTAAGAACAGTTTGTGGTTCCTCTTTATTCCATTCTTTCCTCTTCTCGCTGAGATCATACTTTATAACATGGCCTCCTGTGTACAGAGAGAACCGTGAGCAGACATCAGCTGCAAACTCCACTCCATCCATATGGAAAAAAAAGATAAGTAAGAAGGTGCAGCTAAGGATGGAGAAAGGATTTTAGTGTAATTCTCACATTGCATTTATCACTAGAGACTTTGAACTTCCAAAATGAATCTCTTTTTTTCTATGCTGAGAGCTAAGCAATGGTTAAAGGGATTGTCCAGTGAAAACAAGTCTATAGGATAGGTGATAACTTCTAGATCGTGGGAGTCTGACTCTTTGGACCCCAACCAATCGGCAGAAAAGGGCACTTTTATCCCCATTACAATGGAGCTTTAGTGAGTAAGCTCGACTGCCGATCTATTCAATCCCTATAGGACTACCAGAAAAAAGCCAGGCGCAGTGTTCAAAAAGTCCCATAGAGAATATAGTGAGGGGTACGCACACTAAGTCTCCATTATAAAGGGAATAAAAGTGCTCCATTCTGCCAATTGGTTGGGGTCTGAGCGGTCAGACTCCCACCAAACCGTAAGTTGCCACCTATCCTGTGGATAGCTTATTTTCACTGGAAAACCCCTTTAAATATGTTAAATGGCGTCTATTACCACAAAATGACTGTCCAAACCAAGCACAGTTGCTTGGCGGACCCTTGGTTTAGCGGAGCAGTTCAGTGCACCTTCCCATCTATTTGTATTCCATCTATCTCCGCCCCCGTTTCCTTGATTGACAGCTCTGGATTTACAGGAGCCAGAGAAGGGCAAAAAAGTAGATGGAAAGTTACACTTAACTGTTTGCCAACGCCAACAGTGCACCGAGCCCCTGTGCTTATTTTGGACAGTCATTTTGTTCTGGTAGACTCCCATTAAGGATGCTGCTTAGTCATAAAGGACACATGAAGGGGGCGACACCATGATATCTCATCAGTCTGGTAGAAGTCTGCCATCACTTTTAGCAGACAAGTTGGTCTCATATATTCATAGAAAACCAGCACTTCTGGCCACAGGGCCAAGAGAGGGAGAGTGCAGCAGGAACTCAGCACTAAATGATAACAGCACAGGGGTGTACACATTGGGGGGGGGGGGGGGGATTTATCAAGAATGCGGCCTTCTATGCCAGACTTGAACCTATAATACGCACCAAATTTATTAAGAGGCACAAGCCTTCTTTTGGGCGGTCCGTTATTATAGTAGATTTGGGGCTATAAAAGACCCCATTTTGCCAAGTCCTGCCCACTTTTAAAAAAGTGCTGGGGCCTGTGCAAAAAGTCTCAAAATTTTGTGCAACATATCAGGTTTGATGCTAATTTTTCTAGCATAGAATGAATGATAAATTCTTCCCTATTGTTTCCCTAAATGACTGCGGATGCCGCCTCTATTCCCTAGGAGGCGTAGTAGTGTTCGGCAGCGTGTCAGGAGCCACAGCAGGACACATGGCCTCCTAGTGAATAGATATGGGCACCGTGGAACACAGGCCGTGGACGGTCTATGCTGCCATAAATGTAGTTGGAAGTATCAAAATATTAAGAAATAAACTATTATTAAAGTTCTTTAAATGTATTTTTTAAGTGGTTTTCCAGATGTATTATTAATTCATCAATATAAGGTTTTCAAATTGCTGGGACCTCCGTGATCAGCAGAATGGATGGGATGCGGCCCCCAATGTGCATCTGGACCTGGTACTGTGGCTAAACACAAGTGCTACACTTCATTCTGCTGACTGTAGTAGCCGGACCCACAGTGATGATTTATATATAGTCTATCCTAAAGACAGGTCCTTATTGTCACAAGACATTATCCACTAACAAATGTGATCCGACACCTTCACTCCTGTCTGCGTCGATGCTTGATGTGAGGATGGAGGCCTTTTCTAGGACATCTAGGACGCTCTCCGTGGCGCCTTTCTCCCACTGCTTTCTACTCGATACTGGTGACCTGGACTCATTTGCTACATAAAGAGTAAATGTGAAAATCAAACATTTTGTTGGTCACATATATACGGTAAGTAGTGGACAGTCATGTTGTGTATATAAAAATACATCACATTAAAAATGAATTATTTTAGAAAATATCATTATCTAATAGGCATCTCAACACCAAAGTCTTTTTTTAATTCTTCTATCATTTTTATATTACAGCAATAGAGCTGAATTAAACGAATTTTCCAAATCTTCCCAAACACTTTTATCCCTTTAAAACAGCAAACAAAACCGATGCTCACGCTCCCCTTGTCCAGCGCAGCTTCTCTGCCGCTGCTCCGGTCTGTGTGTTTTGGCTGCAGCGGTGAAATCATGATCACAGCTCACATCACCACTGCAGCCAAACATTGAGCTCAACTGCTCTGCCGATGTAAACAGTACAAGACGTTGAGCTCAGTGATTGGCTGCAGCGGTGATGTGAACCGTCACTATTGTAGCCAAAGCACAGAGAACAGAGCAGAGGCGGAGAGTTAATGCTGGACCTGGGAGGGTCAGTACCTGCTTTCTTTGTTTTACAAGTATAAAAGCTTTTGGGATCACTTTTCTTAAAGTAGAAAACCCCTTTAAAATGTTGTACAAGAACAGTATGGTCATGAATAATACAAAAAAAAATGGTCAGACTCACACTGATCACCAGAAATACAACTATACCTTTAAATGGGTAGTAGATTAATACTTAAGTACATTCTATATCTTGCAGTATAAGGGAAGAATGGTCTTGGACTGTGACTGAGGGTTATTAAAAGTTTTTTTTTGTACTTAAATGCATGTATTTGGGCTAAAAAAAATTAGTAATTCAGTTTTTAATTAAAAATGTTGCACCGATTGGCTTTTACAGGCTCTTTGTTCCCCTGCACATTCAACTTTGATGTGTTTTACGGTCATAAATCAGCTATGAGGAGCTTAGAAAGAGAGATAGAAGAGTCAGAAACTCTCCAATTGAACTGTCAGAATGAGCTCGCTGACTATTTCTTAGTCAACTCATTCTGCAGTCACTAACAGAGTGCAACGCAGAGGCTATAGAAGGCAGACACTGCAACATTTTTAAGGAAGCACAAATACGAAAATTATTTCTATCCCAAAAAACATACATTTAAGAATAAAAAATGGACAACCCCTATAATTACTGAAATGAATGAATACATGACTACAGGAATACCATCAGAAGAAGTTTCCTGACGTTCTGTTGTAGGTTGGATCATTGAGGCAGATTGTTCACTTTGAAGGTCTGAAGTGTCATCAAGCTATTAATAAAAGGCACAAATTTAGAGGGCAAGTAATGACCCCCTCACGGCCCAAAATACCATAGTCTGGGGATAATCACTAGTTACCTGTGCAGAGGCGCACAAATTCACCATTTTTAGTAGGCCTCTTCTCTTCAGTATGGTGTTGACTGACGGTCGCTGTCGGGGGTCTTTGCGAAATATCTGTTTAATGAGACTCCGCAGATCATAAGAGTATTGAGAAGGCAGCGGACTGTAGGTCCCTTGACAAATCTTCAGAATGAGATTTTTCCAGCTTCCTGCTTGAAACTTGACATAAGGAAAAAAATAAATAAAAAAAAACATAAAGTAATAAAATAAAAAATAATATGGAGTTTGGAAAGGTAAAAAATACATTTACTTACAGGGTGTTTTAAGGTGCAGATTTCATATAGCACACACCCCAATGACCAGACATCACTGAAACGAAGAAGAAGAATTCACTGGAGATGCGCAATGCTGTTACTAACACAGAATAGGAGACTTGGCTTGATGCTTGATTCCCTTTTGATTACTTTGCAGATTTTGACACAGATTTTACCCTTTACATTACAGGGCAAGGAATCTATATCGCAAGAATCAGCTGGAGATCCGCGGCCACCCCTTCAGATCTGTATCAGAAAAATTCACTACATGTGACCAGGGCTCAGAAAATCACTTGTACTGTATTGCGAGGTATTGTCAAACTACTCCTCCCCTATAATAGCCCGCTAATGGAAGGCCCCAGGCTGCCATGACAACCCATTATCACCCCGATATAGTGCCGCAGTAGATGGGGTCAATAGGATGAAGAAAGCCCCGCTCTCTGTCTAACCGCTTAGGTGCTGCGGTTGCTATTGATCCCGGCCTCTAATGGGTTAGTTTGCTGCAATCAGAGCTAGCTTTGATCGCAGCAGTTACATGTAGCTGATTAGTACAGTATTTTCCGGACTATAAATTGCACCCCGGTTTGGACAAAAGAAACAGGAAAAAAAACATTTCATGCTATTTAAACTTCCATAATGACCTAATGAGTAAGTGCACTAACTTTATAAAACAGTGTAAGACTATGTTGAATTTAAAATTGTAGCGCATGAATGGAAGTGTCAGGGTAAGTACACATAAAGTATTTGCTGCTGACATTTCTGCACCAAAAACATATATCTCTTAGCAGGAAAAACGCTGCAAAAAATAAGCACTTTTTTATGTGCTTTTTACTTGTGTTTTTTTCCCCACTCATTAAAATAGGTGAAAAACACAAAGAAATGACATGTTGCAGACTTGAAACTGCTTCAAATCTGTAAGGAAAAATAATAAGCAGCGTGTATTTCAGAATCTCCTTCGCTTTGCTTGTGCTGTCAAACGCTGCATTTTTTTTGCTGAAAAAACATGGCAAATACTCAATATAAGGGTTAATGTAAATGCACAAATATTACTTCGGCCCTCCTCTTCTGATTTATGCCTAGGTGATTATGTTGTACCCTTTTGTGAAGGTTGGATACATCTTTGGATTCATTCAGACACCAGTTTTTCTCGTACGACTTCTATATTGTCACAGATACTGTAGTACTCATACCTGTGATAGTCTATGGAGTAGTTCACATGGCCAATGTTTTTGTCGTACTGAGTAGTCCGCACCTGAGCACGGACACTTGTCTGATATTGATCCAAGTATCAAATCAAACTTGCCAATGTAAATCTATGGATCCGTAAAAAAAAAGAACTGCATTCTGATGCCATCCATGTGCAGCTCGTCTTTCATGGACTGTTCAATAGGAGAAGTTTGAGAAACGTCCATCAGTTGTTTTTTTTTTGTCATCTGAGAAAAAAAACGATGAAACTTTAACCAAACTTTTATGGTAAATAATGACACTGACCAAACTCTGATGAAAACCACTGATGACACTCGGACTGATTTTTGTGTACGAGAAAAATCATTGACGTCTGAATTAGCCCTTTCACTGATGTGACTTAAGAAATAATGCACAGCAACAGATGAATCAGGATGTATTAGAAATACAGTACGGTGTCATTGATCCAAACTATCAGCAGCTTGTGGCACAAAGCAGACTAAATAACAAAACGTAGTCTGCCTTATCACAACTGCTAAGCTATGAACCTGGCTATGCAGAAGCTCCCACAATTTGTGCTGCACTTTCCCTTTAAGCTTCGCTGACATTGGAGCCTTGCCTGACCTAGGGGGAGGAGGAGAGGGTCAGTGTTAGCTGGCCAGTGAATGTGTATATGAGCTCCCTCACACTGCCTATAACACAGCCAAGTGCTATCTGATGTTTTATTGGATAGAATTCGGCCCAGTGTTATTCTATGGGGCAGTGCAGATTGGCAATTATTTTCTCATGACGATTCGGCACGAGAGAACAATTGCAGCATGCTGCCGGAGGATCCAAAATTTGGATTGCACTCACCTATAGAAGTCTATGGGTGCGTGTGAAACATCGGCTGCACTTGGACGTCATCCGAGTGCAGTCAGATTACCGCAGACTCCGGCAATGGAGGATATGGAAAAAATACTTTCTCAGTCTCCTCCGCATCTGTGCTGCGATTCTCTCATGTGAGAAGATCGGAGCACAGAGCACTGACACTCGGATCAAACTAACAGAGGTTTTAGCCAAGTGTCATTTGCATAATTGTCCTGATTCTCCATCGCTGGAGAGAGAAGAGCGCTGGAGCAGAGGAGTCTCAGGCAGACTGAACCAGCTGCTTTCTGCTCTGCCCAGCATTGATTACACAGAGCAGTGTGCTCTGCTCTCAGTGATTGGGGGAGGGGCAGCTTTCTGTGCCAGCGCTGGGCTTGGTTCCCATGATGAACTTTTGACGCTGCAGAATTTCTGCACCTATTTTTTTTTAATTAGATTACTTGCGTTTTTCATTGCACTTTTGACGCTGCAGTTTTCGTCTCTGCTTGGTGTGCCATTGTTTAAATAAAGCTGCCTTGCGTTTGAAACTTCCTGGTGTTTTGATTTCACTGAACTTTATTGACATACATGGGTGTGGATTACACGCGTTTTCAGCATCTAATGCAAGTCCTTGGGGAAAAATCTGCACAGAAAACTCAGTGCACCCGCAAGAAAAACTGATATTACGCAGCTTAAATACGAAGCACACTGGGCATGAGGTTTCTATAAATCCCGTCCACTTTGATGCTGTGTTTTTGGTGCTGGGAAAACACGCAGCGTCAAAAACTCAATAAAAGCTCATAGTGGGAATATAGCCTAAGACCATGTTCACACTTTCAGTATTTGGTGAGTTTTTTACCTCAGTATTTGTAAGTCAAAACCAGGAGTGGGTAAAAAATGCAGAAGAGGTGCTCGTGTTTCTATTCTACTTTCCCTCTGTTCGTTCCAGGAGCTTACAAATACTGATGTAAAATACTGAAGGTGTGAACGTGGACGAATGGTTCAAAAAGTACGGTCTATAGCACAGCCGACATCAGCAGTGCACGAAGCGGGATCAGCTCCGCCGCACGTCGCTGAGCGTTGAAGAGGACCTGTCTGCTCTCCGGACACGTCTGTTTTCATAAATCATTGTATATCACAATTCTAGAGCAGCATTTTTCATAATTCTGCATTTTGTCATTCCTCCGTTATTACTTCTGGAAATTTATGAATACATTGATGACTGGGTGTTGCCCATTACATCTCTACATCAATGTCCTCTCACACAGTATTTACAAAGCAGGTCAGCACTTACCTTTTATTATTGTAGGGCAAGTTTTCCCAGATCTCAGGAGGAACATAATAAGGCGTCCCGACATATGTGCAGGCGTAGGCTATCGGACTAATACAAGAAGACCCTTATTATTATAATGCAAGGTTAAATTGAATAGCTGCTTAGGGAATCTTGTAAACAAGTCTTAATTAAAGGAACTGTCTGAGATTGGAAACAGAAGACTTGAAACAGCACTACCCTTGTCCAGAGGTTGTGTCTGGTACTGCAGCTCACCCCTATAAAAATGAATAAACCTGCATTACCAAACACAACTCATGCATAGACCCCATGCTGGTTGCCTGTAGTTGCTACCAGGGGGTCCATGAGCTCTTACAGTACACAGCCTTATTATATACCAGTATGCAGTAAGCGCCAACGATTCCCCTATAATAGATGAAAATAGCGAGTATGTTATGTCGAGAAGATGACCTGTCAGCTCTGCAGAAATGTTTTATTTTAGAGCATCTTTTCATAAGAATTCTGCAATGTTCAGATCCTCTGTAGTCCCTGCTAGAAATGTATGTAGAAATTGATAAGCGGTATATATCACTACATGGTTTTATACGGTCAGCACTGATTGGATCAGACGGTGTAAGAACACACACCCAACTGCAAACATCCAGCTGATAATTTTATCATAAATTTCTAGTAGGAGTAACAGAGGAACGGCAGGATGCAGAGTTATAGTCAGATGATCTAGAATGGTTCTTTATTGGAAACTTTAAAGCAGTGTTTCCCAAACCCCATCCTCACAGCCCCCCACAGGTCATGTTTTCAGGATCTCCTTAGTATTACACAGGTGATTGAAGTATCATCAAGGCATCAGGAATTCTCTCACCTGTGCAATACTAAGGAGATCCTGAAAACATGACCTGTGGGAGGCCGTGAGAATGAGGTTTGGGAAACACTGATTTAAAGGTTTGTTCTCATGTTCTCAAGCAAGAGCACACTACAGTGCTCCCAAGCATCCCGAATCCCTTACTGCTGTTGGGCACTACTACTTCAGTGACAGTTCAGGCAGGGCCGGCTTCAGGTTTTCGTGGGCCCCGGGTGAAAGAATCTCAGTGGGCCCCTTTAACACATACCACGATTCATGATGCACAGATACCACAGAAAAATATAGATATAGCACAATGCCAAAGATTTCACTTAGTTCTTACATTACATGAGTGATTCTACAATAGCTCAGAAACCAGCGAAAAATATATAATTGCCCCATATATTGCTCCATACAGTATATAATTGCCCCATATATTGCTCCATACATAAAAAAGTAATTATAATCAAATACTCACCTCTCCTCGTTTCCAGCTGCTGCCGTCTCCTCAGCGTCTTCTGGTTCTCTTCACTGCTCAGCACAGAGGGTGCACTGCAGTGATGTCATCGCGCCCTCTGCCCCGAGACTTCACAGAGAGTCAGTAGATGCTGAAGAGGCTGGAGCAGAGGGGAACGAGGAGAGGTGAGTATTTGAGGCGGTGGTCCAGAGCCACCGGGCTCCCCCAACTCAGGGGCCACATAGTGTGCTGATGTCCCAGACGTCGAGTGGCCCTCCCCCCGTTCGTCCAGGGGCAGGGCACGTGTCCAGGTGCACCAGGTGGTGACACCGGCCTTGAGTTTTAGGCATTCAGCACCAGTACACCACTGGCCTGAACTGTGTGCGCCCCAATGCCGCTTTATCAGGCAGCTTTGCCTCTGCAACATCGGTAGAACAGCGGCGGTGAAGCTGGCCGGGATTGGGAGCCAATTAAGCGCTCCACCGATCCCAGCCAACCTTAGGGCACTGTAAGCATAGATCATAGTCAACCAATGCTCCTAGATGGCGGAGGTGGCCGGTACCCTTGGTAACAATCAGCAACACTATAAGGAAAAAGGAGAGCTATTTTTACAATGTCTATGTAATAAAACCCAGTTAGAATGATGACAATAACCCTTTAAAGGGATTGTCCACTATTAGGACAACCCCTTCTCAATCTCAGTGTTTGCTCCCGTTAAAATAAAAACATTTATACTCACCTCCTGTGCTTGTGCCATTCCAGAGGTGTATAGGCCACGTCAGTAATCTGTGGTCACGAGACGGGAGCCCTGAGAACCACTTCCTTCCTCCTGGTATCCGCGGCTTTTCTTTTGATTAGCTGACCGGGTGCAGCGTCAGTTGTGCTTCGAGTTGCAACAATGGCATCACGCTAGGCCGGCTAATCAAAATAGGAGCCATGGATGATATCAGGTGTTATAGTTTTTTAGGGCACCCATCCAGTGGCCACTGATTACCGATGTGCCAACCAGACCAGGTCCTGCAAAATGACTGGTGCCAACTTCAATGACCATTCTTCTTTAAATACATGCAGAGGAGCGCTGTATCCAAAAAATTGGAGCTCCAAATAAACTGCATATAGTAATATACACACATATTGTTGCAGAGTTCATTCCTCATATTATAAGGACTGAAATCTTCTTAAAAATCCCAAACAGAAAAATCAACACGCTGCAGATTTTAAATTGTAAACTGCAAATCAATTTCCATGCGGAAAAACTCCCCAGAATGCAGATGGGATTTGTTCACGCTCATCCACACGGCTGGTCTTGTTGTCTTCTGCAGTTTTTCCATGGTCTAAATCACATGAAATTACTGTCCGGTATGGACAACCCCTTACAGTAAGGGTCACAAGTAAAACAGAGCAGAGACAGTGAAAAAGATTTCATAAAACCCCTTTATACTAATGTAGCATCTGACAAATACAGTCATTTACTACCACTAAAGACAGATTTGTCTGTGGGAATACATCTGCTGCACTGTGGGATCACAGGCATACAGTTGTGCTCAAAAGTTTACATACCCCAGCAGAATTTTTCCTTTCTTGGCCTTGTTTCAGAGAATATGAATGATAACAAAAAAACTTTTTCTCCACTCATGGTTCTTGGTTGGGTGAATCCATTTATTGTCAAACTACTATGTTTTCTCTTCAAAAGTTTACATACCCCAGTTCTTAATACCTTGTATTGCCCCCTTTAACATCAATGACAGCTTGAAGTGGTAGTTGTGGATGAGGTTCTTTATTTTCTCAGATGGTAAAGCTGCCCATTCTTCTTGGCAAAAGCCTCCAGTTCCTGTAAATTCATGGGCTGTCTAGCATGAGCTGCGCGCTTGAGATCTCCCAGAGTGGCTCACTGATATTGAGGTCAGGAGACTGAGATGGCCACTCCAGAACCTTCACTTTGTTCTGCTGTAGCCAATGACAGGTCGACTTGGCCTTGTGTTTTGTATCGTTGTCATGTTGGAGCGTCCAAGTACGTCCCTTTCGCAGCTTCCGGGCTGATGAGTGCAAATTTGCCTCCAGTATTTGTTGATAACGTGCCGCATTCATCTTTCCTTCAACTTTCACCTGTGCCTTTGTGGTTCACACATCCCCAAAACATCAGCGATCCACCTCCGTGCTTTACTTTAGGAATGATGTTCCTTTCATCATAGGCCTTGTTGACCTCTCTCCAAATGTAACGTTTATGGTTGTGGCCAAAAAGTTAAATTTTAGTCTCATCACTCCAAATTACCTTGTACCAGAAGTTTTGAGGCTTGTCTCTGTGTTGTCTGGCATATTGTAGGCGAGATACTTTGTGGCATTTGCGCAGTAATGGCTTTCTTCTGGCGACTCGACCATGCACCCATTTTTCTTCAAGTACCTCCTTATTGTGCATCTTGAAACAGCCACACTGCTAGTTTTCAGAGAGTCCTGAATTTCAGCTGATGTTATTTGTGGGTTTTTCTTCGCATCCCGAACAATTTTCCTGGCAATTGTGGCCGAAATTTCTGTTGGTCTACCTGACCCTGGTTTGGTTTTTACAGAGCCCCTGATTTTCCATTTGTTAATCACAGTTTGAACGCTGCTGACTGGCATTATCAATTTCTTGGATATCTTTTTGTATCCCTTTCCTGTGTTGTACAGTTCAACTACCTTTTCCCGTAGACACTTCTTTTGCTTTCCCCATGACTCACAATCCAGAAACGTCAGATGCAAGAGTCTGTCTGGATCCCAGAAACTCACTCAGCTTTTATGCACACACACCGATTACAAGTAAACAGGTCACAGGTGAGGATGTTACCTTTAGTGGCCATTCAAACCCATTTGTGTCAAATCCTGTGCATGTTATCAGGCCAAAATCACCAGGGTATGTGAACTTTTGATCAGGGTCATTTGGATGTTTTTGGTTGTCATTAAAATTTAAAATGAGAAAACACAGTAGTTTGACAATAAATGGCTTCACCCAACCAATAACCATGAGTGGAGAAAAAGTTTTTTTGTTATCATTCATATTCTCTGAAACAAGGCCACGAAAGGAAAAATTCTCCCGGGGTATGTAAACTTTTGAGCACAACTGTAATACTTTTAGGGCAGTAATGGTTAGGAAAACAGAAAATAGTAATTTGATGTGAGCAAGTGAAGAATGTAACATAATTACCTGGAGAGAACCCGCGCTGATCCAAAGTCCCCCACCTTTATGGCTCTTCTTTGAGTAAGGAAAATATTCTGCAAAATGTATATAATGTAGATTTAATCCCATAAAATGTTTAAATGGAGTTAAAAAATGATTCTGTTCTCATATATACCGAGTGAATAAGACTAACCTACAATACTAGATACAACCTATGCACAAGAGGGGCGTTGGTTTTGAAAGACAGAGCACCCTATTAATATTACATCCGCAAATGACATTTAAGTATCGTGCAGTGTCAGATTTGGGTGCAGAGGGCCTTCATATATAAAGTACCCATGTTAACACTTTGCGGGTTCTACACATACAGGTTCTGATATGTAATAATCTCCAGCACAAAGTGAATCTCAAAATACAGGTTGTGTGTAGTTTTGTAATTCAGTCCGATTCCATACAATGGAGCTGAGCTGCAATACCAGATATGACCTACGGACAGGTGTGGTGCTGTTTAAAAAAAAAAAAAAGCAAAAAAAAGAACCCAAAACTTTCTAATCAGGACACTCAACATTAACTAGTTCACCTTTGACTTGATGTCCCTGTGCAGCACTCGCTTCTCATGAATATGTTGTACGGCCAGACACATCTGCACAAACCAGTGGACAACCTGTTGCATAATGAAGGAAAAGATGAGATGTAACAGGTTCGGTTCATAAACCATTTAAACCATTCATATTATGTACAGGCAGGACTGGATCATATGGATGGATATACAGTGCATTGTAAAAGTATTTGGCCCCCTTGAACTTTTCTACTTTTTGCCACATTTCTGGCTTCAAACATAAAGATATAAAATTCTAATCTTTTGGGGAAGAATCAACAACAAGTGGGACACAATCGTGAAGTGGAACAAAATTTATTGGATATTTTAAACTTTTTTAACAAATTAAAAACTGAAAAGTGGGCGTGCGATATTATTTGGCCCCTTTACTTTCAGTGCAGCAAACTCACTCCAGAAGTTCAGTGAGGATCTCTGAATGATCCAATGTTGTCCTAAATGACTGGTAATGATAAATAGAATCCACCTGTGTGTAATCAAGTCTCCATATAAATGCACCTGCTCTGTGATAGTCTCAGGGTTCTGTTTCAAGTGCAGAAAGCATCATGAAGACCAAGGAACACACCAGGCAGGTCCGAGATACTGTTGTGGCGAAGTTTAAAGCTGGATTTGGATACAAAAAGATTTCCCAAGTTTTAAACATCTCAAGGAGCACTGTGCAAGCGATCATATTGAAATGGAAGGAGTATCAGACCACTGCAAATCTACCAAGACCCGGCTGTCCCTCTAAACTTTCATCTCGAACAAGGAGAAGACTGATCAAAGATGAAGCCAAAAGGCCCATGATCACTCTGGATGAACTGCAGAGATCTACAGCTGAGGTGGGAGAGGCTGTCCAGAGGACAACAATCAGTCGCACACTGCACAAACCTGGCCTTTATGGAAGAGTGGCAAGAAGAAAGCCATTTCTCAAAGATATCCATAAAAAGTCTCGTTTGAAGTTTGCCACAAGCCACCTGGGAGACCCACCAAACATGTGGAATAAGGTGCTCTGGTCAGATGAAACCAAAATCGAACTTTTTGGCCACAATGCAAAACGATATGTTTGGCGTAAAAGCAACACAGCTCATCACCCTCAAAACACCATCCCCACTGTCAAACATGGTGGTGGCAGCATCATGGTTTGGGCCTGCTTTTCTTCAACAGGGACAGGGAAGATGGTTAAAATTGATGGGAAGATGGACGGAGCCAAATACATTACCATTCTGGAAGAAAACCTGTTGGAGTCTGCAAAAGACCTGAGAATTGTTATGATCTGCTACAGGGACTAAGGAAAGACAGGAGAACTATCCCTACAATAGAACTAAACTAGATCCCTACGATGTAACGGGGAACCTGATCCTGCGATCAGACCCGCTAAAGTCCTCGGCTAGTCTGAACGAAGACCTATAGATGTGAGGGAGGGATCCCTACAAGAACTAGGGACTGGGATAAGTTGGACACCTCCTAGCAGAAATAGTAGCAGTCAAAGACAAACACACAACAAAAAGCATAGAGGTCAGAAGACCTAGCAAAACTAACAGAGAACGGCAACAGAGCACCAAGCTAGCTCAAGAGTAGTAAATACAATGAAGTCCAGCAAGACCAGGAGGGCGGAGCCGGATTAAATAGGCAAAAATGGTCATGTGACCAGCAAACTAAAAAAAACCTAACAGGAGAGTTCTAACAAGAATGGGACGGAGATTCATCTTCCAACAAGACAATGATCCCAAACATAAAGCAAAATCTACAATGGAATGGTTCAAAAATAAACATATCCAGGTGTTAGAATGGCCAAGTCAAAGTCCAGACCTGAATCCAATCGAGAATCTGTGGAAAGAGCTGAAAACTGCTGTTCAGAAACGCCCTCCATCCAACCTCAATGAGCTCGAGCTGTTTTGCTAGGAAGAATGGGCAAGAATTTCAGCAAACCTGATAGAGACATACCCCAAGCAACTTGCAGCTGTAATCGCAGCAAAAGGTAACACTACAAAGTATTAACTCAACAGGGCCGAATAATATTGCACGCCCCACTTTTCAGTTTTTAATTTGTTAAAAAAGTTTAAAATATCCAATAAATTTCGTTCCACTTCACGATTGTGTTCCACTTGTTGTTGATTCTTCCCCAAAAATTTGAATTTGATATCTTTATGTTTGAAGCCAGAAATGTGGCAAAAGATAGAAAAGTTCAAGGGGGCCAAATACTTTCACAATGCACTGTATCTAAATATATATGTAGCCACCCATACCTTACACTTTTGACCATCACTCTAAGTCCATGTTACGCCATTATCTTCATCATCGGGGGCAGTTTTGAGTTCCATGTTTTAGAAAGCACACATGAGAGAGGATGTAATGGTGGTTGACTAAAGATGGGGCTCTACTGTAAGGCTACGTAAAAAAGTTGCAGACAAAACGCAGATTTTGCTGACTATTTTGCTGCTTTTCTTGCTTGATTTTGCTGCATTTTTCAGGCTCCCAAAGTTCTGCTTTGCTTACACCTTGCAAGCATGAACAATACAAGGTGTTAGGCCACCAATGTAAGAAATATGTGAAACCATAAAACATTTTTGTGAAAAAAGGGCAATTTGATTAAATTATTTATTGGAAAAAGTTTTTATGTCTTAAAAAATAGTGACTATTCTGGACAAAAAAATCTGGATTCAAGTATGAAGCACTGCCATGAACTAAGGTTACATGAGTTCATGAAAAAATGCACAATTGCAAATGTAAAACAGTAGGGAAGTTGAATTAGTCAGGCATTGTTAACACATTTGTGGAGCATTGAGTTGGTAGGGCATTCTTTAGTTTCACACATTGGTCAGGCATTGTTTACTTTTGCACATAGTACAGTTTAATTAAATTAGTAATAACAGCCATGCTCATGTGCAGATACCAAGATATTATGGTTTATATTTGGGAAAATCACAAAAATAAATGGGTTTCACATCCTGCTGAACCTGCATTATATAACCAAAAAAGCTGCAAAAACTGATAGCAGCTTTTTTGCACTTACTCAATGCTTTCTACAGGTGAAAAAAACACTGCAAAAATACTGAAAGAATTGACATACTGAAGTTTTCAAAGACATAGTAGTTTTCCAATTCAATCAGGAAAAAAAAACAAGTGTGTGCACATGAGATTTGTGAAATCTCATAGCCTTTGCTGGAACTGTGAAAAGCAGCTTTTAGTTTGCATAAAAATGCAGCCAAAAATGAGCAAAAATGCAACTTGTGAACATCGTCTAACTGTACAAAAAAAAAAACGGCATTGAAAGTCATCATTAAAGGGATGTTATTATGTAAGACTAGAGTAAGCCATCACTTAATGATGATGTATGACTTCTGGGTCCCTCACGAACTCCAAGAATTAAGGGACCACAGCACAGCTTCAGCGTTGTTGGTCACTCGGTTGTGCAGGGAATTACAGCTCTGTCCCATTCACTTCAATGGAGTTGTGCAACAATTTTTTCAGACTAAGTAGGGATCCTTGAGGTTGGACTCCCGACGATGATTAAAGGCTATGGAAACCATTGACAGAAAAAAGAATGTTTACATATATTAATAGCTCTCTTTAGTTAATAAAATTACAGTCTGCAAGCTCTATTTCTTCATTTCAGACCCCCTGTTACGCAGATTGCGCCAAGTTTCAAATTTTTCTCTTGTGGGAGTGTCTGTCCCAGTAATATAGGCACAATGTGAGCTCTGTGTGTATCCAAGGTGCACTAGTCATATATTGGAATGGCATCTATCCTGCAATTATTTCCTCCTTTTTCTATTGTCTGTTTGTTTTTTTCTGCCCTCCCTGAGATACTTTCTCCACTCTACACTGCAGATCTATGTAAAACACCTTCTCCTTCTCTGCTGCTCTCTCTAACACTGTGAGAAGTGAGGGAGAGAGCAGAGAAAACAATCAGGAGCGGAAGAAGACCTGATAAATTTGTAACATTTTTACAGAAGCACAAATATAGTAAAAATCTATGCCTAATTGATCCAAGTTCATTACAAATATTAGTTTGTGGAACTGCCAAAATATGGGAAATTTCAGAAATGGATATCACCATTTCTAATAATTGCAGGTGACATAGCTAACATAAGGCAAGGCATGCAGCTACTAGAAGTGTGGTGGGAAGGAAGTACCGTACTCTCATTCTGAGAGATTGTTCAGTATAATCCCCTATGATTACAACCAATACTCACTGTGTGTTCTGGAAACAGCTTTCCTTTCTGAAGTTTAATGGTCTCCAGCAGATCGCCCTGGTCACAATACTCCATAACGATGTACAGGTGGTCATCCGCTGGTATTATCCAACCATAGGAGGAAATAAAAAATGTCATGTTACAAGTAGTTGATGCTAAAGGTAAGTATTTGGATGAGAAGTAGATCTCAAGCCAATGTTGTGTACTGACATCCATGAAAGCTACCAGGAACAGTAAAAATAAAGGAATTTAGATATGAACCTGGTGGGGATATACTTATGTGCAGAATCTGTAAGGGCAGAGATGCAGTATAAAGTATGGTGATATAAACACAGAAAATGCACAAAGACAGTTCGGTCTTTAATCATGTGCTTTTCTTTGATCTTATTTGGTCTCCTATTACAAATAAAGCTGGGGAATATACAGTATAAATATATCTTCTCTATATCTCATGAGTGTTATGATCTGCTACAGGGACTAAGGAAAGACAGGAGATCTGTCCCTACAATAGAACTAAACTAGATCCCTACGATGTAACGGGGAACCTGATCCTGCGATCAGACCCGCTAAAGTCCTCGGCTAGTCTGTACGAAGACCTATAGATGTGAGGGAGGGATCCCTACAAGAACTAGGGACTGGGATAAGTTGGACACCTCCTAGCAGAAATAGTAGCAGTCAAAGACAAACACACAACAAAAAGCATAGAGGTCAGAAGACCTAACAAAACTAACAGAGAACGGCAACAGAGCACCAAGCTAGCTCAAGAGTAGTAAATACAATGAAGTCCAGCAAGGCCAGCAGGGCGGAGCCGGATTAAATAGGCAAAAATGGTCATGTGACCAGCAAACTAAAAAAAACCTAACAGGAGAGTTCTAACAGTACCCCCTCTTCTAAGAGGATCCTCCGGATCCCCTAGGCCCAGGCTTACCAGGAAACCTCCTGTGAAAAGCTCTGACAAGTCTGGAAGCAGAAACATCATGCGCCCTCACCCATGAGTTATCCTCAGGTCCGAAACCCTTCCAAGCGACGAGATACTGCAAACTCCCTCTATACCGTCTAGAATTTAAGATGCGGGAAATTTCATATTCCCCGTCCTCCACCACCGGAGGAACAGTGGCAGAGGCGTCAACATCCGACACATCAGCTTTTTTCAACAGAGAAACATGAAACACCGGGTTAATCTTCCAGGACGTAGGAACCTCCAACCTAACAGCAGATTGGTTAACTATCTGAAGCACCTTAAAGGGCCCTACGAACTTGGGACCCAATTTTTTAGAAGGAATCCTCAATCGCAGATTCTTAGAGGACAACCAAACCATGTCACCAACAGCAAACAAAACCTCTTGCCGTTTCCTATCAAAGTACCTCTTAGATTTTTTGTTAGCCTCCTGAAGATTACCACGCACATCCGTCCAAACTCTCTCCAAATCACCGGAAAAACTCTCCTCCTCAGGCACAGCCGAAACCAATTCGGAGAATGACCCAAAAGACGGATGTCTCCCAGAACAACAAAAAAAGGCGAACACCCAGCAGAAGAGGATGTATGGTTGTTAAGAGCAAATTCAGCAAGTGGCAGAAACTCAGACCACCCCTCTTGATTGTCTGCCACAAAACAACGCAAGAACTGCTCAACATCCTGGTTCTTCCTTTCTGTCTGGCCATTAGACTCAGGATGATATCCGGATGAAAACGACAAATGAACTCCCAACCTGTCACAAAAGGCACGCCAAAAACGAGCCACGAACTGAGTTCCCCTATCAGAAACAATGTCAGTAGGAACACCATGTAGTCTGACAATTTCCTTGACAAAGGCCTTAGCGAGTGTCTTAGCGCAAGGCAGTTTGATGAAGGGAACCAAGTTACACATCTTGCTAAAACGGTCCACGACCACCCAGATGACCGTGAAACCTTCAGAGGGGGGGAAGGTCAGTAATAAAGTCCATAGCCAGATGTGTCCAAGGTGCACTAGGAACCTCCAGAGGGCAAAGCAACCCCGCAGCAGGAGCATGCGAAGACTTGGATCTAGCACACACAGTACATTGGCGCACCCACTTAATGACTTCCTTCTGCCATCCAGGCCACCAAAAACTGTGACCCACAAGTCTCTTGGTCTCAGAAATTCCGGGATGACCTGCCAACCGAGACTCATGACACTCAACAAACAAATCTCTCCTAAAGGTCCTAGGCACAAACAACCTCCCATGGGGAGTGTTAGATGGGGCATTCTCCTGAGCTTTAAGAATCTCATCCTCCAAAACGGAGTCCAAAGCAGCAATCACAACACCTTCTTGTAAAATGCTCTCCTCTTCCTCCTCAACACCGACCATGGGAGAAAAGCTGCGAGACAAAGCATCCGCTTTAACATTCTTGGTACCCGGGATGTAAGTAACGGAAAAATTAAACCGCGAGAAAAAAAGTGCCCACCTAGCCTGACGGGCATTCAAGCGCTTGGCAGCATCAAGATAGATCAGATTTTTATGATCAGTGAAAACCTGAATGGGAAATTCAGCACCTTCCAAGAGGTGACGCCAGTGTTCAAATGCGAGTTTAATCGCCAGCAATTCCCGATTACCAATATCGTAATTAAGTTCAGTCTCAGAAAATTTTTTCGAAAAAAAGGCACAGGGATGTACTCCATCCTTGTTTTCCTGAGACAACACCGCACCGACCCCCACCGAAGAAGCATCAACCTCAACCAAAAACAGCTTAGTCACATCAGGCTGCATAAGGATGGGAGCAGAGGTGAACCTGTCCTTTAAAAACACAAAAGCTTCAATGGCCTCAGAAGTCCACTGAACCGCATTAGCACCTTTCCTGGTGAGATCGGTCAGCGGTTTGACAATAATAGAAAATTTTTTTATGAATTTTCTGTAATAATTGGCGAAACCCAAAAATCTCTGTATCGATTTCAAACCAATAGGCCTAGGCCATTCCTGCACAGCTTGAACTTTAACCGGGTCTATCTCAAAACCTTCACTGGAGATAATGTAGCCCAAAAAACTAATTCTCTGTACAGCGAACTCACATTTCTCCAGCTTAGCAAAAAGTGAATTGTCCATTAATAACTGTAATACCTCACGTACGCTCCGCCAATGAGACTCCAGATCAGGCGAATAAATCAGAATGTCATCCAAATACACAACCACATTTTTGCCGATTAAAGGTCTAAGGATGTCATAAGATTCTGAAAAAATGCTGGAGCATTGGTAAGACCAAAAGGCATAACCAGATTCTCAAAATGACCCACCGGAGTGTTAAAAGCAGTCTTCCATTCATCACCCTCCTTCATGCGCAACAAATTGTATGCCCCCCGGAGATCAATTTTAGAGAACCACTTGGCCCCCACTAACTGGTTAAATAAATCAGGAATCAATGGCAGTGGGTAAGGATTGCGTACAGTAATTTTATTAATCTCACGAAAGTCCAGACAAGGACGTAAACCGCCATCTTTTTTTTTTTACAAAAAAAAATCCAACAGCCACAGGAGACTTGGAAGGCCTAATGTGACCGGCGGCCAAGCTTGTCTGTATGTATTCCTCCAAAGCCTTTCTCTCAGGAATAGTAAGATTAAATAAACGACTTTTAGGAAGAGTCGCTCCAGGGACAAATTCAATGGTACAATCATAGTCTCTATGGGGAGGCAAAATTTGTGACTCCTCCTCAGAAAAAACTCTCCAAAAATCCTGAATAGGTACAGGTAATTCCCCTTTTTCCACCGCAGCAATACGTCCGTTACAACACTTGTCATAACACTTAGGGCTCCAGGACTTAATTTCATTGGTAGACCAATCCAGTACAGGATTGTGCAATTTTAACCAGGGTAACCCCAATATTACTGGAGAAGGCAAATTATCCAATACCACCAAATCCAAATTCTCTTGATGAATACCATTAATAGTGAGGGGAAATTCACAGACCTTATGAGTAACACTCTTCAAGGGAGAGCCATCAACAGAAACCACAGCAATAGGGGATGACAACGTTTTAGGTTCTAATCTAAGTTTTTCCAAGAATCCCCCATCAATCACATTCAGAGTAGAACCACAATCCACAAATACCCGAAATTCAATTAATCCATCCTGAGCAGCGGTAGTAGCAGATAGGAATACCCCCTTAGAATTTAAACAGGCAATACGTGCATGACTGACCATTTTTTTTTCTTTCTTCATACGAAGCACACAGTTCTTAATAAAATGACCAGAATTTCCGCAATAGAAGCACAAGCCTTCAGAAAGCCTGCGGTCTTTTTCCTGAGAGCGGGGTGCCATCGCCCCAATCTCCATCGGCTCTCCATTGTCAGCACAGACCCTCTCAGGACTCGGAGCTGACATAGCAGAGGATTTGCTCTCATTAACCCTTGCACGCAGTCTCCTGTCCACCCGTATAGCTAATTGCATTGCCTCCTGAAAGTTTCTAGGTGTGGGATAAGCAATCAGTAAATCCTTAACCCTTTCACCTAGCCCTGCAAGAAACAAGCTTTTCAAAGCTGAATCGTTCCACCCCACCTGGGCAGACCACCGACGGAAGTGAGAACAATATTTTTCCACATTACCTGATCCCTGCCTCAAACGTCTCAATTCAGACTCAGCAGATGAGACACGATCAGGATCATCGTACAACAAACCCAAAGCAGAAAAAAAACTATCCACTGATCTAAAGCACGGATCACTAGGTTGGAGAGAGAAGGCCCATCCCTGAGGATCTTTGCGCAAAAGTGACATTATGAACCCTATGCGCTGTGATTCATCACCAGAGGATCCGGGTCTCAAACAAAAATACAATAAACAAGCATTTTTAAAAGAAAAAAAATCTTGTTGTTCGCCAAAAAATAAATCAGGCAGACGTACCTTTGGTTCCACAAAATGTGCTCCAGAACAGCTACTCACGTGTTGTTGGAGCTTGGCCACCTCCAGAGAGAGTCCCTGCAAGCGTTGAGCCAAATCTTGAACCGAGACCATGATGGAAAACTGGAGGTCTTTCCTTAGAGAATTTTTTTTTTTTTTTTTTTTTAGGGCTGGACTTACTGTTATGATCTGCTACAGGGACTAAGGAAAGACAGGAGATCTGTCCCTACAATAGAACTAAACTAGATCCCTACGATGTAACGGGGAACCTGATCCTGTGATCAGACCCGCTAAAGTCCTCGGCTAGTCTGTACGAAGACCTATAGATGTGAGGGAGGGATCCCTACAAGAACTAGGGACTGGGATAAGTTGGACACCTCCTAGCAGAAATAGTAGCAGTCAAAGACAAACACACAACAAAAAGCATAGAGGTCAGAAGACCTAGCAAAACTAACAGAGAACGGCAACAGAGCACCAAGCTAGCTCAAGAGTAGTAAATACAATGAAGTCCAGCAAGGCCAGGAGGGCGGAGCCGGATTAAATAGGCAAAAATGGTCATGTGACCAGCAAACTAAAAAAAACCTAACAGGAGAGTTCTAACAATGAGCTCAGCATGTCTCCTCCTCCGCACTGTCCTGCGGCTGAAGCCTTTCTGTTGTGCTCTGTCTGCAATAGGACAAAACATTGCTAAGTCCTTCCCATTTGTCTAAGTGGGAGGGCTTCAGCCAGCTACCAGCCAAAGATGTAACTGATTAGGAGAAGATTAAAGAGGTTTCCGTAAACCCTTGTCCCTTGGCTGCAATTTAAAAAATAATGTTCTTTACTCACCCTCCCTCGGTCCAGGGCTCAGTCTTTGCCGCTGCTCCTGGTGACTTTAATTGACTGCAGCACTGACAACACGTTGACAGCACTGCAGCCAATTAGTGAGCTCAGCGGCTGAGCAGCATGTGCAGGAAATTCCGCCACAGCCAATAACAGATTGACTGCAGCGGTATTAATGTGATATCAGCGCGGCAGACATCAGGAGCAGCATCAGAGACTCTGTGTTGGACCTGGGGAGGGTGAGTATACAAAAGTTTGTTATAATAAAAAAAAATTGCAGCTAAGGTGGAGGGGTTTTCCACAAACCTTTAATCACCTTTGTTCTCTGCAGAATATCTATAACACTAATGGGGCAAAGCAGATTAACAAACAGTGAGACCTATACAGTAGATATGACAAATACACCAAGTTTAATTTTTCATTCCTAGCTTTAGCGTACCTTCAAATGCCTCCCAAAATTTCACAATATTTGGGTGTTTCATCTTGGCCAGCAGAATTGCTTCTTGCCTGGACTCTTTGATTGCAGCCGAAGACTAGAAAACAAGAGATTACAATAGATTATTATCTTTAGTGCAAAATTGATACTTAATACATGCAAGTAGATAAATAGAATATTATGCGGGGTGGGTGGGTATTATAATAGAGGAAGTGTACACGGGGCGTGGGACATATCATAGTAGAGGAAATAGTGTACAGCTCATAGGAGAATAGTCTGTCTACACAAACCCCCTCTGTGGAGGACTGACGGCACCTCGCTCTCTGTCTGCACAATGTTTTCACAATGTGAAAATAAAGAACCAATGGAGAAGGATTATTTTTTCCAAAGGGCAGACAGGATTCCTCTGCATTTGTACATCTAGTGGTGGATATAAGCAGTGAAGGTCTGATGTGACAAGTTTTGTCCCACTTTGTTACTATCGTTTCATGAAAATACAGCTTCACGGTCCATGCATGGACTATGGTTTTCGGATCAGCCACTGGTCTCCTGACCCCTAACCTTTAAACATTGTAAATGTTGTGACTTTTGACATTTTCACTGCAGTTTTGGGCCACAATGGGAGAAACTCGGGAGGATCCAGAGCTGGTTGGGGTGTGACAACGCCCGTCCAAAAAATTAATTAAAAGAGGCGACATGCCTAATACCAGAAATATTACTCCAGTCCCTGACTGTCATACCATTTCTATCAAGGCACACACTACTGATGAGATGCAGCAAATTCATTAAGTGCTGTGCGCCTCTAAATGAATTAGGCATGTCTTATTCCTGCACACCCCACATTAAGACTGGAGTACAAAATACAAAATACCAGTCTTAAGGGCCTCGATTTGCAAAAAAAAAACATGGAAACTTTTATATGCCCATAGACTATAATGGGTACATGTTCTGTGAAAAACAGACATCTGAATGAGGCCTTATACAAATGAATCCTGTGGAAATCCACAGCTATTCCATCTTGTGTGGATGCGGTTTTAGGAGACATTATTCTGCAGATCCTGGCTGACCAGAGTGGTATAATGTCTGGTAAACCGCTGCAGACCTCATATACTATATTTCAGCTTTATTGCACCTCTCTTGCCCCCACAATTTGGCTACAATGTACTCATTATTATGTACTTAATGTTCCAGGTTCTGGTGAGTTCTTTCCGCTCGGACTCTGCCCCATGGTGCCGTTCACAGCAGTGACACATGTAGTAATAGTGATAATAATGATATTATAATCTCACCTTTGGAAGTCTTATTTCTTTCATTACATACTTATCAGATTTGTTGAGGTCGCAGACTAGAAGAGCTCGAC
This sequence comes from Phyllobates terribilis, assembly GCF_046119375.1. Classification (NCBI taxonomy): domain Eukaryota; kingdom Metazoa; phylum Chordata; class Amphibia; order Anura; family Dendrobatidae; genus Phyllobates; species Phyllobates terribilis. The sequence continues at coordinate 130,312,958 of NW_027362762.1, read as the reverse complement.
CAAATGACCCCTCTCCAATAACGCTCAGCACCTTGTAGTTCTCCATTGTAACTGAGGAGAAAATGGAAATTATTACTGTATTATGGCAATGTACTGTAATCTGGTCTATAAATCTGTATAATCAGAATAACAGATCTGTCAGATTGTGCTGTAAAATCGCTTGTGATATTGAGACACATTTACTGTTCAGACCTGCAAAAAAGCTGGTTGACAATTCCTCAGAACATACTATAATTAACACTGTAAATAATTTATTACGGGGTTCAAACCCTTTTATAGGATCACTTCAGCATTTTTTTTTTCATTGCACCGTCTGTTAAAGGGGTATTCCCATCTCCAAGATCCTATCCCAATATGTAGTAGGTGTAATAATAATAATATTAGTAGATACCTCCAATCAAAAATGTAGTATAGTTCTTCTGATTTGCTATGTCACTTACACCATGTGCAGGGCATTGCAGTAGCTTAGGTATCCATGGTTATGACCACTCATTGTGACAGTTAGTTGTTAGTGGTAACCATGGATACCTAAGCTACTGCAATGCCCTGCACATGGGGTGAGCGACATAGTGAATCAGAGGAACAGTATTACATTTCTAATTGGAGATATTTGGTAATATTATTTATTATTTTACACCTATTACATATTGGGATAGGATCTTGGAGATGGGAATACCCCTTTAACAATCATTAGTGTGTGTGCAGTGATTGTATTACCATACTTGCCTATCGCCGTCTTCTTTCAACGCCACTCCGGGATCATGTGACTGCATTTGTGACCTGCTGGCTCATATAGCGTCTTGTGTAGAGCAGAGCTCACTTTCTAAATTTAAGTCTATGGGACTCAGAATAAAGTTTGAAGAGCTGAAAGAGTAACCATTGTTTTAATTTTCATTTTGTAAATCAGTAGATCGCCGTGGCTACGGATACCATTCTATGTAGACGGGAGTGATGGGCAGTCCGGCTCTTTTTGGTGATCTGGCTCCACTCTTTTGGATCCTAAATGGATCCCTATTAAATATGTGTTCACAATAGGCGATGCTGCTGAAAACCCCACCCACCCATAGCAAAAACTCCACCTACTTGCAGCCAGCCAATTAAATTGGCGATGGGGTGAAGTTTGGCGTGAGTGGGCGGAATTACGTCCGCCGCACACCATAATTTTACACTCATTGAGAGCCATTCAGAGAATTTAGTGGCTCTCACCGAGGTGACGGCCCCCATCCTTCACAGCAGGGAGCCGGCTCTTTGTCTCGGTTTGAATGACCCATCACTAGTAGATGGAAGGGGGGAGGAGCTAGAGGCAGAGCTCTTCCCTTCTACATAGAATCTTATCAGCAGCAGCTGCCATCTCCTATCTCAGTAATGGGAAAGTCCATCTTTACTGAACACAAATTTTACCTCAGAATTGAGAATTTTGATAATGATTTATGAAATAAAAATTAAAACAACGGTTACGCTTTAAAATGTAAAAAAAACCTAAAAAAAAAGTCTGGCTATGTGCACAAGATTTTTTTTAGGAGGTTTAGGAGAGGAAACTCTTTAAATCCTCCTCAAAAGTGCAAAACTTCTCAAAAAACTTTGAGGTTATGCTCAGTATATTATAAAAAAGAAAACTCTATAAAAAGACTCTGTGTGCAGATAACCACCGTGTGCACACAGTTTTCCAGGAGTTTTTGGACCAGAAACTCTCCAAATCACAAAAAAGTTAGAGTTTCCGCTCAGTTTTTGCTTTGAAAACTCAGCAAAAAAAGCCTCCATGTGTGCATAACCCAAAGAAGGCAAATTTCCTGAAGCATTTTGCACTTGAAGGCTGTGTGCATGGCGTCTTTTAGATCTCGGCACAGCAGCCGAGTTTTCCCAGGCAAGAAGAAAAGTTCAGAAAAGTGCCAGAAGTCATTTTTGCGAGGAGGCTTGGCCAGTGGCTCTGTCGCTGGTGGCTCTTACTCTATACTGTGAAGTATATCTCCATAAACATTCGGATATTTCATTATAGGAGGTTTCAATTACCATCCATTTACTACAAATTAAAGACTACAGCGTGAATGGCAGCTTTTCTATTAAAGGGTTATTCCCATCTTCATAAATGGATACTGTCAGATAAGGATTATAATTCCAAGCAATTTTGTAATTTAATGCTTATTAAACATTTCAGCCATTCTTGAGATATTACCACTTTTGTTAACCCACAGTTGCCTTGGAGACCGACCAACGCTGCAAGACAGTGGAGAACGGACAGTTCTGACAAGCTTTTTTCCTATTGAGCTTGTATGAGCATAGTTTTGAAGCTGCGCAAATTTGTCGGAGTGCGCCGTTAGCTCCAAATCTCGTCCAGCTTCAGAACAGCGTTCACAAGCTACACAGCAGCGGTGGTCGGTCTCCCAGGCAAGGATCTGTAAACAGAACACTTAATATCTCATTAACGGCTACAAATTTTAATAAGAAGTAAATTGCAAAAGTGCTTGTTTTAACAAGCACTATCTGACAAAATACATATATGAGAATGGGAAAAACCTTTTAATATAAGGCTGTGTGCCCACTATCAGGAATGGCAGCGTTTTGGACGCAGCTCACCTGTGCTGCGTCCAAAACGCTGCGTTCCACATTAGGAGCAGAGTGGATGGGTTTATAGATATCCCATGTCCACTATGCTTCTATTTGATGCTGTGTAAATTCACCCACGGTGCGGGTTTACGAGCCTCAGCATGTCAACTTCTATTGCGTAGACACTAGTCTCCGCAACAGAAATTTCCCCAATAGAATGTATTGGATGCAGTAACTCAGCATTGTTCAATGAACACATGCGGATTTACCTGTGTGATTAGAATGCAGCGCTTTGGAAGCAGCAAAAATACACTGCTGTAGCCTGATCGTGGGCACATAGCCTAAGAGGAAAATATTGATTTTCTGTCCTTTAGTTCTGTTAACCGAACCAAAGTAAAAAAAAAAACAGGGTCAGCACACCTGTTAGTATAAGAGCCCATGCACACGATCGATTTTCTTGGACGAGTGCTATCTGTGGTTTTCACGGACAGCACTCGTACCTATGATATTCTATGGGGCTGTGCACATATCTGTTTTTTTTTTCCTCGGATCGAGTGGTACGCATAAAAAAATTGGAGACATGTCCAATTTTGAACCGAGGGTTAGATCAAAATCAGCAATACGAGTCTATGCGTCTGTTAAAAAAAAAAATAGAACAGAGCTCAGATGACATCTGCGTGGGGTCCGATTTTCACGGACTGACAGAATGGAGAGACTTTTTTTTTTTCTATCCACGTACAAGAAAAACTGATCAGAATAATCTGACCGTTTTCTCGGATGTGGAGAATTTGGTAGTTTGAACCTACCCTTGGGCCTCCTTCACACATTCGTGTGGCATCCGTTTTTTTCACGGATATCACACGTACAAATTATAATTTATGATGCTGTGCATATGTTCGTGATTTTACACAGAACGTGTGTCCATGCAAGACCGTTCTTTCCGACAACATGGATGACATTAGCTAATACAAGTCTATGGGTCCGTGAAAAACACGTACAGAACACGGATGGAATCAAAGTGCTGTACGTGTTTATCATTGCAAAGTATAGGAGAAACTTTGTAATTTAATTCTTTTTTTAACCATGCCGAAAAAACACGGATGACACACTGATGGAAAACACTGATGGCACCACTAGTAATTTTTCTTGTACGTGTTTAAAAAAGGATATATGAATGAGGCCAAAGGGTAATATCTAGGTGCACATACAATGTGGTCATTAACAAATATAACCTAGAATAAAAACAATGCATAAAAACCCTATTGTAAGTAAATAGTAATACATGTAAATAATCAAAGGGCACTTACTTGACTTTTTTTCTTTATAAAAAAAAAAAAAGAAATAGCCTAAAAGCCATCCCACCGTGTCAGGTCCAGCTTTGCCCCTGTCTTTTTTGAGGTCCGCTGGCACATAGCGAGGTAAGAAATTAAAAAGACAAAAATACCCTATGTTTCTTACGTGTTATAATTTACTTACTGCAGTGTTTCTATGCATTGCTTTTATTCAAGGTTACTTTAGTTCTATTAGATAGCACTGGATACGGCTTGTTTACGTCATGTTTTGGTACCGTGTTAGCCAGTTTGTGAGAAAGAAAGGGGTGCTAAAACGCTGACAGCAGAGCCGACATTTCGCTGAGCTCCTTGTGCATGTTGATAGCATGGAGACCTAAAATAATCTTGTAGGAATAATTTTAGATTGACTTAGCCCCATGTAAAACTACAAAAAAATTAAATAAAAATAAAACAAAACAAAACCCACACACGCTGTGATATGGCAATCCATTGCAAACTACCAAGCTGTTTCCCCCACACATTCCCATTTCTCCATTGTTTGAGAAGCTGCTGGACACAGCTGAACGTGACCGGTTGTGATGTAGCCAGAAGCACAATGCCCGGATTGTACTGGCAGCAGTTCTTACCAGCAATGTCCAGTGGCTGCCAGCTGTCACCTCCAGGTCATTGGCACTGTGCTGTGTTGCTAGTGATCCCTGTATACACAGGGCTGAGCTGCAGTTGACATTGCACTGACTGGCTGGTAACAGAAGAGCTGCTGTGTTTCCTGGGTGTGATCAGCAGCTCCATCCTCCTTCCTGTCATTTCCCTACTTCTCCTCCCACCATATTTTGTCTGTGCATTTAGGCTGTGTGCCCACGTAGCGTTTTTCAAGCGTTTTTGATGCGGAATTTCCGCAGCGGAAACGCTTGTAAAACGCTTGGTAACCCGCACCCCATGGTCCCCAATGGGATTCCGCAAGTTCTATGCACATGCTGCGGATTTTTCCGCAGCGTTTATGCTGCGTTCAAAAATCCGCAGCATGTCAATTAATTTTGCGTTTCCGCAAGCAGAATTGCCTTTGTCCAATGCATAAAAAACGCAAGGCAATTCCGCATGTGGAAAACGCGTGATAAATGCGCGAAAAATGCGCGATAAACGCGTGCGGAATTCCGCATGCGTTTTTCCGGGAGAGGACTTGCAGAAATGAAGCAGAAATTTTCTGCTTCATAAATGCAACGTGGGCACATAGCCTTAGTGCTGATACTGGAAAGATTTCATTATTCCTGAGAATGCGACTACAAACTCAGCTCTGTGGCTTCTAGACTTTCTTATGCCGGACTAATCTGCCACAGCCGTCTTGTGGGCTAAACACTCGGCAGCACAAACCTGATTCCTGTCCTCATACTTTGGAGCAACCTACTCTACATGGTCCAAAGTATTAGGATGCACCTTAATCATTTAATTCAGTTTTATCATTCAGTCCCATTGCCATAAGTGTCTAAAATCCAGTCCCTTGCTGTGCAAACTGCCTTCACAAATATTTGTTAAAGACTCACTCATTCTAAAGACCTCACTGAATTTGAGATTGCTACTATAATAGGGGCCACCACTGTAATAAGTCCGTTCATGACTGTGAAGACCCGGGGTCTTCCGTGGGTGTACCGCTACTCAGACAATGCAGGGTGAGGATAAAACAGCGTGGCAATACTTTATTGAACCACAAAGTGGACAATAAGCACACAGTACCAGCAAATACCCAAGATGGTACAACATTACACAGTCTCACCCATCCACTCGCCTGGGATAGAACAGCTGTGACTTTGGAGACTTCCATTTCCAACTACCTCAACCAGTGGCCCCCCGCTTCTGGCGGGTCCCCGCAGGGAGGAGGTAGCGGCAAGATTAGGAAGTTAGCAGTCCATCAAGGTACAAGGCCAGGAGACCTGAGGATCCAAATCTGGCCTCTCCAAGAGTTTTCCATGGAGCCAGGCGACTGGTGGGTCCCTCCTGGCAACTCCAAATGTCTCCATGGGTTCTAGGCGACCGGTGAGTACCTCCTAGCAACCCCAAAACAACATATCCATGGGGCCAGGTGAATTCTTTGTCCTCTCCTGGACTCCCCAAAAGGTAACCATGGCTCTCTGATGGTCAATGGAGCAGATCCAAATCTCTCCAGCCAGGGCTGGTACACTTAGGCTAGAATGTAGAATACAAATCCATGTCTCTTTGGATAATGCAATGCAATCCATCTACTTTCCTGAAGAATGTCTCTCATTCTCTTTCTAAGGTCTTTCTGAATATCTGTCCCAAGACTCACTCTGCTTGATTCTGTCTCAAGACTCACTTTGTCTCAGAAGCACATCTCCTTTCTGCTTCTCTGGGCTCAAGTCAGACTCTTACAAAAACTTCTCTGGCTCAGCCCCTGAATGGCGGAACTGCTCTCACCCTCCTCCCCCAAAGCTAAGTGTGCAAATCACATGTCAGAGGTAAAGGTGCAGGGCTCACCTATTATTGAGCTAATCTATTTAGATAGTTGGTATCACAGGGGCTGTTGTAAATATCTGACTTTTAGTACAATTAGCTTATTAGCAAATAACATTGTTTCCAAACCCAAGAGGAGACTGCAATTAGGGTTAGACAAATACTAGTCTGACCTTTAGAAATACACAAACATGTACAAGACAATTTAAACACAATAGTGTATTTCTCTAATAACCCCCCACGACAGCACACAGGAGGATGTAACCCCACCCTAATAGGGACAGGAAATATATATATATATCTCGAAAGATCTTCCAGAGGAAGGTGAACTAAGTCCAGCCCCTGATAACTCCCAACGAGAGAGATATTACTTTCCATCAGATAGTTTGGAGGAACTCCTCATGGCAGTAAGGAGAACTATGGAGGTCGAGGAAGAAAAAGTGCCCCAAACAGTACAGGATCAGATGTTTGGGGGGCTACGTATTAGGCACTTAGTCTTAGAGGAGTGGGAATCTCCAGAAAAGAGATTAAATACCCCTACAGAGTTAAGGGATAGATTTCCTGTAGACAATGAGACGGCAGAATGCTGGTCTGAAGTCCCAAGAGTGGATATCCAGATTGCACGAGTAGCAAAGAAAACCACACTGCCCTTTGAAGATTCCTCTCAATTAAAAGACCCCTTGGAACGCAAAATGGAGGGACTACTCAAAAAATCCTGGGAGACCTCGGCAACACTATTAAGCACCAACGCAGTCTCTACGGGTGTAGCTCGATCAATGGCTCGTTGGCTAGATCAACTGGAGGAGCACCTAGTTTCAGGCACCCCTAGAAAAGACATCTTGGCATCCCTACTGCTTCTACAGAAAGCTACGGGGTTTTTAGCAGACGCCTCTGCTGAATCCGCGAGAGTGGCGGCAAGAGCATCTGGGCTATCAAACGCTGTAAGAAGGGCCCTATGGTTGAAATCCTGGAATGGCGACGTGGCATCAAAAATGAAGTTGTGTTCCATCCCCTTTAAGGGGAAATACATGTTCGGGCCAGCCCTAGGTGATCTTCTAGAGAAGGCCTCAGACAAGAAGAAGGCCCTCTCGGAACCTAGGAATGTGAGGAAGAGGCCTTTTCGTCCCTCCCAAGAGCAGACCCCTCAATATAGGGGTAAAGGCAAAACAGGACGATGGAGCTACCCAAAAGGTAGAGGAGGCAAAAATCTTTTTCTCTCCCAAAACCAGTGTCAGAACAGACCATGACGTCAGGTCAGTCGGGGGCCGCATCTCAAATTTTCTCCCTCAGTGGAAAGAAATCTGCTCAGACTCATGGGTCCTGAGGGTTGTTGAGTTCGGAGTAAAAATAAATTTCTCCTCCTATCCTCCAGAGAGGATAAGGTTAACACTGCTCTCCTCTCAGAGTCGTCAGGCCACCCTGATATCCGGTCTTACAGAGCTATTGTCCTCAGGGGTGATATCCCTGGTTCCTACAAGATAGATAGGCACAGGACATTATTCCAGATTCTTCCTAATAAAAAAAAACAAATGGCTCACACAGAGTTATAATCAATCTAAGGCCACTGAATCCGTATATCCACTACCAACGATTCAAAATGGAATCCATCAGGTCGACTGTCCCCCTGATAGGACTGGACCATGTCATGGCCACAATCGACCTCCAGGATGCATATTGCCACATCCCCATACATCCACTTCACAGGGCCCTCAGTACCAGTACTCCGAGAACATCTACAGTTGACCACTCAGATCCTATCATCTCTGGGCTGGTTAGTGAACCAGAAAAAATCAGATATGGTTCCCTCCATGACAAAAACATTTCTAGGAGTACTATTGGATTCCCACAGCCAGATGTCATTCCTGCCCAAACAAAAACAGGTAATGATAAAAGCAAAAATCAATGTCCTAAAGAGCAGAAGATCAGTATCATTAAGAGATGCCATGTCGGTCCTCGGGTCTATGACATCCTGTATTCAGATGGTGGCCTGGGCTCAGGCGCATACCCGAACATTACAGACCCACATCCTTACGAATTGGGACGGATCCCCATGGTCTCTGAACTGGAGAATCCCTATACCACCACGAGTAAGGACCTCTCTATTCTGGTGGCTGAACGAAAAAAATCTGAACAGAGGAGTACCATGGATCCACAATCCGCTAGTAACCATAAAGGTGGATGCCAGCGAAAAGGGATGGGGAGCCATGGTCTGCCAAGAGCTATTCCAGGGTATATGGACCAAAGAGGTGAGCTCATCAAATTTCAGAGAACTAAAAGCCGTAGAGGAAGTCCTCAGAGCAGCAGAGCCTCTGGTCCAGAAATCTCACATTCAGATATTTTCAGACAATATCACCACAGTAGCCCATCTTCGTCATCAAGGGGGCACAAGATATGAAAGCTTAAAAGCAATCTCAGCAAGAATATTCTCCTGGGCCGAAGAACATCTTCTATCCTTGTCGGCTCTTCATATCAAAGGTTCAGTCAATATCCAGGCCGACTTCTTAAGCAGAACAAAGATTCATCCAGGAGAGTGGAGCCTTAACCCAGACGTCTTCCAGACGTTAGTCGAGAGATGGGGCTATCCAGAGGTAGATCTCTTCGGCGGACACCAGAACGCAAAAGTACCTCAATATTTCTCCCTGGATTCAAACGGCCCTTGCCTGGGCGTGGACGCATTCACTTACAAATGGGAATTCAAACTAGTGTATGCCTTTCCTCCATTACCTATCCTTTCAAAAACCTTACAGAAGATAAGGACCGAAGGGACCAGAGTAATCCTAGTGGCCCCTCGCTGGCCAAAAAGTAGTTGGTTCGGAACGCTGACCAGTCTGAGTGTGGAGAGCCCTCTAATCCTTCCTCCCATCAAGGATCTCCTTCTACAGGGACTGATTCACCATCCGGATCCCGAGAGAATACACCTAACTGCCTGGCTGCTGAATTCCTGATATTAATAACAAGAGGCCTCTCAGAGAAAGTCATCAAAACTCTACAGAAGAGCAGGAAACCTGTAACGAACACCATTTACCATAAGATCTGGAAAACCTTCTTAAGGTGGTGTGCACCCACTCGCCCAGACCCTCATAGGGCTGATGTGGCTCAGATTCTAGACTTTTTACAAGAAGGTCTGGACAAAGGTCTCCGACCTAGTACTCTTAAGGTCCAGGTAGCGGCGTTAAGTTCATACTTCGATCAAAGACTAGTGGAACATCAGTGGGTGAGAAGATTTATGACAGCAGCCACCCGCATCCACCCTAGAGTAACAGACCTGGTTCCCCCCTGGGACCTTAACATTGTTCTGAAAGGGTTAACCCTTCCACCCTTTGAGCCCTTATCAACCATAAGACTGGACAGGCTGACCTGGAAAACGGCTTTCCTGGTGGCAATAACTACAGCCAGAAGAGTGTGTGAACTACAGGCCCTTTTGGTCAACGAACCCTACCTGAGAATCCTGGAAGATCGTCTAAATTTCCAACTTGACCCTTCATGTCTACCTAAGGTGGTCTCAAATTTCCACAGATCTCAGGAGATAATCCTGCCATCTTTTTGTGACAACCCAAAAGACAAAAAAGAGATGGAATTCCACACTCTGGACGTTCGGAGAATAGTACTGCACTATCTTCAGGAAACAGAAGGAAGGAAAGACAAGAACCTATTGTTCATACACAAGGTCCAAACAGAGGAAAGAAAGCAGCAAAATCCACAATAGCCAACTGGATTAAGAGGGCCATTACAAAGGCTTACCAGATCTAGGATCTACCTACTCCAGCGAAGCTCAAGGCCCATTCTACAAGGGCGATATCTGTCTCATGGGCTGAAAAAGCCAGCGCATCCATCGAACAGATTTGCAGAGCTGCCACATGGTCCTCAATTCATACTTTCTCCAAACACTACAGACTAGACCTAATGTCTGTTGGAGATTTAGCCTTCGGAAGGAAGGTCCTTCAGGCTATTGTCCCTCCCTAGTATATCTTTGGTATACCTCCTGTGTGCTGTCGTGGGGGGTTATTAGAGAAAATAGAATTAGACTTACCGGTAAATTCGTTTCTAATAACCCACCACGACAGCACGGGTTATCCCCTCCCCCCTCGCTTATTGTTTCTACGACAGCTTGATCAGTAGAAATAAAAATTTATTTGAAGCATCTATACTCTTGTGGTCCTTTGTAATAACACTGGAGCGAGGATGTGGGAGGGGCTATTTAAACCTCTTCGTATTTCCTGTCCCTATTAGGGTCGGGTTACATCCTCCTGTGTGCTGTCACGGTGGGTTATTAGAAACCGAATTACCGGTAAGTCTAATTCTATTTTCTCTTTGCTTAACAAATCTAGACGTCTGGCTTATTAAGATTTTACTCTGTATCGTCACAATGACATTTCTTCTCTCTTAAATATTCCACCATCATCTTAGTGGTCTTATTGAAAAGTGGACCATGTAGAGTTACAGAGGGTGATCACCAAGTGATGAGGAACAGTGTAGAAAAGTCATCAATGCTCCACTGGCTCTATGACTGAAGAGTTCAAATCTCATCTGGCATTAAAGGAACTTTCCACTTTTGATGACAATTTTTTGTTACTTAAATGCATGTATGTGGGGCTAAAAATCATTTTTACAATTGGGTTGTATTGAAAATTTTGCAATATTTGGGTTTTACAGTTTATTGTAGGAGCTCAGAAAAGTCAGATAGAAGAATGGGGCAACACAGTGGCTCAGTGATTATCACAGTGGTTTTGCAGCGCTGCAATTCTGGGCTCAAATCCCACCAAGGACAACATGTGCAAGGAGTTTGTATGTTCTCCCTGTGTTTGAGTGGGTTTCTTCCCATACTCCAAAGATATTCCGATAGGGAATTTAGATTGTGATGATGATGTCTATAAAGCTCCGTGGAATATGATGGTGCTATAAAAGCAAAGCATTATTGTCAGGGACGTCAGCGTTTACACCGGGGAGATCACACAATATCCCACCGCTGCCGTCACGTTGTCATGATTGACCAGGGATTCATGCACACACGATCCCGATTACTCACTACGTAGTTATCGGCAAGCGCGCAGTGAGCGTATGGCGTATACACGTCCGAATCCCAATGCATGGAATATGTGTATATGCCCCATAGGTCACTGCCAGCTTCACGATAGCCCACTTATTTTTATTCGCTGCCACCACCGACCAAATTTGAAATATAATACAGGTCTGGTCAGACACCTGCGTTCTGATAGCGTATATGGCTTCGGGGGAGGGAACAATTACAGAGCAAAAGAAACAGAACTATTAAATTTTATATTTAATCCAAAAGGGAAGCAGTGTTTATGAAAAATGTACAAAAGATTTCACAAAAGGAGACATTACAATACAGAATATACAGTTTACACCAAAATAAAAAGGATTAATAGAAGACTTACATACTAGACAGATCGCAGAGACGATTCAGTTTAGCTGGAGTTGGGGTGCTCCAATGATTTGACCGTTATCAAACGTGATCCTTTGCTTATAGAATCTATACCTCCCGGCAATGAACACTGACCCCCCCCTTCGGCTGTGTCTTTTATGCAGAAGGGGGAGACCTGCCCACATTCCCCTGTGATGACCTCACGTGGGCTGGGCTCCTGCCTTCATATTTTTATTAGCATATCTGGTTTCTGCGATAATTTCTTGCTGGCTGATCGCAGAAGCCCGAAACTGGTAACATATGTTTCATTATGAATTTACCTTTCTCCAGAGACCACACATGATACAGCTGTGGTCTGTCATTCTGTACTTCTGTGTTACCGCTCCCCGGAAAGGCGTACAGCTGCAGAAAATTATCCATATTGTTCCTTGACAGACACTGCCACTAAAAATATGGGTCCCGTTATTATCGGATGTATGGAACTTCAGATATTCCATATTTTGCGCCGGTGCCGGCCAGACTAAAGATTTCTGTTGAATTCTTCTGAAGTTCTGCGAAAATAACCTTCTCACCTAGATGTAGATTTATCGCTGGCCTGTGTCACTGGAATACACACTTGCATGTTATTTGGATTTGCCACCTCTCTTAGTACTGGCCTCTGCCTCTTAGCCACTTCTCATGTGTGTCTTAATTTGCATAGAAGCCACTGGCCAAAGTGTCAGCTCTTTAGACTCTCAGCTCTGACAAATGGTAGATAGGAGGGGGGATGAGGGCTTTCAGGGGGAGAGAGAAATCCTTAATATTTTCATAATATTTAGGACAGGGGAGAAGAAGGATTTTCAATATTTCCATGACAATTAAAGTAATAAAATTACAAACTCCAGGTCAGACCGACATGGCGAGCTGATGGATGGTTTCTCGTTTAACTCATTTTGCAGCCAGCAATAAACAATACAGTGTAATAGAAGGGAAAATGTACAACATTTTTAATTAAACCCAATTGCAATAATGAAATTTAGTCCCAATTACATGCATTTAACCCATTATCGCCCAATGACGGACATAGCCCGTCATGAGCAGGTGTCAGTTCCTGCACCATGACGTGCTATGCCCATCATGACTTTAAACTGTCACTACGTTTATCTCAAGGCCTGCTAGTGTTGGTATTGTATAAGCGCACATATGGCACCAAAGAGAAAAGAATAATAATATGATGTATCTCCCTTAATAGGCAACAAATATATATGGTACATACAGTACAGACCAAAAGTTTGGACACACCTTCCCATTTAAAGATTTTTCTGTATTTTCATGACTATGAAAATTGTACATTCACACTGAAGGCATCAAAACTATGAATTAACACATGTGGAATTATATACTTAACAAAAAAGTGGGAAAAAACTGACAATATGTCTTATATTCTAGGTTCTTCAAAGTAGCCACCTTTTGCTTTGATGACTGCTTTGCACACTCTTGGCATTCTCTTGATGCGCTTCAAGAGAAAATGGTTTTCACTTCACAAGTGTGCCCTGTCAGGTTTAATAAGTGGGATTTCTTGCCTTATAAATGGGGTTGGGACCATCAGTTGTGTTGTGCAGAAGTCAGGTGGATACACAGCTGATAGTCCTACTGAATAGACTGTTAGAATTTGTATTATGGCAAGAAAAAAGCAGCTAAGTAAAGAAAAACGAGTGGCCATCAATACTTTAAGAAATGAAGGTCAGTCAGTCCGAAAAATTGGGAAAACTTTGAAAGTGTCCCCAAGTGCAGTTGCAAAAACCATCAAGCGCTACAAAGAAACTGGCTCACATGAGGACCGCCCCAGGAAAGGAAGACCAAGAGTCACCTCTGCTTCTGAGGATAAGTTTATCCGAGTCACCAGCCTCAGAAATCGCAGGTTAACAGCAGCTCAGACTAGAGACCAGGTCAATGCCACACAGAGTTCTAGCAGCAGACACATCTCTACAACAACTGTTAAGAGGAGACTGTGCAGCAGGCCTTCATGGTAAATAGCTGCTAGGAAACCACTGCTAAGGACAGGCAACAAGCAGAAGAGACTTGCTTGGACTAAAAAAAACAAGGAATGGACATTAGACCAGTGGAAATCTGTGCTTTGGTCTGATGAGTCCAAATTTGAGATCTTTGGTTCTAACCTCAGTGTTAGAACCCTCCTGTTAGTTTTGCTAGCTTGTGTTTTGCGGTCACGTGACCAGCTGCCTATATATTCCAGCTCCGCCCTTCTGGCTTTGCTGGACTTCAGTGTTGTTTTGACTGTCTCTCTAGCCAGGTGCTTCGGTGCCTATCTCTGTCAGTTCTTGGTCCTCTGGGACCTTTAGTACTTTTTGTCAGTTTGTCCTTTTTGCTCTGCAACAACTTCTGTTTAGGAGGTGTCCCATTTTTGTCCCAGTCCTTAGTTCTTTTAGGGACCCCTCCCTTAATTCTATAGGTCTCCGTTCAGACTAGCCGAGGACGAAGGCGGGTCTGTTCACAAGGAACAGGCAGCCCGCTACATCGTAGGGATTCAGCTTAGTCTTACTGTAGGGACAGCTTTCCCTTATCTTTCCTTAGTTTATGTTACAGATCATAACAGTAAGTCGAGCCCCCCCCAAAAAAACTAAAAGGAAAGAAAATTCGGGGATCAGTATGGTTTCCGTCCAGGATTTGGCTCAACGCCTGCAGGGATTGTCTCTGGAGGTGGCCGAGCTTCAGCAACACGTGAGTAGCTGTCCTGGAGCACATTTTGTTGAACCCAAGGTAGGACTGCCTGATGTTTTTTAAAAATGCTTGTTTGTTATATTTTCATTTGAGACCAAGATCCTCGGGGAATGAATCACAGCGCATTGGTTTTATTATGTCACTTTTGCGCAAAGAACCACAGGGCTGGGCCTTTTCTCTCCTGCCTAATGATCCGTGTTTAAGTTCTGTTGAAGATTTTTTTTCTGCTATGGGGCTATTATATGACGATCCTGATCGAATCTCATCTGCTGAATCAGAACTTAGACGTTTGAATCAGGGGTCAGATGATGTTGAAAATTATTGCACACACTTCAGGAGATGGGCTTCAGAAGTTAAATGGAATGATTCTGCGCTGAAATGTTTATTTCTTGCTGGTCTGAGTGAAAGGGTTACGGATTTGCTTATTGCATTCCCTGCACCTGAGACTCTGCAGGAAGCTATGCAGTTAGCTGTTCGTGTGGACAGGAGACTGAGGTCCAGGGTTAATGATGTAAAGACTCCTGTAACTTCAGGTCCTAGTTCCCAGAAAATCTGCGCTGACAGCGGAGAACCAATGGAGGTGGGGGCATTGTCACTCCGTTCTCAGGAAAGAGATCAGAGATTCGCCGAGGGTTTATGTCTTTATTGTGGTAAAGATGATAATTTGATTAAGTATTGTGAGCGTCGTTTAAGTGAAGAAAAAAAAAAGGTCAGTTACGCCCGTATAGCTGGTTTACGCTCTGCAGGAGTGTTCCTTTCTGAGAGTACTGCTCTGCAGGGAGATTTGATTGAATTTCAGGTATTTGTGGATTGTGGTTCAACACTTAATGTGATTGATAAAGGGTTTTTGAAAAAACTTAAATTGAAATCCAAACCTTTGTCATCACCTATTTCTGTGGTTGCAATTGATAACACTCTTTGAAATGTATTACTCACAAGACTGCTGCATTTCCCCTCACTATCAATGGAGATCACCAAGAAATTTTGGACTTGGTTGTTTTGGATAATTTGCCCTCTCCAGTTGTTCTAGGATTACCTTGGTTAAGACTGCACAATCCTTTTGTAACATCCCTGGCGGTGTGCTTGCATAGTGCCCCACCTCCCACTATGCAAGACCGCAATCTATCCTGTCTGTCCGGTCTATTCCTGCTCCAGTTCATGCTGTGTGCTTGTCCCTTGACTGACTGCTTAGAGCGGCGGCCCAGTTACTTCCTGATTCTTATAGCTGCTGTGGGCGCACCCCTTATGCGTCTCCAGCCTATTGCTGTGAGTCACTGGATATTTAAACCCCCTCCACCCTGTAGGAGGCGCCTGAGCAACACCTTCACTCAGTTTGTCTTTACAACTGTATTGCCAGGTCCTGTCCTGTTATCTCTGACTTCTAGTCTGTTTCTGCCTCTCTGGGGGCTGCATTCCCAGACCTGTTGCCTGTTACTTCTAGCCTGTTTGTCCGCCATTCTGGGGGCCGTATACTCAGACTCACTCCTGTATCTCGTTGCAGTGTCAGTTCCTGTCTGAACACTCTCCTAGCCTGTTTGTCCGCCATTCTGGGGGCCGTATACCCAGACTCGCTCCTGTTTCTTGCTGCAGTAGCAGTTCCTGTCTGAACTGCATCCTAGTCTGTTATCTGTCTTTTTCTATGTCCGTACTTTCCCTTTTCCTGCAGTATCTGAACCTGCACCTAACTCCTACTCGTTGACTCTGTACTTCTGTTGTGAGTTTAGAGTCCACTCGCTACTTCATTGCAAGTACCGTGTGTGTATCTGGTTCTGCTTGCCCTTCCAGTCTGTTCAGTGTGAACAGAGCCCTGTCCTCTCTGCCTTGTCCACCGCACTTGCGGTTTCACTCCGCTCTGTCTTGCTCACCGCTCCGGCGGTTCCTTCCTGCTTTGCCTTGTTCACCGCTCCGGCGGTTCCGCTCTGCTCCGCCTTGCTCACCGCTCCGGCGGTTCCTCCCTGCTCTGCCTTGTTTACTGCTTCGGCGGTTCCACTCTGCTCTGCCTTGCTCACCGCTCCGGTGGTTCCACTCTGCTCTGCCATGTTTACCGCTCTGGCGGTTCCTATCTGCTCTGCCTTGCTCACCGCTCCGGCAGTTCCTTCCTGCTCTGCCTTGTTCACCTCTCCGGTGGTTCCTTCCTTCTCTGCCTTGCTCACCGCTCCGGCGGTACCTTCCTGCTCTGCCTTGCTCACCGCTCCGGCGGTTCCTCCCTGCTCTGCCTTGCTCACCGCTCCGGCGGGTCCTCTCTGCTCTGCCTTGCTCACCGCTCCGGCGGTTCCTCTCTGCTCAGCCATGCTCACCGCTCCGGCGGTTCCTCTCTGATCTGCCTTGCTCACTGCTCCGGCGGTTCCTTCCTGCTCTGCCTTGCTCACTGCTCCGGCAGTATCTCTCTGCTCTGCCTTGCCCACCCCTCCAGTGGTTCCTCTCTGCTCTGCTTGTCTACCGCATCTGCGGTTTCTGTTCCTGAATCCCAGTCTGTACTGGACCCTATCCTGCCTGCGCTCCAACCTGCTAGTACCCCCCTGTCTGCATACCAGCCTTGCTTGCCAGTATCCTCCTGTCTGCACTCCAGCTGTGCCTGCCAATACCCACCTGCCTGTATGCCTGTCTACCTGCCTGTTCCCGCATTCCCCGGTGTGGGTCAACAACTGTGACCGGGGTCTGACGTGGAGTCGCACCTGGTCCCTCTGCTCGGTTCCTCCTTGGTTCACGGTTGTTAGCCGCCGTGCGACCTTGGTTGGATCGGTTAGATACTTAGTTACGCCCCTCCAGGCACTCCTCGGTTCATGGTACAGTGGGATCACTAATCACACTCAAGCCAGTCAGTCCGGGCGCGAGCGTAACACCTTTATTGGACTGGTCTACTAATGTGATTAAGTCTTGGAGTCCGACGTGCTATGATAAATGTTGTAATGGTCGCATTGCGGCTGTGGAAAAAGGGGAATTACCTGTACCTATTCAAGATTTTTGGAGGGTTTTTTTCAGAGGAGGAGTCACAAGTTTTACCTCCTCATAGGGATTATGATTGCGCCATTGAGTCTGTTCCGGGTGCTACTCTTCCCAAAAGTCGCTTGTTTAATCTGACTATCCCTGAGAGAAAGGCCTTGGAAGAGCACATACACACTAGCCTGGCTGCTGGTCACATTAGACCTTCTAAGTCGCCTGTGGCAGTTGGATTCTTCTTTGTTAAAAAAAAAAGGACGGCGAGTTACGTCCATGTCTTGATTTTTGTGAAATTAATAAGATTACCGTACGCAATTCCTACCCATTGCTGTTAATTCATGACTTGTTTAACCAGTTAGTGGGGGCCAAGTGGTTCTCCAAAATTGATCTCCGGGGGGGCATACAATTTGTTACGTGTGAAGGAGGGTGATTAATGGTAAACTGCTTTTAACACTCCGATAGGTCACTTTGAGAATTTGGTGATGCCTTTTGGTCTTACCAATGCACCTGCATTTTTTCAGAACCTTATTAATGACATCCTGAGATCTTTGATTGGTAAGAAGGTGGTTGTGTATTTGGATGACATTTTGATTTATTCTCCAGATCTCGAGTCCCATTGGCAAAGTGTACGTGAAGTTTTGCAGTTATTGAGTGATAATTCACTCTTTGCTAAGCTGGAGAAACGTGAGTTTGCTGTGCAGAAAATTAGTTTTTTGGGCTACATTGTCTCCAGCGAGGGCTTTGAGATGGACCCTGTGAAGGTTCAGGCTGTGCAGGAATGGCCTAGGCCTATTGGTTTGAAATCTATACAGAGATTTTTGGGTTTTGCCAATTATTACAGGAAATTCATTAAGAATTTTTCTGTAATTGTTAAAACTCTAACCGATCTCACCAGGAAAGGTGCGAATACGGCCCAGTGGACTACTGAGGCCATTGAAGCATTTGAGTATCTCAAAGAGAGGTTCAGTTCTGCCCCTATCCTTATGCAGCCTGATGAGACCAAGCCTTTTTTGGTCGAGGTCGATGCTTCATCAGTGGGGGTCGGAGCAGTTTTGTCTCAAGAGAACAAGGGTGGAGTACATCCTTGTGCCTTTTTTTCGAAAAAATTTTCGGAAACCGAACTGAATTATGATGTTGGAAATCGGGAGTTGCTGGCAATTAAACTTGCGTTTGAACCCTGGCGTCATTTTTTGGAAGGCGCTAGATTTCCTATTCAGGTTTTTACAGATCATAAGAATTTGATCTATCTGGATGCTGCCAAGTGCTTGAATGCCCGTCAAGCTAGGTGGGCACTTTTTTTTTCTCAGTTTCATTTTTCTGTTACCTATATCCCTGGTACTAAGAATGTTAAAGCCGATCCTTTATCTCGCAGCTTCTCTCCTACGGTCGGAGCCGAGGAGGAGGAGAGCATTTTGCAGAAAGGAGTTGGAGTGGCGGCTTTGGACTCTCTTTTGGAGAATGGGATTCTGAATGCTCAAGATGATGCTCCATCTAACACTCCCCATGGGAGGTTGTTCGTGCCTAGAGCCTTTAGGAGAGATTTGTTTGTGGAGTGTCATGAGTCTCGGTTAGCAGGTCATCCAGGAGTTTCGGAGACTAAGAGACTTATCAGTCGCAGTTTTTGGTGCCCTGGATGACAGAAGGAAGTCATCAAGTGGGTGCGTCAGTGTACTGTGTGTGCTAGGTCAAAGAATTCACATACTCCTGCTGCGGGGTTGCTTTGCCCTCTGGAGGTTCCTAGCACGCCTTGGACGCATCTCACTATGGATTTTATTACTGATCTTCCGGTGTCCGAGGGTTTTACTGTCATCTGGGTGGTCGTGGACCGTTTTAGTAAGATGTGTCATTTGGTTCCATTCGTTAAGTTGCCCTGTGCCAAGACACTCGCTAAGGCGTTTGTAAGGAGATTGTCAAGCTCCATGGCGTTCCCACGGATATTGTTTCTGATAGAGGACCTCAGTTTGTGGCTCGCTTTTGGCGTGCTTTTTATGACAGGTTGGGAGTCCATTTGTCATTTTCGTCTGGTTATCATCCTGAGTCGAATGGACAGACTGAAAGAAAGAACCGGGATGTAGAACAGTTTTTGCGTTGTTTTGTGGCGGACAATCAAGAGGTGTGGTCTGAGTTTCTGCCTCTCGCAGAATTTGCTCTTAACAATCATACATCCTCCTCTGCTGGGTGTTCTCCTTTTTTTTGTTGTACTGGGAGACATCTGTCTTTTGGTTCGTTCTCCAAATTGGGGTCGGCGGTGCCGGAGGAGGAGAACTTTTCCGGTGATCTGGAGAGAGTTTGGGGTTAGTAATGGGGTGTCTTATAGACGCCTCTCCATTACTAACCTAGGCTTGATGTCAGCTGTCATTATAAGCTGACATCAACCCCAGCCCTATTACCCCACTGCCACCGCTACAGAGGAGTAGGAAGAGCGAGGCTAAGTGCTAGAATTGGCGCATCCTATGGATGCGCCATTTCTGGGGCAGCTGACGGCTGGTGTTTCTAGCCTGGGAGGGGGCCAATATTCATGGCACCCTTCCTGAGCTATTAATATCAGCCCCCAGCTGTCTGCCTAGCCTTTGCTAGCTATTAAAATAGGGGGGACCCCACGTCACTTTTTTTCGGGGTCCCCCATTTTAATAGCTAGCAAAGGCTAGGTATTCAGCTGATATTAGTAGCCTGGGAAGCTCCGTGGGTATTACCCCCTTCCCAGGCTTCAAACATCTGCCTCAGCTGTCTGCTTAACCTCCGCTAGAGACTAAAATTACGGAGAACCCCACGCCAATTTTTTTTTTAATAAATCCTTTATTTTAACACTAAATGAGAAGTACAGTAATCAACACTATCACTGTACTTATTATATATGTGACTGACATGTTTCTATCTATCTAAGCTATGTGTGATGCTCTATTTTTTCTGTTCTAAATTGTCGGGTACCGATGCTGAATTGCCGGCCGGCTTTTTTAAAGAGACGGTGCATGAAAACCCTATTATTTTTTTAAATAAATCCTTTAACACTAAATGACAAGTACAGTAACCAACACTGTCACTGTACTTCTTATATATGTGACTGATATGTTTCTATCTATCTAATCTATGTGTGATGCTCTATTCTTTCTGTTCTAAATTGTCGGGTACCAGTGTATGCTAGCTGCTGAATTGCCAGCTTTTCATGTTTCACTGTGAGCACTGTTCCCATCGATTTGGGCAACCACTGTAATGCCACATCCACTATGGCTGTGACAGTACAGTGAGTGGCAGACAATCCCTGCATGATGTAAAAAAATCCAGTTATGCTTTTGGAGCACGAACAGTTATCAAGGATAACCTCGAACAGCCAAATTTTTTGCAAATCGTTCGCGTTCGTCGAACAACTTGAACACCACCCAAAACAGCTCGAATTTGAGATTGGCGAACAGTTCTAGTCGAACACCGCTCATCTCTAATCCTTAGTTGTGTGAAACACTGATCTTCCTAAGTTGTCGGTATAGGGGGAAGGAATGATATCTGGCAGTTGTGTGGGGTCTGGAGACTTCTTTCACCTCATAGTGATGAGTGCATGGCTTGCAGAAAGATGTGCATCCGTCCCCGCGCACGTAAGTCTTAAAGGAATCAACTCCTGGTCGATCCAAGCATGCATTTTCTATGACTACCCACCCCAAGTCCAGTCTCTGAGCATATGGGGCGTAGTAAGGGCCATTACACTGTTGACGCTCCTTGTGTATCTTTAGGTTTTCTCTGCTGAGCAGGAGAAGAACCTCGGCGTCCATATCCATAGATGGGATAACGCTAGCTAAGTGCCTTAAGTGTGGTTGGTGAAATGCAGCTTCAGGGGTAGGGATCTCATCCCTTTGGTTTGGTATTTGATCTCATTCGATCAGTGTTGGTAAAGGTATTTCTTTGTCTCCATTGATAGGAGAAACGACAAATCCTTGCGCCCTTCTGCCGCTAGTCTCTATGCGGCCTGAGAAAGTGTTCAGGGTGTAGGGTGTTTCTGGTCCCTCGATTCCAAAAGCTTCAAAGAACTTAGGTCTGGCCAGGGATCGATTACTTTGATCGTCGATGATGGCATACATTTTCACTGCCTTTTCTGGTTGTCCTTCTGGGTAAACTCTGACCAGGCATATGCTGGCACAGCATTTAACACTCTAGTTCTCCCCACATACCTCCAGGCATGAGCAGGACACAGCCGTGGTAGACTTTGTGTGATTCTGTAGCTCCCCGCCATGGCTTGTCACGGGATTAGAGGTAACTGTGGCAGGTGAATCACTGGTGGCTGAGGTTGGATGCATAGCTGAAGCGTGCTTGTCGCTACCGCACCCTTCGCACTTAATGACGGATTTACAGTCTTTGGCCATGTGTTCTAATGAGGCACAGCACTTGAAACATACCCCAAGTTCACTGAGAATTTTCTTGCGCCCCTCTATGTTTTGGACCTGAAAGCTCTGCACTTGTTCAGTGAGTGTTTTTTTTTATGAATGGGACATTCAAGTTTGAATGACTTGTCCCCTGACGAGGTAGTGTACTGTTTATCAGTAGGTACTGCAGGAGGTAGCATGTTAGTCTTTCTAACGCTTATGCTGTTCTTAAAGTCTGTGCATTTATGTGTGACATTTTCATACCTTGATGACGATGTTGCTGGAACTGCAGTGGTAGACTCCAGGAAGTCGAGGCTAGGGTCGTTCCTCATCTAGGCCTGTTTGTTGATGAACCTGCAGAACTGAATAAATGGAGGAAAGGTGACATTGTGTGCTCTTTTGTATCTAGAGACGAGTGCCGCCCACTTCTCTCGCAGTCTGTGTGGCAGTTTTGCCACAGTTGGGTTCACTCCATGGGCGGTGTCCAGATAGCACAGTCCAGACAGACGAGGGTCTCTTTTTGCAAGTTCCAGTTCCATGAGCAGATCACTTAGGGTCAGAAGCTTGTTAACTTCCTAAAGGTCGATCTTTGGAATATTTTGCAGTCTCTTGAATAGGGCCTTTTCTATGGCCTCAGCACTGCCGTAGGTTTTTTTCAAGTCTCTGCCAGGCGGCAGTGAGACCAGCTTCTGCTAGTTCCACATAGACAGTCCTAAGACTCTTGATACGATTTGTGGATTCTGGGCCCAACCAATTGACCATGAGATCGAGCTCCTGCTCCGCAGATAAGTTAAGTTAAGGCCAGCGATGGCGGCCTTGAAGGTTGCTTTCCAGGCTCTGTAGTTCTCTGCATGGTTGTCGAATTTTGAAAGACTGGTATTGATTAGCTCCCTGCTTACCATGAACCTGGCAAACTCAGATATGTCTGATTTTTCACTCCTTGTTATCGCATCAACTTGCGGTGCCTCTTGGGCGTATACGCTGTCTAGCGTGAAGGGGTGAGCTGTTCCCCAGTAGAAGGATGTTGCTGCAGGGTTAAGCTGTGGTTTAGTCTCTAGAGATTCTGAGGACTACTGTCTTAACTGTGGAAGCGGGCTGGAGAGCACCTTGTGGACATCTCACTGTAATGACAGGGCACGTCGTGGTGTTGGTCTTGGGTTTTTGCAGGTACTGCAGGTAACTCCGTCACCGCGGGCTGTGCTGACTTGAAAATTTTTGCGTTTTCGGGTTGAACATCACTCAAAATAGGGGGCGCTGCAGGAATGTGTTTCAGCACGTAGTCGCTGATACGATCAGCTGGGTCATCTTCTTCCTGTGGTGGTAGGCAAATTGGGTCGAGACTTTGCTTCAATGGTTGTTCAAGTACTTTTATCTCGGCTAAAGCGAGTTCTTCTTCCATCTGTTTATCCGAGCTTCTGCTTCTGCTCTCTCCTTTTTCTCTTGAGCTTCTGCTTCTGCTCTCTCCTTCTTCTCTCGAGCTTCTGCTTTCTTTTTTGTGAAGGAACGTCTCACTTTGGATTGCTCTGCATGTATGCAGGCCTCTAGAATTCTGTCGCTCAGGGCTGAACTTCTTGAACAAGATGATCTGTACAACTGAGCAGAATGTTTAAATGAGTTTGACCTATGCTATCTGGTTTCTTGCAGATGAGCGATGCAGCGTTCCGCTTTATCTTTGGCGTCCTGCACCATGGCGTTTCTTTCTCTGTCTCGTGATTCTGCCTTGCTTAGCTCTGACAAGGCTTCCTCGATATTAGAGTCTTTTAGAAAGGTAGCGTACCTTGTAAACAGCCTCTTGAATCTTTTGTGTCCAGCTGTTTAATAGTGTCCTGTAGACTCATCGCATCATTTTTGTGCCGTTTGACGCTTGACATGAGGGAGGCGACTCATTCCCATAGTTCTTCCAGGTTATCGCTGAGCTCATCTTTTGTGGTATGGAAGTTCTCAATGGCCTTTAGCGTTGGTTTGAGAGAGCTTTTTGGTCGTGCGGTTTGGTCTGTTGCAGGTGTGGACTCTGCTCCCTGCTCTTCATAATGTTCAGAGTCAGGATGCACTTGCTGTGTTTCAGCACCAGGGAATTGCTTGGGATGTTTGGTGGCCATTTTGATTTTTTGGTGCTGAAGGTTACTGCACTTCTCCTGTCACTCCAGTAATATTTTGGCTGAATTGCAGGGTTTCTGGTCTGGGTGACCGTTGATATGTGGGAAATATTATAGCAGTCTATGGTAAAATATGCAGAAAGTCTCTTTACAGTGTGATCTGCAGTAAAGCTGCTCATACATAAACTGTTCTTTCTTGTGCAAGGAAAGAGTTCATTCACACCTGAGGATGGCTTGGGGAAGTCTATGAGAAGCTTCTGGGAGAGTGAAGACGATTGCTGACAAGCTGTGCCTCTCCTCAGACTTGCCTGTTGCTTGGGAGATTCCTGTGTGTGCAGCTGCTGCAGTCTGGTGTGCAGGGGCAGGGGAACACTGTGACTGGACACCATGACTGGACATCGAGGCAACCTCTGACTGGACTTTAAAGCAGTTTCTGACTGTTCTGTCTCTACATAAGGCGAATGAAGGTGAGCCTGGGTGATAAGGGGCTGTGAGAGTTCCTACCTTCGTATCCTTGAAGTGAAGCAAACAGGGCCATTACATCTATGCTCAGCGTCCGTAGATTTGAATGTAAACCACAGCAGTGTTTCAATCCAAATCTTGGTTTATTAGAACCCGGATACAGCACTATACTTGTGGGTACAATGTAGTAACTTCCCTGAAGTCGCTGACACAGGTTGATGTGAATTTTGATGAGTTTTGGTGGTCAGAAACTGATGCTTTCACAAGCCAGTAAATGTGTGTCTTTCTCACAGCATGAAAAGGGAAAGAAGATGGCTGCTGTGAGGAGCCATAGATACATAGAAATACAATAGAATTCCGAGAACAATGGTAGAGCTGAACAGTGTTTGTTATTTAAGTAACAATAGAATTCTGAGAACAATGGGAGAGTTCTACAGGGTTATTTACATAACAATAGAATTCCGAGAACAATAAGAAAGTCCTACTAGGTTTTTAAAATACAGTAAAATTCCCAGAACAATGGGAGAGTTCAACAGTGTTATTTAAATAACAAGAGAATTCTGAGAATAATGGGAGAATTCTAAAGTTATTTATATAACAATAACATTCCAAGAACAATAGGAGAGTTCTACAATGTATTCAAACTACAGTAGAATTCCAAGAACAATAGGAGAGTTCTACAGGGTTATTTAAATAACAATACAATTTCAAGAACAATGGGGAAGTTCTACTGGATTTTCAAACTACAATAGAATTCTAAGAGCAATGGAAGAGTTCTACAGTGTCATTTAAATAACAATAGAATTCAAAAAACAATTGGAGAGTTCTACAGTGCTTTCAAACTACAGTAGAATTCGGAGAACAATTGGAGAGTTCTACTAGGTTATTTAAATAACAATAGAATTCCAAGAACAATGGGAGAGTTCTTCAGGGTGATTTAAATTACAATGGATTTCTGAGAAAAATAGGATAGTTCTACCTGATTTTCAAACTACAATGAAATTCCGAGAACAATAGAAGAGTTCAAAAGTGTAATTTAAATAACAATAGAATTCTGAGAAAAATTGGAGAGATCTAGAGGGTTATTTAAATAACAATAGAATTTTGAGAACAATGGGAGACTTCTATTGGGTTTTCAAACCACAGAAGAATTCACAGAAAAATGGGAGAGTTATATAGCGTTATTTAAATAAAAATATAACTCCAAAAACAATGAACGAGTTCTACAGGGTTATTTAAATAAAAAATGAATTTCAAGAGCAATAGAAGAGTTCTTCTGGGTTTTCAAACTACAGTAATATTCTGAGAACAATGGGAGAGTTCAACAGTGTTATTTAAGTAGCAATAGAATTCTGGGAACAAAGGGAGTGTTCTACAAGGTTTTAAGCTACATTAGAGTTCCGAGAACAATCAGAGAGTTCTATAGGGTTATTTACATAACAATAGAATTCTGAGAACAATAGAAAAGTTCTACTGGATTTTCAAACTACAGTAAAATTCCTAGAAAAGTTGGAGAGTTCTACAGCGTTATTTAAATAACAGTAGAACTTCAAAAACAATGGGAGATTTTTACAAGGTACTTAAATAAAAATAGAATTTCAAGAACAATGGGAGGGTTCTACAGGGTTTTTTAAATAATAATAGAATTCCAAGAACAATGGGAGCATTCTATTGGGTTTTCAAAATACAGTAGAAATCCGAAATTAATGGGATAGTTCTACAGGGTTTTTTAAATAACTATAGAATTCCGAGAACAATGGGAGAGTTCTTCTGGGTTTTCAATCTACAGTAGAATTCCGAGAACAATGGGAGAGTTATGCAGGGTTATTTAAATAAAAATAGAATTCTGAGAACAATAGGGGAGTTTTACAAGGTTTCTTAAATAAAAATAGAATTTGGAGAACAACAGGAGAGTTCTACTGGGTTTTGAAACTACAGTAGAATTTCGAGAACAATGGGAGAGTTCTACAGGGTTAATTAAATAACAGAATTCTGAGAACAATAGGAAAGTTCTACTTAGTTTTCAAACTGCAATAGAATTCCGAGAACAATGGGAGAGTTCTATGCGGGTTTTCAAACTACAGTACAATACAGAGAACAATGGAAAAGCTCAACAGTGTTATTTAAATAATAATAGAACTCTAAAAACAATGAGAGCGTTCAACAGGATTATTTAAATAAAATAGAATTCCGAGA
The DNA here is from genome assembly GCF_046119375.1 of Phyllobates terribilis. Lineage (NCBI taxonomy): Eukaryota > Metazoa > Chordata > Amphibia > Anura > Dendrobatidae > Phyllobates > Phyllobates terribilis. The sequence continues at coordinate 130,286,512 of NW_027362762.1, read as the reverse complement.
ACAATAGGAAAGTTCTACTTTGATTTTAAACTACAGCAGAATTCCCAGAACAATGGGAGTGTTCAATAGTGTTATTTAAATAACAATAGAATTTTGAGAACAATGAGAGAGTTCTTCAGAGTTATATAAATAACAACAACATTCCAAGGACAATAAGGGAGTAATACTGTTTTTTTAAAATACAGTAGAATTCCAAGAACAATGGGAAAGTTGTACAGGGCTATTTAAATAATAGAATTCCGAAAACAATGGGAGAGTTCTACAGGGATTTTAAACTACAGTAGAAATTCGTGAACAACGGGAGAGTTCTACAGGGATATTTAAATAACAGTAACATTCCAAAAACAATAGGAGAGTTCTACAAATTATTCAAACCACAGTAGTGGTTCCGATAACAATAGGAGAGTTCTACAGCGTTATTTAAATAACAATATAATTACAAGAACAATAGGAAAGTTCTACTTGGTTTTTAAACTACAGTAGAATTCCCAGAACAAAGGGAGGGATCAACAGTGTTATTTAAATAACAATAGAATTCTCAGATTAATGATAGAGTTCTGCAGAGTTATTTAATTAACAATAACATTCCAAAAATAAAAGGACTGTTCTTCAAGGTATTCAAACCAAAGTAGAGTTTTGAGAACAATGGGAGAGTTCTATAGGGTTAAATAACAATATAATTTTGAGAACAATGGGAGAAATTTACAGGGCTATTTAAATAACAATAAAATTCCGAGTACAATAGGAGAGTTCTACTGGGTTTCCAACCTACAGTAGAATTCCAAGAACAATGGAAGAATTCAACAGTGTCATTTAAATAACACTAGAATTCCAAAAAACAATGAGAGATTTCTACAGGGTTACTTAAATAACAATACAATTATGAGAAAAATTGGATAGTTCTACTGAGTTTTCAAACTACAGTAGAGTTCCAAGAACAATGGGAGAGTTCTACACAGTTATTTAAATAACAATAGAATTCCGAGACCAATGGGAAAGTTCTATTCGGTTTTCAAACTACAATAGAATTCTGAGAACAATGGAAGTGTTCTACGGGGTTTTCAAACGACAGTAGAATTCCCAGAACAACTGGATAGTAGTGTTGAGCGAGCACTAAAATGCTCGGGTGCTCGAAGCTCTGGCCGAGCTCGCCGTGATACTCGGGTGCTCGACCCGAGCAACGAGCCCAATGTTAGTCTATGGGAGACCCGAGCATTTTTGCGGCGGCACCCCCGGCAGTCTGTAGAAAGCCTAAAAAGTGCCCAAAACGATAGTGCTCAAAAGACATGGGGACAGCATGGGCATCGCCCTGGGAAGCATTTCTGACCCCCAGGTCATTGCTGTCAACAACGTGGTCAGAGGTATTAAGCCACTTTTACGGCCTCACAATAAAACGTTCAAAAACGAAACTGAAACGGTTTTCCTGTGAAATATGTTAAGGAACTTCCTTTCCAGTGTAAAGACTTGTGTATAAGGTAAATTAAATAACCAAAAACAAATATACTCCTCCACACCTTGGGCTATGTTCACAAGTAGCATTTTTTATGCATTTTTGCACTTTTGTATTGCTTTCAACCGTGACAAATGCATTCACCGGGAAATGTCATTTTAACAAAGGAAATCGAACTAACAGGAGAAATGAGAAGTGACAAACTTAATCCTCCACTAAGTATGACAAATCTAACCCAAGCTGGGGTACAGAAACGCCTCAGTAACATTAAAATAAACAAATCACCAGGACCTGATGGCATACACCCACGGGTACTAAGGGAACTAAGTAATGTGATAGACAGACCGTTATATCTTATATTTAAGGACTCTGTTGAGACTGGGTCTGTGCCACTTGATTGGCGACAGGCGAATGTAGTGCCAATATTCAAAAAGGGAGCGAAAAGTGACGCCGGAAACTATCGGCCGGTGAGTCTGACGTCCGTTGTGGGCAAAATTTTTGAAAGCTTCATTAAAGAGGCAATTACGGAGCATCTTGATGCTAATAATCTTTTAATCCCGAACCAACATGGATTCATGAGGAATCGCTCCTGCCAAACAAACCTGATTGACTTCTATGAGGGGGTTAGCTCTCGAGTAGATCAGGGGGAACCAGTGGATGTCGTGTATCTCGACTTCTCAAAAGCGTTCGATAGCGTACCACATAATAGGTTGGTATACAAAATGAGAATGATGGGGCTGGGGGGAAATGTCTGCAAGTGGGTAGCTAACTGGCTAAAGGATAGAAGGCAGAGGGTGGTTATAAATGGAATATACTCAGATTGGGTAAGCGTCACTAGTGGGGTACCACAGGGGTCTGTACTAGGCCCAATGTTATTTAATATCTTTATTAACGACATAGTCAACGGGATAAATAGTAAAATATCAATATTTGCAGATGACACAAAGTTATGTAAAACAATTAATACAAAAGAGGACAGTGCAGACCTACAGAGGGATTTGGATAAGCTGGGTAGGTGGAGCATTAAATGGCAAATGAGGTTTAACGAGGATAAATGTAAGGTCATACATATGGGAAGGAAAAATAGAAGTCACCAGTACTCACTGAATGGGAAATCATTGGGGAATTCAGAGATGGAGAAGGACTTGGGCATCTTGATTGATAGCAAACTAAATTGGAGTGCCCAAAGTCAGGCCGCTGCTGTAAGGGCAAACAGGGTAATGGGATGTATCAGAAGAGGTATAGCTGCAAAGGATGAGAACATTGTTCTTCCACTGTACAAAGCACTGGTCAGACCACACTTGGAATACTGTGCTCAGTTATGGGCCCCAATATATAGAAAGGATATAAATGAGCTTGAAAGGGTACAAAGGAGGGCAACAAAATTAATAAAGGGAATGGAGGGACTGCAATACCCAGAGAGGTTGGCAAAACTAGGACTATTCAGCTTGGAAAAGAGAAGGTTGAGGGGGGACATAATAAATGTGTACAAATATGTTAGGGGACAGTATAGAGATCTTGCCCGAGATTTGTTCAAAAGGAGGGATATTACGGTAACAAGAGGGCACTCACTAAGACTGGAAGAGAAAAGGTTTCAGCACCAGCATAGGAAGGGGTTCTTTATGGTAAGAGCAGTGAGAATATGGAATTCACTGAGTGAGGAGACGGTAATGTCAGATTCACTACACCAGTTCAAGCGGGGACTGGATGCATTTCTAGATACCAGGCAGATTTCAGCATATACTTAAAAATAAAATAAAATAGTAGGTTGATACAGGGATTTATTCTGACTGCTGGTTTCAGAGTCGGGAGGGAATTTTTCCTCAGGTGAAGATTGGCCAAATCATTTGGGGTTTTTGCCCTCCTCTGGATCAACTTTAGCAATTACTCGGTCCCCAGCGGCCTCGTGGCCGGGTGTCCACACTCGGTCCCCAGCCGCCTAGGGGCGGCCGGGTGTCCATAAACGGTCCCCAGCCGCCCCTATTTGAAGGACAGCCTAACCACAAACACGTGGACAAGTGAATGTGGCCAGGGATGATCCATCTCACGCCTTCACACTTGGTTAATATTGTGAAAGCCGGGACACAGTTGGACACTGGGATGCAACACGTCCTCCAGACATAGAGGATTGCGGGTCCTGGGTCAATCAGGCTTCAACACAAAGTTCAGAAGGTAAACAGCAGCAGTGGTCGGCCTCCTACACAATGAGTAAATTATTCATGATCATGAGGCCATCCATCTCCTTAGCTTTCTGTTCCTTGGAATGCAAGCGCATGTATGTAGTAGCGGCTAGGCCTGAGGTGGTCAGCGTTTTGGCGCATATCCTACCTCCTCCGAGGATTGCTGGATGTTTTCCTGCTACTATCCCAGTTCTATGACTCCCGTTAAAACAAAGCTTCAGGTGATGAATGATAGATGAGGTGGTGGCAAAGGAGAAAGAGCAGGAGGAACAGAGACCTTTCACATCAATATCAGGCCTGTCAACCACACATGTCTTGTAGGATATGTTTCTGTACCAAAAGGAGCGGTTCGGCTACACAGTTATAGGGCATACAGTGAGTGCAATGCCTACCAAAAATTTCGAGGCACTCCAATGCCCCTTGGAAGTGAAATGGAGGTCAGAGGGCCTTAACTAAACCGTTTTTTCCATTTATAGCAACTGGGTCTCCTGTGCACTGTTGGCCTAAGCAGTGAATGGAAGGCTTTCCAAAAATTATGAGGAACTGCAATGGCCCTTGAAACAGACGTGGATTACGGCATAATAAAAACTTTCTACCCATTATTTGGGAGTGGGTCTCCCTTAGTGTTCGCCTATGCATTGAAAAGCAAAAGCTGACTAAAATTAGGAGGAAATGCAATGCCCATTGGAAGAGTCATGGAGGTTAGAGTTAATTAAAAACAACATTTCAATGCCCCTTGGAAGAGCTGTGGAGTTCAGAATGGTTTAACAAGACAGTTTTAATGCCCCTTGGAAGAGACGTGGAGGTTGCAGTAGCTTAAGAAGACGGTTTTAATGCCCCTTGGAAAGTGGTGGCAGTTGCAGTAGCTTAACAGGACATTTTTAATGCCCCTTGGAAGAGACGTGGATGTTGCACTAGCTTAACAAGACGGTTTTAATGCCCCTTGGAAGAGATGTGGAGGTCGCAGTGGAATAAAAAGACAATATCAATGCCCCTTGAAAATGTGGTGGAGGTCGCAGTAGCTTAACAAGACGGTTTTAATGCCCCATGGAAAAGTGGTGGAGGTCGCAGTAGGTTAACAAGATGGTTTTAATGCCCCTTGTAGGAGCCAAGCATCTTAAAAACATTATTCCCATTATTGGGGAGTGGGTCTCCCATAGTCTTTGCCTATGCCTTCCAAGCAAAAGCTGCCAAAAATTAGGACGGAGGAACTTGCAATGCTGGCAATACGGACCAAGGTCACCCTGGTGGTATAGTGGTGGTGGAGGCTGAGGATAAGGAGAAGAGCAAAATACAGCCGAAATGAGGAAGCGTATACCCATGTGTGTGTGTGAAGTGGTGCATGGGAATACACCTCCTGAAATAACACAGTGGATTTGACTTTGTTACTCTGCTGTCATTTGGTGGTGATGAGAAGTCTGGCCCAATCCAGCCCTTGTTCATTTTAAAAAATGTCAGCTTGTCAGCATTGTCAGTTGACAGGCGAGTGCGCTTATCAGTTATAATTCCCCCAGCGGCACTAAAAACACTCTCCGATAACACACTAGCGGCAGGGCAGGCCAGGACCTCCAAGGCGTACAGAGCGAGTTCATTACAAGTGTCCAGCTTGGATACCCAATAATTAAAAGGCACAGAGGAATCACGGAGGACGCTGGTACGGTTGGCAAGGTACTCCCTCACCATCTTTTGAAACTTTCCACTTCTTGTGAGAGTACTCCGCGCCTCAGGGCCTGTAAGCTGGACGGGTCTCAGAAAACTGTCCCAGAACTTTGACAGTGTTCCCCTGCCTCTGCTGGATTCGAGTTGCGTCTCTCTCGCCTGTACGCCTTGGTTGGTCAACGAACTGTGACCTCTGCCGCTAGAGTGTTCAGATGGGAATTTTTTTAACAGTTCTGCAGCAAGGGCCTTCTGGTACTGCCCCATTTTTGTAGACCTCTCCACCTCAGGAATAAGAGAGTGAAAGTTCTCCTTGTAGCGGGAGTCTAAAAGTGTCACCAACCAGTAATGACTGTCACCCAACATTTTTACAACACGAGGGTCAGTGTTAAGGCAGCGTAACATAAAGTCAGCCATGCGTACCAGACTGGTAACGGGCAAGACTTCCGTGTCCTCACCAAGATGACGACTGACCATGCTCTCCTGCTCCTCCTCCTCCTCCTCCCCCCTGTCCTCAGGCCACCCACGTTGAACCGATGGTATGACAGTTGTACAGGTGCTACCGTCTACAGCGCAGAATACAAGCTCCTGTTCTTCCTCCTTCTTCTCCTCCTCCTCTCCCTCATTGTCCCCCAATGCATGTTGAGATGAGATGAGGCTGGGCTGTGTGTAATCGCCCGCTACGGCTTCTAGATCCATCTCATCATACTCTGGCTGCCATGCCTCCTCTTTAATTCTCTGCAGAGAACGTTGAAAAAGACAGACAAGTGGGATGCTGACGCTAATGATGGCTGAAACTCCTAAACCCTTCATCCAATTTTAATGTGAATACCCTCAAATGAAAGCTGAAAGTCTGAACTTCAACTACATCTGAATTGTTTTGTTTAAAATTCATTGTGGTAATGTCTAGAACCAAAATTAGAAAAATGTTGTCTCTGTCCAAATATACAGTACAGACCAAAAGTTTGGACACACCTTCTCATTTAAAGATTTTTTTGTATTTTCATGACTATGAAAATTGTATATTCACGCTGAAGGCATCAAAACTATGAATTAACACATGTGGAATTATATACTTAACAAAAAAGTGTGAAACAACTGAAAATATGTCTTATATTCTAGGTTCTTCAAAGTAGCCACCTTTTGCTTTGATGACTGCTTTGCACACTCTTGGCATTCTCTTGATGAGCTTCAAGAGGTAGTCACCGGAAATGGTCTTCCAACAATCTTGAAGGAGTTCCCAGAGATGCTTAGCACTTGTTGGCCCTTTTGCCTTCACTCTGCGGTCCAGCTCACCCCAAACCATCTCGATTGGGTTCAGGTCTGGTGACTGTGGAGGCCAGGTCATCTGGTGTAGCACCCCATCACTCTCCTTCTTGGTCAAATAGCCCTTACACAGCCTGGAGGTGTGTTTGGGGTCATTGTCCTGTTGAAAAATAAATGATGGTCCAACTAAACGCAAACCGGATGGAATAGCATGCCGCTGCAAGATGCTGTGGTAGCCATGCTGTTTCAGTATGCCTTCAATTTTGAATAAATCCCCAACAGTGTCACCAGCAAAGCACCCCCACACCATCACACCTCCTCCTCCATGCTTCACGGTGGGAACCAGGCATGTAGAGTCCATCCGTTCACCTTTTCTGCGTCGCACAAAGACACGGTGGTTGGAACCAAAGATTTCAAATTTGGACTCATCAGACCAAAGCACAGATTTCCACTGGTCTAATGTCCATTCCTTGTGTTCTTTAGCCCAAACAAGTCTCTTCTGCTTGTCGCCTGTCCTTAGCAGTGGTTTCCTAGCAGCTATTTTACCATGAAGGCCTGCTGCACAAAGTCTCCTCTTAACAGTTGTTGAAGAGATGTGTCTGCTGCTAGAACTCTGTGTGGCATTGACCTGGTCTCTAATCTGAGCTGCTGTTAACCTGCGATTTCTGAGGCTGGTGACTCGGATAAACTTATCCTCAGAAGCAGAGGTGACTCTTGGTCTTCCTTTCCTGGGGCGGTCCTCATGTAAGCCAGTTTCTTTGTAGCGCTTGATGGTTTTTGCAACTGCACTTGGGGACACATTCAAAGTTTGCCCAATTTTTCGGACTGACTGACCTTCATTTCTTAAAGTAATGATGGCCACTCGTTTTTCTTTTCTTAGCTGCTTTTTTCTTGCCGTAATACAAATTCTAACAGTTTATTCAGTAGCACTATCAGCTGTGTATCCACCTGACTTCTGCACAACACAACTGATGGTCCCAACCCCATTTATAAGGCAAGAAATCCCACTTATTAAACCTCACAGGGCACACCTGTGAAGTGAAAACCATTTCCGGTGACTACCTCTTGAAGCTCATCAAGAATACCAAGAGTGTGTAAAGCAGTCATCAAAGCAAAAGGTGGCTACTTTGAAGAACCTAGAATATAAGACATATTTTCAGTTGTTTCACACTTTTTTGTTAAGTATATAATTCTACATGTGTTAATTCATAGTTTTGATGCCTTCAGTGTGAATGTACAATTTTCATAGTCATGAAAATACAGAAAAATCTTTAAATGAGAAGGTGTGTCCAAACTTTTGGTCTGTACTGTATATGGACCTAACTGTATTTGTGTCTGAACAATCAGACTCTATTACTGTTTTTCTTTAAGGAAAAAATACCAAAAGCTGGAAAATACAGAGATTTGACCCGTGGAACTGCAAAACCACAGTTATATTTTTCTGGCCTACACCAGAATCTTTCAAACAGATATATTTGTGTCTGAACAATCAGGGAGACACTATTACTGTTTTTCTTTATGGCAAAAAATGCCCAAAACAGGATAATACAGAGATTTGAACCGTGGAACTGCAAAACCACAGTTATATTTTTCTGGCCTACGCCAGACTCTTTTAAACAGATATATTTGTGTCCAAACAGTCAGGGAGACACTATTACTGTTTTTCTTTACGGAAAAAATACCAAAAGCTGGATAATACAGAGATTTTTAACGTGGAACTGCAAAACCACAGTTATATTTTTCTGGCCTCCACCAGAATCTTTCAAACAGATATATTTGTGTCTGAACAATCAGGGAGACACTATTACTGTTTTTCTTTAAGGAAAAATTACCAAAAGCTGGATAATACAGAGATTTGAACCGTGGAACTGAAAAACCACAGTTATATTTTTCTGGCCTACACCAGAATCTTTCAAACAGATATATTTGTGTCTGAACAATCAGGGACAAAAAGGAATAGTCGGCACTCCGTATAGCTAGAGTGGTGACTGCCCTGAAAGACTCTCTGAATATTTCCATGGATAATTTTCGTAAGGATCTACAGGAAAGAAAACGCCGAAAGTTTGCTAGAGACACAGAGGATTATCTTATGAATAAGGTCTATAAGTGGCGGGACCCGGCTTTTGGTTATGAAAAATACTCTAGAACTTTTTTCCGCAGCAGTCAATATTCTTCGGATTCTGGGAGTGATACTTCAGGATCTTGGAACCCACAACGCCCTTTTTTCAGGAGAGGAAGAGGACGACATTTCAGAAGAAATCGAGGAGAGCCGGTCATCATCACAGGAGGAACTACTCCAGCGATGACAACAAGGTCGCAGGTACTAAGGACATGCTAGTTATTAATATTTCCTCTAAGACTTTACAACCGTCACAAATAGAACTGCTACAGAAAGGTTTATCTTTTGGTGTTATGTGTAAACTTAATGGTTTTCAATTAGATCTGGACTTAAATCGTTTCTTTAGAAATGTAAGGTTAAAAACACATTTCTCCACTATACCACCACCGGCACTAGTTAGATCTGTTGTAGATAAGGAGGAATGTTTGAAGTTAGCAGATTTAAATTTGAGAATTAAGAGCAGTTTTTCGCCACCTAAGATTTATCACCCGACAGAAACATATATTAGCTTTGTTACAAGAGAAGTTGAATCTTTATTGAATCGGATACAACTAGGAGGTTTTTCTTACAGTAGTAATCTAACCATGAAAGAAAGGGAAGCCCTTAAACTCTTACAGGATGATAAGACGATAGAGATAAAGGCCGCTGACAAAGGGGGATCAATTGTAATAATGGATAGGGAGAGATATATTGGGGAGATAATGAGACAATTATCAGATTCTACAACTTATCAACCATTAAAAGGGAACCCATTGAAAGATATACAAAGGAAAATTGAGATAATGATAGATATAAATTAGGGGGTAATATTGATTCAAAGTTGGCTGATTTTTTGATTAAAGATGATCCTATCACCCCAGTATTTTATATATTACCGAAAGTGCATAAAACTTTAATTGATCCTCGAGGCAGACCAATTGTGGCGTCCACAGAGTCAGTATTATCCCCTCTATCTATAACATTGGAACACATTTTGACCCCTCTAGTAAAGAAAAATAAATCTTTTTTATTAGATACAGGAGATTTTTTGGAAAAAATTAAAACAATTCATAATACATCTGCAGATGCCATCATTACTACAATAGATGTTACAAGTTTATATACATCAATAGGACATGAAAAAGGATTAAACGCAGTGAGGTGGCTTCTTGAGATTAATGAATTTCCAGGGGTTCAAAGAGATATAGTGATGGAGTTACTAAGGGTGGTTCTGTATGAGAACTATTTTTTATTCCAAGATGTATATTATAAGCAGAAGAGGGGATCGGTAATGGGTGCGAATGTGGCCCCCCCCATACGCAAATACATATATGTCATTTTTTGAGGAGCATTATGTCTATGAACATCCTCTATTCAAGATACATGGAAGAGCCTGGTTTAGGTTCATAGATGACATTTTTTGCGTATGGGAGGGGCCACAAGAAACCCTAATGACATTCTATGATGATTTGAATAGTGTATGGAGTGAACTAAAATTTACCATTTCATATAGCACTGAGAGGATAAATTTTTTGGACACTATGGTAATTAGGAACGAGAAAGGGGACTTTGAGACAGATTTATATAAAAAAGATACGGACAGGAATAGTATCTTACATTTTAGGAGTGCACACCCATATTCTGTTAAAAAGGCTATCCCCAAATCACAGTTTCAGCGAGTGACTAGGATTGTTACCAACCCCTCCATCTGTTCAAAAAGAATTGAGGAAATGTGTGAAAATTTTAGATTGAGAGACTATCCCCAACGTATTCTAGATGGGGCATTAAGAGAGGTGGTTACTGATGAAAAAACACGTAGAAGGGATGAATCACGTATATGCTTTGTGAGGGAATATCATCCGGTCAATTTAAAAGTAGATCAGATTATAAAGAAACATTGGCATATTCTAGGACAGGCATATCCGAGTGTGATGGAATTTAATATACCTCCCCTTATCTGTAACAAGAGATTGCCCAATGTGAAGGATAAACTAATACGGGCGGATGTTGGGAGCGATGCAATAATTCCAAGACAAACTTTTCTTTCAACAAAAAATAAAGGAACGTATCCCTGTCTGAATTGTGCTCAATGTAGTAATGTAATTAAGGGGGAATATTTTAGTCATCCTAGGACAGGTAAAAGATTTAATATTAAGGGCTTCTACACGTGTAAATCTACAAATGTGGTTTACCAGATAAAATGTCCGTGCGGCTTTTCATATATTGGAGAAACAATGCAGTCAGTAGGAACACGGGTTAATAAACATAAATCCACTATCAGGTGTGGAGATACTTCGCTTCCCCTTCCATTACATTTTAAGGAAAAAGGACATTCAATAGCCCAATTGAAATATCAGGTGTTAGAACAAATAGATACACCTAGAAGAGGAGGCAGTATCAAAAAAATCCTTTTACGTAGAGAAGCCTTTTGGATTTATACTTTGGGAACTTTATATCCAAATGGCCTGAATCGAGAATATGATGTTAGTGGTATTATGTGATTAGGATAATGAGTAATATATACATCCTATTTTTCTTTCTAGACATCTCAGATGCGATGAAATCCTGAAGTATCTGCATAGGAACAAATGGGATGCATATTGTACTTGCCACATTTTGTCGGATTAAATAAGATTGAATGCGGAGATAAGACATGATGTAAGTTGGACGGCTTCCCTATGTATTTCTAGGAATCACGGGTGGACAGTCAATTATACTGTCACCTTTAACGAAATAAATAAGGTCTAATTTAGGGAATAGAGGATAACAAAGGATAAATTTAAAAAGTCACTCTTATCTCAGACAACGATCTGGGGGAGGTGAGAATCACTTAGGACATAGATGTTCTCTATTCCCGTATGTCTGTGATTGTTCCTTCAGTAGTAGCTTTATATGTAGTTACAATTTATAATGAGATATAAAGTGATATAGAAATAATATGATGAATTTTTTCTACTATGTGAATTGGGATCTATGGGAATATGGCAGTATACTGATCTCTTTATAAGGTATTTACTAATAGAATTATAAAGGGCAAGAGAATAAAAGATAGATTTAGTCACTTGTTGCAGGCTGTTCATGAGGAATCAGTTGTATATACAAATGTAATAAACAGTATTGTTCTAATAAAAAATCTTTTTGAAAAAATCTAAAAATATCAAGAATTTTTTTTCCAGAAAAATGATATAATGTTGAATGTGTTTAATAAAAAGAACATTGAGAAATTTAGATGGGAATATCTTTGATACATTTATGAAATGGAATCCATGTTTTAGGATTTATATTCTCATATTTGGTTGGAGATTATTTATATATATGAATTTACTTGTCATTGATATATTTGATTCCATGGGAAATATTAAAAAATCTTAAGAACATTAAGGATTTTTTCTGGAAAAACTATGAAATGTTACATATTTTTAGCTAAAAGAATATGGAGAAATAAAGATATAATGTGGTATATGCATGCAATAAATTTTACAATCTGCGATGTATATGGTCTTATGTGTAATCGGGGATTATTTAAATATATGAATTCACTTGTTCTTTTTCATTATGCAACTTGAATTTATTATTGCTTAATTTTTTGTATGTTGTTGTAAATTCTGTTATATATAATTTTTTTATTGGTCTACTCTTTTTTTATGTTAATGAGAATTGTGTCATTTCCGGGGATTTGTTTATAAATATCTTGACTGAATGTATTTAACCACAATTGAAAAAAGCCTTGGACAGGCTGAAACGTCTTGTGTGAGTTGTGGAATAAATCAACTGATTATCAACACGTGAGTGCCGGGATTTTCTTTTCCTATGAACAATCAGGGAGACCCTATTACTGTTTGTCTTTAAGGAAAAAATACCAAAAGCTGGATAATACAGACATTTGAACCGTGGAACTGCAAAACCACAGTTATATTTTTCTGGCCTACACCAGACTCTTTTAAACAGATATATTGGTGTCTGACCACTCAGGGAGACACTATTACGTTTTTTTTTACGGCAAAAAATTCCAAAAACAGGATAATACAGAGATTTGATCCCCAGAACTGAAAAACCACAGGTAGATTCTGGTGTAGGCCTGAAAAATATATCAAACAGATATATTTGTGTCTGAACAATCAGGCAGACACGATTACTGTTTCTCTTTAAGGAAAAAATACCAAAAGCTGGAAAATGCAGAGATTTGAACCGTGGAACTGCAAAACCACAGTTATATTTTTCTGGCCTACACCAGACTCCTTTAAACAGATATATTTGTGTCTGACCACTCAGAGAGACACTATTACATTTTTTTTTACGGCAAAAAATGCCAAAAAAAGGATAATACAGAGATTTGACCCGTGGAACTGCAAAACCACAGTTCTATTTTTCTGGCCTACACCAGACTCTTTCAAACAGATATATTGGTGTCTGACCAGTCACAGACACTCAATTTTTTTTTTTTTTTTTTGGGGGGGGGGGGATACCAAAAGGTTAATAAGACACGTATTTGGACCGTCTGACTGAGGGAAAAAAAAAATACAGGATTTAGATGAAAAAAAAATAATTTTTCCTGGCCCCTGAGACTGGGGTGTTAAGTCTAGCAATTTGACCAACAGGAGCACACAGGACTGTAATGCAGCGTTTGCTGGTATAACCACTGCGTCTCCTATACAGCTTGCCTGCCTGATATCTGGGATGAATATTTGTTTGATTTGACAGGCTTTAGAGACCCTACACTAACTATTTCGGAGTATAAATCTCTCCCTAGCTCAGCAGCACTGACCCTACACTGTCTGATCCAGAGTGACTGTGTTCAAGATGGCGGCGCCAGGTTTTAAATACTCGAGGTGACGCTGTGCGGCCAGCCAATCACTGTAATGCCCACAAACAACATGGCTGCGGCATTCCAGTGACTGGCTGGCAATCCCTGCATGTTCATTGGCTCTGTAAAGAATTCCAAGAACAATGGGAGAGTTCAACAGTGTAATTTAAATAACAATACAATTCCAAAAACAATGGGAGATTTCTGCAAGGTTATTTAATTAACAATAGAATTATGAGAGCAATGGGAGAGTTCTACTGAGTTATTTAAATAACAATAACATTCCAAGAACAATGGGGAGTTCTACTGGGTTTTCGAACTATAGTAGAATTAAAAGAACAATGAAAGAGTTCTACAGGGTGATTTAAATAACAATGGAATTCCGAGAAAAATAGGAGAGTTCTACAGTGTTATTAAAATAACAATAGAATTCCAAAAACAATTGGAGATTTCTACATAGTTATTTAAATATCAATAGAATTATGAGAACAATGGGAGAGTTCTACTGAGTTTTCAAACTACAGTAGAATACAGGAAAATTATGAGAACAATGGGAGAGTTCAGCAATGTAATTAAATAACAATACAATTCCAAAAACAATGGAAGATTTCTACAGGGTTATTTAATTAACAATAGAATCATAAGAATAATGGGAGAGTTCTACTGAGTTTTCAAACTACAGTAGAATTCGAAGAACAATGGGAGAGTTCTACTGGGTTTTAAAACTACAATAAAATTCAGAGAACAATGGAAGAGCTCACCAGTGTTATTTAAATAATGATAGAACCCTGAAAACAATGGAAGAGTTCTACAGGGTTATTTAAATAACAATAAAATTCCGGGAACAATGGGAGAGTTCTTCTGTGGTTTCAAACTACAGCAGAATTCCAAGAACAAATAGAAAGTTCTACTGGATTATTTAAATAACAATGGGAGAGTTCTACGGGGATGTGAAGACTTGGGGTATTCCGTGGGCATCACACTACTCAGACAACACAGGGTGAGGGTAAAACAGTGTTGCAATACTTTATTGAACCACAAAGCGGACAATAAACACATAGAACAGTCCCAGCAAATGCCCAAGATGGTACAACATTACACAGTCTCACCCTTCCTTCTCTGCCCGCCTGGGATAGAACAGCTGCGACTTTGGAGACTTCCAGGGCCGACTACTTCTACCAGTGGCCCCCCGCTTCTAGCGGAGCTCCCACAGAGAGGAGGTAGCCACAAGCTTAAGACGTTAGCAGTCCATCGAGGTACAAGACCAGGAGACCCGAGGGTCCCAACCTGGCCTCTCCGAGAGTGTCCATGGGGCCAGATGACTGGTGGGTCCCAATCTGGCTTCTCTGAATTTCTCCATGGGTTCCAGGCTAACAGTGGGGTGGGTCCTTCCTGGCAACCCCAAACAACATATCCATGGGGCCAGGTGACTTCTTTGTCTCACCCTGTGTAGCGTCGGCGTCCCTGCCTCCTGCTAGGCAGGGACGCTGTTCCCCTCACCTCTCCGCTCCGTGCCCGGCGTCCTCCTCCCGCTCTGCTGGCAGCGCGCGCTGCTTCCCGGCCGCTGTGCTCTTAAAGGGGCCGCGCGCGCCGTCCTAAGGAGTCCCCGGCCGGAGGACTTCACCATATATAAGGCACCTCCTCCAAAATGGAGGTGCCCGAGCAATGTTGTTGCAAAGCCTTCACTCTGCTTCAGCCCTCAGGTCCCGTTACCAGTTACCTGCCAGTCACCTGCCAGATTCCTGCTTGATACCTGCCTGATATCCGCTTACCTGCTTGCAAGCCTGCGGTCCGACGGTCTGCCTTCCGACACCTGTCAGTCTGTCTATGGACCAGCCTGCCCTCTCACCTGGGAGCGCTCACCTGCTACCTGCCTGCTAGCCTACCTGGAGGCTCTGCCGTCACTTGCCGTGACCACCTGTCACGGGTGTGTTGCCACGAAGATCGTCACGAGTACACAGCCTGACTTCTCGCAGCTGACTTGTTGGTGCTTTGTGTCTCTCGGCAGTGAGGGAGTTAATTCTCTCTCTCTCTGGGCTAGATGAGGTCCAGCCTCGCCCTGCTGCAATCAATACTTCTGTAGTGAGACTCCTTCATATACCTGCTGGTCTGTTTGGGAGGTGTCGGTGAAAGCATTTCATTCAGACTGACAGAGCGGATCGTGGTGTTTGGAGTTGCTGAGATAAGTGTATTTGGAAGTGTTTTTCCCTTTCCTCGCTTTATCATTTATCTCCTTTCCCGTTGGTTTTCCCTCTGTTGTAGTTGAGTAGTTGTTTGTATGCAAGGTGGTTTTGGTTTGTCCCTTGTACTGTCTCGTTCGTCTAAGTATTGTGTTTGGGCATATTATGTCTTGTTCCCTTTGGTTGTGATCGGGGTCCTTCTCAGGACTAGATTACTGTGGTGCAGGGATCTTCAGGAGGTAGGGGTTACGCTGGCGGCCTGGACCTCTGTACCTTTAACAGTACCTCCAGGTTGAGGGATTAGTCAGGGCCCCAGCTTAGGGTCAGCTTAGGCCCCCTACCTCCAGTATATGGAGACAGCGTGACATTTTCACCGACCAAACTTAGTTTTTCTCCAGCTACCATGGATCCAGTAGCTGGTCTAGCTCGGCAATTGCAGAGTTTGTCCATGGAGCTGGCGGACGTTAGGTCCAAGGTTCGGCATCCTCAGGAGCAAGCCGGACCAGAACCTAAAGTAGCTCTCCCTGATAGGTTCACTGGGGGGCGGGACAAGTTTTTTGTTTTCCGGGAGGCATGCAAATTGTACTTTCGGCTGCGGCCTCGGTCATCGGGGAGTGAAGAACAAAGGGTGGGAATTGTCATCTCGCTCCTACAAGGGGACCCACAATCCTGGGCGTTCTCTCTTCCCCCGGGTTCCCCGGCTCTCCAGTCAGTGGATAGGTTTTTCGCTGCTCTGGAACTCGTATATGATGACCCAGATCGGATCTCCCTTGCTGAGTCTAAGTTACGTAGGATCCAGCAGGGAGATCGTCCGGCGGAGGAATTCTGTTCGGAGTTCCGTAGGTGGACCACGGACACCCAGTGGAATGACCCGGCTCTTAGGAGCCAGTTTTGTCATGGTTTATCCGACAAATTACAGGATGTGTTGGCACAGTATGACTCTCCCGTGTCACTGGAAGCCGCTATGGCCCTTGCTATTCGCGTGGACAGACGGCTTCGGGAGAGGTGCGGGATAATTCTACCCCCTGTGATGACTCCACCTCCTACAAGGTCCCCTCATATGGTGGTTCCCCTGGTCAGTCCAGAGGAGCCTATGCAATTAGGAGGGACATCATTTCGGGGGAGGGGACCGGTGGTACGCCATAAGGCAGGAAGGTGTTTCTTCTGCGGGAGAAAGGGACATTTTATTGGGGGGTGTCCATCCCGTCCCTTGCAGAGTGAAGAGTCGTCGGAAAACTGTTAATCCCAGGTTGTGTGGTGGACGGCAATCTGGGAGTAGGTATTTCGTCCCTAGGTTCGTCTCAGTTTCTCGTACCGGCGGAGGTGGTGGTGGGTACGAGAACTGAGAGGATATCTGTTCTTCTGGATAGTGGGGCCGGGGCTAATCTGGTTGATGCTCGGTTTGCCCGGGTCCAAGGTATGCGGTTGAGTGAGTTGGCTAAACCCATCCCCATATTCTCGATCGATGCCAGGCCTCTCGGTCAGGGAAGTTTTTTGCAAGCTGTGCATGACGTAAAACTTCAAGTGGGGGCAATACATAAAGAACTGTTGTCTTGCTACGTGTTGGAGGGACTTCCCACTCCTATTGTGTTGGGCCTTCCTTGGTTAGCTAAGCATAACCCGGTTATTAATTGGCAAACCAGGGAGATAAGCCAATGGAGTAAATTCTGTAATAAAAACTGCATGAACACGGTCATTGGTGCGGTTACTCCTTGGGTCTTACCTCCATTTCTGGCGGACTTTGAGGATGTATTCTCGGAGAAAGGGTGTCAGGAACTACCTCCTCATTGCGTGTATGACTGTTCTGTAAAACTGCTCCCTGAGGCCAAGTTACCTAAAGCTAGGTTGTATAACCTTTCTGGTCCTGAGAGGCAGGCCATGAAGGATTATATCTCAGAAAGTCTGGCTAAGGGGCATATTAGACCTTCATCTTCACCGGTGGCTGCGGGGTTCTTCTTTGTTAAGAAGAAAGATGGAGGCCTACGCCCTTGCCTGGATTTCCGTGAACTTAATCGGATTACGGTCCGAGATCCGTATCCGCTCCCACTTATTCCCGATCTCTTTAATCAGATCGTGGGCGCCAAATGGTTCTCTAAGTTGGATCTCAGGGGGGCGTACAATCTGATTAGGATGAAAGAGGGGGATGAGTGGAAGACGGCGTTTAACACTCCGGAGGGGCATTATGAGAACCTTGTCATGCCATTCGGTCTGACTAATGCCCCGGCGGTGTTTCAACACTTTGTTAATGACATCTTTCGCCGCCTGGTGGGACAGTTTGTTGTCATATATCTGGATGATATCTTAATTTACTCGCCGGATCTGGTGTCTCATCAGGAGCACGTTAGGCAGGTGTTACAGATCTTGCGGGATAATAAACTGTATGCCAAGTGGGAAAAGTGTGTGTTCGCCGTACAGGAACTCCAGTTTTTAGGCTTCCTGGTTTCAGCGTCCGGTTTTCGTATGGACCCTGGGAAAGTGCGGGCAGTTCTTGAGTGGGATCGGCCAGAGAACCTTAAGGCACTACAACGTTTCCTGGGGTTTGCTAATTATTACCGGAAGTTCATTCGTAATTTCTCGTCCATGGTTAAGCCTCTCACAGACATGACTAAAAAGGGGACGGATTTTTCTAGGTGGTCTGACAAGGCTTGTCAAGCATTCTCCTCTTTGAAAAAATGTTTTGCCTCGGCGCCCATACTCATTCAACCTGATGCGTCTCAGCCATTCATTGTAGAGGTAGACGCTTCCGAGGTAGGGGTGGGAGCAGTATTGTCACAGGGTTCGTCCCCTGGTAAGTGGCATCCGTGCGCCTTTTTCTCTAAAAAATTGTCGTCCGCTGAGAGGAATTACGATGTCGGCAATAGGGAACTCTTGGCCATTAAGTTAGCTTTTGAGGAGTGGCGCCATTTTTTGGAGGGGGCAGTTCATCCGGTCACCGTCATCACCGATCACAAGAACCTGCTATATCTGGAGTCCGCGAAACGTCTGAATCCCAGACAAGCTAGGTGGTCATTGTTTTTTACCAGGTTTAATTTTGTCGTTACATATCGTCCTGGGTCAAAAAATGTAAAGGCGGATGCCTTATCTCGTAGTTTCCCGGGGGCCGGGAATACGGACGACCCGATTCCTATCCTTCAGGAGGGGGTGGTGGTTTCGGCAGTATGCTCTGAGCTGGAGGAGGAGGTATTGGAGGCTCAGGGGGACGCCCCTGTTGGACCTCCAGGGAGACTGTTTGTTCCAGATCAGTTGCGACAAAAGGTGATCGAGGCACACCATAACTCTGTTTTTGCAGGACACCCGGGGAGTAAAGCAACTGTGGATCTCCTCTCGCGTCGGTTTTGGTGGCCTAACTTACATAAGGAGGTAGTAACTTTTGTCGCGTCCTGTGGGGTTTGTGCGCGCTCTAAGACCTCACATACCCGTCCGTCTGGGGCCCTCTTACCTTTGAAGATCCCGGAGCGTCCTTGGACTCATCTGTCTATGGACTTTATTACGGACCTCCCTCCGTCTTCGGGTAAAACGGTCATACTCGTTGTAGTGGACAGGTTCAGCAAGATGGCACATTTTATCGCTCTTCCGGCTCTCCCTAATGCTAAAACTCTTGCGCAAGTGTTCATTGGGGAGATTGTGAGGCTTCACGGGGTACCCTCCGAGGTGGTGTCTGATCGGGGGTCTCAGTTTGTGTCTAAGTTCTGGAAGGCGTTTTGTGCACGGCGGGGGATGCAGTTGTCATTCTCTTCGGCTTTTCATCCTCAGACCAATGGTCAGACGGAACGTATGAACCAGAGCTTGGAGACATATCTCCGGTGTTTTGTGTCAGAGAACCAGGAGGACTGGGCTTCTTTCTTACCTCTGGCAGAGTTTGCTCTTAATAATAGGCGGAGCGAGTCCACTGGTAAGTCCCCGTTTTTTGGGGCATATGGTTTTCACCCCCAGTTTTGTACTTTCAGTAGGGGGGGCTCTTCGGGGGTTCCTGAGGAGGAACGATTTTCCTCATCACTCGCTTCAGTATGGAGAGGGGTGCTGAAGAATCTGAATACTATGGGGAACCGATACAAACGTATGGCTGATAGGAGGAGAGTGTCTGGTCCGGACCTAAGTGTGAACGATCGGGTATGGTTGTCTACCAGGAATATTAAACTTAAGGTTCCCTCCTGGAAATTGGGTCCCAGGTTCATCGGGCCGTACAGAATCAGTTCTATTATTAATCCGGTGGCATTCCGTCTTGATCTTCCCCCTACGTTTAAAATTCACAACGTGTTTCACAGATCATTGCTTAAGAGGTATGTGGCGCCGGTGGTACCGTCACCTTTACCTCCCCCTCCAGGGGTTGTCAATGGTAACTTGGAGTTCCAGGTATCGAGGGTCATTGATTCACGCTTTAATCGCCGGTCCCTTCAGTACCTGGTTCATTGGAAGGGGTATGGTCCTGAGGAGAGGATGTGGGTTCCTGCGTCGGATATTAACGCAGACCGATTAGTTCGGGCCTTCCACACGACTCACCCGGATAAACCTGGCCCTGAGGGTCCGGAGGCCCCTCGTAGAAGGGGGGGTACTGTCACGGGTGTGTTGCCACGAAGATCGTCACGAGTACACAGCCTGACTTCTCGCAGCTGACTTGTTGGTGCTTTGTGTCTCTCGGCAGTGAGGGAGTTAATTCTCTCTATCTCTGGGCTAGATGAGGTCCAGCCTCGCCCAGCTGCAATCAATACTTCTGTAGTGAGACTCCTTCATATACCTGCTGGTCTGTTTGGGAGGTGTCGGTGAAAGCATTTCATTCAGACTGACAGAGCGGATCGTGGTGTTTGGAGTTGCTGAGATAAGTGTATTTGGAAGTGTTTTTCCCTTTCCTCGCTTTATCATTTATCTCCTTTCCCGTTGGTTTTCCCTCTGTTGTAGTTGAGTAGTTGTTTGTATGCAAGGTGGTTTTGGTTTGTCCCTTGTACTGTCTCGTTCGTCTAAGTATTGTGTTTGGGCATATTATGTCTTGTTCCCTTTGGTTGTGATCGGGGTCCTTCTCAGGACTAGATTACTGTGGTGCAGGGATCTTCAGGAGGTAGGGGTTACGCTGGCGGCCTGGACCTCTGTACCTTTAACAGTACCTCCAGGTTGAGGGATTAGTCAGGGCCCCAGCTTAGGGTCAGCTTAGGCCCCCTACCTCCAGTATACGGAGACAGCGTGACACCACCTGCCAGTCCAGAGACTCTTGCCCGTTCACCTGGGAGCGCTCACCTGCTACCTGCCTGCTAGCCTACCTGGAGGCTCAGCCGTCACTTGCCGTGACCACCTGCCAGTCCAGAGACTCTTGCCCGCTCACCTGGGAGCGCTCACCTGCTTCCTGCCTGCTAGCCTACCTGGAGGCTCTGCCGTCACTTGCTGTGACCACCTGCCCGTCCAGAGACTCTTGCCCGCTCACCTGGGAGCGTCCACCTGCTACCTGCCTGCTAGTCTACCCAGAGACTGTCCCTGTCACTTGCTGTGACTACCTGCCCCTCTACCCAGAGACTGTCCCTGTCACTTGCCGTGACTACCTGCCCTTCTACCCAGAGACTGTCCCTGTCACTTGCCGTGACTACCTGCCCGTCTTCCCTGGGAGCCACCCGCTTCCTTACAAGGACCGCCCCCTTGTATAGTTGCTCAGAGGTTCCGCCTCCCAGACCCGTTACACCCTGGTCTCTCCAAAAGTATCCATGGTCTCTCTGATGGTTGATGGATCAGATCTGTATCTTTCCAGTCTAGGTAATGCCATGCAATCCATCTACTGTCCCAAAGGATGTTTCTCATTCTCCTTCTAAAGTCTTTTTGACTCTGACCCAAGTCTCTTTCAGCAGGAGACATAAATAGTGTTGAGCCACCCCCGTAGTGTTCGGGTTCGGTTAGGTTCGTTGAACTCCGGGATGTTCGTGGAACTGTTCGTCGAACACCTTAGAACACCGTCGAACACAGTTAAAACCAATGGCAGGCAAATAAAAACACATAGAAAACACCTTCAAAGGTGTCCAAAAGCTGACAAACTGTTCAGAAGACACTCTCTTTAAAAAAGCCGGCCGGCAATTCAGCATCGGTACCCGACAATTTAGAACAGAAAGAATAGAGCATCACACATAGATTAGATAGATAGAAACATGTCAGTCACATATATAAGAAGTACAGTGACAGCGTTGGTTACTGTACTTGTCATTTAGTGTTAAAGGATTTATTTAAAAAAATAATAGTGTTTTCATGCACCGTCTCTTTAAAAAAGCCGGCCGACAATTCAGCATCGGTACCCGACAATTTAGAACAGAAAGAATAGAGCATCACACATAGATTAGATAGATAGAAACATGTCAGCCACATATATATAATTTTTTTTGGGGTCCCCCATTTTAATAGCTAGTAAAGGCTAGGCATTCAGCTGGGGGCTGATATTAGTAGCCTGGGAAGCTCCGTGGGTATTACCCCCTTCCCAGGCTTCAAACATCTGCCCCAGCCGTCTGCTTAACCTCCGCTAGAGACTAAAATTACGGGGAACCCCACGCCAATTTTTTTTTTAATAAATCCTTTATTTTAACACTAAATGACAAGTACAGTAATTAACACTATCACTGTACTTATATATGTGACTGACATGTTTCTATCTATCTAATCTATGTGTGATGCTCTATTCTTTCTGTTCTAAATTGTCGGGTACCGGTGTATGCCGCTGCTGAATTGCCGGCTTTTCATGTTTCACTGTGAGCACTGTTCCCATCGATTTGGCAACCACTGTAATGCTACAACCACCATGGCTGTGACATTACAGTGAGTGGCAGAGAATCCCTGCATGATGTGAAAAAATCCAGTTACGCCTTTGGTGCACGAACAGTTATCGAACATAAACTCGAACAGCCGAATTTTTTGCAAATCGTTCGCGTTCGTCGAAAGACTCGAACACCGCCCAAAACAGCTCGAATTTGACATTGGCGGACAGTTCTAGTCGAACACCGCTCATCTCTAGACATAAACCCTTTTTCTATTTACATATAAAGGTCATCAGTCACAGGTCGGGGTTAGGGAGTGCATTACTCACATGGCTCAGCTCTCATTGTTTGAGCTAATCTATTTATATAGTTGGTATAGTAAGAGGCTATTGTAAATACATTTTCAGCTGACTTAGTATAATATGTAATTAGCATAGTAAGAAACGTTATTCACCTAACCAAGAGGAGACAGCAATCGGGGTTAGACAAATTTTGGTCTGACCTTTAGAAATACGCAAAAATATATGTAAATTTAAACACAATAGTGTATTTCTCTTGGATTAACAAATCTAATCGTCTGGCTAATTAAGATTATAAGCTGTATCGTCACATTGCTCCCCCAATCTTAATTAGCCAGAGATGATAGGATCCCAATCATCCTTCTCCACTTATTGGAGACAGTCCATCAGCATGTCTTTAAGCACAGACATGAATGTAAGAGGTCTCCCCTTCATGAGGTCAAAACTTTGCATCATCCAGTTTCCTCATATTCCATGTTCCCCATATTCCATTCCATTTCATTTGCATATTCCATGTCTTCATTGCAAATAAACTCCACACGTAATTGACGAAAACAGACTGGAATCCATTGCGTCCACAGATGCCATCCTCAGTATTCCGTGGTTCCTTGAATTAAATCTGATGAGTGTCTGTGGCTTGATATTCAATCCGTTGAAGCTGGCACAGCTCCTGTAGTTGCCGTTTTTTGTTGCTGCTGTATATCCTCTCCAGTCTTCCTCCCAAGGCTGGGCTGGTGGGGTTGGACATAGTAGCATCTGTAACCCGCTGTATATGCCTTACCTATAGTCTGCTGGGTCTGTCTACATGCCTCCCTGGTTGTGGAGCCTTTTGGACGGTGTGTGCTAACACCAGTCCCCTTCAGCTCCCCCAGCTTTGATGGGCTGAGTAGTATCCCACCGCTGCTACCAAAATGTGAAGATCTGGGGTCTTCCGTGGGCGTAACGCTACTCAGACAACACAGGGTAAGGGTAAAACAGTGTGGCAATACTTTATTGAACCACAAAGTGGACAATAAACACATAGAACAGTCCCAGCAAATACCCAAGATGGTACAACATTACACAGTCTCACCCTTCCTTCTCCACCCCCCTGGGATAGAACAGCTGTGACTTTGGAGACTTCCAGGGCCAACTACCTAAACCAGTGGCCCCCGCTTCTTTTCAGCAGGATAGATAAACCCTTTTTCTATTTACATATAATGGTCACAGGTCTGGGTTAGGGAGGGCATTACTCACATGACTCAGCTCTCATTGTTTGAGATAATCTATTTACATAATTGGTATTGTAGGGGGCTATTGTAAATAAACTTTCAGCTTACTTAGTATAATATGTGATTAGCATAGTAACAACATTGTTCACCTAACCAAGAGGAGACAGCAATCAGGGTTAGACAAATACTGGTCTGATCTTTAGAAATACACAAACATATACAAGTCAATTTAAGCACAATAGTGTATTTCTCTTGGATTAACAAATCTAATCATCTGGCTAATTAAGATTATAAACTGTGTCATCACAGGGGGTTATGAAACTACAATAAAATTCAGAGAACAATGGAAGAACTAAACAGTGTTATTTAAATAACAATAGATCTCCAAAAACAATGGGAGAGTTCTACAGGGTTATTTAAATAACAATAGAATTATGAGTGCAATAGGTGAGCTGTACCTGGTTTTTAAATTACAATTCAGAGAACAGTGGAAGAGCTAAATAGTGTTACTTAAATAACAGTAGAACCCTTAAAGCAATGGGACAGTTCTACAGGGTTGTTTCAATAATACTAGAATTCCTAGAAAAATAGGTGAGTTCTAATGGGTTTTCAAGCTACAGTAGCATTCCAAGAGCAAGGGACAAGTTCAACAGTGTCATTTAAATAACAATAGAATTCCAAAAACTATGGGACTTTTCTACAGGGTGATTTAAATAATAATAGAATCTTGAGAAAATGGGAGAGCTCTACTAGGTTATTTAAATAACAATAGAATTCCAAAAACAATGGAAGAGTTCTACAGGCTTTTCAAACTACAGTAGAAATCCGAGAATAATGGGAGAGTTCTACAGGGTTACTTAAATAACAATAGAATTCCGAGAAAAATGGGAAAGTTCTACTCAGTTTTCAAACTACAATAGAATTTCGAGATCAATGGGAGTGTTCTACAGGGTTGTTTAAATAAAAATAGAATTACAAGAACAATAGGAAAGTTCTACTGAGTTTTCAAACTAGAGTAGAATTCTAAGAACAATGGGAGAGTTCTACAGAGTTATTTAAATTACAATGGAATTCTGAGAAAAATAGGAGAGTTCTACTGAGTTTTCAAACTACAGAAAGATTCAGAGAACAATGAGAAGGTTCTTCTGGGTTATTTAAATAATAATAGACTTCCGAGAACAATGAGAGATTTCCACTGGGTTTTCAAAGTACAATAAAATTCAGAGAACAGTGGAAGAGATCAACAGTGTTATTTAAATAACAATAGAACCCTGAAAACAATGGGAGAGTACTACAGGGTTATTTAAATATCAATAAAATTCTGAAAACAATGAGAGAGTACTACAGGGTTATTTAAATATCAATAGAATTCTGAAAACAATGGAGAGTTCTACTGGGTTTTCAAACTACAGTAGCACTTCGAGAACAATTGGAGAGTTCTACAGGGTTATTTAAATAACAATAAAATTCCGAGAAAAATGGGAGAGTTCTACGGGGGTTTTCAAACTACAATAGAATTCAGAGAACAAAGGAAGAGCTCAACAGTGTTATTTAAATAACAATAGAACTCTGAAAACAATGAGAGTTCAACAGGGTTACTTAAATAAAAATAGAATTCCGAGAACAATGGGAGAGTTCTATTGTGTTTTCAAACTACAGTAGAATTTTGTCATTTTGTGGGGTTGAAATTCAGCTGTATGCAGAGTAAAAAAAATTTTTTTTTCTGTAGGTAACATGACGCAGCACGCCATAAGCCACCTTGTCATTTTGTGGCGTTGAAATTCAGCTGTATACACTGCTCATGCAGAGTAAAATATCTATTTTTTTCTGTGACAAATGTGATACAGCAGGCTAGATCTGAGTTTGAAATTGTTTAGAGCATATCTTGTATGTTATACAGGCCTCATCCACACTAAAAAATATTTTCTTCTGTTACTAACATGATACAGTAGGGGAGATCTCAGTTTGAAATTGTTTGGAGCATGTGAGGAGCTGCCCACTTACTAAAGACTATGATACTTTTCCAGCAGCGGACCACCATTTTTGTCACTATTATTATTGTGTTTTATTAGTGATTTACTTGTTATGTTTTATATAGTTCTGCTAACTTGTCAGTATGTGCACTAGATTCACTTGTAAAATGTCCAGCATTCCACTAATCTGTATCTCAGGATATCTGTATCTCAGGAGTATCTAACCATTGTTCCAACAGTCAATAATCTCATTATGTGTGTGTAGATTGTAGACACAGTGCAGCCGTCACCACAGGGGGTCTTACATGCAGTCTCAGATGAAGGCTTCTAGAATATTCTTCATTGTTTTAGCTAACCGTGAATGTTTAAGGGGGAGGGCATGATCACTTCTGACCTGGGAGGGGACTGATCCCAGTGGAAGAAAAGAGAGACATGTTTTTTAAAAAAAGTTGTGTGGAAGGATTGAAGGAGGAGGATGGAGACCATGGACTTGGAAGGTTGGATGGATAAACATGTTACCATTATGGATTATGTCGGTTGGATTTAAACTTTCTTAAAAGGACTGTTGCTACTGGATACATGTGTTTTCATCATTTTATCTGCCGTCTAGAGGATCATGGACTGTTGCTACAGACCATACTGGCTTGAGATACGAAATCTGTGGGCCAACCAAAAGTTGGGAGACAGTGAGTATTGCCTTATACAAAGCCAGTGAAACTTCTGAACCCAGATGGGGAACTTGAGGACTGAGAGAACTGTATTTTGGCCATTTACCTGGAATTGCCTTATTACCATGGCTGTGATCAATAAAATATTGTTGCATCGTTAACCTGCTTAGGTGATTACTTACAACCCACAACCTCAGATCTTTACAGAGCATATCTTGTATGTTATACAGGCCTCATCCACACTAAAAAAATATGTGTTACATGCGTTACTCTGGAAATCTCACTGCGATAAAATGCAGACCAGCGGACCTCAACAACCATCAGCCACCCCATCAACCGCATTTGTTGCTTCTTCCTCCTCCTCTGTTACTGTGCCAAGTATTGTCACGCAGGTCTCCGACTGGAGAATCGGAGGTTCCCCGGAGGTTACTCGCTCCAGTCAGGTTGAGTGAGAACCCGTCCGCTATAACAGAAGCAGACATGCCTGCTGTGTTTGTTTCACCGAGCACACCACATCTTTCTCAATCCACCATAACATATCCGCCTGCACCTCATTCACAGTCCAGCAGTTTGTCCGGGTCACCGTACTCTGCCCTCTCTCAGCACTGTAGCCAGGCCTCGGTCCCGCAGTTGTGGTCACATAAAAGATTATTCATCCTACACATGACAAAGCTAAGAGGTTGAACTCCACCATCTCCAATCTGTTGGCCATGGAAATGCTGCCTTTTCTTCCTGGTAGATGCAGATGGTTTCCAAAAGCTGATGGCCATCGCAGTCCCTCAGTACCAGTTGCCCAGTCGCCATTACTTTTCTAAGAAAGCTATGCCTGCGCTACACCGGTATGTTGCATACATCATCACCTGTTCCTTGACTAAATCTATGTCTGACAGGGTGCATTTCACCACAGACACCTGGACGAGTAAGCATGGCCAAGGGTGTTACATTTCACTTACTGAGCACTGGGTGACTCAGGTGGCTGTGGGGGCAGGTGGGGAAGGGGCTGCTCCACAAGTCTTGGAATCCCCAAGGCTTGCAGACCAAACCTTTGTATTTCACACTCCCTCCACTGCTTCTGCCTCCTCCACCTCCTCTAGGGCCTCCATCTGCGCACTATGCCTTAATGAGACACAGATTCCAACAGTGCAGAGTGAATCCACACCACCTCCGTACTGCGCAGCCAGGGCTCACCGCAATCAGGCAGTATTAAAATTAATATGCCTTGGAGATTGCAGTCATACAGCTGAAAAGTTGTGGACAGCTCTCCAGGCTAAGTTTGAGCAATGGCTGTCTCCGCTGAACCTGGTGCCAGGGAAGGCTATGTGCAATAATGGTGCGAACCTGGTGGCAGCTCTACGCTGAGACGAGCTCACACACGTGCCTTGCATGGCTCACATCCTCAACCTGGTGGTACAGCGATTTCTCCACCACTATCCTGGCCTGGGTGAGCTGCTGCAGAAAGCACACAAGCTGTGTGTTCACTTCCGCCGTTCGCACCCCTCAGGTCATCGACTTGCATCGATACAGAGGTCTTTGTCCATGTCAGTTAACAGGTTGATATGTGATGTGTCGACACTGTGGAATTCCACTCTGCACATGTTGCAGCGACTGTGGCAGCAGCAACGAGCCCAGATGTAGTATGTCATGTTGTATAGCCTGAGGCAACACAATACGGATGTGGGGCATATTACATTTACGGAGTGGGCACAGATTAAGGACCTCTGCACAGTTTTGAAATGGCTACTAAAATGGTTAGCACTGATGATGCCATCATCAGCATTACTATTCCAGTCATCTACATGCTGGAGCAGACTTTGAATAGCCTGCAGCAGGAGGTGGTGGTCCCAGAAGAAGAGTAGGATGCGCAAGGGATTACAATTAGTGTTGAGCGAGCACTAAAATGCTTGGGTGCTCGAAGCTCGGGCCGAGCTCACCGTGATACTCGGGTGCTCGACCCGAGCAACGAGTCCAATGTTAGTCTATGGGAGACCCGAGCATTTTTGCGGCGGCACCCCCGACAGTCTGTAGAAAGCCTAAAAAGTGCCCAAAACGATAGTGACAGTGTTCAAATGACATGGGGACAGCATGGGGATCTCCTCAGGAAGCATTTCTGACCCCCAGGTCACTGCTGTCAACAACGTGGTCAGAGGTATTAAGCCACTTTTACGGGCTCACAATAAAACGTTCAAAACGAAACTGAAACGGTTTTCCTGTGAAATATGTTAAGGAACATCCTTTCCAGGGTAAAGACTTGTGTTTTAAGGTAAAATAAATAACCAAAAACAAAAATACTCCTCCACACCTTGGGCTATTTTCACAAGTAGCATTTTTTATGCGTTTTTGCACTTTTGTATTGCTTTCAACCGTGACAAATGCATTCACCGGGAAATGTCATTTTAACATTTTACAACCTTATCTGGCCATGTGCTGTGTGACACATGCATACAGTGCTGAAAAGACATGGGAACAGCATGGGGAAGACCCCTGGAAGCATCTCTGACACCCAGGTCACTGCCTAAAAGTGTGCCCATCAGAAGTGATCCTTGCCGCATCAGAAGATGCAGACTTGCAACTATCCCCGTGCAAGTCCTTGTCCCAGGGCAGTGTTCAATTGTACCTCCCCCATTCCTTGCAATGCAAGCGCAAGTATGCAGCCTGCCACCCACCCACCCCCAGGCTGCAATACCATATTGCTTGCTTGCACTTGAAATTGGGCATGTGGAGGCGAAATCTGGCCACCACGTCATGGCTGCGTCGGCGGCCTGGTATCCATACTCAGTCTCAAGCCGCCCAGCAGCCGGGTGTCCACGCTTGGTACCCAGCCACCAGGGGGCGGCCGGATGTCCATACTCGGTCCCCAGCCGCCCCACGGCCGGGTGCCCACACACGGTCCCCAGCCACCTGGGGGCGGCCGGGTGCCCACAAAATGCCCCTATTTGAAGGACAGCCTAAACACAAACATGTGGACAAGTGAATGTGGCCAGGGATGGTCCATCTGACTGACGCCTTCACACCGGGTTAATATTGTGGAAACCGGGACACAGTTGGACACTGGGATGCAACACGTCCTCTAGACATAGAGGATTGCGGGTCCTGGGTCAATCAGGCTTCAACACAAAGTTCAGAAGGTAGACAGCAGCAGTGGTTGGCCACAACGAGTAAATTATTCATGATCATGAGGCCATCCATCTCCTTAGCTTTCTGTTCCATGGAATGCAAGCGCATGTATGTAGTAGCAGCTAGGCCTGAGGTGGTCAGCGTTTTGGCGCATATCCTACCTCCTCCGAGGATTGCTGGATGTTTTCCTGCTACTATCCCAGTTCTATGACTCCCGTTAAAACAAAGCTTCAGGTGATGAATGATGGATGAGGTGGTGGCAAAGGAGAAAGAGCAGGAGGAACAGAGACCTTTCACATCAATATCAGGCCTGTCAACCACACATGTCTTGTAGGATATGTTTCTGTACCAAAAGGAGCGGTTCGGCTACACAGTCATAGGGCATGCAGTGAGTGCAATGCCTACCAAAAATTCTGAGGCACTCCAATGCCCCTTGGAAGTGACATGGAGGTCAGAGGGCCTTAACTAAACCTTTTTTTCCATTTATAGCAACTGGGTCTCCTGTAAACTGTTGGCCTAAGCAGTGAATGGAAGGCTTTCCAAAAATTATGAGGAACTGCAATGCCCCTTGAAACAGACGTGGATTACAGCGTGCTAAAAACCTTCTACCCATTATTGGGGAGTGGGTCTCCCTTAGTTTTCGCCTATGCATTGAAAAGCAAAAGCTGACTAAAATTAGGAGGAAATGCAATGCCCATTGGAAGAGCCGTGGAGGTTAGAGGTAATTAAAAATAACATTTCAATGCCCCTTGGAAGAGCTGTGGAGTTCAGAGTGGTTTAACAAGATGGTTTTAATGCCCCTTGGAAGAGACGTGGAGGTCACAGTAGCTTAACAAGACGGTTTTAATGCCCCTTGGAAGAGACGTGGAGGTCACAGTAGCTTAACAAGACGGTTTTAATGCCCCTTGGAAGAGTGGTGGAGGTTGCAGTGGAATAAAAAGACAATATCAATGCGAAATAGCTAAAGTGTATAATTAGCATAGGGATAAAATTTAACCTTTTTTAAATAATTATTAAAAGGCCCTAAGTACAAGGTGCATGCATAAATACAAGAAGTACCAGGAAGTACAAAATATAAAGGAAAATAGGAAACTTATACTGATAGTATTCCTATTTATCAAAAAAATAGATCAATCATCACCTTTGAGGAAATATTTTTCAGGTAAATGGTGGATATTAACAAAATAACCTCACTAGTAAAGTCCACCAGACCACCATATCCTCTCTAGATTATCATACAATCATAGAGGAAATTTTGAACTTATCTGATCCTCCATTAGTGATGGGTTCAAGAGAGAGTTTGTGGCCGTAGGTTTTCTATAATTACTAGTGCTTAATTCACCATTAACATTTCTCTGAACACAGACATCAAGAAACGGTAGTTTTTGGCAGTTGCACTCATGTGTGAATCGTAGACCAATGTTATTCACATTGAGTTGTGTAACAAATTCGTCAAACAAAGATTCAGATCCCCTCCAGATAACAAATATGTCAAATGTGTCATCAATATAGCGCAGCCAAACGATGACATTATCACTCAGAGGGATGGCTGGTTCACAAAAGACCATGGTTTCCTCCCACCAGCCCAGGAAAAGGTTAGCATACGAGGGGGCACAAGGGCTCCCCATCGCGGTACCCCTGAGCTGGTGGAAGTATTTCCTGTCAAATAGAAAATTTTTTTTTGTAAGACAAAATTCCAGAGAACGCAAGACAAAGGTATTGTGTCTGCTAAACTGCCGACCTCTAGTACTCAAATAGTGGTCTACTGCTTGTAATCTTGCATGTGGAATGGAGGTATATAGTGCTTCTACATCAATGCTGCACAACAACATATCAGGTTCTAGACAAATCCCATATATTTTGCTCAACAGGTCTGTAGTATCGCGAACATACGAGCTCAGTGACCCCACAAATCGTTTAAGTATACAATCAAGGTAAATGCCCAAATTTTGTGTAAGTCTGTTAGTGCCTGCCACTATAGGTCTACCTTTTAAGGGATTAACCCCTTTATGGATCTTAGGTAAACAATAAAAAGTGGCCATAATCGGGAATTGTGGATAGAGAAAATCTTTCTTTTCTGTCCAAAATTCCAGCAGCGACCCCCTCATCAACCAAAAGCTTCAGTTCCCTCATG
This sequence comes from Phyllobates terribilis, assembly GCF_046119375.1. Lineage (NCBI taxonomy): Eukaryota > Metazoa > Chordata > Amphibia > Anura > Dendrobatidae > Phyllobates > Phyllobates terribilis. The sequence goes on along the minus strand of NW_027362762.1, from coordinate 130,254,760 downwards.
AGGCCGTTGGTGGGATTAGTGGTTACAACCTCGTAACTAGTATGGTCATTAAGTAATGTTAGACATAAATTCTTATAGTCACCTGTGTTCATTACCACTATGTTCCCACCTTTATCAGACTGTTTGATAGTTATATTGGTGTCACTCTCAAGATTGCAAAGACTCTGTGTAATGCACACGCCCGGGCTGAGCGGCGTGTGCGTGTGATTGTAGTGATTCCACTGGACCGTGCCGGAGAGTGAATGCCTGGAGGGGCGTAACTAGGTATTCACCCGATCCGACCAGGGCCGCACGACGGCATACGACGCCAGTGCACCAAGGAGGAACCGAGCAGAGGAACCAGGTGCTACTCCAGGACAGACCCTGGACACGGCTGTTGACCCACACAGGGGAATACAGGAACAGACTGGTAGGCTGGCACACAGACTGGTGGGTATAGGCAGGCACGACTGGTATGCAGGCAGGCGGGTATGCAGGCAGGGGGGTACAGGCAAGCACAGCTAGAGTGCAGACAGGGAGGCACTAGCAGGTAGGAACACAGGCGGGATAGGACCCAGTACACACTGGGACTCAGGAATAATACAGGCAGAGGGGTACAGGCAAGCACAGCTAGAGTGCAGACAGGGAGGCACTAGCAGGTAGGGACACTGGCGGGATAGGACCCAGTACACACTGGGACTCAGGAACAGAACCACAGATGTGGCGGACAAACACAGCAGAGTGAGGCCGCCCAGAGAGGTGAGCGAGAACAGGGCAGGACAAGACCACCTGGAGCGGTGAGCAAGAGTAGAGCTGGACAAGGCCGCCAGGAGCGGTGAGCAAAGGGTCAGAGCTGAGCGAGACTGCCGGAGCAGTGAGCAAGAGTAAAGCAGGACGAGGCCGCCTGGAGCGGTGAGCAAGAGTGGAGCAAGACTGCCGGAGCAGTGAGCAAAAGGGTCAGAGCGGAGCAAGGCTGCCGGAGCAGCGAGCCAAAGGGGTCAGAGCGGAGCAAGGCTGCCGGAGCAGCGAGCCAAAGGGGTCAGAGCGGAGCAAGTCTGCCGGAGCACAGAGCAAAGGAGTAAGAGCAGGCTAGAACCGCCGGAGCGGTGAGCAAAGGAGTCAGAGCAGGCTAGAACCGCCGGAGCGGTGAGCAAAGGAGTAAGAGCAGGCTAGAACCGCCGGAGCGGTGAGCAAAGGAGTAGGAGCAGGCTAGAACCGCCGGAGCGGTGAGCAAAGGAGTAGGAGCAGGCTAGAACCGCCGGAGCAGTGAGCAAGGCAGAGCAGGGGGGACAGGGCTCTGTTCACACGGAACAGACAGGAAGAGAAAGGCAGAGCCAGATACCCACAGGGTACTTGCAGTGAAGTAGCGAGTGGACCACAAACTCACAAACGGGAGTACAGAGACAACAAGCAGGAGTTAGGTACGAGTTCAGACTCTGCAGAAAAAGGAAGGGAACAGACATAGAGGCAAAACAGGTAAAGGATAGGAGAGAGTACAGACTGGAACTGAGTGTACGGAGGAGACCGACACTGCAGCGGGATACAGGAGCGGGTCTGGGAATACGGCCCCCAGAGAGGCGGGACGAACAGGCAAGGAGCGAGTTAAGACAGGCCTGGAAATACAGCCTCCAGGATAGGCAGACAAGAGAACACAGACAGGGCTCAGTTCAGACACGGGAACTGATACCGCAAGGCAGGAGACATAGACAGGACACAGTTCAGACACGGGAACTGATACCGCAAGGCAGGAGACAAAGACAGGACTCAGTTCAGACACGGGAACTGATACCGCAAGGCAGGAGACAAAGACAGGACTAAGTTCAGACACGGGAACTGATACCGCAAGGCAGGAGACAAAGACAGGACTCAGTTCAGACACGGGAACTGATACCGCAAGGCAGGAGACAAAGAACGGGACTTGGCACCTTCAGAGTGCATGCACACACTGAAAGAAACACTATGCTCAGGCAGGGATAGATGGGAGCAGCTGAGCTATATACCAGGTGACAGACAGCAATAGGCTGAGGACGCACAAGGGGTGTGACCCACAGCAGGTACAAAAAGCAGGAAGTGATCGGGCGCCGCCCTTAAGCAGCAGAAACAGACACAAACAGACAGCATGGAGGGAAGCCAGAGAGACATTCTGGACTGGAGATCAAGTGCGCGCTCTTGCACAGTGGGAGATGGACCACCATGTAAGGACGCCGCCAGGTATGTTACACTCTGCATTTCAAGTTTCGTTAAGTTATTCCTAAAGGAAGATTTTTTGCAAGGTAATTCCATGATGTCCTTCGTAACAAGATCAAGAAAAACATCTATAGACCCAGGGTCACCAGGTACTGGAGGCATATTTTTACTTTTATTTTTGAGGGCTGTAAATGGACCATTCCCATCAAAAGTACAGTCACTGTCTCCCAAATGATAGAGGAACCTGACATCCTGAAGTAAATCCTCTGCAATACCCAATTCAGAACAGGTTCTCCTATCTTCCCGATTAAAATGTTTTTTCCACCTTAATTTCCTAATGAAGAGATTAAGGTCCTTAATGGTTTCAAAATGATTGAAATCAGTAGTGGGAACAAAAGAAAGGCCTTTACTCAAGACACACATTTATGCGTTATTGATAGGCCTAGAAGATAGATTAATGACCTGTGATTGGGTTTGTGCAATAGAACTCCTGTGAGATTGACTAACAGAGGAAGGAGGGGACCAATATTTATTATGTACCGTGCCAGAGGGGGTACCAATGATCAACGGCCGCTGCTGGAATTTAGACGCTTGCCCAGAGGATAGTTGTACTCTAAAAAAAACGTCCCTTGGAGAAGAACTCCTACCACCTCCTCTATTACCACGATTGCCATCACCAATGGAGGATCAGATAAGTTCAAAATTTCCTCTATGATTGTATGATAATCTTTGCAAAGCCACAAAATAGTTAATATATGTGTGGATATATGCTTTGATATAAAATGAATTATGAAAACATTCCTTTAATGGTTCTATATGTCTGGCTGATTGGTTTCATGTACTTAACTAGCCTATACTATTCCCAGAAGTTGTGGATTTGATTTATACCTGTTCAATACTTTGTTTACTGACCTGGTTATTTACTGATGGGAATTAGCTAGAGAGGATATGGTGGTCTGGTGGACTTTACTAGTGAGGTTATTTTGTTAATATCCACCATTTACCTGAAAAATATTTCCTCAAAGGTGATGATTGATCTATTTTTTTGATAAATAGGAATACTATCAGTATAAGTTTCCTATTTTCCTTCATCTTTTGTACTTCCTGGTACTTCTTGTATTTATGCATGCACCTTGTACTTTGGGCCTTTTAATAATTATTTAATAAAGGTTAAATTTTATCCCTATGCTAATTATTGACAATATCAATGCCCCTTGAAAGAGATGTGGAGGTCACAGTAGCTTAACAAGATGGTTTTAATGCCCCTTGGAAGAGTGGTGGATTTCAGAGTGGTTTAACAAGACGGTTTTAATGCCCCTTGGAAGAGACTTGGAGGTCACAGTGGCTTAAGACGGTTTTAATGCTCCTTGGAAGAGACGTGGAGGTCACAGTAGCTTAACAAGACGGCTTTAATGCCCCTTGGAAGAGACGTGGAGGTCACAGTAGCTTAACAAGACGGTTTTAATGCCCCTTGGAAGAGTGGTGGAAGTCACAGTAGCTTAACAAGACGGTTTTAATGCCCCTTGGAAGAGTGGTGGAGGTTGCAGTGGAATAAAAAGACAATATTAATGCCCTTTGGAAGAGACGTGGAGGTCACAGTAGCTTAAGAAGATGGTTTTAATGCCCCTTGGAAGAGCTGTGGAGTTCAGAGTGGTTTAACAAGACGATTTTAATGCCCCTTACAAGAGCCATGCAGTACAGCATATTGAAAACATTATTCTCATTATTGGGGAGTGGGTCTCCCATAGTCTTTGCTTATGCCTTCCAAGCAAAAGCTGCCAAAAATTAGGACGGAGGAACTTGCAATGCTGGCAACACGGACCACGGTCACCCTGGTGGTATAGTGGTGGTGGAGGCTGAGGATAAGGAGAAGAGCAAAATAAAGCCGAAATGAGGAAGCGTATACCCATGTGTGGGTGTGGGAATACACCTCCCGAAATAACACAGTGGATTTGACTTTACGTTACTCTGCTGTCATTTGGTGGTGATGAGAAGTCTGGCCCAATCCAGCCCTTGCTCATTTTAATAAGGGTCAGTTTGTCAGCATTGTCAGTTGACAGGCGAGTGCGCTTATCAGTTATAATTCCCCCAGCGGCACTAAAAACACGCTCCGATAACACGCTAGCGGCAGGGCAGGCCAGGACCTCCAAGGCGTACAGAGCGAGTTCATTCCAAGTGTCCAGCTTGGATACCCAATAATTTAAAGGCACAGAGGAATCACGGAGGACGCTGGTACGGTCGGCAAGGTACTCCCTCACCATCTTTTGAAACTTTCCACTCCTTGTGAGAGTACCCCGCTCCTCAGGGCCTGTAAGCTGGGCGGGTCTCAGAAAACTGTCCCAGAACATTGGCAGTGTTCCCCTGCCTCTGCTGGATTGGAGTTGCGTCTCTCTCGCCTGTACGCATTGGTTGGGCAACGAACTGTGACCTCTGCCGCTAGAGTGTTCAGATGGGAATTTTTTTAACAGTTCTGCAGCAAGGGCCTTCTGGTACTGCCACATTTTTGTAGACCTCTCCACCTCAGGAATAAGAGAGTGAAAGTTCTTGTAGCGGGGGTCTAAAAGTGTCACAAACTAGTAATGACTGTCACCCAACATTTTGACAATGCGAGGGTCACGGTTAAGGCGGCGTAACATAAAGTCAGCCATGCGTGCCAGACTGGTAACTGGCAAGACTTCCGTGTCCTCACCAAGATGACGACTGACCATGCTCTCCTCCTCCTCATCCTCCTCCTCCCCCCTGTCCTCAGGCCACCCACGCTGAACCGACGGTATGACAGATGTACAGGTACTACCGTCTACAGCGCATGATACCAGCTCCTGTTCTTACTCCTCCTCCTCACCCTCATTGTCCCCCAATGCACGTTGGGATGACATGAAGCTGGGCTGTGTGTAATCGCCCGCTATGGCTTCTCGATCCATCTCATCATACTCTGGCTGCAATGCCTCCTCTTTAATTCTCTGCAGAGAGCGTTGCAAAAGACAGACAAGTGGGATGCTGATGCTAATGATGGTGTCATCGCCACTCACCATCTTGGTTGGCTCCTCAAAATTTGTCAGGATGGTACATATGTCAGACATCCAGGTCCACTCCTGAGGTCTTATGTGTGGAGTCTGACCTGAATATCGACGGCCTTGTTGCAGCTGGTACTCCACAACTGCTCTCTTCTGCTCATAAATCCTTTGCAACATGTGGAGGGTAGAGTTCCAACGTGTGGGGACATCACACACCAGTCGGTGTGCCGGAAGCTGCAAAGGCTGCTGCAACACAGCAAGGGCGGCGGAAGCTGTAGCCGACTTCCGAAAATGAGCTGACAGGCGACGTACTTTGACGAGCAGATCTGGCAACTCGGGGTACGATTTAAGAAACTGCTGAACCACAAGGTTAAGCACATGAGCCAGGCATGGTACGTATGTGATCTTGCCTCGCCTCAGAGCAGCCACCAGGTTACGGCCATTGTCACACACGACCATGCCTGGATGTAGGTTCAGCGGTCTCAGCCACATATCTGCCTGCTCTTTCACAGCTGTCCACAACTCGCAAGCAGTGTGAGGTTTATCACCTAAGCTTATGAGTTTCAGCACAGCCTGTTGCCGCTTGGCTGAGGCAGTAATGCAGTGCTTCCAGCTTGTAACTGACGTGGTGATATCTGAGATGGAGGCTGAACATGAGGAGGAGGAGGAGGAGGATGAGGTGCAGGAGCTGTACACTGTGGGGGCAACTCTGACTGACATAGGGCCTGCAATCCTCGGTGTGGGGAGGATGTGTTCCGTCCCAAGGTCCGACTGGGTCCTGGCTTCCACTATGCTTCCCAGGATGCCGTCTGGGAGATGTACCGCCCCTGGCCACAAGCACTTGTCCACGTGTCCGTTGTCAGGTGGACTCTCCCAGTAACTGCGTTGTTGAGGGCACGGCAGATGTTTTGGGACACGTGCTTGTGTAGTGCGGGGATGGCACACACGACAAAATAGTGTCGGCTGGGGACCGAGTACCAAGGGACGGCCACTGCCATAAGGTTACGGAAGGATTCCGTCTCCACCTGTCTAAAAGGCAGCATTTCCAACGCAAGCAGTCGTGAAATGTGCGAATTTAGGACTGTAGCCTGTGGGGCGTTGGCTACGAATTTGCACTTTCGTTCAAAGGTCTGGGATATGGACAATTGAACGCTGCGGTTGGACGTGGATGTGGACGTTGATGCTGTTTCTTGAGAAACTGCCATAACAAGTGAAGACTGAGAGGAGGGGGCATCTTTGCATGCAGTATGGACAGGGGATTGCCTTGCATGCACAACAGGGGGTTCTCTTACACGCACAACTGCGGTAGAAGCAGTGGTGACACCTGCTGACTCTGGTCGTGGACCCTGGGGTTCGCCCCACAAAGTCGGGTGCTTTGCTGACATGTGCCTGATCATGCTGGTGGTGGTCAGGCTGGTATTTTTGTCACCCCTGCTGATGCTGGAATGGCAGTTGGTACAAATGGCCTTTTTGGGGTTATCAGCAGAGTCTTTAAAAAAATTCCAGACTCTGGAAGACCTACCGCTTGTACTGGCAACGTCCCTTGTGTTGCTGTTACGGGGAACTGTTGCCCGCCTTCTGTGTGCGGCCACCACACTGCTTCTTCCTGCCTGTTGGGGTACTCTGCCTCCCTCCCCCTGTGTGCTGCTGGCCTCACTCTGTGTGTCCTCCTGCCACGTTGGGTCAGTTACTAGATCATCCACCACCTCCTCCTCTTCCACTTGAGCACCACGATCCTCCTCCTCGCTTCGTGGCAATTGTGTCTCGTCATCGTCAACCTCTTGTGACAAATTGCCAGTGTCGACTTCCTCTGGCCGTGGCTGTTCAAATATTTTGGCATCGCTACATGGGATCTCCTCTTCCGCCACTTCAAGCGGAGCAGGCGAGGGGCACAAATTTGGAAATGGACCAGTGAACAGCTCTTCAGAGTGTCCAAGTGTGGGATCAGTTGCTGTCTGACGACACTCGGCATGGTGGGAGGAAGGAGCATCAGGGTGAGGAGAAGTATGCGGTCGAGACTCACGGCTACTAAAATTTGACTGTGTGGAAGACAGACCGGAGGTGGTGGTGCACAGGTAACTGGAAGTATTATCTGCTATCCAATTAATAACCTGTTCACACTGATCAGTTCGCAATACTGGTGTTGTAGTGTGCTTCCCTAGTAATTCGGTCAAGAAGTGGGAGCGAGAAGATGTGGCTGTTGGTTGTGGCAAATAGTCACCTTTGCCACGGCCCCGTCCTCTACACGCACCATCACTAGAACGTCTAGTTCCACGTCCCTTGCCACGCACCTTGCCCATTGTAAATGAAGTAACATAGCTTACACTCACACTATCAATGGAAAAAGGGTAATAAAAAGGAGATTAGAACCGTGGAAGAGGAAAACCACAGTTCTATTTCTCCGGCCTACACCAGAATCTTTTAAACAGATATATTTGTGTCTGAACACTGAGCGAGACACTCATATATATATATTTTTTTTTATGTAAAAAAGGCAAAAAGGTGGATAATACAGAGATTTGAACCATGGAACTGCAAAACCACAGTTCTAGTTATCTGGCCTACACCAGAATCTTTTAAACAGATATATTTTTGTCTGAACAGTCAGCGAGACACTATTACTGTTTTTTTTTACGGAAAAAGGGCCAAAAGCTGAATAATACTGAGATTTGAACTGTGGAACTGCAAAACCAAAGTTCTAGTTATCTGGCCTACACCAGAATCTTTTAAACAGATATATTTGTGTCTGAACAGTCAGCGAGACACTATTACTGTCTTTTTTTACGGAAAAAAGGCCAAAGGCTGGATAATACAGAAATTTGAACCATGGAACTGCAAAACCACAGTTCTAGTTATCTGGCCTACGCCAGAATCTTTTACACAGATATATTTGTGTCTGAAGAGTCAGCGAGACACTATTACTTTTTTTTTTTATGGAAAAAAGGACAAAAGCTGGATAATACAGAGATTTGAACCGTGGAACTGCAAAACCAAAGTTCTAGTTATCTGGCCTACACCAGAATCTTTTAAACAGATATATTGGTGTCTGAACAGTCACAGACACACTCAATTTTTTTTTTGGGGGGTGGGGGAATACCAAAAGGTTAATAAGACGTGTATTTGTACAGTCTGACTGAGGAAACAAAAAAATACAGGATTTAGATGAAAAAAAAAAGGATTTTTCCTGGCCCCTGAGACCGGGGGATAAGTCTAGCAATTTGACCGGCAGGAGCACACAGGACTATAATGCACTGTTTGCTGGTATAACCACTACGTCTCCTATACAGCCTGCCTGCCTGCCTGATATCTGGGATGGATATTAGTCCTGAGAAGGACTGTTTGTTTGATTTGGCAGGCTTTAGAGACCCTACACTACCTATTTCGCACTATATATTTCTCCCTAACTCAGCAGCACTCTCACTACACTGTCTGATCCCGGGCGACTGTGTCCAAGATGGCGTCGCCCGGTTTTAAATACTCGAGGTGACGCTGTGCGGGCAGCCAATCACTGTAATGCCCACAAACAACATGGCTGCGGCATTACAGTAACTTGCTGGCAATCCCTGCATGTTCATTGGCTCTGTAAAGAGTGTCAAACATTTAGGGCGGAGACCCGAGCTCCCGCCCGAGTAACCCAGAAATGCTCAGTGCTCGCCGAACTTTCCCGAGTAGCGAGATGCTCGGGCGAGTACCGAGCAGTGTCGAGCATGCTCGCTCAACACTAATTACAATGTCTCAAAGTTCCAGACTGTCATCACACAGGCGGATGCCAGGGGTGGGTGGATTACTGCGATCTAGGGGGGCTGGTGATACCAGACAAACTGTTAGTGAAGGTGCAAAAGCCGAGAAACAAATGGAGGAGGAATAGGTGATGGGTGAGCAACAGTCAGAAGATGAAGAGGATAATTATCCCCTCTCTGTTGTTCGTGGTTGGCGGGAGGGGATGGAGGAAGCAAGCATCAGTGTAACCCAGCCACCAACACAGCATGGGCTTGGACCTCATGGAAGAGCCCCACATAGGAGTGCCTTCTTGCTGCACTATCTGCAACATGATCCCCGTATACTACTGGGTCGCCACTCTTGGATCCACATTATAAGAGTAAATTTTGCAAGATGCTCCCCATCCTGGAAAGGGACCTGCTAATGCTGGAGTATTGAAACAAGCTTTTATACAACCTTAAGAGAGGTTTTCCTCAAGACAGCAGTGAGGCATTTCAGCTGTAGTCTTTCAACCTCTGGCACATCAATTTATCAATGCTAAAACATTAGCAGCAGCAATGTAAGTAGCAGAAGCAATTTATGTGAGTTCTTTCACACATTTTTTACACCAGCTTGTGCACCAGCAGAACAGAGTACAAAGTCTGACACATGATGAACGACTGGAGAGGATGGTGCAGGAGTATCTAGAGCTCAATATCAATACCATCAGGGAGGGTTTAGATCCTTTTACGTTTTGGTCTTCAAAAACGGATGAGTGCCCTGAGCTTGCCTGTCATGCCTCGGAGGTTTTATCATCTCCGGCAGCCAGTGTTCTCTCAGAACGTGTCTTCAGCGCTGCTGGTGGTGTCCTGACGGATAAGTGCAGCTGGCTGTCCCCTGAAAGTGTAGACCGCCTAACTTGCATCAAGATGAACAAGTCATGGATCTCCAAGGACTTTTGCTCCCCAATCGCAGACTGTACAGACTAGGCGATGTTGTAGTTTTTAGTGTGCTGCATTGATTTCGCGTAATTGGAGTCTGTGATATCTTTAGCGTGGCTTCTGTGCCTGCTGTTGCTGCTGAAGGTGTTAACACAATTTTTTGGAAATGTGAACACTCCCTGGTTGGGTCTCCATCTGCTGGGTTGACTGTAGTGGAAGAGGTGTCGATCCTAATTATACTATTTCTACTGTAGTGAAATTGATGCCACTTTGGTGGTGTCTGCCACTCATGTTTGGAAATGTAGAGACTCCTGATTTGGTCTCCATCTGCTGGGTTGGCTGTAGTGGAAGAGTTGTTGGTCTTAATTATACTATTTCTACTGTAGTGAAATTGATGCCACTTTGGTGGTGTCTGCCACTAATTTTTGGAAATGTGGAGCTTCCTGATTGGGTGTCCATCTTCTAGGTTGGCTGTAGTGGAAGAATTGTTGGTCTTAGTTATACTATTTCTACTGTAGTGCAATTGATGCCAATTCGATGATGTCTGCCACTAATTTTTTGAAAATGTGGAGACTCCTGATTGGGTCTCCATTTGCTGGGTTGACTGTAGTGGAAGAGGTGTTGGTCCTAATTATACTATTTCTAGCAAAGGAAGGAGGGTTAATTCGGCACATCCGACCAGGATAGTTAAAAAATAATACTGTATGGAAAAATAAGGTTAAAACATGGTAAAAGAAACCTCAGAGAAACCTGACACATTTCTGGTGCATCCAAGCACCCTTATTCATTGGATAAAGAGGTAGAGCAGGATATGCTAACATTTATAGTCTGTTTGCTGTAATATACATAAACAATTGGTTAGAGTGAAACAAATGCTTCAGGTGTGAAGCCAATGCAACATTAGCACCTACGACAGAAAAGAAACATGAATAAACAAAATAAAGTGATCTCAAATAACATGAACATAAAACATTCAAAAGGACCATATATCAGTTAAAGGCAACCTGTCACGTTCTAGCTACTTTCTACACTGCCCCAATAGCATTGCTAGTGATGCAATGTGCATCACTAACAAGCTTTTTTCATTAAAATTGGTGCAACTATAATGATTTTATAAGCTTTAATATACTTAGATCCTACCTGCTCGTTCAGTCATAGGGGTGTGGTCCTCGTATTTAGTCATGGGCGGGCGCAGCATTCAGTCAGTGCTGGCACGGCCCATGTATTTGAATATTGCTTCCAGAAAGCACTATTAATGTGGGGCGCATGCACATTTGTCCATGTCAGGCAGCTGGTCCCGCGCCTGCACAGTGAGGTTGTGTGATTACCAGCTTCACTGCGCACACACTATGTTCCCCGCGCATGCACAGTGAGGCTGGGTAGTTTGCAGCTTCACTGCGCATAGTGCGTGCGCAGTGAAGCTGGTAACTACAGTCTCACTGCGCATGCGCGGGGAACAGAACATCATAGCGCATGCGAGTGAAGCTGTGAACAACACAACTTCACTCCGCACGTGCGAGGAACATAACATGTCCGCAGTGAAGCTGGTAATCACACAGCCTCACTGCACAGGCGCGGGAGCAGCAGCCTGACATGGACAAATGCACATGCGCCCCACAATAATAGCACTTGCCGGAAGCAATATTCAAATACATGGGCAGCACCAGTGTGTCACCCTGGCCTGGATGCCACAAGTGTAATTAAAGCTGTGTCTGAGAGCAAGGGGGGGGTTCTCTAGTCAGGGGAACATTAGCATGCAATGCCTCCTGTCTCAGGCCGGAGGGGGAGCTGGCTGCCCCTATAAAAGCTGGTGCTGGTCGCAGGGTTAGAGAGAACTTGATGGCCTGTCTCAGCACTGAGACTTGTCCCAGAGCAGAGCAGGGACAGACAGTTGCACTGCACCTAAGAGGAAGTGTGGCAGGAGGAGAGCCACAAGTCAGAGACAAGAGGCGAAGCAAGCCTGTCTTGGCAGATAAGAGACTGACTTTACCAGACTTTGGTGTCTGAGGCTGGGAGGATTCTACATCCTCCAGCAGAGAACCAGTCTGCAAGGGACTGTATATTCCTTGGCCTAAGAAGCCTGGAGGCCCTGCCACAACCGAAGGGACCAGTAAAGCCGTACAAGGCTGGGAGCAGAAAGGAACCCACGTCGCAGGCCATACAGGCGAGAATACACGGAAAGCTTGGAAACGTGGGCTGTTACCCTATAACGAGGAGATAGCCAGAAGGAGCGCAGAAAGCACGGTAGGCCTACACCCTCACCCTGACCAGGGCCAATTTCCCCGTTGCTCTCAGACATCCAGGTCCCCTCCTAGCTGGGACTGTTTATGGGTCAGTTTACCTGTTTCAGTAAAGACCCTGGACTGCAACCTATTGTCTGTGTGCTCCTTCGCGCCTCCAGCACTACCGGTACTGGGACTCTCACCACCATCACTCCCACCATCCACTACACTGTCCTGGGGCTGCACTCTTCCCGTGGGGAGTCACACCATCTCAGCTGCACACCTCATCAGCCCCAGCGGTCTGCCTTGCAGCGGCGGTACCTAATGACCGCAAATCCACGGGTGGCGTAGTCGGACATTATCAATAGCACATAACGGACTACCACTGGCCTGACCACCCTGAGCCACGGAACCGGGTTGCCACTACTACTCCCACCGTTTCCCTAATTGCCCGGATCCGAGTGCCCCACGGCCCAGGGGGCGAGTCACCAGCACTGACTGAATGCTGCGCCCACCCATGACTGAATAGGAGAATCACACCCCTGTGACTGAACGAGCAGGTAGGAGCTAAGTATATTAAAGGTTATAAAATCATTATAGTTAAACCAATTTTAATGAAAAAAGCTTGTTAGTGATGCACATCGTATGCACGACATCTTTGACATAGACGACGTCCTGAAAATTAATGACATCCTTGACATGGATGATGTCCTCGACATGGATGACGTCCTCGACATTGAAGACATTGTCGACATTGACGACATCCTTGACATGGACGACATCATTGACATATACGATGTCCTCGTCATTACCGACATCCTCGAAAAGGACAACATCCATTACGTAGACGACGTCCTTGACATTGATGACATCCTCGACATTGACTACGTAATTGACATGGACTACGTTCTCGACATTGACGACGTCCTCGACATCCTCTAAATGATCGATATCCTCGACATGGGCAACGTCCTCGAAATTGTCAATGTCCGTGACATTGATGACATCCTCAACATTGACGACATCCTTAACCTGGACGATGTCCTCAACATGGACAACATCCTCGAAATTGATGACGTCCTCGACATCCTCGACATGAACAACATCCTCAACATGGACTACTTCTTCTACATTAACGAAGTCCTTGACATTGATGACATCTTTGACATGGACGACATCCTCGACATCCTGAACATGGACGACGTCCTTGACATGGACGACGTCCTCGACGTTGAAGGAATCCTCAAAATTAACTTCGTCGACATGGACGACGTCCTCGACAATGACATCATCCATGAAATTGATGACATCCTCAACATTGACTATGTCCTTGACATGAACAACGTCCTCGACATTGATGACATTTTTGACATCCTCGACATGTACGACTTCCTCGACATGGTCAACGTCGTCGACATTGACAACGTCCTCGACATTGATGACATCCTCGAAATGGACGATGTCCTAGACATAAATGACATTCGTGACATGGACGATATCCTGGACATTGATGACATTCTTGACATCCTCGACATGGATAACATCATCAAAATCCTTGACATGGACGACATCCTAAACATAGATGACGTTCTCGAAAATTGATGACGTCCTCGACATAGACGACATCCTCAACATGGATGAAATCCTCAACATCCTCGACATGAACGACATCCTCAACATGGACTACGTCCTCTACATTGACGACGTCTTCGACATTGACGACATCCTTGACATGAACGACATCCTTGACATCCTGAACATTGACGACGTCCTTGACATGGACGATGACCTCGAAATTGAAGGAATCCTCGAAATTAACATCGTCGACATGGACAATGTCCTCAACATGGACCGCATCCTGGACATGGATGACATCTCCGACTTCATCGTCATGAATGGCATAATCAAAATCCTCGACCTGGACGACATTCTCAGCATGGACGATGTCCTCGACATTGACAACATCCTCGACATTGACAACATCCTCGACATAGACATCTTCAACATGGATGACGTCCTCGACATGGATCACACCCTCGACATGGATGACATCCTCGACATGAACAACATCCTCAACATCCTCACCATAGCCAACATTCTGAACATGGATGACATCCATGACTTGGACGACGTCCTCGACATTGACGGAATCCTCGAAATTAACAATGTTGTCGACAAGGTCTACATCCTCGACATAGACGACATCAATGACATGTACGATGTCTTCGACATTAACGACATCCTTGAACAGGACAACATCCAATACATAGACGACGTCCTTGACATTGATGATGTCCTTGATATTGATGACATCCTCGACATTGACTACGTAATTGACATGGACTACGTCCTCAACATTGACGACATCCTCGACATTCTCGACATCCTCGACATGGACAACGTACTCGAAATTGACAATGTCCCTGACATTGATGACATCCTCGACATTGACTACATCATTGACATGGACGACTTCCTCGACATGGACAACAGATTCGAAATTGACGAAGTCCACGATATAGACGAAATTCTCTACATAAATGACATCCTCAACATTCTCGTTGAACGATATCCAAAATATGGACTACGTCCTCTACATTGACAACGTTCTCGACATTGATGACATCCTTGACATGAACGACATCCTCGACATCCTGAACATTTTTTATTTTCGTCATCGACATGGATGATGTTCTTGACATGGACGACATCCTGGACATGTATGACATTATCAACATCCTCGACATAAACGACGTTCTTGACATGGACGACATCCTCGACAATGACAACATCCTTGACATTGATGACATACTCGACATTGACTACGTCCTTGACATGGATTATGTACTCGACATTGACGACATTCTTGACATCCTCGACATAAACAACATCCTTGACATGGACAATGTCATCGACATTGACGCGTCCTCGACATTGATGATGTCCTCGACATGTATGACATCCTCGAAATGGACGATGTTTTAGACATAAGTGACGTCCTCGACATGGTCGATATCCCGGACAATGATGACTTCCTTGACATAGATAACATCATCAAAATCCTTGACATGGATGACATCCTCAATAGACGACGTCCTCGACATTGACGATGTCCTCGACATAGACGACATCCTCGACATGAATGACACCCTCAACATCCTCGACATGAACAACATCCTCAACATGAACTACTTCCTCTACATTGATGACGTCCTCGACAATGACGAAATCCCTGACATGAACGACATCCTCAACATCCTGAACATTGATGATATCCTCGACATGGGCGACGTCCTCGAAATTGTCAATGTCCGTGACATTGATGACATCCTCAACATTGACGACATCCTTAACCTGGACGATGTCCTCAACATGGACAACATCCTCGAAATTGATGACGTCCTCGACATCCTCGACATGAACAACATCCTCAACATGGACTACTTCTTCTACATTAACGAAGTCCTTGACATTGATGACATCTTTGACATGGACGACATCCTCGACATCCTGAACATGGACGACGTCCTTGACATGGACGACGTCCTCGACATTGAAGGAATCCTCAAAATTAACTTCGTCGACATGGACGACGTCCTCGACAATGACATCATCCATGAAATTGATGACATCCTCAACATTGACTATGTCCTTGACATGAACAACGTCCTCGACATTGATGACATTCTTGACATCCTCGACATGTACGACTTCCTCGACATGGTCAACGTCGTCGACATTGACAACGTCCTCGACATTGATGACATCCTCGAAATGGACGATGTCCTAGACATAAATGACATTCGTGACATGGACGATATCCTGGACATTGATGACATTCTTGACATCCTCGACATGGATAACATCATCAAAATCCTTGACATGGACGACATCCTAAACATAGATGACGTTCTCGAAAATTGATGACGTCCTCGACATAGACGACATCCTCAACATGGATGAAATCCTCAACATCCTCGACATGAACGACATCCTCAACATGGACTACGTCCTCTACATTGACGACGTCTTCGACATTGACGACATCCTTGACATGAACGACATCCTTGACATCCTGAACATTGACGACGTCCTTGACATGGACGATGACCTCGAAATTGAAGGAATCCTCGAAATTAACATCGTCGACATGGACAATGTCCTCAACATGGACCGCATCCTGGACATGGATGACATCTCCGACTTCATCGTCATGAATGGCATAATCAAAATCCTCGACCTGGACGACATTCTCAGCATGGACGATGTCCTCGACATTGACGACATCCTCGACATTGACAACATCCTCGACATAGACATCTTCAACATGGATGACGTCCTCGACATGGATCACACCCTCGACATGGATGACATCCTCGACATGAACAACATCCTCAACATCCTCACCATAGCCAACATCCTGAACATGGATGACATCCATGACTTGGACGACGTCCTCGACATTGACGGAATCCTCGAAATTAACAATGTTGTCGACAAGGTCTACATCCTCGACATAGACGACATCAATGACATGTACAATGTCTTCGACATTAACGACATCCTTGAACAGGACAACATCCAATACATAGACGACGTCCTTGACATTGATGATGTCCTTGATATTGATGACATCCTCGACATTAACTACGTAATTGACATGGACTACGTCCTCAACATTGACGACATCCTCGACATTCTCGACATCCTCGACATGGACAACGTACTCGAAATTGACAATGTCCCTGACATTGATGACATCCTTGACATTGACTACATCATTGACATGGACGACTTCCTCGACATGGACAACAGATTCGAAATTGACGAAGTCCACGATATAGACGAAATTCTCTACATAAATGACATCCTCAACATTCTCGTTGAACGATATCCAAAATATGGACTACGTCCTCTACATTGACAACGTTCTCGACATTGATGACATCCTTGACATGAACGACATCCTCGACATCCTGAACATTTTTGATTTTCGTCATCGACATGGATGATGTTCTTGACATGGACGACATCCTGGACATGTATGACATTATCAACATCCTCGCCATAAACGACGTTCTTGACATGGACGACATCCTCGACAATGACAACATCCTTGACATTGATGACATACTCGACATTGACATCCTCAACATCCTGAACATTGATGATATCCTTGACATGGACGACGTCCTCGACATTGAAGGAATCCTCGAAATTAATGTCGTCGACATGGATGACGTCCTCAACATGGACGACATACTCAGCATGGACGACGTCCTCGACATTGATGACGTCCTCGACATAGATGATGTCCTCGACATGGATGACATCCTCAACATTCTCGACATGGACGACATCCTCGACATGAACAACATCCTTGACGTAGATGACATCCTCAACATGTACTACTTCCTCGACATTGATGACATCTTTGACATGGACGACATCCTCGACATCCTGAACATGGATGACGTTCTTGACGTCTTCAATATCGAAGGTATCCTCAAAATTAATTTTGTCGACATGGACGACGTACTCGACAATGACATCGTCCATGACATTGATGACATCCTCAACATTGACTACGTCCTTGAAATGAACAATGTACCCGACATTGATGACTTTCTCTACATCCTTGACATGGACGACGTCCTCGACATGGTCCATGTCGTCGACATTGACGACGTCCTCGACATTGATGACATCCTCGAAATGGACGATGTCCTAGTTATAAATGACGTCTTCGACATGGACGATATCCCGGACATTGATGACATCCTTGACATCCTCGACATGATAACATCATCAAAATCCTTGACATGGACGACATCCTAAACATAGATGATGTTCTCGAAAATTGATGACATCCTCGACATAGACGACATCCTCAACATGGATGAAAATCCTCAACATCCTCGACATGAATGACATCCTCAACATGGACTACATCCCCTACATTGACGACGTCTTCTACATTGACGACATCCTTGAAATGAACGACATCCTCGACATTGAAGGAATCCTCAAAATTAACGTCGTCGACATGGATGATGTCCTCGACATGGACGACATCCTGAACATGGATGACATTATCGACATCCTTGACATGGACGACATCTTCGACATGGATGACGTCCTCGATATTGACCATGTTTTTGACATTGATGACATCCTCGACATTGACTATGTCCTTGACATGGATTATGTCCTTGACATTGACGACATCTTCGACATGCTCCACATGGACGACATCCTCGACATGAACAACATCCTTGACAATGACGACATCCTCGTCATAGATGATGTCTTTGACATGTATGACATCCTCGACATGGACCACATCCTAGACATAAATGACGTCCTTGACATGGATGAGTTCCTCAACATTCTCAACATGAACGATATCCTCAACATGTACTAAATCCTCTGCATTGACGACATCCTTGACATTGATGACATCCTAGACATGAATGAAATCCTCGACATCCTGTACATTGTCCACAACCTTGACATGGACGACGTCCTCGACAGTGAAGGAATCCTCGTAATTAACGTCGTCAACATGGACGACGTCCTCAACATGGACGACGTCCTCGACATACACGACATCCTCGACATGGATGATGTCCTCAACATCCTCGACATGGACGACATCCTCGACATGAACTACATCCCCGACGTAGATGACATCCTGAACATGGATCACATCCATGACATGGACGACGTCCTCGACTTTGACAGAATCCTCGATATTAATAACGTTGTCGACAAAGACGATATCCTCGACTTGGGTGACATCATTGACATATACGATGTCCTCGTCATTACCGAGATACTCGAACAGGACGACATCCATTACGTAGACGACGTCCTTGACATTGATGACGTCCTTGACATTGATGACATCCTCGACGATGACTACGTAATTGACATGGACTACGTCCTCGACATTGACGATGTCCTCGACTTTCTCGAAATGATCGACATCCTCGACATGGACGACGTCCTCAAAATTGGCAATGTCCCTGACATTGATGACATCCTCGACATTGACTACATCCTTGACATTGACTACATCCTTGACATGAGCGATGTCCTTTAAATTGACAACGTCCTCGACATAGATGACATCCTCAACATGGATGACATCCTCAACATCCTCGACATGAAATGCATCCTCAACATGGACTACTTCCTCTACATTGACTATGTCCTCGACATTGATGACATCTTTGACATGGATGACATCCTCGACATCCTGAACATGGACGACGTCCTCGACATTGAAGGAATCCTCAAAATTAACTTCGTCGACATGGACGAAGTCCTCGACAATGGCATCATCCATGACATTGATGACATCCTCAACATTGACTACGTCCTTGACATGAACAACGTCCTCGACATTGATGACTTTCTCTACATCCTCGACATGGACGACGTCCTCGACATGGTCAACGTCGTCCACATTGACGACGTCCTTGACAATGATGACATCCTCGAAATGGACAATGCCCAAGACATAAATGACGTCCTTGACATGAACGATATCCCAGACATTGATGATATCCTTGACATCCTCGACATGGACAACATCATCAAAATCCTTGACATGGACGACATCCTAAACAAAGATGACGCTCTCGAAAATTGATGACGTCCTTGACATAGACGACATCCTCAACATGGATGAAAATCCTCAACATCCTCGACATGGATGAAATCCTCAACATCCTCGACATGAACGACATCCTCAACATGGACTACGTCCTCTACAATGACAATGTCCTTGACATTGATGACATCTTTGACATGGACGACATCCTCGACATCCTGAACATGGACGACGTCCTTGACATGGACAACGTCCTCGACAGTGAATGAATCCTCGTAATTAACGTCGACACAGACGACGTCCTCGACATAGACGACACCCAGGATATGGATGACATTCTCGACAATGACAACGTCCTTGACATTGATGACATCCTAGACATTGACTACATCCTTGAAATAGACTGCGTCCTCCACATTGATGACATTCTCGACATCCTCGACATGGACGACGTCATCGACATGGTTAACGTCGTTGACATTGATGACGTCCTCGACATGGATGATGTCCTCGACATGTATGACATCCTTGAAATGGACGACATCCTAGACATAAATAATGTCCTCGACATGGACGATATCCCGGGCACTGATGATATCCTTGCCATCGTTGAAATGGATGACATCATCAAAATCCTTGACATGGACGACATCCTCAACATAGATGATGTTCTCGAAATTGATGACGTCCTCGACATAGACGACATCCTCGACATGAACGACATCCTCAACATGGACTACGTCCTCTACATTAATGAAGTCCTTAACATTGATGACATCCTAGACATGGATGACATCCTTGACATTCTGAACATGAACAACGTCCTTGACATGGACGACTTCCTCGACATTGAAGGAATCCTCGAAATTACCGTCATCGACATGGACGACTTTCTCGACATGGAAGACATCCTGGACATGGATGACATTATCAAAATCCTCGACATGAACGACGTCCTCGACATTGATGACATACTCGAAATTGACTACGTCCTTGACATGGATTATGTCCTCGACCTTGACGACATTCTTGACATCCTCGACATGGACGACGTCCTCGACATGGACATTGTAATCGACATTGACGCGTTCTCGACATTAATGATGTCATCGACATGTATGACATCCTCGAAATGGACGACATTTTAAACATAAATGAAGTCCTCGACATGGTCGATATCCCGGACAATGATGACTTCCTCGACATCCTCAACATGGATAACATCATCAAAATCCTTGACATGGATGACATCCTCAACATAGACGACGTCCTAGACATTGAAGGAATCTTCAAAATTAACTTAATCCACAAGGAAGACGGCCTCGACAATGACATCGTCCATGACATTGATGACATCCTCAACATTGATTACGTCCTTGACATGAACAACATCTTCGACATTGACGACATTCTCGACATTATCGACATGGGCGACATCCTTGACATGGTCAACGTCGTCGAAATGGACGTTGTCCTAGACATAAATGATGTCCTCGACAAGGACGATATCCCAGACATTAATGACATCCTTGACATCCTCGACATGGATAAAATCATCAAAATCCTTGACATGGACGACATCCTAAACATAGATGATGTTCTCGAAAATTGATGACGTCCTCGACATAGACGACATCCTCGACATGGATGAAATCCTCAACATCCTCGACATGAACGACATCCTTAACATGGACTATGTCCTCTACATCATTGACGACGTCTTTGACGTTGACGACATCCTTGACATCCTGAACATTGACAACGTCCTTGACATGGACGATGACCTAGACATTGAAGGAATCCTCGAAATTAACATCGTCGACATGGACAACGTCCTCAACATGGATGGCATCCTGTACATGGATGACGTCCCTGACATCCTCGTCATGGATGACCTAATCGAAATCCTCGACATGGACGACATTTTCAGTATGGATGACGTTCTCGACATTGACGACATCCTCAACATAGACCACATCCTCGACATGGATGACGTCCTCAACATCCTCGACATTGACAACATCTTCAACTTGGATGATGTCATCGACAAGGATCACACACTCGACATGGATGACATCCTCGACATGAACAACATCCTCACCATAGACAACATCCTTAACATGGATGATATCCATGACATGGACGACGTCCTCTACATTGACGTAATCCTTGAAATTAACAATAATGTTGACAAGGTCTACATCTTC
Organism: Phyllobates terribilis; assembly: GCF_046119375.1. Taxonomy (NCBI): domain Eukaryota; kingdom Metazoa; phylum Chordata; class Amphibia; order Anura; family Dendrobatidae; genus Phyllobates; species Phyllobates terribilis. The sequence continues at coordinate 130,232,893 of NW_027362762.1, read as the reverse complement.
GACATGACGACATCAATGACGTGTACGATGTCTTTGACATTAACGACATCCTCGAACAGGACAACATCCAATACATAGACGACGTCCTTGACATTGATGACGTCCTTGATATTGATGACATCCTCGACATTGACTACGTAATTGACATGGACTACATCATCAACATTGGCGACATCCTTGACATAAACGACATCCTTGACATGAACGACGTCCTCGAGATTGACAATGTCCCTGACATTGATGTCCTCGACATGGACAACGTCCTCAAAATTGACGACGTCCTCGACTTAGACAACATCCTTGACAATGACATCGTCCATGATATTGATGACATTCTTGACATCCTCGACATGGATGACGTCCTCGACATGGTCAACGTCATTAACATTGGCGATGTCCTCGACATTGATGACATCTTTGACATGGACGACATCCTGAACATGGACGACGTCCTTGACATGAATGATGTCCTCGACAATGAAGGAATCCTCAATATTAACTTCATAGTCAAGGACGACATCCTCGACAATGAAATCGTCCATGATATTGATGACATTCTCGACATAGACGACATCCTCGACATGGATGATATCCTAAACATCCTCGACACGAACGACATGCTCAACATAAACTACATCCTCTACATTGATGATGTCCTCGACTTTGACGACATCCTAGATATGAACGACATGCTTGACGTCCTGAACATTGACGATATCCTTAACATGGACAACGTCCTCGACACTGAAGGAATCCTTGAAATTAATATAGTCGACGTGGATGGCATCCTCAACATGGACGACACCCTGGACATGGATGACATCCCGGAAATCCTCGACATGGATGACGTTATCGATATTCTTGACATGGACGACATCCTCAGCATGTTCGACGTCCTCGACATTGACGACGTCTTCGACATAGATGACATCCTCGACATGGATGACGTCCTCAACATCCTCGACATGGACGACATCCTCGACATGAACAATATCCTCGACGTAGATGTCATCTTGAACATGGATAACATACATGACAAGGACAATGTCCTCGACTTTGACAGAATCCTCGAAAGTAATAACGTTGTCGACAATGACGATGTCCTCGACATGGATGACATCATTGACACATACGATGTCCTCGTCATTACCGACTTCCTGGAACAGGGAGACATCCATTACGTAGACGACATCCTTTACATTGATGGCGTCCTTGACACTGATTACATCCTCGACATTGACTACCTAATTGACATGGATTACGTCCTCGACATTGACAACGTCCTTGACATCCTAAAAATGATCGACATCCTTAATATGAACGATGGCCTTAAAATTGGCAATGTCCCTGACATTGATGACATCCTCGACATTGACTACAACCTTTACACGGACGATGTCCTCGACATGGACAACGTCCTCAAAACTGACGACGTCCTCGACATAGACGACATCCTCAACATGGACTAATTCCTCTACATTGACGACATCTTTGACATGGACGACATCCTCGACATCTTGAATATGGACGACGTCCTTGATATGGACGACGTCCTCAACATTGAAGGAATCCTCAAAATTAATTCCGTCGACATGGACAACATCCTTGACAATGACATCGTCCATGATATTGATGACATTCTTGACATCCTCGACATGGACGACGTCCTCGACATGGACGACGTCCTCGACATGGTCAACATCGTTGACATTGACGATGTCCTCGACATTGATGACATCTTTGACATGGACGACATCCTCGACATCCTGAACATGGACGACATCCTTGATATGAATGATGTCCTCGACAATGAAGGAATCCTCAATATTAACTTCGTCGACATGAACGACATCCTCGACAATGATATCGTCCATGATATTGATGACATTCTTGACATCCTCGACATGGATGACATCCAGTGTTGAGCGGGCATGCTCGACACTGCTCGGTACTCGCCCAAGCATCACGCTACTCGGGATGTTCGGCGAGCATCGAGCAATTCCGGGTTACTCTGGCGGGAGCTCGGGTCTCCGCCCTGCATGTTTGGCGCTCTTTACAAAGCCAATTAACATGCAGGGATTGCCAGCCAGTCACTGTAATGCCAAAGCCATGTTGTTTGTGGGCATTACAGTGATTGGCTGGCCGCACAGCGTCACCTCGGGTATTTAAAACCGGGCGCCGCCATCTTGGACGCAGTCGCTCAGGATTAGACAGTGTAGGGAGAGCGCTGCTGAGCTAGGGAGAGATTTTTCCTGCGAAATAGTTAGTGTAGGGTCTGTAAAGGCTGCCAGAACAAACAAACAGTCCTTCTTAGAACTAATATCCCAGCTATCAGGCAGGCAGGCTGTATAGGAGATGCAGTGGTTATACCAGCAAACGCTGCATTACAGTCCTGTGTGCTCCTGTTTCTGAAATTGCTGAACTTGGGGGCCAGTAAAAATCCTTTTTTTTTCATCTAAATCCTCTTTTTTTTTCCTCCTTCACACTGTACAAATACCCGTCTTTTTAACCTATTGGTGTCGCCCCTCCCCCCCCCAAAAAGTGTGTCTCTGATTTTTCAGAAACAAATATATCTGTTGAAAAGAGTGGTATAGGCCACAGAAACAGAAGGTTTTGCAGTTCCCTGGGTCAAATCTCTGTATTATCCAGTTTTGGGCCTTTTGTATATAAAAAAACAAAACAGTTTGAGTGTGTCGCTCACTTTTCGGCCGCAAATCTATATATTTAAAAAAAGTCTGGTATATACCAGTAAATTATAACTGTGGGTTTGCTGTTCCACGGTAAAAAATCTCTATTATCCTGCTTTTGGCATTTTTTGCAGTAAAAAAAAAAAATTTAATCGTGTCTCCCTGATTGTCCAGACACAAAAATATATCTGTTGAAAATAGTCTGTTGTAGGCCTGACAAATCCCAGTGTGATTTTGCAGTTCCACGGGTCAAATCTCTGTAGGATCCAGTTTTGGGCCTTTTGTATCTAAAAAAAAAACCAGTTTAAGTGTGTCGCTCACTGTTCAGCCGCAAATCTATATATTTAAAAAAGTCTGGTATACACCAGTAAATTAAAACTGTGGTTTTGCTGTTCCACGGTAAAAAATCTCTATTATCCTGGTTTTCACTTTTTTTGCCTTGAAAAAAAACAGTAATGTCTCCTGACTGTTCTGACACAAAAATATATCTGTTGAAAATAGTCTGTTGAAGGCCCGACAAATCCCAGTGTGGTTTTTCAGTTCCACGGGTCAAATCTCTGTAGTATCCAGTTTTGGGCCTTTTGTATCTAAAAAAACCCAGTTTGAGTGTGTCGCTCACTGTTCAGCCGCAAATCTACAGTGGTGGCCAAAAGTATTGGCACCCCTGCAATTCTGTCAGATAATACTCAGTTTCTTCCTGAAAATGATTGCAATCACAAATTCTTTGGTATTATTATCTTCATTTATTTTGCTTGCAAGGAAAAAACACAAAAGAGAATGAAGCAAATATCAAATCATTGATCATTTCACACAAAACTCCAAAAATGGGCCAGACAAAAGTATTGACACCCTCAGCCTAATACTGGGTTGCACAACCATTAGCCAAAATAACTGCGAACAACCGCTTCCGGTAACCATCAATGAGTTTCTTACAATGCTCTGCTGGAATTGTAGACCATTCTTCTTTGGCAAACTGCTCCAGGTCCCTGATATTTGAAGGGTGCCTTCTTGAGATCTCTCCACAGGTGTTCTATGGGATTCAGGTCTGGACTCATTGCTGGCCACCTTAGAAATTTCCAGTGCTTTCTCTCAAACCATTTTATAGTGCTTTTGGAAGTGTGTTTTGGGTCATTGTCCTGCTGGAAGACCCATGACCTCTAAGGGAGACCCAGCTTTCTCACACTGGGCCCTACATTATGCTGCAAAATTTGTTGGTAGTCTTCAGACTTCATAATGCCATGCACACAGTCAAGCAGTCCAGTGCCAGAGGCAGCAAAGCAACCCCAAAACATCAGGGAACCTCCGCCATGTTTGACTGTAGGGACCGTGTTCTTTTCTTTGAATGCCTCTTTTTTTTCCCTGTACACTCTATGTTGATGCTTTTTCCCAAAAAGCTCTACTTTTGTCTCATCTGACCAGAGAACATTCTTCCAAAACGTTTTAGGCTTTCTCAGGTAAGTTTTGGCAAACTCCAGCCTGGCTTTTTTATGTCTCGGGGTAAGAAGTGGGGTCTTCCTGGGTATCCTACCATACAGTCCCTTTTCATTCAGACGCCGACGGATAGTACGGGTTGACACTGTTGTACCCTCGGACTGCAGGGCAGCTTGAACTTGTTTGAATGTAAGTCGAGGTTCTTTATCCACCATCCGCACAATCTTGCGTTGAAATCTCTCGTCAATTTTTCTTTTCCGTCCACATCTAGGAAGGTTAGCCACAGTGCCATGGGCTTTAAACTTCTTGATGACACTGCACACGGAAGACACAGGAACATTCAGGTCTTTGGAGATGGACTTGTAGCCTTGAGATTGCTCATGCTTCCTCACAATTTGGTTTCTCAAATCCTCAGACAGTTCTTTGGTCTTCTTTCTTTTCTCCATGCTCAATGTGGTACACACAAGGACACAGGACAGAGGTTGAGTCAACTTTAATCCATGTTAACTGGCTGCAAGTGTGATTTAGTTATTGCCAACACCTGTTAGGTGCCACAGGTAAGTTACAGGTGCTGTTAATTACACGAATTAGAGAAGCATCACATGATTTTTCAAACAGTGCCAATACTTTTGTCCACCCCCTTTTTTAGGTTTGGTGTGGAATTATATCCAATTTGGCTTTAGGACAATTCTTTTTGTGTTTTTTCATTGAAGACAAATTAAATGAAGATAATAATACCAAAGAATTTGTGATTGCAATCATTTTCAGGAAGAAACTGAGTATTATCTGACAGAATTGCAGGGGTGCCAATACTTTTGGCCACCACTGTATATATTTAAAAAAGTCTGGTATACACCAGTAAATTAAAACTGTGGTTTTGCTGTTCCACGGTAAAAAAATCTCTATTATCCTGGTTTTCATTTTTTTTGCCTTCAAAAAAAACAGTAGTGTCTCCTGACTGTTCTGACACAAAAATTTATCTGTTGAAAATAGTCTGTTGTAGGCCCGACAAATCCCAGTGTGGTTTTGGAGTTCCACGGGTCAAATCTCTTTAGTATCCAGTTTTGGGCCTTTTGTATCTAAAAAAAAAAAAACAGTTTGAGTGTGTCGCTCACTGTTCAGCCGCAAATCTATATATTTAAAAAATCTGGTATACACCAGTAAATTAAAACTGTGGTTTTGCTGTTCCACAGTAAATAATCTCTATTATCCTGGTTTTCGCATTTTTTGCCTTAAAAAAAAACAGTAGTGTCTCCTGACTGTTCTGACACAAAAATATATCTGTTGAAAATAGTCTGTTGTAGGCCTGACAAATCCCAGTGTGGTTTTGCAGCTCCACGTGTCAAATCTCTGTAGTATCCAGTTTTGGGCCTTTTGTATCTAAAAAAAAACAGTTTGAATGTGTCGCTCACTGTTCAGCCGCAAATATATATATTTAAAATTTTATGGTATACCCCAGGAAACAATAACTGTGGTTTTGCCATTCCAAGGTAAAAAATCTCTATTATTCAGGTTTTGGTATTTTTTCCATAAAGAAAAACAGTAATAGTTTATCCCTGATTGTTCTGATTGTTTAAAAGAGTCAGGTGTAGGCCAGAGAAATAGAACTGGGGTTTTCCTCTTCCACGATTCTAAACTCCTTTTTATTACCCTTTTTCCATTGATAGTGCGAGTGTAAGCTATTTTACTTCCTTTACAATGGGCAAAGCGCTTGGCAAGGGACGTGGAAGTGGACGTTCTGGTGTTGGTGCGTGGAGAGGACGGGGCCGTGGCCAAGGTGAAAATGTGCCACAACCAACAGCCATATCTTCTCGCTCCCACTTCTTGACCGAATTACTAGGGAAGCACAGAACAACACCAGTATTGCGAACTGATCAGTGTGAACAGGTTATTAATTGGATAGCAGATAATACTTCCAGTTACCTGAGCACCACCACCTCCGGTCTGTCTTCCACACGGTCAAATCTTAGTAGCCGTGAGTCTCGACTGCATACTGCTCCTCACCCTGATGCTCCTTCCTCCCACCATGCCGAGTGTCGTCAGGCAGCAACTGATCCCACACTTGGACACTCTGAAGAGCTGTTCACTGGTCCATTTCCATATTTGTGCCCCTCGCCTACTCCGCTTGAAGTGGTGGAAGAGGAGATCCCATGTAGCGATGCTCAAATATTTGAACAGCCATGGCCACAGGAAGTCGACGCTGGCAATTTGTCACAAGAGGTGGACGATGACGAGACACAATTTCCAGGAAGTGAGGAGGAGGATCGTGGTGCGCAAGTTGAAGAGGAGGTGGTGGATGATCTAGTAACTGACCCAACGTGGCAGGAGGACATGCAGAGTGAGGCCAGCAGCACACAGGGGGAGGGAGGCAGAGTACCCCAACAGGCAGGAAGAAGCAGTGTGGTGGCCGCAGACAGAAGGCGGCCAACCGTTCCCCGTAACACCAACATGAGGGACGTTGCCAGTACAAGCGGTATATCTTCCAGAGTCTGGAATTTTTTTAAAGACTCTGCTGATAACCCCAAAAAGGCCATTTGTACCACCTGCCATGCCAGCATCAGCTGGGGTGACAAAACTACCAGCCTGACCACCACCAGCATGATCAGGCACATGGCAGCAAAGCACCCGACTTTGTGGGGCGAGCCTCAGGGTCCACGACCAGTGTCAGCGGGTGTCACCACTGCTTCTTCCACTGTTGTGCGTGCAATAGAACCCCCTGTTGTGTGTGCAAGGCAATCCCCTGTCCATACTGCATGTAAAGATGCCCCATCCTCTCAGTCTTCACTTGTTATGGCAGTTTCTCAAGAAACTGCATCAACGTCCACGTCCACGTCCCACCGCAGCGTTCAATTGTCCATATCCCAGACCTTTGAACGAAAGCGGAAATTCGCAGTTAACGCCCGACAGGCCACAGTCCTAAATTCGCACATTTCACGACTGCTTGCGTTGGAAATGCTGCCTTTTAGGCTGGTGGAGACGAAATCCTTCCGCAACCTTATGGCGGTGGCCGTCCCTCGGTACTCGGTCCCCAGCCGACACTATTTTGCCCGGTGTGCCATCCCCACACTACACAAGCACGTGTCTCCAAACATCTGCCGTGTCCTCAACAACGCAGTTACTGGGAGAGTCCACCTGACAACGGACACGTGGACAAGTGCTTGTGGCCAGGGACGGTACATCTCCCTGACGGCGCACTGGGTAAACACAGTGGAAGCCGGGAACCAGTCGGACCTTGGGACGGAACACATACTCCCCACACCGAGGATTGCGGGCCCTATGTCAGTCAGAGATGCCCCCACAGTGTACAGCTCCTGCGCATCATCCTCCTCCTCCTCCTCATGTTCAGCCTCCATCTCAGATATCACCACATCAGTTACAAGCTGGAAGCACTGCAGTACTGCCTCCGCCAAGCGGCAACAGGCTGTGCTGAAACTCATAAGCTTAGGTGATAAACCTCACACTGCTTGTGAGTTGTGGACAGCTGTGAAAGAGCAGGCAGATGTGTGGCTGAGACCGCTGAACCTACATCCAGGCATGGTCATGTGTGACAATGGCCGTAACCTGGAGGCGGCTCTGAGGCAAAGCGAAATCACACACGTACCATGCCTGGCTCATGTGCTTAACCTCGTGGTTCAGCGGTTTCTTAAATCATACCCCGAGTTGCCAGATCTGCTCGTTAAAGTACGCTGCCTGTCAGCTCCTTTTCGCAAGTCGGCTACAGCCGCCCTTGCTGTGTTTCAGCAGCGTTTGCAGCTTCCGGCACACTGACTGGTGTGTGGTGTCCCCACACATTGGAACTCTACCCTCCACATGTTGCTAAGGATTTGTGAGCAGAAGAGAGCAGTTGTGGAGTACCAGCTGCAACAAGGCCGTCGATATTCAGGTCAGACTCCACACATAAGACCTCAGGAGTGGACCTGGATGTCTGACATATGTACCATCCTGACAAACTTTGAGGAGGCCACCAAGATGGTGAGATTAGTGTCAGCATCCCACTTGTCTGTCTTTTGCAACGCTCTCTGCAGAGAATTAAAGAGGAGGCATTGCAGCCAGAGTATGATGAGATGGATCAAGAAGCCGTAGCGGGCGATTACACACAGCCCAGCCTCATCTCATCCCAACGTGCATTGGGGGACAATGAGGGAGAGGAGGAGGAGGAGGAGGAAGAACAGGAGCTGGTATCATGCGCTGTAGATGGTAGTACCTCTACAACTGTCATACCGTCGGTTCAGCGTGGGTGGCCTGAGGACGGGGGGGGGGGGGGGAGAGCATGGTCAGTCGTCATCTTGGTGAGGACATGGAAATCTTGCCCGTTACCAGTCTGGCATGCATGGCTGACTTTATGTTACGCTGCATTAACCGTGACCCTCGTGTTGTCAAAATGTTGGGTGACAGTCATTACTGGTTGGTGACACTTGTAGACCCCCGCTACAAGGAGAACTTTCACTCTCTTATTCCTGAGGTGGACAGGTCTACAAAAATGGGGTAGTACCAGAAGGCCCTTGCTGCAGAACTGTTAAAAAAATTCCCATCTGAACATGCTAGCGGCAGAGGTCACAGTTCGTTGTTTCCCAACCAAGGCGTACATGTCAGAGAGACGCAACTCCAATCCAGCAGAGGCAGGGGAACACTGTCAACGTTCTGGGACAGTTTTCTCAGACCCTCCCTTCGGACAGACCCTGAGGCGTGGGGTACTCTCACAAGGAGTGGAAAGTTTCAAAAGATGGTGAGGGAGTACCTTGCCGACCGTACCAGCGTCCTCCGTGATTCCTCTGTGTCTTTTAATTATTGGGTATCCAAGCTGGACACTTGGAATGAACTTGCTCTGAACGCCTTGGAAGTCCTGGCCTGCCCAGCCGCTAGCGTGTTTTCGGAGCGTGTTTTTAGTGCCGCTGGGGGAATTATAACTGATAAGCGCACTCGCCTGTCAACTGACAATGCTGACAAGCTGACCCTTATCAAAATGAATAAGGGTTGGATTGGGCCAGACTTCTCATCACCACCAAATGACAGCAGAGTAACATAAAGTCAAATCCACTGTGTTATTTCAGGAGGTGTATTCACATGCACAGCTTCACACCCACACATGGGTATACGCTTCCTCATTTTGGCTGTTTTATGTTCTTCTCCTTATCCTCAGCCTCCACCACCACTATACCACCAGGGTGACCGTGGTCCGTGTTGCCATTATTGAAAGTTCCTTCATCCTGATTTTTGTCAGCTTTTGCTTGGAAGGCATAAGCAAAGACTGTGGGAGACCCACTCCCCAATAATGGGAATAATATTTTTAAGATGCTGTACTGTATGTCTTTTCCAAGGGGCATTAAAACCGTCTTGTTATACCACTCTGACCTCCACGTCTCTTCTGAGGGGCATTAAAAGCGTCTTGTTATACCACTCTGACCTCCACGTCTCTTCTGAGGGGCATTAAAAGCGTCTTGTTATACCACACTGACCTCCACGTCTCTTGTAAGGGGCATTAAAAGCGTCTTGTTATACCATTCTGACCTCCACGTCTCTTGTAAGGGGCATTAAAACCGTCTTGTTATACCACTCTGACCTCCACGTCTCTTGTAAGGGGCATTAAAAGCGTCTTGTTATACCACTCTGACCTCCACGTCTCTTGTAAGGGGCATTAAAACCATCTTGTTATACCACTCTGACCTCCACGTCTCTTGTAAAGGGCATTAAAAGAGTCTTATTATACCACTCTGACCTCAACGTCTCTTCTGAGGGGCATTAAATGCATCTTGTTATACCACTCTGACCTCCACGTGTCTTGTAAGGGGCATTAAAACCGTCTTGTTATACCACTCTGACCCCCACGTCTCTTGTAAGGGGCATTAAAAGCATCTTGTTATACCACTCTGACCTCCACGTCTCTTGTAAGGGGCATTAAAAGCGTCTTGTTATACCACTCTGACCTCCACGTCTCTTCTGAGGGGCATTGAAAGCATCTTGTTTTACCACTCTGACCTCCACGTCTCTTGTAAGGGGCATTAAAAGCGTCTTGTTATACCACTCTGACCTCCACGTCTCTTCTGAGGGGCATTAAAAGCGTCTTGTTAAGATACTGGGACCTCCACGACTCTTCGAACGGGCATTGCATTTCCTCATAATTTTTGGAAGCTTTTACTTGGAAGGCATAAGCAAATACTATGGGAGATCCACTCCCCAATAATGGGACTAATGTTTGTAATATGCTGTACTGCATGGCTCTTGTAAGAGGCATTGCAAGTTGCTCCGTCCTAATTTTTGGAAGCTTTTGCTTGGAAGGCATAAGCAAATACTATGGGAGACCAACTCCCCAATAATGTGACTTATGTTTGTAATATGCTGTACTGCATGGCTCTTGTAAGAGGCATTGCAAGTTCCTCCGTCCTAATTTTTGGAAGCTTTTGCTTGGAAGGCATAAGCAAATACTATGGGAGACCCACTCCCCAATAATGTGGCTTATGTTTGTAATATGCTGTACTGCATGGCTCTTGTAAGGGGCATTAAAACAGTCTTGTTAACCTACTGTGACATCAACGTCTCTTCCTAGGGGCATTAAAACCGTCTTGTTAAACCACTCTGAACTCCAGAACTCTTCCAAGGGGCATTAAACCCGTCTTGTTAAGCTACTGTGACCTCAACCTCTATTCCACGGGGCATTGATATTGTCTTTTTATTGCACTGTAACTTCCACCACTCTTCCAAGGGGCATTAAAACCATCTTGTTAAGCTGCTGTGACCTCCACGTCTCTTCCAAGGGGCATTAAAACCATCTTGTTAAACCACTCTGAACTCCACAGCTCTTCCAAGGGGCATTAAAACCGTCTTGTTAAGCTACTGTGACCGCCACGTCTCTTCCACGGGGCATTGATATTGTCTTTTTATTCCACTGCGACCTCCACCACTCTTCCAAGTGGCATTAAAACTGTCTTGTTAAGCTACTGTGACCTCCATGTCTCTTCCAAGGGGCATTAAAACCATCTTGTTAAACCACTCTGAACCACTCTGAAGTGTCCCCAAGTGCAGTTGCAAAAACCATCCAACGCTACAAAGAAACTGGCTCACATGAGGACCGCCCCAGGAAAGGAAGACCAAAAGTCACCTCTGCTTCTGCGGACAAGTTTATCCGAGTCACCAGCCTCAGAAATCGCAGGTTAACAGCAGCTCAGATTAGAGACCAGGTCAATGCCACACAGAGTTCTAGCAGCAGACACATCTCTACAACAACTGTTAAGAGGAGACTTTGTGCAGCAGGCCTTCATGGTAAAATAGCTGCTAGGAAACCACTGCTAAGGACAGGCAACAAGCAGAATAGACTTGTTTGGGCTAAAAAACACAAGGAATGGACATTGGACCAGTGGAAATCTGTGCTTTGGTCTGATGAGTCCAAATTTGAGATCTTTGGTTCCAACCACCGTGTCTTTGTGCGACGCAGAAAAGGTGAACGGATGGACTCTACATGCCTGGTTCCCACCGTGAAGCATTGAGGAGGAGGTGTGATGGTGTGGGGGTGCTTTGCTGGTGACACTGTTGGGGATTTATTCAAAATTGAAGGCATACTGAACCAGCATGGCTACCACAGCATCTTGCAGCGGCATGCTATTCCATCCGGTTTGCGTTTAGTTGGACCATCATTTATTTTTCAAAAGGACAATGACCCCAAACACACCTCCAGGCTGTGTAAGGGCTATTTGATCAAGAAGGAGAGTGATGGGGTGCTACGCCAGATGACCTTGTCTCCACAGTCACCAGAAGTGAACCCAATCAAGATGGTTTGGGGTGAGCTGATCCGCAGAGTGAAGGAAAAGGGGCCAACAAGTGCTAAGCATCTCTGGGAACTCCTTCAAGATTGTTGGAAGGCCATTTCCGGTGACTACCTCTTGAAGCTCATCAAGAGAATGCCAAGAGTGTGCAAAGCAGTCATCAAATCAAAAGGTGGCTACTTTGAAGAACCTAGAATATAAGACATATTTTCAGTTATTTCACACTTTTTTGTTAAGTATATAATTCCACATGTGTTAATTCATAGTTTTGATGCCTTCAGTGTGAATGTACAATTTTCATAGTCATGAAAATACAGAAAAATCTTTAAATGAGAAGGTGTGTCCAAACTTTTGGTCTGTACTGTATGTGGTTGACTGGCCTGATATTGATGTGGATGGTCCCTGTTCCTCCTGCTCTTTCTCCTTTGCACTACCTCATCTATCATTCATCACCTGAAGCTTTGTTTTAACGGGAGTCATAGAACTTGGATAGTAGCAGGAAAACATCCAGCAATCCTCGGAGGAGGTAGGCTATGCGCCAAAACGCTGACCACCTCAGGCTTAGCCGCTACTACATACATGTGCTTGCATTCCTTGAAAACTAAGCAGATGCTAACTTCTATCATCCTCATCATGCTCCTCACCTTGGCACTCTCAACTCCCCTGATGGAGAAGCCAGGGCCCACCGGAGGAGTCGGGTTCTCTGGTGGGTTCGTCCAATGCTGCCCTAAAGCAGGCCAGTCTAAGAAAAGTGTGTGGGGATGTTCCGCGGAGAAATTGGGGTGGCTGGGGACCGTTTATGGACACCCGGCCGCCCCCAGGCGGCAGGGGACCGTGTGTGGACACCCGGCCGCGGGGCGGCTGGGGACCGAGTGTGGACACCCAGCCGCCCCCTAGCGGCTGGGGACCGAGCGTGGACACCCGGCCGCCGGGCGGCTGGGGACTGAGTATGGATAAAAGGGCCGCCGATGCAGCCATGACATGGTGGCCGGCGTCTGCCTCCACATGCCTAAAAGGCCCAATTTCAAGTGCAAGCAAGCTAGCAGTATGGTATTGCAGCCTGGGGGTGGGTGGGTGGCAGGTTGCACACTTACGCTTGCATGGCAACAAAACAAAGCAGATGCTAACTTCTATCATCATCATGCTCCTCACCTTGGCACAAACAACTCCCCTGATGGAGAAGCCAGGGCCCACCGGAGGAGTCGGGTTCTCTGGTGGGCTCGTCCAATGCTGCCCTAAAGCAGGCCAGTCTAAGAAAAGTGTGTGGGGATGTTCCTCGGAGAAATCAGGGTGGCTGGGGACCATTTATGGACACCCAGCCGCCCCCTGGCGGCTGGGGACCGTGTGTGAACACCCGGCCGCGGGGTGGCTGGGGACCGAGTGTGGACACCTGGCCACCCCCTGGCGGCTGGGGACCGAGCGTGGACAACCGGCCGCCGTGCGGCTGGGGACTGAGTATGGATACCTCGCTGCCGAAGCAGCCATGAGGTAGTGGCCAGCTTCGGCCTCCTCAAAACTAGAAGGCCCCATTTCAAGTGCAAGCTAGCAGTATGGTATTGCAGCCTGGGGGTGGATGGGTGGTTGGCTGCATATTTGCGCTTGCATTGCAAGGAATGGGGGAGGTACAATTGAACACTGCCCTGGGACAAGGACTTGCACAGGGATAGTTGCAAGTCTGCATCTACTGATGCGGCAAGGATCACTTCTGATGGGCACACTTTTAGGCAGTGACCTGGGAGTCAGAGATGCTTCCAGGGGTCTTCCCCATGCTGTCCCCATGTCTTTTCAGCACTTTATGCATGTGTCACACAGCACATGGCCAGATAAGGTTGTAAAATGTTAAAATGACATTTCCCGGTGAATGCATTTGTCACAGTTGAAAGGAATTCAAAAGTGCAAAAACGCATAAAAATGCTACTTGTGAACATAGCCCAAGGTGTGGAGAAGTATTTTTGTTTCTGGTTATTTATTTTACCTTAAACACAAGTCTTTACCCTCGAAAAGAAATTCCTTAACATATTTCACAGGAAAAAAGTTTCACTTTAGTTTTTGAATGTTTTATTATGAGCCTGTAAAAGTGGCTTAATACCTCTGAACACATTGTTGAGAGCAGTGACCTGGGGGTCATAAAAGCTTCCTGGGGCGATCTCCATGCTGTCCCCATGTCATTTGAGCACTGTCACTATCATTTTGGGCACTTTTTAGGCTTTCTACAGACTGCCGGGGGTGCCGCCGCAAAAATGCTCAGGTCTCCCATAGACTAACATTGGGCTCGTTGCTCGGGTCGAGCACCCGAGTATCACGGCGAGCTCGGGCCGAGCTTCGAGCACCTGAGCATTTTAGTGCTCGCTCAACACTAATGACGTCCTCAACATACTCGACATGGACGACATCCTCGCCATGAACAACATCCTCGACGTAGATGATATCCTGAACATGGATGACATACATGACATGGACAACCTCCTCGACTTTGACAGAATCCTCTAAATTAATAACATTGTCGACAAAGACGATATCCTCGACATGGATGACATCATTGACATATATGATGTCCTCGTCATTACCGACATCCTCGAACAGGACAACATCCATTACGTAGACGACGTCCTTGACATTGATGACGTCCTTGACACTGATTACATCCTCGACATTGACTACGTAGTTGACATGGATTACATCCTCGACATTGACAACGTCCTTGACATCCTCAAAATCATTGACATCCTCAATATGAACGACGTCCTCCAAATTGGCAATGTCCCTGACATTGATGACATTCTCGACATTGACTGCATCCTTTACATGCTAGATGTCCTCGACATGGACAACATCCTCAAAATTGATGACGTCCTCGACATAGACGACATCCTCAACATGGATGACATACTCAATATCCTCGACATGAACGACATCCTCAACATGGACTAATTCCTCTACATTGACGATGTCCTCAACATTGATGACATCTTTGACATGGACGACATCCTCGACATCTTGAACATGGATGACATCCTTGACATGGACGACGTCCTCAACATTGAAGGAATCCTCAAAATTAATTTTGTCGACATGGACAACATCCTTGACAATGACATCGTCCATGACATTGATGACATTCTTGACATCCTCGACATGGTCAACGTCCTCGACATGGTCAACGTCGTTGACATTGACAATGTCCTCGACATTGTTGACATCTTTGACATGGACGACATCCTCGACATCCTGAACATTGACGACGTCCTTGACATGAATGATGTCCTCGACAATGAAGGAATCCTCAATATTAACTTCGTCGACATGAACGACATCCTCAACAATGACATCGTCCATGATATTGATGAAATTCTCGACATAGACGACATCCTCAACATGGATGATATCCTAAACATCCTCGACACGAACGACATTCTCAACATGAACTACGTCCTCTACATTGATGACGTCCTCGACTTTGACGACATCCCTGACATGAACGACATCCTCGACCTCATGAACATTGACGATATCCTTAACATGAACAATGTCCTCGGCATTGAAGGAATCCTTGAAATTAATGTGGTCGACGTGGACGGCATCCTCAATATGGACGACATCCTGGACATGGATGACATCCCGGAAATCCTCGACATGGATGACGTTATCGATATCCTTGACATGGACGACATCCTCAGCATGTTCGACGTCCTCGACATTGACGATGTCAAGGATGTTGTCTAGTGTTGATCGAGCACTAAAATGCTCTTGTGCTCGAAGCTCGGGCCGAGCTCGCCGTGATACTCGGGTGCTCGACCCGAGCAACGAGCCCAATGTTAGTCTATGGGAGACCTGAGCATTTTTGGCGCGGCACCCCCAGCAGTCTTTTAAAAGCCTAACAAGTGCCCAAAACGATAGTGACAGTGCTCAAATGACATGGGGACAGCATGGGGATCACCTCAGGAAGCATTTCTGATGCCCAGGTCACTGCTGTCAACAACGAGGTCAGAGGTATTAAGCCACTTTTAAGGGCTCACAATAAAACGTTCAAAAACAAAACTGAAACTGCTTTCCTGTGAAATATGTTAAGGAACTTCCTTTCCAGGGTAAAGAAGATTTGTGTATAAGGTAAAATAAATATCCCCCCAAAAAATACTCCTCCACACCTTGGGCTATGTTCACAAGTAGCATTTTTTATGCGTTTTTGCACTTTTGTATTGCTTTCAACCGTGACAAATGCATTCACTGGGAAATGTCATTTTAACATTTTACAACCTTATCTGGCCATGTGCTGTGTGACACATGCATACAATGCTGAAAGGGCATGGGAACAGCATGGGGAAGACCCCTGGAAGCATCTCTGACGCCCAGGTCACTGCCTAAAAGTGTGCCCATCAGAAGTGATCCTTGCCGCATCAGAAGATGCAGACTTGCAAGTATCCCTGTGCCCAGGGCAGTGTTCAATTGTACCTCCCCCATTCCTTGCAATGCAAGCGCAAATATGCAGCCAACCACCCACCCACCCCCAGGCTGCAATACCATACTGCTAGCTTGCACTTGAAATGAGGCCTTTTAGTTTGGAGGAGGCCAAAGCTGGCCACTACCTCATGGCTGCTTCGGCAGCTAGGTATCCATACTCAGTCCCCAGCTGTCCCTATTTGTCCCGGTGTGCCTTATCCATAAGATTAAGCGCGTATACCAAAACATTACCTGTGCCCTCCCCAGCGCATTTAGTGGGAAGTACAGCCTATTCCGCTGTAGTGTGTGCATGCCAAACCCCTGTTCATGGTACATGCAAAGATGCCTCCCACCCTGCACCTGTCGTTGCAGACTTGCAACTATTCCCGATCAAGTCCTTGTCCCAGGGCAGTGTTCAATTGTACCTCTCCCATTCCTTGCAATGCAAGCGCAAGTATGCAGCCTGCCACCCACCCACCCCCCGGATGCAATACCATATTGCTTGCTTGCACTTGAAATTGGGCCTTTTAGGCATGTGGGGGCGGAATCTGGCCACCACGTCATGGCTGTGTTGGCGGCCTGGAATCCATACTCAGTCCCCAGCCGCCCCTATTTCTCCTGTCAACTACCCCCCCACACTTTTTTAGCCCGGCCTGCTTTAGGCCAGCATTGGACGAGCCCACCTGAGAACCAGTCTCCTCCGATGGGCCCTGGCTTCTCCATCAGGGGAGTTGAGAGTGCCAAGGTGAGGACCATGATGATGATGATACAAGTTAGCATCTGCTTTGTTTTCTTGGAATGCAAGCGCATGTATGTAGTAGCGGCTAGGCCTGAGGTGGTCAGCGTTTTGGCGCATATCCTACCTCCTCCGAGGATTGCTGGATGTTTTCCTGCTACTATTCCAGTTCTATGACTCCCGTTAAAACAAAGCTTCAGGTGATAAATGATGGATGAGGTAGTGGCAAAGGAGAAAGAGCAGGAGGAACAGGGACCATTCACATCAATATCAGGCCAGTCAACCACATATGTCTTGTAGGATATATTTCTGTAACAAAAGGAGCGGTTCTGCTACACAGTTATAGGGCATACAGTGAGTGCAATGCCTACCAAAAATTTTGAAGCACTCCATTGTGCCTTGGAAATGACATGGAGGTCAGAGGGCCTTAACTAAACCGTTTTTTACATTTATAGCAACTGGGTCTCCTGTACACTGTTAGCCTAAGCAGTGAATGGAAGGCTTTCCAAAAATGATGGGGAACTGCAATGCCCCTTGAAACAGATGTGGATTACAGCGTACTAAAAACATTCTACCCATTATTGGGGAGTGGGTCTCCCTTAGTTTTCACCTTTGCATTGAAAAGCAAAAGCTGACTAAAATTAGGAGGAAATGTCCGTTGGAAGAGTCGTGGAGGTTAGAGGTAATTAAAAACAAGATTTCAATGCCCCTTTGAAGAGCTGGGGAGTTCAGAGTGGCTTAAGAAGACGCTTTTAATGCCCTTTTGAAGAGACGTGGAGGTCACAGTAGCTTAACAAGACGGTTTTAATGCCCCTCGGAAAAGTGGTGGAGGTCGCAGTATCTTAACAAGACGGTTTTAATGCCCCTCGGAAAAGACGTGGAGGTCCCAGTAGCTTAACAAGACGGTTCGAATGCCCCTTGGAACAGACGTGGAGGTCACAGAAGCTTAACAAAACGCTTTTAATGCCCCTTGCAAGAGCCATACAGTACAGCATCTTATAAATATTATTCCCATTATTGGGGAGTGGGTCTCCCATAGTATTTGCTTATGCCTTCCAAGCAAAAGCTTCCAAAAATTAGGACGGAGCAACTTGCAATGCCCCTTACAAGAGCCATGCAGTACAGCATTTTACAAACATAAGTCCCATTTTTGGTGAGTGGGTCTCCCATAGTATTTGCTTATGCCTTCCAAGCAAAAGCTTCCAAAAATTAGGAGGAAATGCAATGCCCGTTCGAAGACTCGTGGAGGTCCCAGTAGCTTAACAAGACGGTTTTAATGCCCATTGCAAGAGACGTGGAGGTCAGAGTGGTATAACAAGATGCTTTTAATGCCCCTTACAAGAGACGTGGAGGTCTGAGTGGTATAACAAGATGCTTTTAATGCCCCTTACAAGAGACGTGGAGGTCAGAGTTGTATAACAAGACGCTTTTAATGCCCCTTACAAGAGATGTGGAGGTCAGAGTGGTATAACAAGATGCTTTTAATGCCCCTTACAAGAGACGTGGAGGTCAGAGTGGTATAACAAGATGCTTTTAATGCCCCTTACAAGAGACGTGGAGGTCAGAGGGGTATAGCAAGACTCTTTTAATGCCCCTCAAAAGAGACGTCGAGGTCAGAGTGGTATAACAAGACGGTTTTAATGCCCCTCAGAAGAGACGTGGAGGTCAGAGTGGTATAACAAGATGCTTTTAGTGCCCCTTACAAGAGACGTGGAGGTCAGAGAGGTATAACAAGACGCTTTTAATGCCCCTTACAGGAGACGTGGAGGTCAGAGTGGTATAACAAGATGCGTTTAATGCCCCTTACAAGAGCCATACAGTACAGCATCGTAAAAATATTATTCCCATTATTGGGGAGAGGGTCTCCCACAGTCTTTGCTTATGCCTTGCAAGCAAAAGCTTCCCAAAATTAGGACGGAGCAACTTGCAATGCCCCTTACAAGAGCCATGCAGTACAGCATATTACAAACATAAGTCCCATTGTTGGGGAGTGGGTCTCCCATAGTATTTGCTTATGCCTTTGAAGCAAAAGCTTCCAATAATTAGGAGGAAATGCAATGCCCGTTCGAAGACTCGTGGAGGTCCCAGTAGCTTAAGAAGACGGTTTTAATGCCCCTTACAAGAGACGTGGAGGTCAGAGTGGTATAACAAGAAGCTTTTAATGCCCCTTACAAGAGACGTGGAGGTCAGAGTGGTATAACTAGACGCTTTTAATGCCCCTTACAAGAGACGTGGAGGTCAGAGGGGTATAGCAAGACTCTTTTAATGCCCCTCAAAAGAGACGTGGAGGTCAGAGTGATATAACAAGACGGTTTTAATGCCCCTCAGAAGAGACGTGGAGGTCAGAGTGGAATAACAAGATGCTTTTAGTGCCCCTTACAAGAGACGTGGAGGTCAGAGAGGTATAACAAGACGCTTTTAATGCCCCTTACAAGAGACGTGGAGGTCAGAGTGGTATAACAAGATGCGTTTAATGCCCCTTACAAGAGCCATACAGTACAGCATCGTAAAAATATTATTCCCATTATTGGGGAGAGGGTCTCCCACAGTCTTTGCTTATGCCTTGCAAGCAAAAGCTTCCCAAAATTAGGACGGAGCAACTTGCAATGCCCCTTACAAGAGCCATGCAGTACAGCATATTACAAACATAAGTCCCATTATTGGAGAGTGGGTCTCCCATAGTATTTGCTTATGGCTTTGAAGCAAAAGCTTCCAATAATTAGGAGGAAATGCAATGCCCGTTCGAAGACTCGTAGAGGTCCCAGTAGCTTAAGAAGACGGTTTTAATGCCCCTTACAAGAGACGTGGAGGTCAGAGTGGTATAACAATAAGCTTTTAATGCCCCTTACAAGAGACGTGGAGGTCAGAGTGGTATAACAAGACGCTTTTAATGCCCCTTACAAGAGACGTGGAGGTCAGAGTGGTATAACGAGACGCTTTTAATGCCCCTTACAAGAGACGTGGAGGTCAGAGTGGTATAACAAGATGGTTTTAGTGCCCCTTACAAGAGCCATACAGTACAGCATCTTAAAAATATTATTTCCATTATTGGGGAGTGGGTCTCCCACAGTCTTTGCTTATGCCTTCCAAGCAAAAGCTGACAAAAATAAGGACGGAGGAACTTTCAATAATGGCAACACGGACCACGGTCACCCTGGTGGTATAGTGGTGGTGGAGGCTGAGGATAAGGAGAAGAACATAAAACAGCCGAAATGAGGTAGCGTATACCCATGTGTGGGTGTGAAGCGGTGTATGTGAATACACCTCCCGAAATAACACAGTGGATTTGACTTTGTTACTCTGCTGTCATTGGTGGTGATGAGAAGTCTGGCCCAATCCAGCCCTTGTTCATTTTGATAAGGGTCAGCTTGTCAGCATTGTCAGTTGACAGGCGAGTGCGCTTATCAGTTATAATTCCCCCAGCGGCACTGAAAACACACTCCGATAACACGCTAGCGGCAGGGCAGGCCATGACCTCCAAGACATACAGAGCGAGTTCATTCCAAGTGTCCATCTTGGATACCCAATAATTAAAGAGGAATTACGGAGGACACTGGTACAGTTGGCAAGGTACTCCCTCACCATCTTTTGAAACTTTCCACTCCTTGTGAGAGTACCCCACGCCTCAGGGTCTGTCCGAAGGGAGGGTCTGAGAAAACTGTCCCAGAACGTTGACAGTGTTCCCCTGCCTCTCCTGGATTGGAGTTGCCTCTCTCTCGCTTGTACGCTTTGGTTGGTCAATGAACTGTGACCTCTGCCGCTAGCGTGTTCAGATGGGAATTTTTTTAACTGTTCTGCAGCAAGGGCCTTCTAGTACTGGCCCATTTTTGTAGACCTCTCCACCTCAGGAATAAGAGAGTGAAAGTTCTCCTTGTAGCGGGGGTCTACAAGTGTCACCAACCAGTAATGACTGTCACCCAACATTTTGACAACGCGAGGGTCACGGTTAAGGCAGCGTAACATAAAGTCAGCCATGCGTACCAGACTGGTAACGGGCAAGATTTCCGTGTCCTCACCAAGATGACGACTGACCATGCTCTCCTCCTCCTCCTCCCCCCCCTGTCCTCAGGCCACCCACGCTGAACCGACGGTATGACACTTGTACAGGTACTACCATCTACAGCGCATGATAACAGCTCCTGTTCTTTCTCCTCCTCCTCCGCCTCTCCCTCATTGTCCCCCAATGCACGTTGGGATGAGATGAGGCTGGGCTGTGTGTAATCGCCCGCTACGGCTTCTTGATCCATCTCATGATACCCTGGCTGCAATGCATCCTCATTAATTCTCTGCAGAGAGCGTTGCAAAAGACGGACAAGTGGGATGCTGACACTAATGATGGCGTCACCGCCATTCACCATCTTGGTGGCCTCCTCAAAGTTTGTCAGGATGGTACATATGTCAGACATCCAGGTCCACTCATGAGGTCTTATGTGAGGAGTCTGACCTGAATATCGACGGCCTTGTTGCAGCTGGTACTCCACAACTGCTCTCTTCTGCTCACAAATCCTTTGCAACATGTGGAGGGTAGAGTTCCAACGTGTGGGGACATCACACACCAGTCTGTGTGCCGGAAGCTGCAAACGCTGCTGCAACACAGCAAGGGCGGGGGAAGCTGTAGCTGACTTGCGAAAATGAGCTGACAGGCGGCGTACTTTGACGAGCAGATCTGGCAACTCGGGGTACGATTTAAGAAACCGCTGAACCACGAGGTTAAGCACATGAGCCAGGCATGGTACGTGTGTGATCTCGCCTCGCTTCAGAGCCGCCACCAGGTTACGGCCATTGTCACACACGACCATGCCTGGATGTAGGTTCAGCGGTCTCAGCCACAGATCTTCCTGCTCTTTCACAGCTGTCCACAACTCACAAGCAGTGTGAGGTTTATCACCTTGCTTATGAGTTTCAGCACAGCCTGTTGCCGCTTGGCGGAGGCAGTACTTCCAGCTTGTAACTGATGTGGTGATATCTGTGCTGGAGGCTGAACATGAGGAGGAGGATGATGATAACAAGTGAAGACTGAGAGGAGGGGGCATCTTTACATGCAGTATGGACAGGGGATTGCCTTGCACACACAACAGGGGGTTCTATTGCACGCACAACAACGGAAGAAGCAGTGGTGACACCCGCTGACACTGGTCGTGGACCCTGGATTTCGCCCCACAAAGTCGGGTGCTTTGCTGCCATGTGCCTGATCATGCTGGTGGTGGTCAGGTTGGTAGTTTTGTCACCCCTGCTGATGCTGGCATGGCAGGTGGTACAAATGGCCTTTTTACTTAAATTCCAGACTCTGGAAGACCTACCGCTTGTACTGGCAACGTCCCTCGTGTTGGTGTTACGGGGAACGGTTGGCCGCCTTCTGTCTGCAGCCACCACACTGCTTCTTCCTGCCTGTTGGAGTACTCTGCCTCCCTCCCCCTGTGTGCTGCTGGCCTCACTCTGCATGTCCTCCTGCCATGTTGGGTCAGTTACTAGATCATCCACCACCTCCTCCTCTTCCACTTGTGCACCACGATGCTCCTCCTCACTTCCTGGCAATTGTGTCTCGTCATCGTCCACCTCTTGTGACAAATTTCCAGCGTCGACTTCCTGTGGCCGTGGCTGTTCAAATATTTGAGCATCACTACATGGGATCTCCTCTTCCACCACTTCAAGCGTAGCAGGCGAGGGGCAAAAATATGGAAATGGACCAGTGAACAGCTCTTCAGAGTGGCCAAGAGTGGGATCAATTGCTGTCTGACGACACTCGGCATTGTGGGAGGAAGGAGCATCAGGATGAGGAGGAGTATGCGGTCGAGACTCACGGCTACTAAGAGTTGACCGTGTGGAAGACAGACTGGAGGAGGTGGTGCCCAGGTAACTGGAAGTATTATCTGCTATCCAATTAATAACCTGTTCACACTGATCAGTTCGCAATACTGGTGTTGTTCTGTGCTTCCCTAGTAATTCGGTCAAGAAGTGGGAGCGAGAAGATGTGGCTGTTGGTTGTGGCACATTTTCACCTTGGCCACGGCCCCGTCCTCTGCACGCACCATCACCAGAACGTCCAGTTTCACGTCCCTTGCCACGCGCCTTGCCCATTGTAAAGGAAGTAAAATAGCTTACACTCGCACTATCAATGGAAAAAGGGTAATAAAATGTAGATTAGAACCGTGGAAGAAGAAAACCACAGTTCTATTTCTCTGGCCTACACCCGACTCTTTTAAACAATCAGAACAATCAGGGAGAAACTATTACTGTTTCCTTACGGAAAAATACCAAAACCTGAATAATAGAGATTTTTTACCGTGGAATGGCAAAACCACAGTTATTGTTTACTGGTGTATACCACACTTTTTAAAATATATAGATTTGCGGCTGAACAGTGAGCGACACACTCAAATTGTTTTTTTTTTAGATACCAAAGGCCCAAAACTGGATACTACAGAGATTTTACTCGTAGAAATGCAAAACCACAGTGGGATTTGTCAGGCGTACACCAGACTATTTTCAACAGATATATTTTTGTGTCAGAACATTCAGGAGACATTACTGTTTATTTTTACTGCAAAAAATGCGAAAAGCAGGATAATAGAGATTTTTTTTTACCATGGAACAGCAAAACCACAGTTTTAATTTACTGGTGTATACCACACTTTTTAAAATATATAGATTTGCAGCTGAACAGTGAGGCCCAAAACTGGATACTACAGAGATTTTACCCATAAAACTGCAAAACCACATTGGGATTTGTCAGGCGTACACCAGACTATTTTCAACAGATATATTTTTGTGTCAGAACACTCAGGAGTAGTGTTGAGCCACCCCCGTAGTGTTCGAGTTCGGTTCGGTTCGTCGAACACCCGTATGTTCGCTGAACTGTTCGTCGAACTGTTCGTCGAACACCTTCGAACACCGTTAAAACCAATGGCAGGCAAATAAAAACACATAGAAACACATAGAAAACACTTCAAATGTGTCCAAAAGCTGAAAAACTGCTCAGAAGACACAACTAACACATGGAAAAGTGACAAGTACATATAGTCATGCGAGAAGAAAAGAGGTGGGGGAGTAAAAGGAGGGGGAGACACAGATATAGGCATGTCATGCCCTTCTAAAATCAAGAAAGGCTGGAGTAAAAATCTAAAATCAGCCTACCAACACCCAGACGTCGTGACAAGAAAATTAAAAAAAGAAATATCTTTAGGTAGAATGGCGGTTCCATTCAGAACACTTTCCTTACAAGACGTAGTGGTATCCCCGTTGTGAGTTGTGCAAAAAACGGAACCCAATTTATTCGGACTAATCCACCATTTGTCATATCCAAGGGGCAGGTCCGTAAACGACAACATCGACGCGGAACCAAGTACAGTAGTATATACTGTACATCCTTTGACAAGGCAATCAGGCGGATCAAGAAGTTGGGAAGGGTCACCCTAATGGCCAAAACAGACATTGATGTGGCGTTCCGGTTACTTACTACCTGTGCCTCCGAATAGTGTCCACCTATTGGGCTGCTTCTGGGAAGGAGCATACTATATAGATCGCTGTTTGCCCATGGGGTGCTCCAGATCCTGCTCACTATTTGAGGCGTTTAGTTGCTTCCTCGAATGGGTTGTAATGGACGTTTCTAAGGGGGCACATATTATCCATTACCTCGACAACTTCTTATGCCTGGGCTCAAAAGATTCGCCACAGTGTGAATACATGCGGTAGTCCACCTGTGAGAAGGAGAGAGCTGGAGGAGAGTTTACACCACAGAGCCGAGGGGTTAGATGGAGAACGGAAGAAGGAAAGAGGGCGAGGGAGGTAAGGGAGTACAGTGGAAGGCCGACCTGAGCCCCCCCACGTTCCTGCTGGGCGGGGAACAGCCCTGGGAAGAAAAGCCGCTTGCGCATCCCTTTGAGGTTACGGGCGCGAGCGGGCAGAGGGACTACGCTGGAGTGCGAAGCCGACACGGCCAGTCCGTTCCTGCCCGTGCGACCTCCGTGTCGCCGGGTTTGTGCCAGAGCCGCGGTGGACCTTGACGGCCAGCCCCCCTCTCCCAATACTGGTGCCTGTCCGCTGGTGGGTCGAGCCCCCCCGCGGTGGGGGGGGGGAGTAACATCTGCAGAAGAAAGACCATCTTCCAGCCAAACTATGATGTCTACTTCTTTTCGTGGACAATGTGATACTATCCCTTTCTTACGGACACGCCCATCGCTACAAATTCCAGATGAGGCACAAAAACAGCAGGTGCTTCAACGGATATCAAGTGCTCCTTCAAATGGGCTCTCCTCCACCTCAATTTCAACATCACAAATACTCCAGTCCTCATAGGTGTCACCCCAATCGCACTTGCTTCCTCACAGCTCACAAGTCTCCAGCTGCCCATCTGAGTATGGGTTAACACAGATGGTTGAGTCTGCACAGCTGTTTACTCATACTATAGCCTGGGAAACAGAGGTCTGCTCCAGAGCTTCTATTAATCCAGACGAGGAAATGATCTGCACTGATGCCCAGAATCTTTATGAGTCGGATCCAGGACCAGATGAAGATGGTTCTGAGCATAATGTAGACCCTCGTTCCCAAACTGTAACTCCTGTTGGTGGAGACAATGATGAAGACGACGATGAGACTCAAATACCTGATTGGAGCGACAACTTGACTTTTCGGTCAGGGCAGGAAGAAGTTGGCTCTGAGGACGACGGGTGTGAGGACACACAGGGTGATGATGACGAGGTTGCAGATCCCACTTACTGTCAACTCACAGTCAGCCAGTCGATGAGGTCAGCAGAGGAGGTGGAGGAGGATGTGACTAGCCCAGGGGATGGGGATGACTCGGTACCCGGGCCTTTGCCTGGCCTTGGGGATGTCGCGGTGGTTGGCTCCCGGGCCCGTACCCTGGGGTCACTCTTTAAAAGGGTGGATAATTGTTAATTTTATAAGAGTTTGTGACGCCACCTGTGGTATCTGGTGAGAAGCACCAGCGCTGCAGCAGTCCACTGAGGCCGGTGATAAGGCAGCTCGATGGTATAGCTCCCCACAGGTGGAGCTAGGCCTCAGAAAAGCTTATGCAGGGGGAATGCAGGACAGGCGAGACCCAGCTGGGTCAGAGCAAGAACGGGAACGGACATGGTAGTCACTTCAGTACCTTTTACTGGTGGAAATTCAGGCACATCCCGGAGCACTGTAGGGTGAAGGGTGAATATCAGGATCCTCTTCAATGAGCGGGTGTAGGGCCTCCTGTTTCTTGCCTCTGCGTAGTAAGTTTCTGACCTGCCTGGAGCTAGGCCTAACTTTGTCTCTGTCCTGCGCTGGCTGACCTTGTGGTAGGGCCTTGTCTTGGAGTTCACGCTCCCAGTATGCGGGGCCTAAGCGTCTCCTGGCTCTGTTACGCATCAGCACCTTAGCGATCTTGGGACTTGTAGTTCTCCAGGGATTCCAGTTATGCCTTACTGGGTCATAGAGATCCCGGTAAGCTCGGATCCGGTGTCCGGTAAATGCTTCGGGGTGAGCTGGTTAAGCTCCTCTGCCCCCTATGTACTAACTCTCCACTTGCCTTCGGCCTACTTGGGCCCTCACTAGGCTATACACACTAACAGCAGCTTGCCGCTCTTCACCGATCTTACGGCGTCGGCACACCTTAAGCTCTAACTGGGCTCCTTGAATCTAGCTAGCAGGAGCCTCGTGCTCCACTGCTGAACTATTAACTGAGTTCTTTAGACTAGACTGAGCTCCACTGCAGACTGACCTCTCTTAGGCTTCTCTACTGCAGGAACTCTTCAGAGGAACTGAACTGCCTAGCTCCACCTTCCCTATTTATATCCCTAACGGGCTCCCTCTGCTGGTCTGAGGTGGAAGGTGGAGATGTGTGAATTATTATGGGGGCCTCTTGTGGAGGATTCGATCAATGCACTCTTCTAGGATCTGTGATACCAAGCGCAGTAGGGCGTCACAGATGCTATTGACGACGAGGTTAGGTTGCGCCTTCCTGGACAGAGACGGAGTACTGGAAGCACGTCAACAACTGCATCCTCAAACACAACTCTGCCTCTGACCACAAGTCGTAGTGGCTCTTCAGGTCGCATGGGCTCTAAGCCTTGCATAGCCTGGGCATTTTTTCAGATCGACAAGGATGACCCAACTCGTGTTATCTGTAATATTTGTCACCAAAAGCTAAGTAGAGGTCAAAAAATCCATCGTTTGAGTACTTCATGCATGAACCGTCGCATGGATATGAAGCATAAGTTGCAGTGGGAAGCTCACTGTGCTACAATGTGGCCTAGCGGGCCGGGCCAACCACCGTCTGCCCCATCTTGTGCATCCACGGCCTCTTCATCCTCTGTGACTGGGGGGACAGCAGTCACACATGTTTTTGGACGCAGACCTGCCACCTCTTTACCCGCAACAGCCAGTGTGATTGGCAGGTCATCATTTCATTTGGAAGTGGAAACACCAGCTGGTGTTGAGCGCTCTCCGACATTGAGAGCACCACCTTTGGATCAAGGCAACCTAACTTTTCCGCCTGCATCTTCCTCACAGACCGGCAGTTTGCCGGGGACACCCTACTGAACCCCGTCTAAGCACAACAGCCAACCCTCGGTCCCTCAGATGTGGACAAGTAAAAGACCATTTCCTCCTAGCCATGAGAAAGCTAAGAGGTTGAATTTCACCATCTGCAAGCTGTTGGCTAGAGAAATGATGCCTTTCCGCCTGGTGGACACAGAGGATTTTCGAGACCTTATGTCCGTCGCAGTGCCCCAGTACCAGATGCCCAGTCGGCACTACTTCTCAAAGAAAGGTGTGCCTGCGCTACACCAGCATGTCGCACACAACATCACCGCTTCTTTGAGAAACTCTGTGTGTGACAGGGTGCATTTCACCACAGACACTTGGACGAGTAGGCATGGACAGGGGCGTTACATGTCACTGACTGAGCACTGGGTAACTATGGTGACAGCAGGACAAGGGGCTGCTGTCCAAGTCTTGCCGTCCCCACGAGTTGTACATCAATCCTCTTTATCTCAAAGTTCCTCCACTGCTTCTGCCTCCTCAACCTCCTCTCGGTCCTGCACCCAAAGCCTGTCTGGTAATTCCACCCACTTTCTAACTGCGCAGAAGGAATCCTGCACACCTCCTTACTATGCTGGCAGCATGGCTCAACAGCATCAGGCGGTGTTTACTTTGAAATGTCTGGGAAATGGGAGTCACACAGCTGAGGAGTTGTGGTCAGCTCTGGAGACCCAGTTTCATAAATGGTTGTCTCCACTGGACCTGCAACCAGGGAAAGCCGTGTGCGACAATGCTGCAAACATGGGTGCGGCCCTTCGCCGGGGCAATGTCACACACGTGCCTTGTATGGCTCACGTGTTGAACCTGGTTGTCCAGCAATTTTTAGCCCACTATCCCGGACTAGATGGCCTTCTGCAGAGGGCACGGTCGCTGTGTGCTCACTTCCGCCGTTCGCATCCCGTAGCTCAACGACTTACATCTCTACAGAAGTCGTTGGGCCTGCCAGTTCACCGGCTGAAATGCGATGTGCCGACATGGTGGAATTCAACTCTGCACATGTCGCAGCGACTGTGGCAGCACCGACAAGCCCTGGTGCAAAACGTTCTGACGTATAGCCTGGGCCAACAAGATCCAGAGGTGGGGCAAATTACGCTGCAGGAGTGGTCTCAGATCAGGGACCTATGAAGTTGACGCGCCCCCTGGGCCGTGGGGTACCCGGAGCCGGGCCGGTAGATGCTGGGGGTTGTAGTCACTGTGGCAGTGACCCGGTCCGTGACCTAGGGCGGTCAATCCAAGGGTAATTTGTATATATGGGTTTTATAATGTCCGACTACGCCACCTGTGGAGTGCGGCCAAAGGGGCCGCCGCTGCGGAACAGTCCTCTGAAGCTGGTGGTTTTGCAGCAATGGTATTATTACTCCCCACAGGAAGAGTGTAGCTTCAGGGCAGTGGGGGTAGATGATGGTGGTTGTAGTGCAGGGAGTCAGTAATGAACACAGAGTCCGTGTGATGCAGTCCCAAGATCTTTACTCACAGTTGTTGCAGTCCAGATTACAGGTACCAGAGCAATCTCCCCCGTCGTGCTGTGTGTACTCAGTGAGGGGCTCAGTCCACCCCCAGATAGCTCCAGAGTACTTAGCAGGACCTCCTTCTGTGTGTCCTTTCTCTGGCCTTCTCCCTGCACCTCTCTCCCAGTGACACTTCTATCCGGTATCCTCGGGTCTTGGCGGGCGACGTGTGTTCCGTCCCCTGGGTCCTATGTGGCTACCTTCTTAGTGAGACTGGTGTGGACTTTGGCCTGCAGTACATGAAATGCTGAAGCCTCCGGTTTCTAGTTGAGCCTTGCTGTTTCTCCGCTAGTTGAGGGACCGGTTCCCCTTATCTGGCCTGACCCCTCTCCCTCCTGGTAGCAGCGGGCGTACTGGTGGCCTTCTGCATGGCCCATACCCCTAGGGTCCCTTCGGTTCCTGAAGCCTTCCTGCTCCCACTCCTCTCTTCTCTCCTTCAGTCCTGGGCCTCCCAGGCTAGGCCCGCCTCCAGAGCAGAGCTCATGCAGAGCCTCTGCTCCTGTCACTTCTCCTCCTCTGACTGTCTTGCTCTTTCTAAGATGGCTTCCTATTTATACTCTCCCTGTCATGTGCTCCCCTAAGCTGCTTTCTCCACCCACACCCACTACATAGGACCCTCCCGCCAGCTAGGGACCTGGGACTGTGCTCTCCCTTAGGAGCAATCTCGCCCTACCCCCACTGCGGGTATGTGTTGGATACGGGTGTTAGGGTCCCGAGCCATACTCCTTCCTTACCTGAGGGTGAGATACCACACCTCTGGGTGAGATGCAGTTCCTCTGCGGCGACTGAACCCTCAGGGGCGCCACACACCCTTCTGCACAGTTTTGAAATGGCGACGAAGATGTTTAGTGCTGACGACGATGCCATTATCAGCTTGACTATTCCGGTGATTTACATGCTGGAGCACACGTTAAACAGAATTCAGAGTCAGGTGGTGGGACAAGAGGAGGTGGAGGAAGTAGAGGAGGAGTCGTATGCGGAAGGGATAACATCTCCAAGGTCCAGATTGTCGGCAGCACCAAGGCGGCAGGCATGGGAGGGTGGGGGAGAGGGATTAACCAGGGCACATGGTAGCAGCCAAACTGTTGAGGAAGGTGCAGGAGCTGAGGAAGAAGTGGAGGACGAACTGGCGATGGGCATCATCAGATGAGGGAGACCTTGATCACATTTCTGTTGTGCGAGGTTGGGGGGAGAGGGCAGAGGAAGGAAGCATGATTCTTACCTCGCTACCAACACAACAAGGACTTGGTCCTCCTGGATGCGCAAGAGACATGAGTGCCTTCTTGCTGCACTACCTGCAACATGACCCTCGGATTGTCAGAATTCGAAGTAATCCCGACTACTGGGTTGCCACACTCTTAGATCCCCGGTACAAAAATTTGCCGAAATAATTCCTGCCATAGAAAGGGATTCACGCATGCAGGAGTATCAGCAGAGGCTGTTGCAGAATCTTTCATGTGCTTTTCCACAAAACACCAGTGGTGCACGTAGTGAATCTCACAGTTCTAACTTGCCAACCGTGGTACTGTCGAGTCTTCATCACTCAAACCGTAACAGTAACACAGTATCTGCTGGTAACAGCAATTTTGTGGAATCGTTTCACAACTTTTTTAGACCATCCTTTGCAAGGCCACAGGAGACAAGAAGTCTGACACATAGGTAACGCCTAGAGAGGATGGTACAGGAGTATCTCCAAGTGAACATCGAAGCCATGACTGTGTCACTGGACCCTTGCTCATTTTGGGATTCCAATCTGGAAAAATGTCCGGAGCTCGCCACTCACGCCTTGGAGATCTTGTCATTCCCTGCAGCCAGCGTTCGCTCTGAATGTGTGTTCAGGACTGCTGGTGGTGTGCTGACAGATAAGCGCGCGCGGCTGTCCGCTGAGAATGTAGACAGACTCACGTTCATAAAGATGAACAAATCATGGATCCGCAAGGACTTTTCTACCCCTGTGTCACCCTGGGGAAACTAAAAGCTTGAGGATTTGGTAAAATCACCTCACCCACCGTTTTAAGCAATTCTGGGGCAATTGATGTCACTTAAGTGGTGTCTTTGCCACAATTTTTGGAATAAATGGAGACTCTTTTTGGAGTCCCCTTGCTGTGTTTTACGTGACGTTGGCATCGTCAATTCCAGGTGGGTTGGGTCGCCCCCCTCCCTTTTAACTGTAAGAAACTACATACACTATGGCTTGGGGTAACACAGATGGTTGAGTCTGAAGAGCTGTTTACTCAGAGGTCTGCTCCAAAGCTTCAGTGTCTGCTAGTCAGCGTAGAATTTTTAACTGCATCTAGCCTAGGCAATACTTTGGGCGTAGTAGCCCAGCTGCGAAGCAAGCTGCACCGCCTGTGTATCTAATAAGAATTTTTAAATGCATCTAGCCTAGGCAGACTGTGGGGACCCCCAACCAAACCCCTACCGCCCCCCTTTCCTTGACAATACAATAATGTAACTCTTACAACTGGATGGGTGAGGATCGGTCATAGCTTTATTAACTCTTTATACTCATTCCATTAGAAAGGCATTTTATTTCTAAAATAATTCAGCTTGTTGCAGCATGCCCTGGGTCTCCACACTGGCAAGTTGGCCAACAAGTGTAACTCTCCAACATGTCCTTTCTATTTCCAGGCCACGGAGGATCCTGCGTACTCATATGCAGGACTCTGACCCCCATCCATCACTCTTAACGCTTGTTCCACTCCATCCTGGAGTCCTGACAGGAATATGTCCAGTCCAATATCCATTAAGTGAACACCGTCGGGCCGTATGAGGCCTGCTTTATCTCCTTCCAGTTGTCGGTGTTGTATCACTATGTAACATACCTGGCGGCGTCCTTGCATAGTGGTCCATCTCCCACTGTGCAAGAGCGCGCACTTGATCTCCAGTCCAGTCTGCTAGCCTGGCTTCCCTCCATGCTGTCTGCTTGCCTCTGTTTCTGCAGCTTAAGGGCGGCGCCCGATCGCTTCCTGTTTCTTGTACCTGCTGCAGACACACCCCTGATGCGTCCTCAGCCTATGGCTGTCTGTCACCTGGTATTTAACCCAGCCCCTCCCAAGAAACCCTGCCTGAGCATTGTGTTTCATTCAGTGTGCTCTTTCACTCTGAATGTGCCAGGTCCCTTTCTGTGTTTGCTTGCCTGCCTTTCCTGGAGGCTGTATTTCCAGGCCTGTCTGAACTCGCTCCTAGCCTGTTCCTTCCGCCCTCTAGGGGCTGCATACCTAGACCCGCTCCTGCATCTCGTCTGTCCTGTCTGAATACGCTCCTAGCCTGTTCCTTCCGCCTTCTAGGGGCTGCATACCTAGATCCGCTCCTGTATCTTGCTACTGTGTCTGTTCTTGTCTGAATACTCTTCTAGCCTGTTTCCTGTTTTTCTCTATGTCCGTACCTTTCCTTTTTCTGCAGAGTCTGAACTCGTACCTAACTCCTACTCGTTGTCCCTGTACTCCCGTTTGTGAGTTTGTGGTCCACTCGCTACTTCACTGCAAGTACCCTGTGGGTATCTGGTTCTGCCTTTCCCTTCCTGTCTGTTCCGTGTGAACAGAGCCCTGTCCCCCCTGCTCTGCCTTGCTCACCGCTCCGGCGGTTCTTGCCTGCTCTGCCTTGCTCACCGCTCCGGCGGTTCTAGCCCGCTCTGCTCTGACCCTTTCCTCGCTGCTCCGGCAGTCTCGCTCTGCTCTGACCCTTTCCTTGCTGCTCCGGCAGTCTCGCTCTGCTCTGACCCTTTGCTCGCTGCTCCGGCAGTCTCGCTCTGCTCTGACCCTTTGCTCGCTGCTCCGGCAGTCTCGCTCTGCTCTGACCCTTTGCTCGCTGCTCCGGCAGTCTCGCTCTGCTCTGACCCTTTGCTCGCTGCTCCGGCAGTCTCGCTCTGCTCTGACCCTTTGCTCGCTGCTCTGGCAGTCTCGCTCTGCTCTGACCCTTTGCTCGCTGCTTTGGCAGTCTCGTCCTGCTCCTCTCTCTCTCACCGCTCCAGGCGGCCTTGTCCTGCTCTTCTCTCGCTCACCGCTCCAGGCGGCCTCGTCTTGTTCTGCTCTTGCTCGCCGCTCTGGGCGGCCTCACTCTGCTGTTTGTCCACTGCGTCTGCGGTTCTGTTCCTGAGTCCCAGTCTGAACTGGGTCCTATCCACTCTGTGCTCCAACCTGTCATACCAGCCAGTACCTCGCTGCCTGCATACCAGTCGTGCTCGCCAGCATCCACCCGTCTGTATTCCAGACGTGTCTGCCTATACCCACCAGTCGGTGTGCCAGCCTAACCTGCCTGTTCCAGTATTCCCCTGTGTGGGTCAACAGCCGTTTCCGGGGTCTGACCTGGAGTAGCACCTGGTCCCTCTGCCCGGTTCCTCCCTGGTGCACTGGCGTCGTATGCCGTCGTGCGACCTTGGTCGGATTGGGCAGATACTTAGTTACGCCCCTCCAGGCACTCTCCGGTTCATGGCACAGTGGAATCACTAAACACGCACACGCCAGTCAGTCCGGGCGTGTGCATTACACACTACACCGCCTCTGTCTCTTCTAAATTTTGCCATCCAAATATTTATTACCCGCCTTGTCCGTTCGATGGCCTTGATGTCTCGCGCACCTTGCCATACCGCTATCGGCACAATCTCTGACCATACTATAGTTAGTTTTGTGAAAAATTCTCTGAAGCGCTCAGTGTTTAGTTTCATTATTGCCATTAGTTATGCGCTCTTGTGATGACCTAGGTCATTTCCCCCGGCCTGTATAACTAAGATGACCGGACCTCTTGCCTCTCTCCCTACCTTTATTACCTCCATTAGTACCTGTGGCCATAGCAGGCCTCTAATACCTCTCCAGTTGAAATATGTGTTATGAAACTCTAATTTCCTCCCGCCTGGGCTGACTTTCGCCCTTTTTTCTGCCCAATATATATAAGAGTGGCCTATCACCCACACTGTTGGCTTAGTGTCACCTGTAAAAGAAACAAACCACGTTAGGATAACAAGTCCGGTCTTATGTATCTCGTCAAACACATGGATCGCCATCTCCCTATCCTCTGAACTTCCGTTTCTGACAGTCCTGCTCTTGCTGCTTCCGTGGCCGTGCCTATGCGGAATGAGTGTGTCCCACAATCTTTGGGGTGGTTCCCTGCCGATGTTATGCATTTATTAAATATAGCTTGGAACTGGTATCTTGATAATGGCGTTCCATCAATGTGTGATAGGAAGAAATTACTTTGTGATCTGATGGTTATATATGTTTTTACTATTGTTATCCAACTCAGTGTACCGTTTGTGGGTTGTAGAAGTACCCAAGTGCCCCTGCCCGCTGGAACCGTTTTCGATTGGCGTATGTGTAGACGTATTGCCTTATTGGCTATGACTACGTCCTGGTGTAATAAGCCTCCACTGGTGGTAATTTTGGATTGAGGGACTAATTCGCTTATGCATAGCGCCCCGAAGAAGGCGATCGCAAATGCAGTAGACAGTAGTCTTGCTTCAAATTGTGTGTCATGTTAATGGTGTTAGGGATATGATATGAGAAATCAGTTTTAGTGACACGGGACGGGGCGTCTACACTCCTGACTTGGCTGACCCCTTTTCCACCCTTTTATGGATTGTCTGATGATGAATCTCTTTGTCACATCTCCCCAATTCAATAGTTGGAAGTGAAATGCTACTCCGATCAGACACCGCTGCGCTGACACCCCTGATAATGCCCCTCATCAATAGCTGGTGGAGAAATTCTATGGTGACTTGTAATCTGGCTTATTCACATTGGTCAACCCGTCTGCCTGCTACTAGTCGTGTCCACTCTTCCCATGCCTTAACGTATGCTTGCCACGTCGACGGGGCAACTGACGCTCTGATTAAAGGCATCAACTATTCGCCACTAGATCCCATAGGGAGGGTGGGCAACTGTTGCCAGATGGGTGGGCGTTGGGGAGGAGCTCTGTGAAAATCTGCCAATTGAATTGTGATAAAACGTTAGCAGCAGCTTTAGACCCCTCAGCATCGTGGCTAGCTCGGACCCATACATTGTGTTTTAGGCACAGGAATGCTAGTCGGCGTAGTAGGCCTAGCACTGGGAGAGACGATGATGCCATCTTATTAATGTAGTGCGCTAGGCTGGTGTTTTTTGTTATGAAGCGTATATTTTTGTTAGCCAGGCGCTCGCCCCATATTTCTATTGCTACCACTAGCAATTATTAATTTCAAAGCTGGTGGAGCTTATATAGATGGCCTAATACAATGAGTACCACACACTGCTAATATGGCCAAAATTATTTTACAGGCAAGATGCAGCTAAAAATTATTATTAATTTCAAAGCTGGTGGAGCTTGGTATAGATGGCCTAATACAATGAGTACCACACACTGCTAATATGCCCAAAATTATTTTCCGGGCTAGATGCGGCTAAAAATTATTATTAATTTCAAAGCTGGTGGAGCTTGGTATAGATGGCCTAATACAATGAGTACCACACACTGCTACTAAGCCCAAAATTATTTTCCGGGCTAGGTGCAGCTAAAAATTATTATTAATTTCAAAGCTGGTGGAGCTTGGTATAGATGGCCTAATACAATGAGTACCACACACTACTACTATGCCCAAAATTATTTTACAGGCAAGATGCAGCTAAAAATTATTATTAATTTCAAAGCTGGTGGAGCTTGGTATAGATGGCCTAATACAATGAGTACCACACACTGCTACTAAGCCCAAAATTATTTTCCGGGCTAGATGCAGCTAAAAATTATTATTAATTTCAAAGCTGGTGGTGCTTGGTATAGATGGCCTAATACAATGAGTACCACACACTGCTACTATGCCCAAAATTATTTTACAGGCAAGATGCAGCTAAAAATTATTAGTAATTTGAAAGCTGGTGGAGCTTAGTATAGATGGCCTAATAGAGTGAGTACCACACACTGCTAATATGCCCAAAATTATTTTACAGGCAAGATGCAGCTAAAAATTATTATTAATTTCAAAACTGGTGGAGCTTGGTATAGATGGCCTAATACAATGAGTACCACACACTGCTACTAAGCCCAAAATTATTTTCCGGGCTAGATGCAGCTAAAAATTATTATTAATTTCAAAGCTGGTGGAGCTTGGTATAGATGGCCTAATACAATGAGTACCACACACTGCTACTATGTCCAAAATTATTTTACAGGCAAGATGCAGCTAAAAATTATTGGTAATTTGAAAGCTGGTGGAGCTTAGTATAGATGGCCTAATAGAATGAGTACCACACACTGCTAATATGCCCAAAATTATTTTACAGGCAAGCTGCAGCTAAAAATTATTATTAATTTCAAAACTGATGGAGCTTGGTATAGATGGCCTAATACAATGAGTACCACACACTGCTACTAAACCCAAAATTATTTTACAGGCAAGATGCAGCTAAAAATTATTATTAATTTCAAAGCTGGTGGAGCTTGGTATAGATGGCCTAATACAATGAGTACCACACACTGCTACTATGTCCAAAATTATTTTACAGGCAAGATGCAGCTAAAAATTATTGGTAATTTGAAAGCTGGTGGAGCTTAGTATAGATGGCCTAATAGAATGAGTACCACACACTGCTAATATGCCCAAAATTATTTTACAGGCAAGCTGCAGCTAAAAATTATTATTACTTTCAAAGCTGGTGGAGCTTGGTATAGATGGCCTAATAGATTGAGTACCACACACTGCTACAGGCCCAAAAGGTTTTACTTGGCTAGGTGCAGTAAAACATTTGTATTACATACACAGGTGGTGTAGCTTGCAACACAGATAGGCTACTCCACTGACTAACACACACTGCAAGAGGCCCAAAAAGATTTGCTTAGCTAGATTTAGCCAAATGCTGTGAAAAACACTTGCACAGCACTAAAACAGACCTGCCTGGCAAAAAGTGATAGGAACTGATGTAACCTAGCCCTCAAAAGGGCTGGAATTACAACTAGTCACTACTCCCAACCTATCTGTCGATTTAAGAGCACAGACCTGCTTGCTAAAAGTGCTAGGAACTGCTGTAACCTAGCCCTCAAAATGGCTGCAATTACAAACTAGTCCCTACTCCCTAAACCTTTCTGTCTATTTAAGAGAAAATTCGCTTGCAATTCAGTTACACAATATAGTGCTAACAGCAGCAGCAGTGCCGTCTAACACTCAGCTGCAGCAGTGAGAAAATGGTGGCGACGGGGAAAATGGCTGGGTCTTATAGGGCAAGGACATGTGACATACACAGCCAATGACACATGCCCTTGCTTGTGTGAAAAAAAGCACTTCGCTCCGTGTGTGCGCTGCTGATAGGCTGACAAACTGCACCTCCCCACTGTAAATGCGGGAAAGAGAAAAAAAAATGGAGATCTTCATTATTTCTGCAGAGATCCATCCCATGCCCCTCCCCCCGTACACTCAAACTGTGTATTAACATTGATTATCAGCATTACTGTGAAAAAATCCAGTTACGATTTGGGTGCACGAACAGTTATCGAACATAACCTCGAACAGCCGGATTTTTTTCAAATCGTTCGGGTTCGTCGAATGGCTCGAACACAGCCCAAAACAGCTCGAATTTGAGATTGGCGAACAGTTCGATTCGAACACCGCTCGTCTCTACTAATCATAACATTTCTTGTGCCTCCACACATTTTATTGAGCAGCATAATAGAGACATCCTCATTTCAGGTCTTTGGCATTGAAAAACTTACCTTTGATCCTCGGGGGGGGATAATAGGAGACGCCTACTTAATCGAGAAGCATTTTGGATGTATCATCTGAACACTTGCCAACCAAATGGACTAAATTTACGGAGGGAACTACTGTTCCATTATAGCGAGTAACTTTTCTATGCATATGTGATTTCTTCTTTGTCATGTGATTGTTTTTACTATGCATATACTCTGAAAATTGGTTTTATATTCTTGTATGCAAATCTATGTATCATGTGACTTCCATTTTGTATGCGATTGGTGAACAATGGTTTATATACCATGGGTATGCCATTTGCAAGCCAGTCTTGACAAAGAACGCATCTTTAGCGTTCGAAACGCGTTGCCCTGGCTATACTATGTGACAATGGAATCTGTTTTTAAAGAGCTTTTTTCACAATAAAGAAACCTATTTTTTGAACTATTCATGAAGCTGGTAATCCTTTCTCCTTATGCTGTGGAACTACTGCGAATGGTTCATCGCACCTATGCTTCAGGACGTCATTGCTCAGGTGAGCTGGTGTTACATTATTACTAATCCTCAAAATTGATGACATATTTGACATGAACGACATCCTCGACTTCCTAAACATACACAGCGTCCTTGACATTGAAGGAATCCTCGAAATAATGTCATCGACATCGACGACATCCTCAGCATGGACAACATCCTTGACATTGACGACATCCTTGACGTGGACGAAATCCTCAACATGGATGACATCCTCGACATGGATGACACCATCAACATAGACGATATACTTGACATGAACAACTTCCTCGACGTAGACAATATCCTGAACATGGATGACATCCGTTACATAGATGACATCCTTGACATTGATAACGCCCTTGAAATTGATGACATCCATGACATTGATGACATCTTTAACATGGATGACATCCTTGACCTTCTGAACATGCACGACTTCCTTGACATGGACAACGTCTTTGACATTGAAGGAATCCTCGAAATTAACGTCCTCGACATGGACAACGTCCTCGATATGGACGACATCCTCGACATGGACGACGTCCTCGACATGGACGATGTCCTCTACATTGATAACATCCTTGGTATTGATGACATTCTTGACAAAGACTAAGTTTTTGACATTGATGACATCCATGACATTGATGACATCTTCGACATTGACTACATGCTTGACATGGACGACATCCTCGACATGGAAAACGTCCTCGAAATTAGCGATGTACTCAACGTTGACAACATCCTCAACATGAATGACATCCTCAACATTCTCGACATATTCAACATGGACTACGTCTTCCTCATTGATGACGTCCTTGACATTGCTGACCTCTTTGACATGGACAACATCCTCGACATTCTGAACATGGACGACGTTCTTGACATGAACGACATCCTCGACATTGAAGGAATCCTCGAAATTAACGTCGACATGGATGATGTCCTCGACATGGACGACATCCTGGACATAAATGACATTATCGACATCCTCGACATGGACAATGTCCTCGACATGGATGACGTCCTGTACATTGACAACGTCTTTGGCATTGATGACATTCTCGAAAATGACTATGTCATTGACATGGACTACGTCCTTGACATTGATGACGTCTTCAACGTCCTCGACATGGACGGCATCCTCGACATCGACAAGATCCTCGACATTGATGACGTCCTTGACATGAACGACATCCTCAACATGGATGATATCCTCGACATGGACGATGACCTAGTCAGAAATAACGTCCTCGACATGGACATGAATGACATCCTCAACTTGGACTATGTCCTCTACATGTACAATGTCCTTGACATTAATGACATCCTTGAGCAGGACGACATCCTTTACATAGACGACGTCCTTGACATTGATGACATCCTTGACATTGATGACGTTCTCGACAGATGACATCCTTGACATGGATGACATCCTCTACACTGACGACATCCTTCACATTAACGATATCCTCAACATCCTGATTATTGATGACGTCCTTGACATGGACGACGTCCTCGACATTGAAGGAATCCTCAAAATTAACGTCGTCGATATGGACGACGTCCTAAGCATGGAGTACATCTTGGACATGGATGACATCCCAGACATCCTAGACATGGATGACATAATAGAAATCCTCAAAATCGATGACATCCTTGACATGGACAACGTCCTTGACATTGACGACGTTCTCGACAAAGGCGACATCCTCGACATGAATGACTTCCTCAACATCCTCGACATAGATGACATCCTCAACTTGGATGATATCCTCGACATAAATAACACCTTCAACATGGACGACATCCTCGACATAGACAACATCCTGAACATGGGTGATATCCATGATATGGACGACGTCTTTGATATTGATGGAATCCTTGAAATTAACAACGTTGTCGACACGGTTGACATCCTCGACATGGACGACATCATTGACGTGTATGATGTCCTCGATATTAATGACATCTTCGAAACGGACGACGTCCTTGACATTGATGACGTCCTCGACATGGACGACGTCCTCGACATGGACGACATCCTCAACATCCTCGACCTGGACGACATCCTCAACATGGATGACATCCTCGACATGGTTAACACCCTCGAAATGGATGACATCCTCGACATGAACAACATCCTTGACATCCTCGACATAGATGACAACCTGAACATGGATGACATCCATGACATGGATGACATCCTCGACATTGACGGAATCCTAGAAATTAACAACGTTGTCGACAAGGACGACATCCTTGACTTGGATAACATCATTTACATTTACGATGTTCTCGACATTAACAACATCCTCAAAGAGGATGACATCACAGATATAAATGACGTCCTTGACATGGACGATGTCCTGGACATGGATGACATCCTGGACATGGATGACATTATCGACAACCTCGACATAGACAACGTCCTCGACATGGATGATGTCCTCTACATTGACAACGTCCTTGGCATTGATGACTTTCTCGACAATGACTATGTCCTTGACATTGTTGACATCCTTGACATAGTTGACATCCTCGACATTGACTTCATCCTTGACATGGACTACTTCCTCGACATTGGCGACATCCATGAGATCCTCGACATGAACGACATCCTCGATATGGACAACGTTCTCGAAATTGACAATGTCCCTGATATTGATGACATCCTCGACCTTGACATGGACGACGTCCTCAACATGGAAAATATCTTCGAAATTGATGACATCCTCGACATAAACGATATCCTCAACATGGACTATGTCCTTTACATTGACGATGTCCCCGACATTGACGACATCTTTGGCATGGACGACATCCTCGACATTCTGAAGATTGTTGACGTCCTTGACATGGACGGCGTCCTCGACATTTAAGGTATCCTCAAAATTAATTTCTTAGACATCCGCGACGTCCTCGACATGGACGACATCCTGGACATGGATGATATCCTCAACATCCTTTACATGGATGATATAATCAAAATCCTCGACATAGACGACATCCTCAGCATGGACAAAGTCGTACACATTGACGACGTCATCGACATACAGTACAGACCAAAAGTTTGGACACACCTCATTTAAAGATTTTTCTGTATTTTCATGACTTGGAAAATTGTACATTCACACTGAAGGCATGAAAACTATGAATTAACACATGTGGAATTATATATTTAACAAAAAAGTGTGAAACAACTGAAAATATGTCTTATATTCTAGGTTCTTCAAAGTAGCCACCTTTTGCTTTGATGACTGCTTTGTACACTCTTGGCATTCTCTTGATGAGCTTCAAGAGGTAGTCACTGGAAATGGTCTTCCAACAATCTTGAAGTAGTTATCAGAGATGCTTAGCACTTGTTGGCCCTTTTACCTTCACTCTGCAGTCCAGCTCACCCCAAATCATCTCGATTGGGTTCAGGTCTGGTGACTGTGGAGACCAGGTCATCTGGCGTAGCACCCCATCACTCTACTCCTTGGTCAAATAGCCCTTACACAGCCTGGAGGTGTGTTTTGGGTCATTGTCCTGTTGAAAAATAAATGATGGTCCAACTAAATGCAAACCGGATGGCATA
Organism: Phyllobates terribilis; assembly: GCF_046119375.1. NCBI lineage: Eukaryota > Metazoa > Chordata > Amphibia > Anura > Dendrobatidae > Phyllobates > Phyllobates terribilis. Next base: position 130,191,064 of record NW_027362762.1, on the reverse strand, counting down.
GCATGCCGCTGCAAGATGCTGTGGTAGCCATGCTGGTTCAGTATGCCTTCAATTTTGAATAAATCCCCAACAGTGTCACCAGCAAAGCACCGCCACACCATCACACCTCCTCCTTCATGCTTCACGATGGGAGCCAGGCATGTAGAGTCCATCCGTTCACCTTTTCTGCGTCGCACAAAGACACGGTGGTTGAAAACAAAGATCTCAAATTTGGACTCATCAGACCAAAGCACAGATTTCCACTGGTCCAATGTCCATTCCTTGTGTTCTTTAGCCCAAACAAGTCTCTTCTGCTTGTTGCCTGTCCTTAGCAGTGGTTTCCTAGCAGCTATTTTACCATGAAGGCCTGCTGCATAAAGTCTCCTCTTAACAGTTGTTGTAGAGATGTGTCTGCTGCTAGAACTCTGTGTGGAATTGACCTAGACTCTAATCTGAGCTGCTGTTTACCTGCGATTTCTGAGGCTGGTGACTCGGATAAACTTATCCTCAGAAGCAGAGGTGACTCTTGGTCTTCCTTTCCTGGGGCGGTCCTCATGTGAGCCAGTTTCTGTGTAGTGCTGGATGGTTTTTGCAACTGCACTTGGGGACACATTCAAAGTTTGCCCAATTTGTCGGACTGACTGACCTTCATTTCTTAAAGTAATGATGGCCACTTGTTTTTCTTTACTTAGAATTTGTATTATGGCAATAAAAAAGCAGCTAACAGTCTAATCAGTAGGACTATCAGCTGTGTATCTGTCACGGGTGTGTCGCCACGAAGATCGTCACGATTACACAGCCTGACTTCTCGCAGCTGACTTTTTGGTGCTTTGTGTTTTTCGGCAGTGAGGGAGTTAATTCTCTCTCTCTCTGTGCTAGACGAGGTCCAGCCTCGCCCAGCTGCAATCAATGCTGCTGTAGTGAGACTCCTTCAAATGCCTGCTGGTCTGTTAGGGAAGTGTCGGTGAAAGCATTTCATGCAGACTAACAGAGCGGATCGTGGTATTTGGAGTTTCAGAGATAAGTGTATTCGGAGAGTTTTTTCCCTTCCTCGCTTTATCATTTATCTCCTTTCCCGTTGGTGTTCCCTCTGTTGTAGTTGTGTAGTTTTTGTATGCAAGGTGGTTTTGGTTTTTCCCTTGTACTGTCTCGTTCGTCTAAGTACTGTGTGTGGGCATATTATTACTTGTCCCCTTTTGTTGTGATCGGGGTCCTTCTCAGGACTAGATTACTTAGGTGCAGGGATCCTCAGGAGGTAGGGGTTACGCTGGCGGCCTGGACCTCTGTACCTTTAACAGTACCTCCAGGTTGAGGGATTAGTCAGGGCCCCAGCTTAGGGTCAGCTTAGGCCCCCTACCTCCAGTATACAGAGACAGCGTGACATTTTCACCGACCACTTAGTTTTTCTCCAGCTACCATGGATCCAGTAGCCGGTCTAGCTCGGCAGTTGCAGAGTTTGTCCATGGAGCTGGCGGACGTTAGGTCCAAGGTTTTGTATCCTCAGGAGCAAGCCGGACCAGAACCTAAAGTAGCTCTCCCTGACAGGTTCACTGGGGGGCGGGACAAGTTTTTTGTTTTCCGGGAGGCATGCAAGTTGTACTTTCGGCTGCGGCCTCGGTCATCGGGGAGTGAAGAACAAAGGGTGGGAATTGTCATCTCGCTCCTACAAGGGGGCCCACAATCTTGGGCGTTCTCTCTTCCCCCGGGCTCCCCGGCTCTCCAGTCAGTGGATAGGTTTTTCGCTGCTCTGGGACTCGTATATGATGACCCAGATCGGATCTCCCTTGCTGAGTCTAAGTTACGTAGGATCCAGCAGGGAGATCGTCCGGCGGAGGAATTCTGTTCGGAGTTCCGTAGGTGGGCCACGGACACCCAGTGGAATGACCCGGCTCTTAGGAGCCAGTTTTGTCAAGGTTTATCCGACAAATTACAGGATGTGTTGGCACAGTATGACTCTCCCGCGTCACTGGAAGCCGCTATGGCCCTTGCTATTCGCGTTGACAGACGGCTTCGGGAGAGGTGCGGGATAACTCTACCCCCTGTGATGACTCCACCTCCTACAAGGTCCCCTCATATGGTGGTTCCCCTGGTCAGTCCAGAGGAGCCTATGCAATTAGGAGGGACATCATTTCGGGGGAGGGGACCGGTGGTGCGCCATAAGACAGGAAGGTGTTTCTTCTGCGGGAGAAAGGGACATTTTATTGGGGGGTGTCCATCCCGTCCCTTGCAGAGTGAAGAGTCGTCGGAAAACTGTTGATCCCAGGTTGTGTGGTGGACGGCAATCTGGGAGTAGGTATTTCGTCCCTAGGTTCGTCTCAGTTTCTCTTATCGGCGGAGGTGGTGGTGGGTACGAGAACTGAGAGGATATCTGTTCTTCTGGATAGTGGGGCCGGGGCTAATCTGGTTGATGCTCGGTTTGCGATTGAGTGAGTTGGCTAAACCCATCCCCATATTCTCGATCGATGCCAGGCCTCTCGGTCAGGGAAGTTTTTTGCAAGCTGTGCATGACGTAAAACTTCAAGTGGGGGCGATACATAAAGAACTGTTGTCTTGCTACGTGTTGGAGGGTCTTCCCACTCCTATAGTGTTGGGCCTTCCTTGGTTAACTAAGCATAACCCGGTTATTAATTGGCAAACCAGAGAGATAAGCCAATGGAGTAAATTCTGTAATAAAAACTGCATGAACACAGTCATCGGTGCGGTTACTCCTTGGGTCTTACCTCCATTTCTGGCGGACTTTGAGGATGTATTCTCGGAGAAAGGGTGTCAGGAACTACCTCCTCATCGCGAGTATGACTGTTCTGTAAAACTGCTCCCTGAGGCCAAGTTACCTAAAGCTAGGTTGTATAACCTTTCTGGTCCTGAGAGGCAGGCCATGAAGGATTATATTTCAGAAAGTCTGGCTAAGGGGCATATTAGACCTTCATCTTCACCGGTGGCTGCAGGGTTCTTCTTTGTTAAGAAGAAAGATGGAGGCCTACGCCCTTGCCTGGATTTCCGTGAACTTAATCGGATTACGGTCCGAGATCCGTATCCGCTCCCACTTATTCCCGATCTCTTTAATCAGATCGTGGGCGCCAAATGGTTCTCTAAGTTGGATCTCAGGGGGGCGTACAATCTGATTAGGATGAAGGAGGGGGATGAGTGGAAGACGGCGTTTAACACTCCGGAGGGGCATTATGAGAACCTTGTCATGCCATTCGGTCTGACTAATGCCCCGGCGGTGTTCCAACACTTTGTTAATGACATTTTTCGCTGCCTGGTGGGACAGTTTGTTGTCATATATCTGGATGATATCTTAATTTACTCGCCGGATCTGGTGTCTCATCAGGAGCACGTTAGGCAGGTGTTACAGATCTTGCGGGATATTAAACTGTATGCCAAATGGGAAAAGTGTGTGTTCGCCGTACAGGAACTCCAGTTTTTAGGCTTCCTGGTTTCAGCGTCCGGTTTTCGTATGGACCCTGGGAAAGTGCAGGCAGTTCTTGAGTGGGATCGGCCAGAGAATCTTAAGGCACTACAACGTTTCCTGGGGTTTGCTAATTATTACTGGAAGTTCATTCGTAATTTCTCGTCCATGGTTAAGCCTCTCACAGACATGACTAAAAAGGGGACGGATTTTTCTAGGTGGTCTGACAAGGCTTGTCAAGCATTCTCCTCCTTGAAAAAATGTTTTGCCTCGGCACCCATACTCATTCAACCGGATGCGTCACAGCCATTCATTGTAGAGGTAGACGCTTCCGAGGTAGGGGTGGGAGCAGTATTGTCACAAGGTTCGTCCCCTGGTAAGTGGCATCCGTGCGCCTTTTTCTCTAAAAAAATTGTCGTCCACTGAGAGGAATTACGATGTCGGCAATAGGGAATTCTTGGCCATTAAGTTAGCTTTTGAGGAGTGGCGCCATTTTTTGGAGGGGGCAGTCCATCCGGTCACCGTCATCACCGATCACAAGAACCTGCTATATCTGGAGTCCGCGAAACGTCTGAATCCCAGACAAGCTAGGTGGTCATTGTTTTTTACCAGGTTTAATTTTGTCGTTACATATCGTCCTGGGTCAAAAAATGTAAAGGCGGATGCCTTATCTCATAGTTTCCCTGGGGCCGGGAATACGGACGACTCGATTCCTATCCTTCAGGAGGGGGTGGTGGTTTCGGCAGTATGCTCTGAGCTGGAGGAGGAGGTATTGGAGGCTCAGGGGGACGCCCCTGTTGGACCTCCGGGGAGACTGTTTGTTCCAGATCAGTTGCGACAAAAGGTGATCGAGGCACACCATAACTCAGTTTTTGCAGGACACCCGGGGAGTATAGCAACTGTGGATCTCCTCTCGCGTCGGTTTTGGTGGCCTAACCTACATAAGGAGGTGGTAACTTTTGTCGCGTCCTGTGGGGTTTGTGCGCGCTCTAAGACCTCACATACCCGTCCGTCTGGGGCCCTCTTACCTTTGAAGATCCCGGAGCGTCCTTGGACTCATCTGTCTATGGACTTTATTACGGACCTCCCTCCGTCTTCGGGTAAAACGGTCATACTCGTTGTAGTGGACAGGTTCAGCAAGATGGCACATTTTATCGCTCTTCCGGCTCTCCCTAATGCTAAAACTCTTGCGCAGGTGTTCATTGGGGAGATTGTGAGGCTTCACGGGGTACCCTCCGAGGTGGTGTCTGATCGGGGGTCTCAGTTTGTGTCCAAGTTCTGGAAGGCATTTTGTGCACGGCGGGGTATGCATTTGTCGTTCTCATCGGCTTTTCATCCTCAGACCAATGGTCAGACGGAACGTATGAACCAGAGCTTGGAGACATATCTCCGGTGTTTTGTGTCAGAGAACCAGGAGGACTGGGCTTCTTTCTTACCTCTGGCAGAGTTTGCTCTTAATAATAGGCGGAGCGAGTCCACTGGTAAGTCCCCGTTTTTTGGGGCATATGGTTTTCACCCCCAGTTTTGTACTTTCAGTAGGGGGGGCTCTTCGGGGGTTCCTGAGGAGGAACGATTTTCCTCATCACTCGCTTCAGTATGGAGAGGGGTGCTGAAGAATCTGAATACTATGGGGAACCGATACAAACGTATGGCTGATAGGAGGAGAGTGTCTGGTCCGGACCTAAGTGTGAACGATCGGGTATGGTTGTCTACCAGGAATATAAAACTTAAGGTTCCCTCCTGGAAACTGGGTCCCAGGTTCATCGGGCCGTACAGAATCAGTTCTATTATTAATCCGGTGGCATTCCGTCTTGACCTCCCCCCTACGTTTAAAATTCACAACGTGTTCCACAGATCGTTGCTTAAGAGGTATGTGGCGCCGGTGGTACCGTCACCTTTACCTCCCCCTCCAGTGGTGGTCAAGGGTAACTTGGAGTTCCAGGTATCGAGGGTCATCGATTCACGCTTTAATCGCCGGTCCCTTCAGTACCTGGTTCATTGGAAAGGGTATGGTCCTGAGGAGAGGATGTGGGTTCCTGCGTCGGATATTAACGCAGACCGATTAGTTCGGGCCTTCCACACGACTCACCCGGATAAACCTGGCCCTGAGGGTCCGGAGGCCCCTCGTAGAAGGGGGGGTACTGTCACGGGTGTGTCGCCACGAAGATCGTCACGATTGCACAGCCTGACTTCTCGCAGCTGACTTTTTGGTGCTTTGTGTTTTTCGGCAGTGAGGGAGTTAATTCTCTCTCTCTCTGTGCTAGACGAGGTCCAGCCTCGCCCAGCTGCAATCAATGCTGCTGTAGTGAGACTCCTTCAAATTCCTGCTGGTCTGTTAGGGAAGTGTCGGTGAAAGCATTTCATGCAGACTAACAAAGCGGATCGTGGTATTTGGAGTTTCAGAGATAAGTGTATTCGGAGAGTTTTTTCCCTTCCTCGCTTTATAATTTATCTCCTTTCCCGTTGGTGTTCCCTCTGTTGTAGTTGTGTAGTTTTTGTATGCAAGGTGGTTTTGGTTTTTCCCTTGTACTGTCTCGTTCGTCTAAGTACTGTGTGTGGGCATATTATTACTTGTCCCCTTTTGTTGTGATCGGGGTCCTTCTCAGGACTAGATTACTTAGGTGCAGGGATCCTCAGGAGGTAGGGGTTACGCTGGTGGCCTGGACCTCTGTACCTTTAACAGTACCTCCAGGTTGAGGGATTAGTCAGGGGGTCAGCTTAGGCCCCCTACCTCCAGTATACAGAGACAGCGTGACAGTATCCACCTGACTTCTGCACAACACAATTGATGGTCCCAACCCCATTTATAAGGCAAGAAATCCCACTTATTAAACCTGACAGGGCACACCTGTGAAGTGAAAACCATTACCGGTGACTACCTCTTGAAGCTCATCAAGAGAATGCCAAGAGTGTACAAAGCAGTCATCAAAGCAAAAGGTGGCTACTTTGAAGAACCTAGAAGACATATTTTCAGTTGTTTCACACTTTTTTGTTAAGTATATAATTCCACATGTGTAAATTCATAGTTTTGATGCCTTCAGTGTGAATGTACAATTTTCAAACTCATGAAAATACAGAATAATCTTCAAATGAGAAGGTGTGTCTAAACTTTTGGTCTGTATTGTACATCACATCCTCGACATGGATGATGTCCTCAACATTCTCGACATGGACGACATCCTCAACATGGATGAAATCCTCGACATGAACACCATCCTCGACATAGACGACATCCTGAACATGGATGATGATCTCAACATTGATGGAATTCTCGAAATTAACAACGATGTCGACAAGTACGACATCCTCGAAATGGACAACATCATTGACATGTACGATGTCCTTGACATTAACGACATCCTCAAACGGGATGACATCCTTTACATAGATGACGATCTTGACAATGATGACGTCCTTGACATTGATGACATCCTCGACATTGACTACGTAATGGACATGGACTACGTCCTCGACATTGACGACATCCATGACATCCTCATCATGGACAACATCCTCGACATGGATGACATCCTCGAAATTGACAATTTCCCTGACATTGATGACATCCTTGACATTGTCTTCATCCTTGACATATACGACATCCTAAACATGGAAAATGTCCTTGAAATTGACGACATCCTTGACATAGAAGACTTTCACAACATGGATGACATTCTCAATATTCTCGACATGAACGACATCCTCAACATGGAAAACGTCCTCTACATTGACTACGTCCTCAACATTGACAACATCCTCGACATGGACGACATCCTCGACATGGACAAGGTCCTCGACATTGACGACATCCTCGACATGGATGACATCCTCGACATGGATGACATCCTTGACATGGACGACGTACTCGACATGGAACATATCCCGGTCATTGATGACATCCCCGACATGGATTACATAATTAAAATCCTCGACATGGACTACATCCTCAACATAGACGACATTCTCGAGATTGACTACTTCCTCGACATAGATGACATCTTCAATATGAATGACATTCTCAACATCCTCAACATAATCGATATCCTCAACATGGACTACGTACTTTACACTGACGATGTCCTCAACAAGGACAACATCCTTCACATGGACGACATCATCGACATCCTGAACATTGTTGACGTCCTTGACATGGACGACGTCCTCGACATAGACGACATCCTGGACATGGATGACATAATCGAAGTCCATGACATGAATGACATTCTCAGCATGGACGACGTCCTCGACATTGACGTCCTCGACGTAGACATCATCCTCGACATGAATGACATCCTCAACATATAAACCGTCCTCTACATTGACCATGTCCTCGACATTGATGACATCCTTGACAATGACGACATCCTCAACATTGTTGACATCCTTTACATGGACGATGTTCTCGACATTGAAGGAATCCTCAAAATTAACATTGTCGTCATGTACGACATCCTTGACACGGACGACATCCTGGACATGGTTGACATCCCCGACATCTTTGGCATGGATGACATAATCGAAATCCTCGACATGGACGATATCTTCAGCATGGACGATGTCCTCAGCATTGACCACATCCTCAATATTGATGACATCCTCGACATGGATGACGTCCTCAACATCCTCGACATGGACGACATCCTCAACATGGATGATGATGTCCTCGACATGGATGACACCCTCGTCATGGATGACATCCTCGAAATGAACAACATCCTCGACATCGACGACATCCTCGACATGGATGAAATCCATGACAAGGACAACATCCTCGACATGGACGACATCCTGGACATGGATGACATCCCCAACATCCTTGACATGAATGACATAATGGAAATCCTCGACATGGATGACATCATTGACATGTACGATGTCCTCGACATTAATGACATTCTCAAACAGGACGACATCCTTTACATAAACAACGTCCTTGACATTGATGACGTCCTTGACATTAATGACATCCTCGACATTGACTATGTAATTGACATGGACTACTTCCTCGACATTGACGACATCCTCAGCATGGACTACGTCCTCCACATTGACGACATCCTCGACATCCACCACATGGACAAGTCATCGACATGGATGACGTCCTCAACATGGATGACATCCTCGACATGGACGATGTCCTCAACAGGAACGACTTCGTTGACAATGGTGACGTCCACGACATGGATAATGTTCTTGACATTGACGACATCCTCCACATTGATGGTGTCATCAACATGGACGATGTCCTCGACATTGACGACACCCTAAACATTCATGACATCTTCGACATGGACGACATCCTGGACATGGATGACACCCTCGACATGAACAACATCCTCGACATCCTGAACAATGAAGACATCCTCAATGCGGTCTCGACATGTATGACATCCTGGACATGGATAACATCCTCGACATCCTTGACATGGACCACATCCTCGAAATGGACCACATCCTCGAAATGGACGACATCCTCAACACGGATGACTTCCTTGACACAGATGACTTCCTCGACATGGACAACATCTTCGACATGGACGTCCTTGACATGGATGACATTTGACATAGACGACGTCCTGGAAATTAACAACATCTTTGACATGTTTGACGTCCGCAACATGGACATCCTCGACATAGACGCATCATTTTTATGGACGACATCCTCAACCTCATCAATATGGACGATTGTGACGATACAGTCTATAGTTTCAATAAGCCAGACGTTTAGATTTGTTAATCCAAAAGAAATACACTATTATCTTTGTGTATTTGTGTGCCTGGTCAATAAGAACAGACCAGTATTTGTATAATCCTGTTTGCGGTCTCCTCCTTGATTCTGGAAAAATGAATGTTGCTAATTATGTTGATTAACGTTTGTGGACCCTGTGGCTTATTGACTCACAAGAGAGAAGGACAACCCAAGCAAATTCATTAAATGCTTAAACAATGGAACATGAGGTTGCCCTTTCTCCCCTTGAACTGTGGATGTGTGCTTAAAAAAGAGATATGCTTCTGTAGGAGACTTGGGACAGAGAATCAAGGAAAAGCAAGAGGACACTCAGACTCTCTTCACACCATCATCTTGCTAGTATGGCTTTACCCAAAGAGACACAGATTTGGATTCTATATGATTCTAGCCTAAGGGTATATAGCCCTGACTGGAAAGATACGGATCTGCTTCATTAACCATCAGAGTGACATGGATACATTTGGGGAAGATGAAGTCACCTGGCCCCATGGATATGTTGTTTGGGGTTGCCAGGAGGAACCCACCGGTCGCCTGGAACCCTTGGAGACATTCGGAGAAGCCAGATTGGGACCAGCCAGTCATCTGGCCCCATAAAAACTCTCAGAAAGGCCAGGGTGGGACTCTCGGGTCTCCTGGCCTTGTACCTCGATGGACTGCTAGCTTCCTAAGCTTGTCGCTACCTTCTATCTGTGGGGGCCTAGCAGAAGCAGGGGGCCATTGGTTGAGGTAGTTGGTCCTGGAAGTCCCAAAGTCAAAGCTGTTCTATCCCAGGCGGGCAGAGCAGAAGGGTGAGACTGTGTAATATTGTACCATCTTGGGTATTTTGCTGGCACTATTCTATGTGTTTATTGTCCGCTTTGCGGGTCAATAAAGTATTGCCATGCTGTTTTACCCTCACCCTGTGTTGTCTGAGTAGTATTACGCCCAGAGAAAGACCCCTGGTCTTCACAAAGACGTCCTTAACATTAACGATGTCCTCGACATGGACGACTTCCTTGACATCCTCGACACGAACGATATACTCAACATGGACGACATCCTTGAAATTAACTATGTCCTCGATATGGATGACATCCTCGACATTGACGTAATACTCAAAATTAATGTCCTCGTCAGGAACGACATCCTCGACAGGAACGACGTCCTCGACATGGATGACATCCTAGCCATGGTCAATGTCCTCGACATAGACGACATCCTCAACGAGGATGAAGTCCTTGACATGGAGGATGTCCTCGACATATTCAACATGAACGACGTCCTCGAAATTAACAATGTCGACATTGACGACATCCTCAACATGGACGACAACCTCGACACCATGAACATGGACGACGTCCTTGACATGGACGACAACCTCGACATTGACGTAATCTTCAAAATTATTGTCATCGACTTGGATGACATCCTCGACATGGAAGACATCCTCAACACTTATGATGTCAACATTAACGACGTCCTTGTCATAGACGTACTCAACATGAACGATGTCCTCGACATTGATGACATCCTCGACATTGACTACATCTTTGACGACGTTCTAGACATGGATGACATCCTTGATATGATGACCTTGAAATAGAACATTTTCTCGACATTAACGATGTTCTTGACATGAATGACGTTCTAGACTTTGATAACATCCTAGACATTGACGACATCCTCGTCATGGACGACGTCCTTGACATTGACAATGTTCTCAACATTGAAGACGTCCTCGACGTGAATGATATCCTGGACATGGACGACGTCCTCGACATTGATGACATCCTCGACATTGACTTAGTCCTTGACATGGACCACGTCCTCTAGATTGGCAATGTTCTCAACATGGATGACGTCCTCGACATGAATGACATCCTTGACATGGACTACGTCCTCGACATTGATTACATCCTCAACATCCGTGACATGGACGACGTCCTCCGCAAGGACGACATCCTCAACATCGATGACATTTTCAACATCAACATCCTCGACAAGGACGACAACATCAACGTCCTCGACATGGATGACATCCTCGACATGGACGATATCCTCAATTTCTTCAACATGGAAGATGTGATAGACATGGACGTCCTTGTCATTGACAATGTCCTCAACATGGACGCCATCCTTGATATAGATGACGTCCTGGAAATTAATGTCCTTGACATGGACAACGTCCTTGACATGGACGACATCCTCGACATCATCAATATGGACGGCTGTGACGATACAGCCTATAGTTTTAATAAGCCAGACATTTAGATTTGTTAATCCAAAAGAAATACACTTATTTTTGTGTATTTGTGTGCCTGGTCAATAAGAACAGACCAGTATTTGTATAATCCTGTTTGTTGTCTCCTCCTTGATTCTGGAAAAATGAATGTTTGCTAATTATGTTGATTAACGTTTGTGGACCCTGTGGCTTATTGACTCACAAAAGAGGAGGGCAATCCAAGCAAACTCATTAAATGCTTAAACAATGGAACATGAGGCTGCCCTTTTCCCCCTTGAACTGTGGATGTGTACTTAAAAAAGAGATATGCTTCTGTAGGAGAGAGACTTGGGACAGAGAATCAAGGAAAAGCAAGAGGACACAGACTCTCTTCACACCATCACCTTGGTATTGTGGCTTTACCCAAAGAGACACAGATTTGGATTCTATATGATTCTAGTCTAAGGGTATAGAGCCCTGACTGGAAAGATACGGATCTGCTTCATTAACCATCAGAGTGACATGGATACATTTGGGGAAGATGAAGTCACCTGGCCCCATAGATATGTTGCTTTGGGTTACCAGGAGGAACCCACCGGTCGCCTGGAACCCATAGAGACATTCGGAGAAGCCAGATTGGGACCAGCCAGTCATCTGGCCCCATGAAAACTCGCAGAGAGGCCAGGGTGGGACCCTGTGTTGTCGGAGTAGTATTACGCCCATTGAAGACCCCGGATCTTCACAACAACGTCCTTAACATTAACGATATCCTCGACATGGACGACGTCCTCGACAATGGCAACATCCTCGACATCCTGGACATGGTCGAGGTCGTTGATATGGATGAAGTCCTTGTCATCAACAGAATCCTCGACATTAACAACATTGTCGATATGGACGACATTCTCAAAACTGACAGAATCCTCGAAATTAACGTCCTCGACATGTACGACGTCCTCGACATGGACGACATCCTTGATATGGACAACATTTTTCACTTTGACGACGTCCTCGACATTGATGACGGCTTTGGCATGGAGAACAACCTCTACATAAACGACGTAATGGAAATTAACGACGTCCTCGACATGGTCGATGTTTTTAACAAAAGACAACATCCTCGACATGGACGAAGTTTTCGACATGGAGGACGTCTTCGACACTGATGACATCCTCTAAGAGGACAACCTCAGCACTCAACGTCTCAAAAATTGTAGTTTTTAATGCAGTCCAAACAAATTACAAACGTTTCGGCCTATGACAGCCGCCTTCATCAGTGTGGTCTAAAACCATAACAAAACAATAATCAAAACGACAGAAATAAAGTATAATACATGAAATATCAGTGTCATATAAAGAAAAATCTTTCATTCATAGAGGAATGACTACTAACAGGAGGCACTGCACTCACTCTCTCCCCAGACATCTTACCCCAAACAACCTGGTATGTCTCCTGTTAGTAGTCATTCCTCTTCTATGAATGAATGATAGATATATATATATATATATATATATAAGACACTGATATTTCATGTATTATACTTTATTTCTGTCGTTTTGATTATTGTTTTGGTTTTAGACCACATTGATGAAGGCCGCTACGTTTGTAATTTGTTTGGACTGCATTAAAAACTACAATTTTTGATACCCTCGGCACTCAACGTATTTTCTAAATGATTGGTATTGGACCCTACTCGAGCACCTCCACAGTAGTGCGGCGATTCTTTTTCTAATCCTCTAAGAGGACGACACATCATCGATATCCCTGATATGAACAATGTTCTCGACATAGGAGACATCCTCGACATGGACGATGTCATTACCATGGAGGATGTCCCTCGACATGGACGACGTCATCGATATGGACGAGGTCCTCAACATGGACAAAATCTTACACATACTTGACATGGACGTATATGTATGAGGTCCGTGCTCGAAAAGTATCATAGTCTTTAGCAAGTGGGCAGCTCCTCACAGACATCCTTGAAATGGATGACATACTCAAAATGGACAACTACCTCGACACGGACGGCGTCCTCGACACGGACGACATCCTCAACATGGATGAAATGCTCGACCTGGACAACGTGCTTGACATGGACGACATTCTCGACATAGATGATGTCCTGGAAATTAACAACGTCATGGTAGACATCCTTGACATGGTCGACATTGTGACAGCACTTCTTCTTAATTATGCCAGACAAATTCAGTAAGCCAGGAGCTATATGCTTTTAATTTTCATGTTGACTTTTGCATTGGTGTTCTAGTTTGGCTGATTAACACAGGCTAGTGTTTGAATAATCCTGAATGTTGACACTTGAGTTGAGATGTACTGCAACATAATGTCTGCAAATCTTGCAAGATAGAGACATGGAGCAATACTGTGATAATATGCTGATTATGCATTATACCAAACCATGCAAGTTGATAAAATGCCTAAACAATGAGTCATGAGCCCCTTCCACCTTGATCCCTGACCCTTGAACTGTGAATGATGGCAGCAAGGACAACTGTGATCTATAAAAAGGGTCTCTGCCTCTATTCTGTGTCATTCTACAGCATGTCAGCTTAATGGACTTCGGCCCCAGCTGGAGGAATACAGATCGACTCTATTGACCATTGCTGAACCCTCAGAGACGTCTTGAAGAATCCAGGTTGGAAAAATCAGGTCACCTGGCCCCAGACTTCACTGCTTTTGGCTAGTTTCTTAAGCTTGTCATTATCTTCACTCTGGGGGGCCCGCCAAAAACGGGGTGCCACTGGTGAGGGTAGTCGGCCCTAGAAGCCCTGAATTCGCAGCTATTCTATTCCAGGCGGGTCTGCGGAAGGGTAAGGACTGTGTGCAATGCTGAACCATCTTGGGTACTTGCTGAGACTATTCTGTTTTTATTGTCCGCTTTGTGGTTCAATAAAGTATTGCCACACTATTTTACGTGCACCCTGTGTTGTCTGAGTAGTGTTAACACCACGGAAGACCCCGTGTCTTCACAGACGTCCTCGACATGGACGATGTCCTTGACATAGACATCGTCAACATCCTCGACTTGGACTAAGTCCTCGACACGGGCGACGGCCTCGACAAGGGCGTATCCTCGACCTGGACAACGTCCTTTACATGGACGTCATCGACGTGGGCGACGTCCTCGACAGCCTCAACATGCACGATGTCCTTGATATAGACGTCGACATGGACTACGTCCTTGACAATGACGCCATCCTCGACATTGACAACATCCTCGACAAAGACGACGTCGTTGACATCCTAGACATGGACGACTACATTATCCTCAACAGGGACAACGTCCTCGACCATTTATAATTGTTCTGAATGAGCCGGCCATTTTTCTTTTTTTTTTTATCAAAAAGAGGCGGAAATAAAATTCCCTTCCTTTTTGTTTGTCCAGGACCTCGCGTAGGACTTGTTTTACTACTAAGCTCAGGCTCTGTTTCCAGTCTCCTCTGGCGACTTCTTGATGGGGGTTATTGCAAATGAATGTCGTGGTTGCTGGTAGAATTGTATTATTTTTAGGCCTTCCCCCACTTTGTTCAGGACCCAGGTTGTGGAGATGTTCTCCCAGGCCTGAACAAAGCGGGACAGCCTTCCCCCTACGTGTGGCCTGGCGTTATTGGGAGGGTTTCTTGGAAGTGGAGGCGGGACCTCCGAACATGTACCCGGATTGCCTTTTATT
This sequence comes from Phyllobates terribilis, assembly GCF_046119375.1. Taxonomy (NCBI): domain Eukaryota; kingdom Metazoa; phylum Chordata; class Amphibia; order Anura; family Dendrobatidae; genus Phyllobates; species Phyllobates terribilis. The sequence goes on along the minus strand of NW_027362762.1, from coordinate 130,176,035 downwards.
CTTAAAATCCCACTTCCTTTTTTCTCCTAGGGGGCAACCCCTATTAAATTTCTTCCTTCGAAAATAGGTTTTCATTGAGTACCCCAAAAACTCAGAATAACTCCTTTTCCTATCACCCACCTTTTCAAAGGACATCATACAACTTCTTTCCAAAAAGAAATTGGCCGTCACAAGGTATGGAACACAATCTATTTTTTGACTATAAGTCACCCGGGCATCCCTTAAGTCATAAGGCCCGTCTTGCTGCGTTTGATAATCCGGCCGATCTGGCTGCTAGTTTCACAGAATCGGCGGCTATGTCCACTAGAAAGGGTGCAGCACCATGGAACGGGGTAGATTTGACATAATCTTATCCCTTGAGATCTTTTTATTCTTCAGCTGATCCTCAAGCTGTTGCAACCAAACCATAAAGGGAATGGGCAGTGCAAGTTCCTGCGTTTGCTGGTTTTAGACCTCCTGCCACCGCTTCCCATGTATGTCTTAAAAATGTATCTGCCTTCTTGTTTAAAGGGGTCTTTAAGCACTCCTGAATCCTCAAAGGGGAGTGCTGATCTTTTTGATGACTTAGAAAGACGGATTTTGGTAAGAACTTACCTGTAAAATCCTTTTCAGTGAAGGAAGGAAGGGAGACACAGACATTACTAGTGGGTAGGCGGAGCCCACACAGGATAGAACACCTCAGATTACAAAAAAGTGTTGACCGGCCCCTCCAGCTTGGGCTCCTCCTACTCCAGCTCTCCAGTCCGTACACAAGCTAAGGAAGAGCAATTAACACCAGCGGAGCAACACAACCCCTTCTGAAAAACTTAGAAAAAAGCAAGAAGACAGGTTATGCATATAACAGGAAAAACCACACAGTCCCAGGTACTACTCACTGGACCTGACCACTGCGATGAGCTGGCAATGCTGGAACAGAGCCTTAGCGCGCCGACCCCAGCCCAGATAACCGCCATCAGAGAAGGGTCACGCCGCATCTGAAAACACAACACACTTCTGCCATGAAAAGGATTTTACAGGTAAGTTCTGACCAAAATCCGTCTTTCAGCAGCAGAATGGAAGGAAGGGAGACACAGACATTACTAGTGGGACGTCCCAAAGCAGTCCAGAAATTAAGGGTGGGAAAAAACAACAAAGGCAGATTCCCAACAACTTAAATGCGCAACCAGCGCTAAACACAAGTTAAGGAGATAACCTAAACTACAGCCGCCTGCAGGACCCTACGTCCTAAGGCCGCATCCACGGAAGCACTGACGTCCACCTTATAAAACTTTGTAAAAGTGTGGACGGAGCGCCAGGTAGCCGCCCGGCAGAGTTGAGCTGCCGAGGCCCCTTGATGAAAAGCCCACGATGAACCCACATCTCTCGTGGAGTGAGCTCGAATCTTAATTGGGCAAGGCTCGCCCTTAAATCGGTAAGCTTCTAAAATGGCCGACCGAATCCATCGAGCTATAGTGTCTTTGGAAGCTCGTTGACCACGACGACGACCTGCTGGAATCACAAAAAGCGAGTCCGACTTCCGAAAACCTTGAGTAATAGACAAATAGAACTTTAACGCCCGCACCAAATCCAAAGTGTGCAAGGCCCGTTCCTTCGCATTCCTCGGCTCTGGACAGAGCGAGGGCAACACAATATCCTGGTTAACATGAAATTGTGACACAACCTTAGGTAGAAAGTCGCCCCGTGAGCGAAGCACTACACGATCCGGGTGAAACTCCAGAAAAGGAGGCAAGCAAGAAAGAGCCGCCAACTCAGAAACCCTTCTCAAAGAGGTGACCGCCACCAGGAAGGCAATGAAAGGCTAACAGAGTCCATAGGCTCAAAAGGCCCATGTTGAAGAGCCTCCAAGATAAGATTGAGCCGCCAAGGAGTCACAAGTGCCTTCCGCGGCGGAAATTGACGGATTACCCCGCGAAAAAAGGAACGTACGTCCCTACGCGAGGCGATAGCCTTCCGAAACAGCAAGGATAGAGCGGAAACCTGACCCTTCAGGGTGCTAACTGCCAAACCCTTGTCCAGCCCATACTGCAAAAAGGCCAACAAATTGGGAATGGAAAAAATCCTCGGGTTCCTTGAAGAACCGGAACACCACGAGAAGAAGGCTTCCCAAGTCTTGTGATAAATCCTAGTGGTAGCAGGACCTCTGGCCGCTCGCAGAGTGGCAATGACTTCGGCTGAAAATCCTTGACGGGTCAAGATTTCGGTCTCAAGAGCCACGCCGTCAAACGCAGAGACTTCAGGTCCGGATGACGAATGGGCCCCTGGGTTAACAGGTCCGGGCGAAGTGGAGGCACTGCCAGAAGCGACACCAGCGTTGAGAACCACGTCCTCCTTGGCCAATCTGGGGCCACCAACATAGCCGAGACTCTCTCCAGTTTGATCCGACGTAACACCAGAGGAAGTAAGGATATCGGCGGAAACACATAGATCAGCTCGAATTGGTCCCACGGAGCCACTAGAGCATCCACCGCCACAGCCTCCGGGTCCTTGTACCTGGACATGAACGTCGGTAACCTGGCGTTGAACCTGGATGCCATCAAATCCACTTGGGGAGTTCTCCAACGGGAGCACAGTAGTGCAAAAACTTCCAGATGAAGACTCCATTCTCCGGGATCCACCTTCTCGCGACTGAGGAAGTCTGCCGTGATATTCTGGACTCCTGGGATGTGAATCGCGGAGATGGCTGGAACCCTGGCTTCGGCCCATACCATGATCCGAGAGACCTCCATCATGAGCCTGGAGCTCCTCGTCCCACCTTGATGGTTGATATACGCGTCCGCCATCGCGTTGTCTGTCTGCACTCGGACTGGCAGACCGCTTAAAGGGACCGTCCAGTGTTGGAGGCAAAGGAAAATCGCCCTCAACTCCAGGAGGTTGATCGGCAGGGCAGACTCTTCTGACGACCATACTCCCTGAACCCAGAGATCGTTCCAGACCCCCCCAGCCCGTCAGACTGGCATCGGTGGTTATGACCAACCACCGCGGAAGGAGGAAGGACTTCCCCTGGGATAACGCTTCTGGATGTAACCACCATCCTAGAGACTCTCGCACCCTGTGGGAGATGATGACACTGCAATCCAGCGAAGCCTGAGATCGATCTCAACGGGTCAGAATGAGCATTTGGAGACCCCTGGAATGAAATTGAGCAAACGGGACCGCTTCCATTGACGCCACCATCAAACCCAGAAGGCACATACACCTTCGAAGGGACATTGCTGTCGAAGACTTCATAACCTGTACATGTTGACGAAGACTTGCTTGCTTGTCCGGAGGCAAGGACACCACTGCCCGTACCGTGTCGAAGTGCATCCCCAAAAACAGGATTGACTGCGACGGTTCCAGAGATGACTTCTTCCAATTGACTAGCCACCCGAAGTCCTCCAGGAGCTGAAGGGATAGATTGCGAGCCCTCACCGCCTCCTCCTCTGTGGACGCCACAATCAAAAGGTCGTCTAGGTAGGGAAGAATTGTCACCCCCTGCCTTCGAAGGATCGCCATGAGAGGCGCCAGAATTTTTGTAAAAACTCTGGGCGCTGATGCCAACCCGAATGGCAGGGCCACAAACTGGTAATGGTCCTGACCTATGGCAAAACGCAGGAAGCGCTGGTGAGCCCTTCCGATGGGAATATGCAAATAAGCGTCGCGAATGTCGATTGACACTAAAAAAATTGTTCTGCGACAGAGCCGCCACAACTGAGCGAAGCGACTCCATGCGGAATTTCCGGGTCCGGACGTGCAGATTCAATTTTTTGAGATCCAGAATGGGGTGAAATTTGTCCTCCTTTTTGGGGACCACAAAGAGGTTGGAGTAAAACCCCCTTCCCCAATCCTCCGGCGGAACCGGCACCACCACACCATTCTGCAGAAGGGAATCTACCTCCCGCCGTAGAGCGGTAGCTAGCTCGGGCTCTGACGGAATGCGAGATACCCCTAGCTCGGGCTCTGACGGAATGCGAGATTGACAAAATCTGTCCGGGGGTCGAGAAAGAAACGCTATGAAATAGCCTGCCGACACAACCCGCATCACCCAGGCGTCTGAAACGTGGGACGCCCAAGTCGACTCGAACTGGAGCAGGCGACCCCCCACTCGAGGACCCTCGAGTGAAACCCTGGCGTCAGTCCGCCTTAGCGGGCTTTTTGTCAGCTTCCCGTTTGTCTTGACGGAAGTTCTGTTTCCAGGGAGTGCGGGATTTCTGAGAGATCTTTTTTCCCGAAAACGAGGGACGACCCGATCCCCAAGAGGGCTGACCGAACCGTCCCCTGGGCCGAAAGGGCCGCCGACTACTACCAGCACTAGACTTGCCAGACGCAGAAGCCACAGATCTACGCTGCGGTAAAGCCGTTTCTTTTGCCTTGGCCTTCGCAATCAGTTCCGTGAGGTCAGACCCAAACAGCTGACCACCCTTGTAAGCTAAACACAGCAAACCTTGCTTGGAAACCGCGTCTCCGGTCCACTGCTTAAGCCACAGTGCTCTTCTGACTGTGACAGCCGAGGATTGCGCCCTGGACAGCAGTGACGTAGTATCCAGAACTGCATCTCTGCCATATCGCGCTGCCTCTTCCAACAACTTGAAAAGCCCTTCTACCTCGGATAGCGGGGATCCATCTTGCCACGCCGTCCGTAGGCGGTCCAACCACCTCAGGGAAGCTTCACCAGCACACATGGCTCCTAAAGCCGCTCTGAATCCATGACCCGCGGCCTCGTAGATGGATTTAGCCGCCATCTCCGTTTTTCTGTCCAGCGGATCCTGCAGACTCGCCTTCCCTTTAACAGGAAGTAATGAAGATTTGCTAAGCTGGGATAAAGGGACATCCACTTCAGGAGAAGGAATCCAATTAGCAATCGACTCCGTAGAACAGGGATACAGTGCTTCAAAAAAACGTGTCCCCTGAAAAAGCTTATCTGGACACAGGCGTTCCTTCTCCACCGTCCCATCAAGTTCATCCAGAGATGGTAACGTTGAAAGCGACCTATGCGACTCCTGAAAAAGCCGGGCCGACTTACCAGGGTGTCTAGCTACCTCCTCCGGTAACTGTAACGCCTCCCTCATAGCTCCAATAAAAGCATCCACACGGCCCAAAAGAGAGGCAGAGCACCCCTGCCGATCCTCTTTATCCGAATCGGACATCTCCCCAGCAGAGCTTGAAGGGGAACCCTCCATATCAGAGATCTCCGAGTCGCTGCGCGGGGAGGACAGTACCGGCCTGTGGCGCTTCCTGCCATGAGAAGACAGTTGGGATCTAGCTGACACCCAATGACCTAGAAGGTCAGACAGGCTATCAATAGAACGAGTGAGAGCCTCCATTTTAACATCACTGAGTCCCCCGACCTGCGCTGCACTTGACGCCGTCGAGGACTCCTGCGAGTCAGATACGCGAGACTGATCCTGTAGCGGACCTGGGAGACGGACCGCGCCTCCTGGACCCCGATCTGACATGCCCTCACACAGTATATAGCAGGCTTAAGCCTGTCAGTAACTAGGACAGTGTGGCTTCTAAAAGGAAAGAAACGAACGCTGAAGGGTTAAGGCTCTTACAGGGAGAGCTACCCCAGCTGTCCCCCAATTAAAGGGTTAACCGCCTACCAGGGGGTTAATGCAGCAGACTCCCCACAACCTCTGCTAAATGAAAGAGATGTGCGAGTCCCAGACAAAAAAACCTCTATATGAGGTAGCAGCTGCAGGGCAGCGCAGTCTGCCACCTAATTGTGCCGCAGAAAGGTGCCCTGCGCTGTGGGGGTGAGGAGGTTAAGCTTCTGCCCTGACAGGCAGAAGCGACTCACCCAGCTGGCCGCTTTGCAGCGTTCCTTCGGTTCTGACGGGAGGAGAGGAGAGGACAGTGAGGAGCCGGAGGAGGCCGTCAGAAATGGCCGCCGCACAGTGAAGAGAGAAGCCGGAAGGGGAGGGACAGGAGAAAGCGCGCGCTCAGAGCGCTACCTGCCCGCGAAAAGACCGGGAAGGCGCGAAGCCACGCCCCCCGCTGGCATTCAAAAAGGCGCGCGACTCCTCCGCTCTCCGCTCCTGCCCGCTTCACATGTCCTGCAGGGATCCACCTGCGGACGAAAAACACAGTCACCAACGGTACATGTAACAGCGGCCGCCACTGAAGCACTCAAACACATTTACAAATGCTGAGTACTCACCCAGCTGAGCGCCACAGGGACCCCCAGGGATTTGTGGCGCTGTGGCCCTTAGCTTCCCCCCAGGACGGAGCGCGCAGGGACCCCAATGGCGCGGTTTGCGTCTCCTCCGGGAAGCGTCCCTCATCCCCTGGGGCCGGCAGGGTTCTGCAGGGACCACCATAAAGGGTATGCAGATCCGCCAGGGGAGGGATGGGGGTCCAGCAGCGCTGAGACCCCTGAGACCTCTAGACCACGGGGGGGGGTCGAAGTCTCTGTCCGATAAAAATAAAAAAAATTTCTGAGGAGCTGCTCCAGCAGCGACTATCCTCTGCGACCTCAAATTTTAGATTGGAGAGCTGGAGTAGGAGGAGCCCAAGCTGGAGGGGCCGGTCAACACTTTTTTGTAATCTGAGGTGTTCTATCCTGTGTGGGCTCCGCCTAACCACTAGTAATGTCTGTGTCTCCGTTCCTTCCATTCTGCTGCTGAAAAAGCAACATTAATTTTAGGAACCCTATCCCACAGTTCCAAGTCTCTTTCCTTGAAGGGATATTTCCTCTTTGAGGATGAAGGTAAGGTACCAGTTTTCTCCGCTGTCTATTAATGAGTACTTGGACTTTGGCATTTACCGGAAAGGTGCATTTTTTTTTCTTTTCCTCTAACCCTTGAAACATGTCCTCTAGGGACTTAGCTGTTTTGTCCTCCTTCAAGCCCATTGTAGATCTGACGGCTTTTATCAACTTGTCAGTATCCTCTAGTAGGAAGAATGGTCTGCCCCCTCTGTCACTGTCCGAGGATGAGGTATCGCTATAACACTGACCTTCCGACTACGGAGAAGAGACAGGATCAGAAGAAATTTCCGATCGGATTTTTATCCTTTTCTTCAATAGTGTTTTCAGGGAACCCTCTACTAGCTGCTAAGTCAGGGTTTCCCTCACTGATAGTCCTGTGAATGTAGTCGGAGCAGAGCTCTTTTTGCCAGTCCACTGCTAGCGAGTTTTTGCGTAGCACAAATTCCTTGTTCCGCTTCTTGGCGGTAACTTTCCTGGGTCCCTCCTAGTAATTTAAGCACATAATAAGATGCCCATTTTGAAAAATATGGTGACATTCATTAAGTTCATTCACCCCCACTGTTTACAGAGGATACAGGATTCGGAGGCTGTAGCGGAATACGCGACGCACCTCTTCTGGATACCGAGGAGTCTTGAGAAGCTCTGCTCCTCTGGTTGGGACGGATGCTGCTCTTGCCACTTTAGTGGCTGCCTCACGGATGGAGAGCAGATGATGGTGGCTGCTGCTCCCTATCTTGATCATCCATAGAGATCAGATCACATGAGCAGACTCCTGCCCCTGCTGCTCTCTCTTAAACAAGGGGGTGGGTGGGGTCAGCACCACCTTCTGGTCCTCTAACGTTGCCCCTCCCCCATGGCAGCTGCAGCCAGTTTCTAGGTGCCGGCCGGCGATGCACAGGGCACTGCCCCCAATGTCACCCAGGCACGCCCTTCCCGGTGTGCCTTGTGCCATGACGTCCGAGGCGCGTGACACTGCTGAGCTCTCCAGCCACTGCCGGAGCAGGTTGGGGTGTATGGCAGGAGGGCGATGCTGTAGTCCGATAGAAGCCCGGGACCTCTCCACCGCACGCACGTGCAGCAAGTCCCCAGGGAACCCGTGAAAGGCGCTTCCAGATAACTGAAGGCCGGCGCCACAGCCACGAGCCGGGACAGGCCTGGGTAAGCACTTATCTTCTTCCGCCATCTTCTAAACAAGGATCCCCATCAAGGACAGGAAACCAACTGAAGTGGGGGGAGAGGCATCACCCTTTTATTCCAGGTTTCAAGCTCTTGCTGGGTGGATCCATCTCTTAGGTGTAGTCATGGGTGAAGGGAAAAAAAATTAGTCCTGATCAAAAATTGGGCATGGATGCCAATCACTGATGTGCAAGTTTTGTCATTGATCAGCGCGCAGCAATATGCACAAGTCCAAGGAGGCAGATCGCCGAGCAGCCCAGAAATCACCTCTGGACCACGTACCTCACTGGCATGGAAGCAGGTACAGCGGTGACCGGTGGATGACCCGACACTGCCGGTAGATAATTGGCTGGTCTCATTATTGTGACTATTCACAATGATCGCAGGTACAGGTGGTGAAGGGGCTAAACAACACGACATGTGATTGGTGCTGCTAGTCAGCGCCAATCACCATGGTTAAAAAGTGCAAAGTGGGCCCCAGGATAGGGTTTTAACTATATTATTGCTGCGATTAATTGGTCAGAATGGACAAGCCAAATGGCAGCGATCACAGATATAAGCCAAGTGTAGATGTGCGCTTGTCTGAACATTTCTAGACAATATATATAAAACTTCTTTCCACAGGAGATCTGTGTTTGCAAAAGGTAGAGATGGGGGTTCCCAGCAACAGAAACTCCCATTATCAGCTAGTGGTCCTGGGACCTACGCACTGAGAAGGGATTGCCCAAATGGATAACACCTATAAACCAGAAAAAAAGATTCAGGTCTACAATAAAAGGTCTAAACACACAGGATAATATAGAGCAACCTTTACATATAAAACACATGAACTGTGATACAACTGGTAAAACAGAAGAACTTTTGGTAGTAGTATTCACAATGTAAGACGTAACAGGATTACAATAAGCGATATGAGGAAGTCATCTAGCCTAGAGTATTACTTCTTACTAATTTGCAAGTTGGTCCAAGAAACTGGAATGTAAGACAATTGAGGCTGTGATCACACCGATAACTGATGACAACTTGTCATTTTGAACAGAGAATGAATCTAACAGTAGCTGACCAACAGCATGCTTCTGATGTAGCATATAATGTAGCCAGAACTGAAGGCCACTTATGGGGTTTGTGCGTATGTTGCATCTTGCAACATTCTATCACACCACTCTATATATCTTCCACACGGCATTTCATAGTACCAGAAAAGTGAATACGATTTCTGAAATTCACGCAGCTGCCTATTTTTTTTTTTCCCTTGCAGATGAGCCAATTTTTTTTTTTTCCCTTCACATCTGCAGTATGTCAATTCTTTCAGCATTTTATACAAATTTAAATGAATTTGAGTAGAAAATAAAATAATTCCCATCCATATTACTGGAACTGTGAAACACTGCGATTTTTTTTTTTTTTGCGCAGTGAAAATGCATAGCGTCAAAATCTCATAAGAACTTGCCTTAGACCGCCATTACACCCAAACCTCCAGAAATACTACTGAACCAGGTTCCTAAGACAATCAAGAGTTGTTCTCAACATGCCTAGGAGGCCGTCCACCACTAACAGACTGCAAAAGGTGGCCAGGAGCCAAGGCAACAATCAATAGTTAAAAATCCCTCTATGCTTGAGAGCAGAGGATTTTTATAAAAGTAAAAAATTGCAAGATTTTTTCCCACAAACACTTTGCAATTTTAAGAACTCATGATGAGAATAACCCTTTGGGCTGTGCCCATGATTTTGGCTACATAAAACGCAGCGTTTTACAGTTGCAGCGAAGTGGATGGGATTCATAGAAATCTCATGCTTTTTACTCGGCGTAAACTGACCTGCGGTCCCGTGTTTCAAATCTGCACCATGTTAATTTCTCCAGCTGAGTTTTGTGCAGATTTTTCCTCATAGACTTGCATTGGGTATGGATAATCCGCAAGGGAAAAACAAAAGCGCACATGCCTCCAAAGGTCATGTTATCAGGATTTCCTTGGTATTGCCGTTATGATGCTTTCATCACCTGTGCATCAGGAATTCTCACTTGTGCAACACTATGGAAATCCTGAAACCACGACCTGGGGGGGGGGGGGGGGGGGGGGTCTGCGAGGAATGGAGTCTGGGAAACACTGGTATAGAGTGAAAGACACTGCCGCAAGAATGACAAGTACATGGAAACTGCTTCAGGAAAACGGCTTTGGTTGGCAAAACTGGCTATGCGGGCATCTCAAAGATGCAGTGTGCACATAGCCTTAAGGCGGGAAGAATAAAAGATAAAAATCAAGTGGGCCAGCTGATGAGTAAAAGGTTTACAGGAATTCCAGTTAAATAATGAAAAATGTATACACCGTATTTTTCGGACTATAAGACGCACTTTTTCCCCTCCAAAATTTTGGAGGAGGGGGTGCGTCTTATAGTCCAAATGTTGCTGGACGGACGGACACACACACACACACACGGGGAGGGGGTGAATATTCATGCCCTTAAATAGCGGGCACACACGATCACCCGGCAGCAGCAGGAGCCACGCTGCGGCTACGCTGTGTGCTGGCTATTAAGGAGCATGAAGTCATCGCTCCCCGTGCACACAGTCCCGGCATGGGGACTTCCAGCAGCTGATCTCTCCTTGTGAGCCGTGCATGGCAGTGACACATGAAGAGATCAGTGCGGGCAGACAGGACGCAGCGCTGGAGGAGAGAGAAGAGAGGCGAGCAGGAGTGTTTTCTTTTTTTTTTATGTGCAGCTTGATGGGGGTTAGGGGTTCCATGCATACCAGGATAAGGATGAGGGGTGCCATGCATACCAGGATAGGGATGAGGGCCACGAATAATAGGAAGGGGCCATATCTACTAGGATGGGGGATATTACCCCTATACCAGTGTCAGCAGCAGACCCGCTCCCCCTTAACAGTGCATCGAGGCCACATTTTTTGCTTACATTTTTTTTTCTATTTTCCTCCTCTAAAACCTAGGTGCGTCTTATAGTCCAAAAAATACGGTAATTTAAGCTGAAAACATTAGTAATTAGCATTTTCTTAGGGGAACAGAGTATAATCAACACGGTTCTTTGGCTAAAATCAGTTCCTAAGGGGCAGCGCATGACTTGAAGATTTAATTTGTACCAGCACCAGTATCATCATAGGGCCTGGATTAATCTTGGGGCACAGTCCAGCAGACGGTAGGTTACAGTTTGACTGTGCAGCTTTTACAGGTGAAACAAGTTAAAAGCTCTTGCTTTTCCTGTACAAGGACCAAAACCAAACTGCAAAAGATCAACACAGTGGTAATTGGTCTAAAATGTCCAATGAGTCCAGTATACATACAGTTAGAGGAATATAAACCTATAGGAGGAATTGTACATTATGAATGTCTGGCTAGACATGCCGTCGCCAGTGGCACACGGTGGACAGCTATTAATGGGCCGATACAAAATAGAATTAGAGTTTACTCCACTTAGGAAATCTGAAATTCCAGTAGTATTGCAGTACAGATAACATCACACAGAAAACAGACAAGGATTAATGTATTGTGCAGAGGATATTTCGGCTATAGAGACAGGTTAGCACCTTTTCTAATCAGTCTGAGCTAGAGGTTCATTTTTGGGAATACTTTCATTAAGTGCACTGTTTTTTCGGAAGATGTAGGCATTGGCACAGGTTTCTGTGCCGTCTAGGTCTCCCAACTGGTCAATTCCAGATACACAGGGATCATGGTCCTTCAACATATTTGGTAATCTATGAGATTTGTGCTCGAGGCGACTTGAACGTCTGACTGGGGTGAGAAATTTGTAACTCTTGATGCCAGAATCTCTTTCATTCATCTGTAATTTCTTCATTCTGGACAAAACAAGATAAGCAGTCAGGTATTAGAAGCTGGGCAATATAGACCGATCTATCTATATCTATCCTCAAGCTGGTGTGCATGAATGTTGGTAAAGAACCAGCATTTTGCCTTTCCATGAGGCTGCTTTACTTATTATACAGTTATTTTGCCATGGATTTTTGATGCAAGTACATCAGGTCTTAGAGATCCATATAATAATGTATGCAGCTGTATTGTGAAGTTACCTTTCAATATAGAATTTTCCCCATATAATTAAAAGGTCATGTAGACCAGAGTCTCCGCAGTAGCATGGAGTAATATGGCACAGAATCATCACACGGCTCCATCTTGCTTGCTGTAACATGGACTAGTTTTAATGGTGCCAGTTCTAGTAGTAAAACATGTTATACTATAAAAAAACACCACAACTTATTTTTCATTAAAGAGGCTGTATCCTCATTGTCATGCTCAGATTGCCAGGTGCTCTGCTTGAGATGCCTGGAAACAGAAGACTTTGTAAGGAGGAGTGGTGGGAAGTCAAACATTTCCCCAGCAGTGACCACAGCAGGTGGTTTAATGCATCTCTACAAAGTGGTCATTCAGATATAACACATGGACACTTAAGCCCCCGTCTCACATAGCGATATCGCTGCTGAGTCACGGTTTTGGTGACTCACCAGCGATGTCGCTGTGTGTGACACTTTGCAACGATCAGGCCCCTGCTGTGAGGTCGCTGATCGTTGCAAAGTGTCCTGGACCATTTTTTGGTCGTTGGCCTCCCGCTGGCCAGCACACATCGCTGTGTGTGACCAGCGGGACCAACGATCTGGCTGGTAACTATGGTAAACATCGGGTTACTAGGGGCACGCACGCACTTAGTAACCCGCTGTTTACCATGGATACCACTCTGCTACGGGGCGCGGAGGCTCCCGCGCCCCGTAGCAGAGTGGTATCCATGGTAAACAGCGGGTTACTAGGGGCACACGCGCACTTAGTAACCCGATGTTTACCATAGTTACCAGCCTGCTCCTGCTTGCAGCAGGCTGGTAACGGGAGCAGGACATCGTGGAACGATTCTTTCCACGATATCGCTGCTCCCCTGATCGCTGGTGAGCCTGCCTGCTTGACAGCTCACCAGCGATGTATTAGCGATGCAGCAACGATCCCTGACAGGTCGTATCGTTGTCGGGATCGCTGCTGCATCGCTTAGTGTGACGGGGCCCTTAGAGAGGAGGCGGATATTTGTTAGTGGCTTGTTGCATTTGAGTATAAGATTGGGTCCCAAGTTGTGGGACCCCACTATATTGGACACTTACCCTCAGAGGCCACACAGATGGGGCTGTTCTGATGGACATTTATTATTTTGATGTTTACCCACTTATATACAAATACTATAAAACATGCAGCCCTTACTTTTCCAAGTGTGGCGTTGAACAAACATTGTATCTGATGACTGATGATGCAGCAGCTCCATCCTCCAGTGTAGACTCAGACATAGGCGGCTTGCCAGGTGTGGACAGGCTTTGTGGCTCATTTTTTAAGGCGCTGACTTTACCTCTCCTCTTCCCCTTTATTGCGGTTTCTGTCTCATCCTGCACTTCAGTCTTGAACTCCTCCATTTTCAGATCATCCTCATTTTCTTTTTTCACACTTTCCTCTATAACCACAAATATTTTCAAGTTTTTAACAGCAGAGCAGATATCTTCATTTTTCTTAATTCTAGAAAGTATTATCATGAATACATTATAAGTGTTTAGTAAAGGCACAAGTATAGCAATGAGTAACCGAGGACCATAGCCAAATATTACAGATGAATATCCTCACATGACAAGCTTTCTATATATCAGGGCTGTGGAGTCAGTGAGCCACTTCTTGCTGCCATTACTATTATATTGAAAGAATGAAAACAGAAATAACATACCCGGGTCAGGCTTCAGCTGCTCCAAGGCATCGGCAAGGATGGCTCTAAGTTCTTCAAGAGGCTAGAGATAGAAACATTTTACGCAACAAAGATAAGATCACAGAACATTACATAAATCATAGTATGCTCAATAAGACAAAAATGGGAGACCTGCAGCTGAAAATGACTTTATATGATAGTCCTTACTACAACACACATTTAACTGGATATGTACAGAACAAAGTAAAATAAAACATGTGTTTTTTGGAGCATATAATGCCGATGAACTAACGGTGGGGGTCTGACACCCGGCACCCCACCAATCAGCTGTTGGCTGATGCTGCAGGCAGATGTATACACTGAATGGAGAAGAACAGCTCCATTCACCGTGTGGCAGTCGCTGCCGGGTACTGCAGATCACCTATGCTTTAAACAAGCACTCCCCAAAAGGTTTGTATGTAATGCAAGTGCATGAATATATGCACTGATCGCAGTCTTTCCCAGTTTCTAGCACCACTCTGGTCTTCTCATTCACGTGACTGCAATCCAACTCTCCAAATGTCACTGTGGTCTGTGTGTGCGTGCGCTTACGGAAGCCCCTTTTACAATGTAAGCCTTTGGAGACTTGTTCTAATGCTCCATCAGCATGCATTGTAAAAGCGGCGTCCAGCTCACAGAGCGCAGTGTCATCTGGCAAATCAGAAATTGCAGTTACGCGATTGTGAAGAGGACTGGAGCGGCGCTGGAAAATGGCAACAGTAAGTATATGGCATAATTGCCACGATGAGCATTTTCTGTGGTTTGACGTTGCGATTGTGTTGTTTTTTTAATATGCATTTTTAATCACATTTGTCTCTATGGTGTGGCATGCTTTAAATAAAGCAGCTTTGTTTTTGATACTTTGTTTTTTTTAGTGCAGATTACATAAGTTTCCGTGTGTTTTTTTTTTTTTTTTTTTTTTTAGGAAAATTTTCTCCATCAAATACAAGTCTAAAAGGGAGAATTCGCACAGAAAACTCAGCGTGCCCAAGAGAAAAAATTGACATGTTGCAGAATAGAAACACGCAACGCAGTTCGGTTTACGCAGTGTAAAAAAAACAAAAAAAAAAAAAAACGCACATTGGGAATGAGATTTCTATGAATCCCATTCACTTTGATAGAATTGTAAGACGCTGCGTTTTTTTTTTTTTTTGACGCAGCAAAAAGATCCTAGTTACTTACCGGTAAAGGGATTTTACAGAGCCCATGACAGCACCACCTGAGAGAGGGTATCTGCCCACCAAGGACAGGAACCTACTGAATAAGTGATAAAGGGGAGGGAATTAATAGACAGCAGTCATGGGCTCTGTAAAATCCCGTTACCGGTAAGTAAGTAGGATCTTTTCCCCTTCTCTCATGACAGCACCACCTGAGAGATATGAAGATGATGAAGAAGAAAAAGAAGAAGAAGAAGAAGAAGAAGAAGAAAAAGGGTAAAGACTGTAATGTTTGTAGAATGTATCGGGGGGGGATGACCAAGTTGCCGCTTTACATATGATGTCGATGAGAGCATCCGCCTTCTCAGCCCAGGAGGCAGCTACCGCTCTAGTGGAGTGGGCCTTCAGGTTCTCTGGAACCGGCAGATTGCTAGAAGAGTATGCTAAGGTAATGGTATCCCTGACCCATCTAGCTAGGGTCCCTCTTGTAACTTTAAGCCCTTTCCTAGCCCCCTGAAAGGAGATAAATAAGGCGTCACTTTTCCTCCAGGCCTTGGTCACCTCCAAATACTGGACTAATACCCTCTTAACATCTAAGGTGTGAAGCTTATGTTCCTCAGAATCCTTAGGGTTAGGATAGAAGGAAGGGAGAGTGATTACTTGCATCCTATGGAATCTGGAGGCTACCTTAGGAAGATAGGCCGGGTCTGGTCTTAAGATTACTCTATCCATACATACTTGAGTGAAGGGAGGTTTAACAGATGGTGATTTACATGCACTAATTCTACGAGCTGATGTCAGAGCTACCAGTATGGCTGTCTTTAAAGTTAGAGGAAGTTTCAGGAAAAATTCTAAGGGCTCAAAGGGAGGTTTGGTTAGTGCCTCTAGAACCAAATTAAGGTCCCAAGGAGGCATCCTTGGAGTAGGAATAGGCCTGGATCTACCACAAGCTTTAATGAACCTGATGAGCCACCTATTCGCCGCCAAGTCGTAATTATATAGTGCCCCCAGAGCTGATACTTGAACCTTAAGAGTACTGGTGGCTAGTCCCATGCTTAACCCCTTCTGGAGGAATTCTAGTATGGCCCCAATAGGAACCCTCCCTTTGCCGGACTGACCCGAGGTAGACAGAAAAGTAGCCCAGGTTCTACCATAGATCCTAGTTGTAACCGGCTTCCTACTCGCCAGTAGAGTAGTTACCAGATCCGGAGAAAACCCCTCTTGCGTCAGTAGTGACCTTTCAAAATCCAGGCCGTCAAATGCAGGCCCGATCTTTGGGGATGGTAGACTGGGCCCTGTCTGAGGAGATCTGGAAGAACCCATGGGTCCGCTTGGGACATTCTCCTCATCCAAGTGAACCATGATCTCTTGGGCCAGAACGGGGCGATCAATATAACCCTCACCTGCTCTTCTCGGATCTTCATTAGGATGGTAGGAATCAGCATCAGAGGGGGAAAGGCATAGGCCAGAGTAAAATGCCAAGGAATCAGCAGCGCGTCCACCGCAAACAGCCTCTACTTTGGATTCAGGGAGCAAAAGATTTCGGTCTTTCGATTGTGTCTGTTTGCAAACAGATCTATTTGGGGCTGTCCCCATAGGCCCACAATCTGCTGAAATACGGCTGGATTCAACTCCCACTCTCCCTGTTTTAAGACGTGACGACTTAGGAAATCGGCCTTTATGTTCTCTTCTCCTCTTATGTGCAGTGCCGAGAGCGTGAACAGCTGACTCTCAGCAAAACGAAAAATCTGATCCGCTACTAACATCAGAGGGAGAGACCTGGTACCCCCCTGATGATTGATGTAGGCGACTGTCGTTCGGTTGTCCGACATTATCCGGATGCGATGACCCTGGAAAAAGGAACTGAACTTACTAGAGCGTTTCTAGCTGCCAACAGCTCCCTCATGTTGGAGGAGAGACCAGTCTCTGTCCGACCAGAGGCCCTGTACAGAATGATCTCTTAGGTGAGCACCCAGCCTTCTGCGCTTGCGTTTGTCGTGACTGTATCCGACACCCGGAAGGACCAGGGAACCCCCAAAGATAGATTGACCGGAGATCTCCACCAGTCCAGCAAGTTGATTACTCCCTCCGGAAGAGATATCCTTCCATTCAGGCAACCTCTGAGCAGCCAGTCTGCTGTCAGGATCTCCTGTTGAAGACGTCTGGAATGGAACTGGGCCCACTGAATTGCTGGGATACAGGATGTCATTGTACCCAATAGAGACATTGCACTCCTCAAGGTCATGGTTGGATTGCTGATAACCCGTGATATTAGGGATCTGATCTTCAGTTTCTTGTCCTCTGGTAGAAGACAGGTTGGATTTTCTGAGTCCAAAATGAGACCCAGGAAGGATTGAACCCTCCTTGGCTCCAGTCTCGACTTCTCTAAATTTAACAGCCAACCCAGGCCCTTCAGACTGGTCATGACGTCCGCCAGAGCACAGAGTTGTTTTGATCTGCCTACTACTAAGAAATCGTCCAGATAAGGGATGACCAGGATATCTTTTTCCCTTAAATGCGCTGTGATTTCCAAGATCATTTTTGTGAAAACTCTTGGAGCCATGGAGATGCCAAAGGGAAGAGCTGCAAACGGAAAATGCCTTACGTGCTTGCCGAACTGTACAGCTACTCTCAGAAATTGTTGATGTGCCGCAAAGATTGGAACGTGGTAATAAGCGTCCTTCAGATCGAGGACGCAGATAACAGTCCGGAAATAACATCTTTATGGCTGACTTTATTGACTCCATCTTGAACGGCCTGTAGATCAATTGGTCGTTCAGCTTTTTCAAGTTGGCAATGGTTCTGAAGGAGCCATCCGGCTTCTTTATTATGAAGAGAGTCGAGTAAAACCCTCTTCCTTGCTCGGGTACAGGTGTTTCCACTAGGACCCCCTTTATAACCAGAGAGAGAACTTCCTGCTGCAGGGCCATCTGTTCCGTTAGGTCTCTGGGGGCTGAAATCCTGACGGCGTTCCTGGGCATGTTCTTGAACTCCGATTTGAGCCCCCTCCTGATCCCGGGATCTCAGGTAGGTGAGGTACCACCTAGCGAGGCTCCCATCAAGGACAGGAACCGAAAACTGATGCGGAAGAGAGGTACTGCTTTTTTATTCAGTAGGTTCCTGTCCTTGGTGGGCGGATACCCTCTCTCAGGTGGTGCGGTCATGGGAGAAGGGGAAAATAGGCAGCGTCAAACGCTCCAAAAGCTCATCATGGGAACGTAGCCTATTGCATTGCAGCAAATCAGTGGTTGCTGACTGGCTGTAGTATTCAATCAGGTCAATTAAATGGGCAGATTAACTAGTTTTACTAAAGCAATCTGACTTTTAGTTTAAGTGTCTGATGCATCTTCAGACTGTCTATTCTAAATTTATAACATATGCTAGCTAGTTTCCTAGTTAAGCCAAAAGTAGTAAAGAGGCCATCATCCCCGCCCCCCCCCCCCCCCCAATATACTTTTCCACCAGCTATACAGGGGAGTTTTGCCATTCACCTAGCCAACGCCACAGCTATACTTCATCTAATCCAGCACCATTCTCCCACTAACTGCATCCCAACAACCACATAGTTAGTAGGACAATAAGTATGCAATATATGTGAATAAAGTCTCAGAAAGTCAGCTTAAACCTTTGCCACAAGTTGGCATGGTGCATGTTCAATGACCACAACATTGAATGGTTACTTGATGTTCACATCAGATTTTAAAGAAAAACACAAGGTTGAAACTTGATAAGACAATCAGGTAATTTGGTACTATTGGAGGCCAACACAATGAGGGTTTCAGACATTAAAAATGACAATGCAGATGTGATCAGATCCTTGAGTGCCACTTACCTGTGCACCAGCAGACACAGCCTCCTCACACACTGCAATCACTTTATAGAGACGACCATCCCGTTTCTCAAGACGTGCAAGACACTCCCAATATCCGGAAAGCTGCTTGGCTTCTGGAAGATTTTGGATTTGTTTCTCAAGTATCGAGAGAACTTCTTCCCTTGAACAACCCTGTTTTTATGAAAGAAGACACAATGAATATCTAGAAATACATGTTGTATGAAGGCAAGTCGTCCTTTGGTTGCACTGGAGTTTTCCTATTGGTGCCGTTGACTTCAATGGGAGTTTTCTGATAAGGCTGGTTACATAATGGTATAAAATATAAGTGATGACTTATGTTCAACTCATTCTCATTAAAATATGCAGGACATCAGTTACCTCATCTATTAGCTTCTGGCAGCCTTCAAAAATCTGGTGAATCTTCAGAGTGAATAGCTCCTGTTCATCCTCTTCTGCCATGGTGGCCCAGTACAACTGGCGAGTTTCTTTTGTTTCTTCTGGTTCGGTTTTAATCTCTGGCTTTTCTTTGTGCACGCTGCATGTGGAAGACAGGACTACGGCCATTGGGGGCCTTTTTACCACTTTTCCTTTAGATTGTCTCCATTCTGCCAGACGTGCCCTGTGCAAAGCACAAGAAAAAGGTCTACCACAGACTAACATGAGCACCAAATCCTGACAGAAGCCCTGATAAATATATAAACTACATCCTCTACCATGTTACTGATACAATAGGAAAGACGGGTGGTCCTGTGACATAACACCACGTAACCACCAGGGGGACACAGCGAAAACATCGGATGGCCAGCACCAACCCATGAAGCAAGAATAGGATTTTCTTATTTTTATGATGCACCTTGGGGCTATTCAGAAGGGGATGTTCAGTAGTGGACAACCTGTGTAACCACTTCAAGAAAAAAAAAAAAATGTACATACAAGTATGAAATAATGGGGTTTGTGTGTGGAGAAGGCTCAAGAGCCGAGCTCCCTCCACACATGTATGATGGTGGCTCCCACCCCTTCACCCCCACCCACCCCGTGGTGTGTTGCTGAGGAAAAGTAGAAAAATACATACATCTCATGTGATCATAAGGGACACACCCACGTGTCACTTACTTCCGTTCTGCAGCAGACTCTCTAAAGCTTGGGAATTTCCCGGCTGTTGGTAGCGGAGGAGCGGGCTTGTTCTTCTGAGGCTCTGGTAGGGTTTTCACAGGTGCAGAAGTTTTTTTACTCGGCATAACTGGGTTACTCTTCTTGGCGTCAGTTTTCAATTGAGATTTTAGTGGTTGTGCCTTCTGTTGTATCGGCCTCAGTTGGGTCAGAACTTGTGTGGTTCTCCGCACAGTCACTGGTTCAGACTTGTTCTTGGTCAGAGCAGAGGATGGTCTTATCTGTGATGAGACTGGAGGGATCCCAGGCCGCTTTGGTTTCACATCATTGGAAGCAGGTCTTACCAGGGTCTTAGGAGGCACAGTTGCAGAAGATTGTGGCCTGTTTAAGTGACTCTTGGGCATAGGGTTATTTTGCTCAGTCCGATCTTTGTTATCAGAGTTTTTCCGAAAGGAATTAATTTTAGACTGCACAATTTTTCCTTTATAGGTGCCAAGAACAGGCTTAATTGCTGGTTTTGGTTCATCTTTTGTAGGTACTAGTTTTACCCGCTCATCTTTCATTTGCTTGGTTTTCAGGTAGGACAGCGTTAGGGTCACAGTTTTGCCACCCTTATTAACAGCCGGATGAATATTTTCTTTATTTACTGGTTCAGCCTTAAAAAAAGAAAAGAATACTTTTAATGAATATGCCAATATGTCTGCATCAATACATCTAATAAAAGCTGCAGACTACTTATTCCACAAAACATCTGATCAATGCAGGTTCACTGCTGGGACCATTCATGGAACAAGCGGCTACTCATGCCAAGGGTATCGGCAACAGGTGCATTTTTGGAGCGCAGGCTGACATTTTCAGTGGCTCAAAGTATATTTCTACAGATGCCTGTCGGGATTTGGGGGGGTACACACATGCTGGAGGGTATGTGTTAGTACCTAGTTCTGGCCACTTCTCCACCGTCGAATGATTTATATAGAACTGCTCCTGGGCTTGCACAGTGGGCCAGGAGCCATTCTTCAGTACTGTTCACCTCCCCCTGCCTCATATTACAGCATTAGGTCACTGGCCGAACCATCACTTAAATGCATTCAGCAGTTGGTGTAGCTGAGGAGCGCCTAAAGGGGTTTTTTCCCACGAACAAAAGTTCATTTTAAAAACTGGCTATGTCTGAACGTGTACAGAACATACCACATCTCCTGGGCAGGGGAGAAAGCAAAAGGCAATACAGACATTACAGCAGGGGATCACAGAGGATTCATTTTGTGAGGTAAAATATTGTTTAAAAACAGGTAGTGAAATGTTTTACCCCACAAAATGAATCCTCTGTGATCCCCTGCTGTAATGTCTGTATACTCTTTCTTCTTCCCCTGCCCAGGAGCTGTGGTATGATCGGACCATGTTCTGTACATGGTCAGACAGACAATTTTTAAAATGCACTTTTGTTCGTGGGAAAAAACCTTTACGGCAGAAGATTATTATAACCCTTTAAAGGGAATCTGTCAGTAGGATCAGCCCTCCTGAGCCATCTATATGGGCATGTAGGTCATAGGAAGCGGAATAAAATTATACCTGCAATCTGAACAACATAAGAGAACCATGAATTTCTTTAAAATAAGACATGAGCTGTTCAGGGCTATGGGCCGTACATGTCCCAGAGAATCTATCTCTAGAGCCTATATTAAATGAAAAGGGTATTCAGGTTTCAAGCAAATAAAAGTAATTTCTTCTAAAAGTTAGACGATTTACTATTATAAGAATTTATGTACCAATTCTTTGAAGCTTGTGATTTAAGAGGGTTTTTGTGTTTTGGAAAACACATGTCACCCAGCCTCTATTTTTACATACATAAACTGTTTTACTTAATGATCCAAAGTCCTGTACAGTCTCTGCTGCCGCTCCTGAACGTCTGAGTCAAGTAAGCGAGCACCGAACGCTGCCCAAGTAGGTGGAATATGTCAATCAGCTCACCGATTGGCTGCAGTGCTGATGATGCGACATCAGCACTGCAGACAACTTCATGAGCGGTGGTGGAAACTCGCCGCTGGACCCAGAGGGAGTGTTCAGCCGATGGCCAGGACAGATATTTATCCACTGGGAGTTGACAAAATACAGCAGACATTTTGAAAACCTTTACGTACAAAAGTATAATGGCTAAACCTAAAAAATGAGCCGGAGTATAAATTGGTACGCATGCAATGTATAAGATCACGTTCACACTGGCCATTAAACAGATAAAACCTATGATGATAAACCTTGTTATAAAAAAAAAAAAAAAGTTTGCTTATTTTGTTTCTAACAAGGTTTATCATCTTAGGTAGTGTCTGTTTAATGGCCAGTGTGAACATGCTCCTATACGTTGAATACTTACCAACTTAGGCTCTTTTTTTTTTTGCTCTAGGTTCTTGTGCTCAGTAGAAATAAGGGCATGGCCTCCCTTTCTATATGGCTTCCCATTGCTCGGTGTCCACAGTTGGGCTATGGCCCCGCTCTGCCCTTATTCACATGAAGGTAGTTTTTGACACATGGTAAGGTTTTAATATTAGAGATAGTATAGGAACATCCCAATAAGGGTTCTCCTCGTTGCGGTGGGATGGCTTTTACGTTTTTATTTAATCAAAAACAGTGTTTACTAAGTATCCTGTGTTATTTACAGGGATGTTGCTCATTTTGTTTCTCTTACGTTTTGATGTACAATACAAAGTTATATTGTGATACCGTGTTGGCCAGAAAAATCTATGTAAATACTTTTATGCCCAAAAATGACAAGTATTCTCAGAGTGATACCTTTATTGGCTAACCAGAAAAAAAAAAAAAAAAATTTATTATATATATATATATATATATATATATATATATATATATATATATATATATTATATGCACGCTTTCGGAGCAGAGGTGCCTTCTTCAGGCAATATTACAAATGAATTGATAAGACAAAAGATCTTAAGTAATGGCTAAAAAATGTAATAGAAATTTAACAATTCTTGACACTGCACTGTATCCGACAACCAGACATTGCAACTCTGTGCAAGATGCCATGCTATGACTATTAGAATTGGTTGCCGTCCTCTTTATGCACATAACATACATTAGGATGATCTTTTCATTCTGACGTGACCATGAGGCTTTTAGCTACATAAGAGATGATGTCATCCTTACCATTTTCTTAAAGGGCCTGATTTGCTCAGACTTCTTCTGTAAACCTCTGTTGGACCTTTGAGTTAACAAAAAACAAATCTCAGACTGTATTGTAGCAAACACATTAAGTAACTCGTATTTATTGGCTGTGCAAAACCCAAGATGATGCCGGGAGAGGAAAGAAGAAAATAAAAATCCTAGCAGTCAATTATCAAACTGCTCCTTAATGCAAACATCTGAATACACCCCATTGGGCTCAGACCTGATCCTGAAAGAATTAGCATAATGTAGAGATCGAGACCCCGATTCCAGCGATGTGTCACTCACTGTGCTGCTTGCTATAGTTTTGAAAACAATCACTGTCATATCAGCAGGAGATCACTAGAGGTCTACTAATCATGGTGCCATGTAAGCCTCCATATTCATGATCTCAGTACAACCCTGCACCCACCGCTGATTGGCAGCTTTCTGCCTATGCACAGTGCTCACAGAAAGTTGCTAATCAATGGTGTGGGTTGGAATATACAGAGCTCAGAATTTAGAGAACTGATCGATTTGCAACAGCTAAAACAATGATTTTAACAAAACTGCAGAAAGCAGCCCAATAAGAGGCACGTCGCTGGAATCAGGGTTTCCGGAACAAACTTAGGATACAGTAACTCCTTAAAGGGGGTTTTCCCACGAACAAAGTAGATCTTGGAATAATAATAAGTTCCACAGTTGGATGTGTTAAAGATAATGTTCCTGTGCTGAGATAATCTTATAAATGTGCCCCTGCTGTGTACTGTGTAATGGCTGTGTCTGACCATACAGGAACATGGTCTGATCATACCACATCTCCTGGGCAGGGGAGGAAGCAAGAGTGTAGATATTACAGCTGATTCTTTCTTTGAGGTAAAACATTGCTTAAAAGCAGGCAGGAAAATGTTTTACCTCACAGAACACAGCGTATGCGATTCCCTGCCGTGATATCTGTATACTCTTTTTGCTTCCTCCCCTGCCCAGGAGATGTGGTATGATCAGACAATGTTCCTGTATGGTCAGACACAGCCATTATACACTATACAGCAGGGGCACATTTATAAGATTATCTCAGCACGGGAAGATTTTATTTAAAAGCACATCCAATTGTGGAAATTATTATTCAAAGATCTATTGATTAAAATGAAGTTTGATCATGGGAAAACTCCTTTAAGTGCCATCATACCCAGAGCACCTCATGTCTCATTTGCATATGAAAGAAAGTTTCTCAGGAATGCATTAACATATAGAAGATATAATGGAGTCAATGGATTTATACTTCCAAAACCAGCATGCCCATGTATGTTTGGAGTTGATCCTACTGACAGATCCCCTTTAAGACCTTTGCGCCCATGTGCGTCATTGTATGCAAAATGCTCAGGTTACCATGTCTATCAAAGTATAAAGTTAATTGACATGTATGGTAATCACAGTAGATAGAAAAGAAAGAGGCCAACATCTATGGACCTCAAAAATTGATCAAACAACAAGTCCTCACTTAGCTCAATGCATGGAAAAATAAAAATATTAAAAGGGGTATTCTCAAGTATCCTTACTTCTTGGTTTCTGGCAGGGAGGCTTGTCTCCCTGAGTGACTGCTGGTGAATAGATCTGTATTATTAGTATAACTATAAAGCTCAGCACAAATTGTGCTGTAACACATTCAGATGATGAGCAGTGGTAGTCATGCCCCTGCTCCGTCCATTTTGTCAGAGCTGGGAGAAACTGGGATGGGATAATTTGTGCTCAAATAAAATTTTGCGCATTTTCAAAGTTTTTACGACAGAATTCTGGTGTGAAAGTTTTGATGCATCAGGCAAAAAAAAATAACCCATTGCAGGAAAATGACAGCAAATAGAAAAAGTAAGTATATTGCAAACTTACTTATGTTCATGCTGTCTAATGCCATTTAAGAACACCCCATTTAAGGGTCTTGGAAAATGATTACAAACCAAATTACAAGCTTCTGATTTTTGTGTGAAAAACGACCATGAGATACTCAGGAGCAGCAGAAATGAAATAAGAGCAACCAGTCACAGATCCTCTTTTGATAAAAGTTATTTACAGATGACAGATAATGTAATAAATAGATAAATGAGATGACCTTATCTGAAGGTCAGGGGACCATGTCATTACCATAAACTGATATCACTTTCCTGACAATTCTACCCCGCAAGGAAGGAACAGATGAATTATTGTCGATTAATTTAATGGCTAACCTGATTTCTGGTCGCTTGTCTGGCACCCTTTGCTTCTGAGAAGTTATTTTTCTGGCTACAAACACCTCCAGTAATTTTCTTCTTTCCTCTAATTTATTAAAACAAAAAATAAATAAGTAAATGGAATCGTTACATTTAAGGTACAAACCAGCGAGATAGTTTTCCCACTTTCGATATTTGAAGCGTATCCAAGAATACAGAAACAGTGTGTTAGGCTGTGTGCCCACGATGCGTTTAAGCGTTTCCGCAGAAGCAAAAACGCTGCAGAAACGCTTAAAAACCGCATGGTAGAAGGTCTGCCATGTTCCCCAATGATGATCCGCATGTGCTGTGCACATACTGCGGAAATTTCCGCTGCGGATTATCATTGCGGAAAAAAACGCAGCACTACCAATTATTTTGCGGAAGTGCTGCGTTTTCGCCGCCATTGACTTGCATTAGATCGCATGGATTAAGCCTCACTAGATAAGGACATGCAGAATGCACGCGTTCAATGTGTGGATGGTACCCAGGTCTAGAGGAGGAGACTCTCCTCCGGACCCAGGTACCATAGAAAACTGTAAAAAAAAGAATAAAATAAAGAAATAAAGATTACATTTACCTTCTGACGGCCCCGCTGCACTCGTCCTTTCATGCCGGCAGCTAGCAATGGACTGAAGGACCTGCGCTGACGTCATAGTCATGTGACGGGTCACGCGACGCTGACGTCGGCAGGTCCTTCAGTGTACCGCTGCCGGCAAGGGAGAACGGAGGGAATCAAGACTGCGGGGGCCATGGGAAGGTAAGTATAGATTTATTTTTTACCATTCTTTCAGTCACAGTATATAAATCCATGCCGTTTGCATGGATTTATATAGTGCCACCAAGTTGACAAGCACTTTCCAAGTGATGCTAAAAATCGCCTGGAAAGCGCTTGACAACCCGCATGCGGAAATGCATGTGAAGAACGCTTCACATCCGCATGTCCCTGGCAGGAAAAACGCATGTACAATCCGCATGTACAATCCACATGTGTTTTTTCTGCCAGGGAGATGCAGAAAGGCTATGTGCCCACGATGCAGAAATGAAGCAGAAAATTTCTGCATCTCCCTGGCAGGAAAAAACGCATGCAGATTGTGCATGCGTTTTTCCTGCAGAATACATGCGGATCCACATGCGTTTCCGCATGCAGATTGACAAGCACTTTCCAGGCGATAGCATCACTTGGAAAGTGCTTGACAACTAGGTCACACTGTATAAATCCATGCAACCAGCATGGATTTATATAGTGTGAACCGTAAAAATGAAAACAAATAAAGCTATACTCACCCCCGAGGCCCCGGCGTGGCTGCAGCGCTGCTTCCTGGCTGGTTCCCGGCATCTCGCGAGACAGAGCGGTGAAGGGCCTGCGGTCACATGACTGTGACGTCACCGCAGGTCCTCAAGCGATGCCGGCATTCAGAGAGAAGACGCCGGACAGGTGAGTATAAACTTTATTTGTTATTTTATTCTTTTTTTTACAGGTACAATGGTACCCAGGTCTGGATGAGAGTCTTCTCTCCTCCAGAACTGGGTACCATCCGCACATAGAGACGCATAGAAGCCGCTTGTAAAAATGTACAGTCGCGGTTTCTGTGCGTCTCAATGCAAGTCAATGGCGGGAGTTCCGCTGCACTTCCGCAAAATTAAATGACATGCTGCGGATTTTTGTACGCAGCATAAACGCTGCGGAAAAATCCGCAGCATGTGCATAGAACATGCGGAATCCCCTTGGGGACCATGGGGTGCGGATTACCTAGCGCTTTACAAGCGTTTCCGCTGCGGAAATTCCACAGCATAAACGCTTGAAAAACGCTACGTGGGCACTCAGCCAAATGCTCAGGAAAAATCCTGCGCATTTCTGCATCGTGGGCACATAGCCTAAAAGGTTCGAGAGGATCCTACACACATGTACCGGTGAGAACAGCAACACTCCGTCTTTAACCCGTTACCTCTCATCGTCGGGCGGTCTGTCAGTGACAAGGCTGCACTGTCAGATGGTGGGAAGTAAAAACTAAACGTTTTGTAGCCTGACACAGGCCAGGAGCTCTGGACATGTCCGCTGGGCACAGGGATCACAGCGAACACCAGTCTCCGGCCCCTGCAGCCACTGACTCACCTCCAGGCGGCGCCATCAGTGGGGGCCATAACGCACAGCTGACATCCCCATGTTCACCCCCTCAGATGCCGCAGCCAATGGCGGTTAGTCAGGGAGTACGCCGGTTATGTGTGTGACGCTGCGGACAGTGGAGCTGGTGCCCTATGACAAGGAGTCCTGCTGTGTCTGTATACACATATACACTCACAGCCGCGCTGTAATCACCCTATCCGCCCCCTCACCTCGGTAGCCGGTCTGCTGCTGCTGTCGCCTGCTCGCTCGGAGCGGCTGTGCTGTAGTCGCACTCATCTGCGCCATCTCTCCTCCTTCTCTTTTGAATTGAATATCGTACCAAAGCACAGCTGCCGGCCCCTCAGAGACCGCCCACTGGACATCTGGCGTATTGACCAATCACAGCTCACCCCCGAGAATAATCGAGACCGTGATTGGTTCATAATTTCTCATACTGAGATGTTGTGATCAGTCGACGAATGAGTTTAAAGTTGACGTCACGTGACACGACATAACGCATGAGTTTAGAGCATGTGTGAGTGGGCGTGGTCTATTGAAGCCCGCGTCCAATCAGTGGGGAGAAGGGTGGGCACCTAAGCTGCATGCGCCCTAGAACTTAGTCTCCCTAGGACGCTTCCTCACATGTGACTGATCACATGATCGTGACGTCATCACCTAAGGCCCTTCAGCACTGCATTAGTTCCTGATTGTGTGCTGCGGATATGGATCGCTTCTCCTGGTGCTCCGGATTGTTGGAGATAGATGAGACCCTGGTGATCCAGCAGCGTGGAGTGCGCATGTCAGATGGGGAGGACAAGGTGGGGGAGACGTCATTGCTGTAGCTATGGCACCTGTGTGACCAGTGCTGTGCCTCCATTTGCCCCTGTACACTGTCTGCAGCCCGGGCCTCTCCTGCTACCGCATATTCTGTGTGTCAGCTCTTCATCCTCCAGGCTCTCTGCTCTCTTTCATTGAATGGGAACCTTCATTGTTTACTGCAGAGAATTGTCTTCATGCTGTGGAGGTTCCTGACATTCCGATAGTGGAGGCCTGTGAGCTGCTGTAGTTAGCAGCTGTCCGCACCTGTAGTGCTGTAACAAGCTGCAGAAAAAGGTGTGCAGGGCTTAGAGGGGTTGTCCCTATGCACCAAAGTGTTTCCTGTAAGCTCTATTAGTAGTTAAATTCCTCCATAATCCGAACTTCCCACTCCCGTCTCCAAGATTTCTCGCGTGCTGCGCCAATTCTTTGGAATGCACTACCCAGGACAGTTCGATTAATTCCCAATACCCACAGTTTCAAGCGAACCCTAAAAACACATTTCTTTAGACTGGCGTATCGCCTCCACACACTATCTGTCCATCCCAGTTGTCTGTCCCAGTTTTCCCCCATATTAAAATCTTCTTCAACTTCAGGTTCATACCAACCATGCACTTAATAGCCTCTGTCAGGACGGTACACATACTGGCTGGCGACCAGTCCATGTATTATTATTTATCCTATTTAGTATATCAAGGCTGCATTATACAATATATGTACTTTTACCTTTTGTGTCTCCCCCATTTCCTCATAGACTGTAAGCTTGCGAACAGGGCCCTCACTCCTTTCGATATGAGATATGCTTATTCTGTATTGTCTGTATATGTCCCCCCCCCCCCCCCCCTAAAATTTGTAAAGTGCTGCGGAATATGTTGGCACTGTAAAAAAAATAACTTATTATTATTAGTTCTTTACTCGGTCATATAATGGGGCTTCTAATGATTCACAATGGCGACACAGTAGGCATTCATCCACTGAATGCGTTGATAAATATACACAAAAACTATTAGTGTGTAACTGAATATAAAATATGTAAGAAGTTACCAGCTGCAGTTACCGATTAGCAATGTGTAAGCAGTTATACAGCAACACAGATAAACAAATATTTTTAGAGCAGCATTGATTCCATTGTGCTGTACATGAGGAGGGGTTACATCCAAGTATAAAATACAATGACAGGCACAGAAAGGAGAGGACCCTGCTCTTGCAGGGTTACAGGAGACAGTAGGGGGTTGCGGCAACTCCAGTGGTGGTGGGGTCATTGCAGCTGTAAGAGATGGCTTTTCAGGTTCCGTCTGAAGGTTCCGAATGTGGCAGATAATCGGACGTGTTGAGGCTCAGAATTCCAGAGGATGGGGGACACTCAGGAGAAGGATTGGAGGAGGTGGAAGTGTGGAGGAGAGAAGGAGGTCTTGGGAGGACCGGAGGTTACATGTGAGGAGATATTTGGAGATTAGTTCTGAGATATACAGAGGAGACAGATTATTTGTAGGTCAGTGTTAGCAGTTTGAACTGGATTTGTGGACAATTGGGAGCCAGTGAGAGATGAACTAGTCAGGCAGCTGAGTTAAGAATGGACTGGAGAGGTCAGAGAGTGATAGCAGGTAGGCCACAGAGGAGGATATTGCAGTAGTCAAAGCGGGAGATGATGAGGGCATTCACTAACATTTTAGCAGATTCCGGGTTGAGGAAAGGACAGATTTGGGAAATAATCCAAATAGATGAGTGATGCAAACAAGAGTATAAATGCTTACACATGAATGAACTATGCAAATAAAGAGATTCCCAAATACAAATGTTTATCCACTATATAAAACAATGACTGCTCTGCATAGGAGATAAAATTATACATCTGAACCTAAAAAACAATCTCCCACCGCTCTAGAGAATATCCTAGTGTCCTGGTAGCCAGTGAACCATGTCGACACATGGTTGAAAGGGTCCAATAGACGTAGATTAGCAATATCAATGCTGAGGAGTGCACCAGCGAGCTATTTCAGCTTGTGCGTTCCACATGGGAGTTTCGGGAGGCAGGTCCGTGTGACGTCACCAGATAGCTACGGATCGTAACATGGACCAAAGATAAGCCGACACGTTTCAGAAACACTCTTCCTGTCCTCAAAGAGAAATCCTACGCATTTCAGAAACACGGTTTCCTTCCTCAAGAAGGGTAGGAGCAGAGCGAGATCGTGGAGTGTGGCTTGTTTATTTTTTAACTAATATGAGCATTTTTTAAAAAAGACATACATTACCTTTTACTATTTTGTTAGTTGTCATCTATATTATTCCTGCTATTTATCAATCGTTCTCCTTTATTAATTTAATTTAGTTTTTTTCACCAGAGTAAATTTGAGAATGGCACGCTTCTCCTGACAACTCACAGACTTATTTGGAGAGACCAGAAAAATCATGTAAGTCCTACCATTTACCACCGTGTTTGGTGCATTATTGTTTAACACCTTACATTTCACAACGTAAAAGCCTGTCCTCACTTTTTTTTTTTTTTTTTAAAGAAAGTAACTTGCAGATGTACAGTCATGGCCAAAACTTTTGAGAATGACACCAAAATTATATTTTCGCATGATCTGCTGGCCTCTGGTTTTTATTAGTGTTTGTCTGATGTTTATATCACATACAGAAATATAATTGCAATCATATTATGAGTACCAATAGGTTATATTGACAGTTAGAATGAGTTAATGCAGCAAGTCAATATTTGCAGTGTTGCCCCCTTCTTCTTCAAGACCTCTTTAATTCTCCCTGGCATGCTCTCAATCAACTTTTGGACCAAATCCTGACTGATAGTAGTCCATTCTTGCATAATCAATGCTTGCATTTTGCCAGAATTTGTTGGTTTTTGTTTGTCCACCCGTCTCTTGATGATTGACCACAAGTTCTCAATGGGATTAAGATCTGGGGAGTTTCCAGGCCATGGACCCAAAATCTCTATGTTTTGTTCCATGAGCCATTTTGTTATCACCTTTGCTTTATGGCAAGGTGCTCCATCATGCTGGAAAAGGCATTTTTGGGCGCCAAACTGCTCTTGGACGGTTGGGAGAAGTTGCTCTTGGAGGACATTCTGGTACCATTCTTTATTCATGGCTGTGTTTTTAGGCAAGACTGTGAGTGAGCCGATTCCCTTGGCTGAGAAGCAACCCCACACATGAATGGTTTCAGGATGCTTTACAGTTGGCATGAGACAAGACTGGTGGTAGCGCTCACCTCTTCTTCTCCGAATAAGCTGTTTTCCAGATGTCCCAAACAATCGAAAAGGGGATTCATCAGAGAAAATGACTTTGCCCCAGTCCTCAGCAGTCCACTCCCTGTACCTTTTGCAGAATATCAGTCGGTCCCTGATGTTTTTTTCTGGAGAGAAGTGGCTTCTTTGCTGCCCTCCTTGAAACCAGCCCTTGCTCAAAGAGTCTCCGCCTCACAGTGCGTGCAGAAGCACTCACACCAGCCTGCTGCCATTCCTGAGCTAGCTCGGCACTGCTAGTAGTCCGATCCCGCAGCTGAAACAGTTTTAAGATACGGTCCTGGCGCTTGCTGGTCTTTCTTGGGCGCCCTGGAGCCTTTTTGACAACAATGGAAGCTCTCTCCTTGAAGTTCTTGATGAAGCGATAGATTGTTGACTGAGGTGCAATCTTTGTAGCTGCGATACTCTTCCCTGTTAGGCCATTTTTGTGCAGTGCAATGATGGCTGCACGTGTTTCTTTAGAGATAACCATGGTTAACTGAAGAGAAACAATGATACCAAGAACCAGCCTCCTTTTAAAGTGTCCAGTGATGTCATTCTTACTTAATCATGACTGATTGATCGCCAGCCCTGTCCTCATCAACACCCACACCTGTGTTAATGGATCAATCACTAAAACGATGTTAGCTGCTCCTTTTAAGGCAGGACTGCAATGATGTTGAAATGTGTTTTGGGGGTTAAAGTTCATTTTCTGGGCAAATATTGACTTTGCAAGTACAGTAATTGCTGTTAAGCTGATCACTCTTTGACATTCAGGAGTATATGCAAATTGCCATTACAAAAAATGAAGCAGTAAACTTTGGAAAAATTACTATTTGTCTCATTCTCAATACTTTTGGCCATGACTGTAGGGTTAATCTGCAGGTGAATAGTTTTACAATACTGCCCAGCCACCGAACTAAAAGTGCAACTACTGGGAGAAAATTATCTTCTTTCTTCCCAGGAGTTGCCGGCTTTCAGTCACGGGGGAGTGCACAGGGTGGCTACAGTCACGGCACCAATCACTGTACTGTGAACAGCAGCTGTATGTACGTCCTTGTACTTACAGTGACGGTCAGCGCTGCAGAGTGAGCTGTCAATCAAAGTGTCGGGGTGAACGGTGCTAAGAGCTGTGTCTGTACGCACTTCATGACTGAAAGCTGGAGGGGAGCAAGGTAATTTTCTCCTGGGAGCCACAGTTTCGGTACAAAGGCTGGGAAAACATTGGAACACTATTTACTTGCAGATTTACCTTATACACTGCTCAAAAAATAAAGGGAACACTCAAATAACACATCCTAGATCTGAATGAATGAAATATTCTCATTGAATACTTTGTTCTGTACAAAGTTGAATGTGCTGACAAAAAAATCACACAAAAATCATCAATGGAAATCAAATTGATTAACCAATGGAGGCCTGGATTTGGAGTCACCCCCAAAATTAAAGTGGAAAAACACACTACAGGCTGATCCAACTTTGATGTAATGTCCTCAAAACAAGTCAAAATGAGGCTCAGTATTGTGTGTGGCGTCCACGTGCCTGTATGACCTCCCTACAATACCTGGGCATGCTCCTAATGAGCTTGCGGATGGTCTCCTGTGGGATCTCCTCCCAGACCTGGACTAAAGCATCCGCCAACTCCTGGACAGTCTGTGGTGCAACGTGACGGTGGTGGATGGAGCGAGACATGATGTCCCAGATGTGCTCAATCGGATTGAGGTCTGGGAAACGGGCGGGCCAGTCCATAGCTTTAATGCCTTCATCTTGCAGGAACTGCTGACACACTCCAGCCACATGAGGTCTGGCATTGTCCTGCATTAGGAGAAACCCAGGGCCAACCGCACCAGCATATGGTCTCACAAGGGGTCTGAGGATCTCATCTCAGTACCTAATGGCAGTCAGGCTACCTCTGGCGAGCACATGGAGGGCTGTGCGGCCCTCTAAAGAAATGCCACACCACACCATTACTGACCCACTGCCAAACCGGTCATTCTGAAGGATGTTGCAGGCAGCAGATCGCTCTCCTTGGCGTCTCCAGACTCTGTCACGTCTGTCACATGTACTCAGTATGAACCTGCTTTCATCTGTGAAGAGCACAGGGCGCCAGTGGCGACTTTTGCCACAGAACACCAAGATTGGCAATGCCAAGCGTCCTGCACGGTGTTGGGCTGTGAGCCCAACCCCCATGTGTGGATGTCGGGCCCTCATACCACCCTCATGGAGTCAGTTTTTAACCGTTTGTGCTGACTCATGCACATTTGTGGCCTGCTGGAGGTCATTTTGCAGGGCTCTGGCAGTTCTCCTCCTGTCCCTCCTTGCGCAGAGGTAGCGGTCCTGCTGCTGGATTGTTGCCCTCCTACGGCCCACTCCACGTCTCCTGGTGTACTCTCCTGTCTCCTTGTAGCGCCTCCAGCCTCTAGACTCTAGACTCTACGCTGACAGACACAGCAAACCTTCTTGCCATAGCTCGCATTTATGTGCCGACCTGGATGAGCTGCACTACCTGAGCAACTTCTGTGGGTTGTAGAGTCCGTCTCATGCTACCACGAGTGTGAAAGCACAACCAACATTCAAAAGTGACCAAAACATCAGCCAGAAAGCATTGGTACTGAGCTGTGGTCTGTGGTCCCCACCTGCAGAACCACTCCTTTATTGAGTGTGTCTTGATAATTGCCAATAATTTCCATCTATTGTCTATTCCATTTGCACAA
Organism: Phyllobates terribilis; assembly: GCF_046119375.1. Taxonomy (NCBI): domain Eukaryota; kingdom Metazoa; phylum Chordata; class Amphibia; order Anura; family Dendrobatidae; genus Phyllobates; species Phyllobates terribilis. Next base: position 130,142,062 of record NW_027362762.1, on the reverse strand, counting down.
CAGCATGTGAAATTGATTGTCAATCAGTGTTGCTTCCTAAGTGGACAGTTTGATTTCACAGAAGTTTGATTTACTTGGAGTTATATTCTGTTGTTTAAGTGTTCCCTTTATTTTTTTGAGCAGTGTATATACAGTACAGACCAAAAGTTTGGACACACCTTCTCATTTAAAGATTTTTCTGTATTTTCATGACTTTGAAAATTGTACATTCACACTGAAGGCATCAGAACTATGAATTAACACATGTGGAATTATAGACTTAACAAAAAAGTGTGAAACAACTGAAAATATGTCTTATATTCTAGGTTCTTCAAAGTAGCCACCTTTTGCTTTGATGACTGCTTTGCACACTCTTGGCATTCTCTTGAAGAGCTTCAAGAGGTAGTCACCGGAAATGGTTTTCACTTCACTGGTGTGCCTTGTCAGGTTTAATAAGTGGGATTTCTTGCCTTTATAAATGCGGTTGGGACCATCCGTTGTGTTGTGCAGAAGTCTGGTGGATACACAGCTGATAGTCCTACTGAATAGACTGTTAGAATTTGTATTATGGCACGAAAAAAGCAGCTAAGCAAAGAAAAACGAGTGGCCATCATTACTTTAAGAAATCAAGGTCAGTCAGTCCGAAAAACTGGGCAAACTTTGAAAGTGTCCCCAAGTTCAGTTGCAAAAACCATCAAGCGCTACAAAGAAACTGGCTCACATGAGGACAGCCCCAGGAAAGGAAGACCAAGAGTCACCTCTGCTTCTGAAGATAAGTTTATCCGAGTCACCAGCCTCAGAAATCGCAGGTTAACAGCAGCTCAGATTAGAGACCAGGTCAATGCCACACAGAGTTTTAGCAGCAGACACATCTCTACAACAACTGTTAAGAGGAGACTTTGTGCTGCAGGCCTTCATTGTAAAATAGCTGCTAGGAAACCACTGCTAAGGAAAGGCAACAAGCAGTAGAGACTTGTTTGGGCTAAAGAACACGAGGAATGGACATTAGACCAGTGGAAATCTGTGCTTTGGTCTGATGAGTCCAAATTTGAGATCTTTGGTTCCAACCACCGTGTCTTTGTGCGACGCAGAAAAGGTGAACGGATGGACTCTACATGCCTGGTTCCCACCGTGAAGCATGGAGGAGGAGGTGTGATGGTGTGGGGGTGCTTTGCTAGTGACACTATTGGGGATTTATTCAAAATTGAAGGCATACTGAACCAGCATGGCTACCACAGCATCTTGCAGCGGCATGCTATTCCCTCCGGTTTGCGTTTAGTTGGACCATCATTTATTTTTCAACAGGACAATGACCTCAAACACACCTCCAGGCTGTGTAAGGGCTATTTTGACCAAGAGGGAGAATGATGGGGTGTTATGCCAGATGACCTGGCTTCCACAGTCACCAGACCTGAACCCAATCGAGA